>NW_027256883.1:60439988-61057488 GCF_029215685.1 Pituophis catenifer annectens
ACATTAGGCAACTTTGTTGGCTTCAGTAGGCCCTGGGTCATAGCATTAGGGAGGGAAATAAAATATGTATATTGTTATTGACTTTTCATCTAGTTGCATTAGAATGCATTTAAGTGCAGCATAGTCTGTATGCACATGAAGATATAATGTTATGTTTATGAGTAATAACTGCTAGTAAAGTAATATATAAATAATAAAACTTGATTTTGAACTTGAACTTGATTTTGAAGCATATTGCCATTAATATCCATATATAACTGAAGAAAGTTTGATAATAATACATTCTACAATAAGCTAGATATAAGAATTCTACTAGTTTTGCAACAATTTCTTATAGACAAATTATTATCTTTTAAATTAATACTATTGCTTTAGATCTTCTCTCTAATGAGTATAACCTAGTGTTTATGTAATAATACAAAACGAGGCACAGAAATACTATAGACTCTTGATGTAACTGAAAAATCACACATTTCTTAACTCATTCTATTGCAACTTGATATATATTTAAGCAAGAATCATTCAGAGTTCTGAATCAGTGTTAGACAAAGTGGTTTACTCCAGAGACATTTACCAGCTTTTTAAAAATTAAATCAAGACACAGTTGTATAGATAGCTGCTGAAATTATATCCATATAACATTAGGCCACAGTGTTTAAAATGTTGAAATTATATTTTTCCGGTTTGCAAAGGGATTCATACCTGAAATTAATAGAATCATTTTTTACTATAGCACATGGATGCTACTTTGAATACTTTTAAAATAAAAAAAGAAAGTTTGCACACTACCGTAACCATAATAATTTGATCATAAATTATCTGGACTAGTTGAACAAGCAGGGTTTTTATATACCCTCCCTGCCCCCCCAAGATAATATGCTGGCATTTGTTTTTATAAAGGTATGTATATGAAGGAATTATAGAACGAAGCATACATATTTAGCAGTAAAAGCAAGCATATTAGCACAATTTTTTTTTAATTTTATGGAAGAACTTACCATCTTGTTTGTTTTTAAGACTATAGAAGGGTATTTTTCAATAGATACATATGGTTTTGTATTTCATTATTGTATAAAATATGCAAAAATTTCATTTTACTAGGAAGCAGATAGCTCTTCAGTCTTGTGGGATTTTGTCTTTGCCTCCTGTTTCCTGAGACACAGCTTTCCCATTCAGGAGACCTGTCAGACTCATTCCAAGTACAGAGCTTTATGTAACATTTGTTTAATGCTGTGTAATTTTAAAACATGTAAAATAGTTAAAGTTTTAGATAGTGTTCATTTTTCTCAGTGATTCAGTAATTCCACACATTGTCATATGATTATGTACCCTTCTCTATTTTTTTAACTTATAATTAAAGATTATTAACAGTGCTCTAGTATATAATGTCTAAATGGGTAAACTAAGACTTGTGATCTGAAGCATACTATACTTGAAGTATAGTATGTACTACAGTTTTTGTAAATTATGGTTGGCATAATATAAGAAGCGACAAACCATTGTTGCTTCTGTTCCAGAAGTCACTCTGCCTATAGACAACATTAGAAAAAGAACCAGCCTAGTGACTCTAAGCCATATTTTACTTCCGTTTTTGGAAATTCTGTGGGCTTTGGACTAAATTACTATAATTTTGATATTTTGGTGCGATAGCTGGATTTGATTGAGAGAGAAGATGGTTACTTAAACTATTTTTCAGGTTAAACATTTTTTTTTTTTATTACTGTGTTTTCCCACAAACGTTTGTACCTGGAGAACATTATGATGCAAAGAGGATAAGAATCAAGAATGTTAGCTTTCAGAACCTCATTACAGAACTCCAGAGTTTGAAAACTAGAAACTAGCATAAATACTTTGGAAACTAAAAAAAGTCTTGAGGCAAAAGAAGCCGAAAACAGGCTAAGAATTGTTAGGACAGAATCAAGGAATGCAAACTGGTCAAGAATCAGGGCCTGAATTTTATATCTGAAACGCTTCTCACATTACAAGTATATAGAACATACACACACAATATTTATATATAAAAATTGTTTCAGTTTTGACTTGATTTAGATAAAGTAATGAATATGAATATTTTAACCTCTTGTAGAACAGACCCCTCTTTTGTAGTGTTGATGCTAAAATAAGTATCCTGTAATTCTGCTAATTTTTCTATATTTTTCTTCCTTACAGAATCTTGCTGCATGTATTCTCCACCCCAAGTCTTAGTTTTTTAGCTAGTTATCTACTCTGCTGAAGGTCTGGTACTGCCACTGTATATGCTGTGAAGGCAGTTAAAATGAGCACTAATCAATCTTACAAAGTCAAGCAATGAGCATTAGGAGGCCACTATCCTGTGACTAAACACACCCCTTTTATGGAGTGTTGGTGCTAATAAAGGGCAGCTTATTACTGAGGCAGAGACCAAAGCTTGGGTGAGGTCAACCATGACTGGCAGTCATCAGTCATTCTTAATGATACTTTTTCTCGTGCTTTCTAAGGGATTCTGAGTAGAGTGCAAATCATTTGGGGTCATCCATAGTTCATGTACCCACAGATGGTAAAGGTTTTGAAAGATAGTTTTAAACTTGTACTTAAAAAAAAGAACTCCCCAACTAGATATTTTCAAGTAGACAATAAACAAACACCAATAGAATCTCCTTCCCTCTTGCAGATCATTATATTTGCTTTTAGTATGAAAAGATATTTACACACTAGAATGCTTTGTGTCTGATAAAGAACTACATAAATTTATTTTTATGATGTCTGTCGTCTTTAATTATTGCCTTTGATGTGTATTGGTGACTAAATAGAGCTTAACAGGATTTCTTTCCCTTCTTAAATTTCGCAAAGTGAAACTCAGCCAGTCCCTGACAGATGTCTGTTCCTCACCTTCAGGATTATTTTATAAATCCCTTTCTGATGAGCGGAAGTGTCAAATCAAGGACAGGCCATAAAGCAAAAGTATAAACCTTTTAAAGAGAGATCCTGATAATATATTTAAACATTTTTTACTATTTTTGAAATTGTTATATGTCTGAAAAATATATTTTACTTTAAAAGTGAAAATTGGATCATAATTTTGCATGTAATGTGATATTATTCCTCATATTCCTTTTAAGTTGCATTTCATGCATATTGAGAAATTAACTATGCTAGAGATTAAGGAGTACAAGTAAGTGGTTTATTAAACTTTTCTCTGTCTGTCTGTCATTTGTACTCATTTGTTATAGGTTGCTTTGATTGTGGTTTTCCTATGCTCTTCCCCCCTTCCATTTAATTAATTTACAGTTAAACATAGCAGGTATGAAGAAATGTGAATTCTTTTTGTTGACTTCAAGATTTTTACCTCTAATAAACAGTTTATTTTTGCTGATAAAAGCTACAGTAAACTGAAATCAACACCTTCTGGTTTCTTCTGTCAGTTTTGAATCACAACACAAGGAAAAATAGGTTGTGTTGTGCATAGAATCCAGACGTTGTCCTGATGTTTGTCTTATGAGCGTTTACTTCCACTAGTAACATTCAAGAGCTCAGGAAGAAATAACTTACGTTTTGCTAGAGCTAAGTTGGAAAAATCCATATGGTCACCAGAGGGCAGCAAAAGGATTCAGAAATCTCTAATATTGAAAGGTCATCTGGATTTTGACATTTCAGATAAGGTAGCCACATCTTTAAAGTTCATACTAATTGTATAATTAGCTATGTATGAAGCCCATTTGGGAGGTATATTAGTTTGTGAACATATGTACAGTACCTTGTATGTTTGAACAGATGGTTGGAATTCTTGTGTAAATAAATACTACAACCACTTTAAAATAACCACATGAAACTATTTTCTTTTGATATTCTTTTGCTAGGGTTCAATTGTGCCATGATATATAATGATAATTCTCTTATTATATACTATTCTTTCAATTTAAAACTAGTCTCTTCAAACTCTATAAGTAAATATATTTCTGATGCTGGAAAATATGTGCAGCTTCATAAACAATTGAAAATACACAATTCTACCTATGATAAGAAGTGGTCCTTGTTGAAGCTTTATTCAAGAAAGCACTTAAAGATGAGGGTGTTTATGTATTTAAATTTAAGAATATGCTTTAAGTGCTTTCCTGAATTTGGGCCAATGTTCCTGATGCTTCCTCCTGTTGAGACCAGATGTCATGAGAAACAAATCAGGCTTCATGTGTCTGACTTTTTGCTTTCTACATGTAGCCCTGCTTGTTAAGTGTTTTAGTCTTATATATAATCAGATAGCAGCACAATTTATATTCTTGAAAATGATGGACAAAGAGAACTAGAATGTACTTTAAACAGGAATCTGGATATTTGTAGAGCACTTCATTTTAGGTAAATTAGGTTTACTTCAGAGTACTGCTACTGTTCCCAAACCTTCTAGAAATAGGTTTTAATTATTACATAGTATAACTCCTCAAAGGTTTAGCTATTGCAAATAGGTAAGCACCAACCATTTGCAGTTGATTAACCAAAGATTAAAAATACGCTTTATCAAATCCACATTTTTACTGCGATGGATGCATACAATTCTTTTGCTAAATGTTGGGGGAAAGGCACAAACTAAACTTTTGCAGCTGACTCACTGATTTGTGAGCATAGAAACTCTTACTGTGGTTCAAACTGCATTTAAGTAAATGCTTAAATTGCTTCAAGTTTTCAAATTTAGCTAAATAATTAAAGCATCTAGGGAGGTATTTTAATATGCTATCACAAAGTCTGAACTTTTTGAATCTAACATTCTTGACAATTGGAAGCATATTTTGGACTAAACTTTTCCTCATCCCGGTTAAACTACTTTTTTGATAAAATAATGAGACTATTACTAGGATTGAGGAAATCCTTTTGACAGGTGATGTTTTAATTTTGGAAGTGCACATACAAGCCCGACTTATAATAAAATTATTCAAGTAGGAGTGTCTTTCCTGGCTCACATGGCATTCAGATGCTTATACTGACTGTCTCTGTATGCCTAGGATAGCCATTTCACTCATGTATCTATGTTTTATATTTATGTATTTCTTGAAGATATTTCCTGGCTTTTTCTCCAGAAGCTCAAGGTGGGTCTCCCTTCATTTTTATCCTCACAACAACAACCCCAAATTGTAAGGTTGTGTGGCCAACAGAAACCCTAGTGCTGGCTTGATTTTTATTTGAATACTAAGAATTGTATCCAAAGATGTCATGCCATTAGTCTAAACCTTCTACAACTTACTAGTGCTAGTTCTGCAAATGTTTACAGAAATTATTGTAAGTAGTTTTCTGTAATTGGGTACTCTCCACCTGAATTGTAGTACAGCTGTCAGAAAATTCTGGTTATCATAGTCAGCAACTCTACTAAGGGAATGAGTCTCCTTCTTCCTTTTCTGTTGGGCACCACACAGTGCTTAGGTAAATGGTTCATTAAGTTGATGGAAAGCTTAGAGTTATGGTTCTGTCTCCTTTGGCTCATGACATTCCTTTCTTCCTGAGCTGTTCTCAGGGTACCCATAAGATAAATAAGAGAATTGACACTTGGAAAAAAATCCATTGGTTTCACCTACTGCCCAGAACATCTCATCTTATTCTCAATCTGTGTTATGATTAGGTTGCCAAGTTTTCAAGTAGAGTATTTGCAGGACTGCCTGTCTCCAATTATTTCTGCTTAGCCCATGAGAACTAGGAAAATAGGCATGGGTTCTTTTTATGAAGCAAGAAATATGCCTCTATTGCAGAACCTGTCCTGAGAAAAAACATTACTCTTGAGGGTTTGGTTGACCTTGACTCTTCTGTCCTATATCACAGGTGTCAAACTTGTGGCGTCACGTTGCTGTCCTGACGTTTTATGATGTTTTTTTCCCTTCATGGAGCTGCGGTGGGCATGGCCTGCGTGTGACGCATCCGGCCTGTGGGCCGCCAGTTTGACACCTATTGACCGTGTTCTGTATCCTTATATGTAAGGTCAGAAAGCAGGATTAGCTCCTTTAGTATTAAAGTTATTGAATTAAGATAAGGATTGGTAGGCCTCAGTTAATTCTGATTTTTTTTGTTATTTATGTTACCTGATGTTATTTTCTATTCCTGGTGTTTATTGTATTATATTTTCTCCTATGCTCTTACCAACTGTAAGACACTAGAGTTGCATTTTGAAAATTGGTTAGCCATATTCAGCTAATGAATTAATTAAAATATTAATAGTAATAATTTATTGTGTGCTGATTTAAATTCTTTGGATCTTAAATTTGTCAGATACCTGAAAGCCAGTTTGGTTTAGTGGATAATGCAGCAGGCTAGAAACCAGGAGGTTTATTGTAGTCCTGCTTTAGGCATAAAAGACAGCTTGGAACTAGTCACTCTCTCTTAGCATGTAACATCAGGCTTTGGCAACAAGTCAGTCAATCAGTTTGTATGGATTGGATGGATCCAAACTTCATTGACCAGATCCACACTTCATTGATCTGAAAAAAGTGTATCCTGCACTTTTAGGAAAAATGCTAGGAAGAAAAAGAAATTGTCAGATAGTTAATACTAAAACCATCTTAAAAGAGTTATGCAAAAACATCACTCCACCTGAAACCTGGGCATATGAAAATCTTGGCATAAATGTATTCCTTACTTTTACTGCAGACATTGCTCTACTTACAAAACTCTTGAGTTACAAACTTCAGCTGATACGAATAAACCTGTCCATAACTCCAACCTAGAAGGTCCCAGAAGTTAAGAGAAGGCATGCCATAAACTAACTCTTTCCCTCCTTCTGTTCACATTCTGTTTGCTCCACATGCCTACTGTTCACTATTTGGTTTTGTAATGACTGGATATGGTTTGTATTGTAGTGTCTGAAATTAGGTGCAAAGTTAATTTTTGTGTTTGTTTGAACTTATGAATGAAAGGGACCCATGAACAGCTTCTTGGAACATAACTTGTTCGTAAGCAGAAGAATGTCTGCACT
This sequence comes from Pituophis catenifer annectens, assembly GCF_029215685.1. Classification (NCBI taxonomy): domain Eukaryota; kingdom Metazoa; phylum Chordata; class Lepidosauria; order Squamata; family Colubridae; genus Pituophis; species Pituophis catenifer. The sequence continues at coordinate 60,446,914 of NW_027256883.1, forward strand.
GAGATAGTTTCAACCCTATTAAAGGCCCACAGGTTAATACAATATAGATGCATAAAGATCATGTACAAGATTTTTTTGTGTAATTGTATGAGACTTTGGCAAAATGACTTCTACCTCACACCTTTGTATGTTATAAGCCGGTGTAGGATTTTTGTATTGGAAAGTTTAGCATCTTATGTAGACAAAGCTATATTATATATTAAAGTTATATTAACATTCCTGCTGAAGGTAGTCAACAAAAAACAATATATTATTTCAAGGGTGAAATGTAAATCTTTGAAATATTTATTGTATCTTGGAAGATTCAGCTTTTCTACCTATTGTTAAGGTTTGGTTTTAGGATTGTTCCTTCTCTTTTTTTGAGATGTCACGTCTTCAATCTGATTCCACACCTTGGTTGAAAATATTTCTTTTTTTTTTTTTTTGAGGGGGTACCTTTTTTTTTTTGTAGTCCATCTGTATGAATATGTTACAACTCAATGTGAGTTCTTTCGATTAAATAAAATATTTAAATTGTAATCCATGCAAAATGACCATATGTGAAACTATGAGAAGCCATAATAATGGTCATATGTTATTAAATGATTTAGCATTGTTGTGGTAAGGAAGAGGGAATACAGTTTCAAGATATCCATGTATTTATAATAAAAAAGATTAAAAGTAAAGTCAGATATATTTCTCCCTTTTCCTTTTTTTCTCTAGAGCAGTCAAAAGATATACTGTATACCCTGTGAAAGGGTGCTTTCAATCCAGTTATCCACTTTGCCCAGTCTCAGATTCCAGAACCTTCTACATACTCTCATTGGTTAAACCACTAAGCCTTTGATTCCTTCCTGATTACACTATGCAAGACATCTATCAAACACTGTCTTATCTGTTTGTAAGGCAGCTCAGGCCTCAGATTTAAGTCATGGGTTTTGGCTACAAGTTGGAGTGTGATTAATAATTGACTAATGTAGCTTTTATTTATCACAGGCTAGCACATTTCACCATTACCGAGTTAACATAAATTAAGTGTAAGCTGTCGTTCAATCTGTTTTTCAACTCTCCCCTCCCCAAATCTTAAGTCTATCTTTCACTTTTTTAGAAACAAAATCCTTACACAGGGCACAGTCTCAGTCAGTGCCAAAAAGTTGATTTCCTTTTCAGTGGAGTCATATATCACTAGCCCTCCCAGCTGCAGTGTCAGCCTCTGACAGAATGACATGTGTCATTTATCAAAGGGGCCAGGCTGGGCCTTGGGAAACGTACATGACAAAGCCTGAGAGAGTTCATTTCTTAGTCCCCTCCTACCCTCCCTGAGCCTCTTGCCAGGAAAGCCTGTGATGTTTCTGTCTTCACAGCATTACTGTAAGTCCTTCAACCTTCACAGAATTAACCCTTAAAGCTACAGCCATCATCACTACTATGGGGTATTCCTTAGAGAGTTCTGCCATCAGATTTTCTAAAAAATTAATTTATTTTTAGGTAAGAATGTGATTAGTAATGATATGTTGCTGGAAAATTCTACCACTTGATTTCCTGTCATCTCTACTTATAGCTTCTTAAAAGTAATTTATGCTATGGATAGTATACAAGAACAAAAATACAAAGTTTTGTCATAGCAAGGCAAGGCCTAAAAACTCATCAGTACAGTAAAATGTTGCAGTTAAACTCTAAATAGTATGGAGCAGGCAACATTATTCATAGTAAGGTTTACTTCTGAGTAAATACGCAGTCGAGTGCTGAGTTGTAAAAAGCTCTGGTACTATATAAGTGCAGAATAAATTTCTGTATGTGAATGATTTTTTTGCTTAAATATTTTACCTGATAAACATTTTGCATGGCTATTTCAAACACTAAGTTGAAATACAAACAGCTAATGTTTCTTTTGAATGGAATTTAATGTTTGAATTTCATAACATCTTACAAATGAGGTGATTTGCTTAGCTTTCAAAATTCTTGTAGAAGGTGTTTTTCTTAGCATAGAAAAGAAGCAAAAGCACATCAGTTTTTTTAACAAGGTGTCACTTACATTGAATTGTTTAATATCTCTAATCATGTTGTTTAGTCCTATAACCAAGGTAATGATTAACGGTTTAAATGTGAAAATTATTTTCTCTCAAACATGCAGAATACACTGCAAAACATAAAAATGTTTTTTGGTAAAACAAGTATAATAATGAAAAAAAATTCTCTCTGTTTTACATACGATATACACATTGCTTTAAAAACAGTATGCATAGTTGGCTGTCACAATAATATTATTTATGGCATCCAAAAATCATTTACAGATACAATTAAGGGGATTCAAGCCTCAGTTAGGAACTTTCTAGAAAGAAATCCTATAAATTAGCTATTGCTCAGGAGTGGCTGTTTTCTAGTCAGGGCTGGTCCTTTCATTTGTCTACATAAGGCTAATTTATTTTTGCAGCCAGATGTGAGCTGACAGCCATCACTCAGAGTTTCCTTCCCCCACTGTTAGGAGGTCGGAAAAACAGTCACGTTTCCCATTTTACAAAATTCCCATCAACATTATTGAAGATGGATGTATCTTTAAAGCAAAGATTGATTGTGGATATCGGAGTTATGGTGTCATTTATCATGGTGAATATTATTTAGACTTGGATTGTACAAGGCTGTAACTTGAGACACAGCCAGGGGAGGGACAATCTGGAAACGAGGATCCATGAACTTTAATGGATGAATGCTTTTTCAAAGTCCACGCACTGTAGTATGATTTACTTTTCTTATAGAAAAGAAACAAGCATTTCAGTTTTAAAGGGCCAGCATGTCTTCTTGTTTCCTTTTGTGGACCCTTCATAGACATCAAAGGCTCACAGCTGAGACACAAATAGAATGATAGTATATGAATTTTACATGTATACAATTAATCATAGTTTAAATATATCACTAGAGACATTAAATGAGGTGTACTCGAAGCTTTTGTTTGCTTGAGCTTTTACTCATGTCACTACTAAAGTGTCCCAACATATTTGTATTGTGTAAGAGAGAGAATTATCTGAAATTATGTTGGCATTAAATATAACATAATAACCATTGTGTTATATTGTGCAAGCGTTCTATATCAAACTGAGTCCAAAACAACTAGTTGTTCACTCTTGAAGTCTCCTTGGTAGGATGACTGAAAAAAACTCAGTTATTCAACATAGCAATACTGTAAATGTTTGGATATGTTAAAATATGTTTTAAAAGTATAGATTTGCAGTATATACTTAATTCTTTGGATGTGTGAACACATGGTAAGCACACAAGAAAATTTTCTAGGGAAGAGCCAGTTTTAACCCTAATATTAAGAATGTGCTGTATATGCTAGTGTTTAAATTAAATGCCTTTGAAAAGTGAAGTGTGTTTGCATTTTAGTATAGAAACATGGCAATAACATTTTAATCACCAGCTTATTTTAGATTCTAGAACATTCACTAAGTTCACAAACATTCATGAAGGTCATATAACATGTTTCTCAATATAGTTAATTTCTACTTCATAATTTTTGTCATTAAAGTGAATTAACTTTAATCTGCTGTAAAGATTCAGCTGAATCATAAAATCTAGGTCATCTTGTGAAGTATAGAATAGATGTGTGGCACAAACACCCTGATGGCTTAAAACATAATTTTTGAAAGTAAATGCATGCTAATCAATCCCAAAGTAATCTTGATAGTGTAATGGCATGAATCCAACTGAAGCTTATTCAACTGGTTGCTTTGGCTGCTTACTTGCATCACAAAAATAGTCATGGTTATACTCAGCATGAGGCTTGTAGAATTAGTTTTGAGCAATAAAATCTAAAGATTAGATATCTAACTTCCATTTAATATAGACGGTAGATTAACTGCATGTGGAGACCCTTTATTTTAGTCTTCAGCTAATGGCATTCTAGTGATCCAGAAAGCAAGCATTTATTAGTGGGGATTGTCTTTTAACTAAATGTTAGTTTGTTTATGTTTTACTATTTTAGCGTGGTTTTATATCTTTGTATAATTTCTGCCTATTATAGGTTGAAGATCTAGAATATAAATGTTTGCATAAATAAATTCATATTTCATTAAAAAAATATAAGATGCCTTTAAATCAAATTGAATTTCTGGTAGTTGTATCTATACAGTTTTCTTGGAAATATTAAGGGAATGGATTGGTATTCTTTCCAATATTTTTGTTAAATTTCCCATTTTCTAATCAATTCCACATTTAAGTATTAAGTATGAACTAGGACTGACCTTGTTCACTTTTTGAAATCATCCAAGGTAAGCCAAGTGCTAGTACCTGCTGATGCTCTTACTACACACTTATAAATACTATTTTTTCTTTCATTTAAAAAATGGAGGAAGGTTCTTGGTAATAAACTACAAGATTTTATCAAGTGAGAAAATTATAAAACAAATAAATTTCTGTGTCATTACAGTATAGAATGAAGCAACAAAAAGAGAAAATAACTGAGCATCTGTTCAAATTGCATTTATCTTCTATTTCTAACTAACGAAGAGAATCTATCATATGGAACAATAAAGGGCATTTATTTTTCCAAATACTGATTTACTTGTTGAGGCTGATCTTGCATTTATATTTAGATATTCTTGACAGCTCATGCTTCTCTGTGGCATGTGATATTATACCAGTGTACATTCTAAGCAGTTAATTGACTATATAGTAATCTAGGTAAAATAGAACATTTGCAGGGGAAGTTATTTTGCACCATTATTTCAGGGGATTTCAGACTTTTGGAGTCCCAAGTCTGAGCCCATCATATTGATAGTGGTAGCACAAAAGAAAAATACCTGTAACTTTCAATAGGTCTTGCAAGATTGTTAACATTTTACCAGATTTTGGTAAAGTCACAACATGTTGATATTTAATCTTTTTATTTAGTGGACTTTGGTAGATGAATGTTCAAATTCACATTACAGTATCTGCTAAAACAATAATTGGTAGCCTTAGGTATGTGTAATTTTTTTTTGCCTCTTGTTATATTATCTGCTACTTTTAATAACTTTGGAAATAATATCATTAAATCTGCAGTTCTGTGTACTGTGGGATTTGCTGCTAGTTGATTGCTCGTTTACTATTCTTATAAGCATGTTTGCTTTCATACATAGAAGAAAAGAAATGTTATCTGGTAGGAATGTGCCAATATTGATAAGTGTACATAGTGAAGTTTGATAAAAAAACCCAAAACAAAAACTCACTGCCATCAGATGAAATAATTGCAATAAGATATATTTCAAAATAAGTGTTTGGAAATAAGATCTATAAAAGTGAAAGATTTGTAAATATTTGAGTTTAGGATCAACTTGATTTACCATTTAATAGGAAAAAATGGCTTAGATCAGGGGTGAAATCCAGCAGGTTCTGACAGGTTCTGGAGAACCGGTAGCGGAAATTATGAGCAGTTCAGAGAACTGGTAGTGGAAATTTTGAATAGTTTGGAGAACCGGCAAATATCACCTCTGGCTGGCCCCAGAGTAGGGTGAGAATGGAGATTTTGCAATATCCTTCCCCCAGGACTGGGGAAGGAATGGGGATTTTGCAGTATCCTTCCCCTGGAGTGGGGTGGGAATTGAGATTTTGCAGTATCCTTCCGCTTCCACGCCCACCAAGCCACACCCACAGAACCTGTAGTAAAAAAAAATGGATTTCATCTCTGGCTTAGATGCTAACAATTTGCCTTAACTGCATTTAGGTTTGGGTTCTACTCTATCTCAGTAATACTCCTTGTAGCTTGCATAGGAATATTGCTTAGGACCTGGTTATCTACGGGACCGCCTGCTACCACCAATAGCCTCCCACCAGCCAGTACGCTCCCATAGAGAGGGGCTCCTCCGGGTGCCGTCGGCCAAACAATGTCGACTGGCGGCCCCTAGGGGGAGAGCCTTCTCTGAGGGGGCACCTACGTTCTGGAACGAGCTCCCCCCGGAGATACGGAGGATCCCGGATCTTCGCACCTTCCGTTGCACACTTAAAACGTTTTTATTTCATCAAGCTGGCCTGGCCTAAATCTTCTCCTTTTTTAAATTTAAACTTTAAACACAAATTTTAATCAGTTTAATTATGGGGTATTTTAAAATTCAGCCTAAATTATTTAATTTGTTTTAATCTATTTTAAATTTTGTATCTCTGTGTTTTATCCTCTGGCTGTTCACCGCCCTGAGTCCTTCGGGAGAAGGGCGGTATAGAAATTTAATAAAATAAAATAAATAAATAAATAAAATAAATATTTTTACAAATTAAAAAATGCAACATGTTTATAAATAGGAAGTACTTTATCAAATTTATATTTATCATAGCCACTGCAATATTGACTAGGGGGTCAAGTTCATTATAGTAAATAACAGCATAACCATTACTAATGCATGTAAGTCTATGCCACAGTTATGATATAAGACTGCTGTTTCCTGATTAAGACTATTTGATGATGCAGAGATATAATGTAGATTATCTCTGCTTTATGTTTACTGACATTAACTTCTGGTATTCTGCGTTTTTCTGGCAATGGAATACATTAATGTGGACATACCTTATGGAATGGACTCTGAGTTTCAGAAAATAAAGAGTTTAGAAAGGTGTCTAATTTCAGCACTGACACTGTATATCCATAAGCTATGCATATTTATCATGGCATATTACAGAATGCAGAAAACCATTGTTTTTCATTTTTTTCCTGAGTATCTCAATGAGGTGATTTATTATAGTTATCCATCTTATGGGTCATCTATCAACTTTTAGTTGCTACAAAATCAAACAAGCATCTGTTTGCTTTGAATCAGTCAGAAAACTTGTCATTTATCACATTCAGTATGATTTTTGTGTTAACTGAATTATAGTATTATGCATAACATTAAAATAAAAATACTATAATTTACTATTATATTGATTGTTTAAATATAAATAAAAACTGTTAGCAAACCATATATAGATTCTATCCCAATAAATAATTATAATTTCTGAAAAATTCTAATTTTGGTCAAGTACTGCTGTTCTTATTAGAACAGAACTATGGTCACGCCATTATATCCAAGTTTTTAACAATATTTATCTCATTTGTCCTCAACTAGCCAGTGGCATGAGCCTTTAATATTCCTGTTTTACAGAAGGAACTGAGAAACTATGATTACGCACAGCATCTCTTTGAGCATGTTTAGCTATTCCTAGCTCTTATTACTGAATCAAAGGAAAGAAGAGAGGTCAGTCCTCATTCTTTTTATGCCAATTTTGGATATGCTTAGTCATTAGTTGATATTTTCAAAAATTAAAAGTAAGAATATGGGGTATAACTATTTTGAAAATCTAAACAATCCAATTTGTCCTAGAAATATTGTACATAATTTGATATTGAGGACTCTAGACAGCATTTGAAGAGAATTGATCTGCATGTAACTTCAGCACAAAGGGGAAAGTAAGGTTTACATGATTTCTCAATGTCAGAAAAAAATATGTTTGCAAGTTCTATTTAATAAAAAATGGCATTTATCCATGACAGTAATTTTGTAGCCCACAGCCTGCTAAGGAACTACTCTAAGTTATCAAGAAGCTTCATAAAGGGAAGAGAGAAGTTTTTGACTATCGTGTTTGATGATGTAATTTAATACTTGTTATGGACTGTATCAGCTACAGCCCACTTTGAAAAAGTGCTGTATAAATTTAAACTCCTGATATTTGAACTTGTAAGAACAAGTATTATAACTAGCTTTATGTTTGTATAAATCAGTCATGTTTCTGATACTAGGTAGATAAGTGTGATTTGTCCTGCTTATTAATACAAAGAAATAATAGTTTTTTTAATAGTTTTCCCTTGTTCCATGCTAGTGTTAGTATCATTTCTATAAAAATGTCCACGCTTCCATTTTGATACATGACAAAAAGCACAAAAAGAAGTAGGATGCAATGAAGTATGATATAAAAGATAAAATATATAAAAAGGCAATATAGTTATTCTGAGTTGCATTGTAGTTGTGTGTGAAATGAAAATATGTATAACAAATTAACATTTGATATTCATAAATATGTGTGATTACACTCTTCAATGAATTTGTGTTCAATTAGTAGACTGTGTGTCAACACTGAAGATATTATATACTCTATATTACATATAATCCTGTGATGGAGTCAGGTATCCAATAAATTTAATAAATAGATAACAGTATGATTATGAAATTGACCATTATTTTGATCCTATTATTACAAAATGTGTAAATTATTTTTGTAATCTGGGGAAGTTGATATTTACTAATTTTAATTATAGTAAACAAAATTAGTTTTAATCTCTCACTTGCTAATAGATAACATATTCAGTTTTTGTCATTTTTCATGTTTCAAGAGTTTGAAAAGATGGGCAGTACACACTTTTGTACACAGGTCATCTCAATTTGTACTAAAATAACAAAGGCTTTTTTATTTTTTATAAGTAATGATCATAATAAGTGTTAAGTTTATTGACAATAATAGTAATGAAACAACTTACAGGTGAATAATAAATCTTTGTTGCCTAAATGCAATAATAATGCTTGGTCAATTTTTACGGAAGTAGTGTGACTTTCAATACCAGAAACATATTGCCTGTATCTTATATTTTCAGCAGTACCGGCTCAAATTTGATAAACAGGTGTCAGTCTGCACAGCTGTAGAATTTTGTTATATGCTTGCAGAAGTGTGTTTAGTTTTTGATTTTTTTCCTAACACGGTGAGAAGTGCTTTGTAGAGAGATGCTTCCTTTGTCTTTGGCAGGGGTCCTCAAACTTTATAAACGGGTCCAATTCACCGTCCCTCAGACTGTTGGGGGGCTGGACTGGCTGGGTGGGCATGGCTAGGTCATGTGACTAGGTGGGCGTGACTAGGTGGGCATGGCCAATTTAATAGTCCATTCATTAAACTTTAATTTGTTTTGCTCCTGGGAGTGTTTTTTTTGCTTTTGTTTGCACGTTGCTCTTTTGGTTGACTTTTCTTTTTCCTAGATCATTTTTTTTCAGTTGTTTAGGAGTCTAGTGGTCCACTTCAGTTTTGCAGCAATTCTTCTCAGCCCCAAGGAGCTTGAGAAATCTCTCTCTCTTTCTGTCTCTCTGTCTCTGTCTCTCTCTTTCTGTATCTCTCTCTGTCTCTCTTTCTCTATCTTCTGGAGGTGGGGGAGGTGAAAACAAGCTGTTTTTGCCCGGTTTTTGGCTTCCTGGGGTGTCCGTGCGCCCCGTTTTTCACCTCCCCTGCCTCCAGAACGTCTCTGCAGGCCAATATTGTTGGCATTACCTTTCAGTTCCAGCCTGCGGGGCTAGCGAAGATAAGTCCTGTGCTCGGCCGGGGCGTAGGCAGGGCAGCCTCATGGTCCTGCATGGGCCAGATTAATGGCTTCAAAGGGCCGCATGTGGCCCATGGGCTGTAGTTTGAGGACCCATAGTCTATGGCTTTCTATGATGTCAGTGTCAACCGTTTCTATGACATTGTCCTAAAGTCCTGGGATTTCTCAATCTGTTCAAAGTAATTTCATAAGTGTGGTAACGAGAGAGATCAGCAACCAAAAATGCAATTGATGTTGATCAGGTTTGGGTATTTACCTAACGGTAATTCTGTAAAAGAAACTTAATGCTCTCCTCTGGCAGATTCTCCCTCCTTTTTTCTTGGTCAGTTCTTGAATTTCATTTTGTTGCATGTAAGAGACAAGATTTTTTTTAAAGAGTAAAGACAGGGATGCTGTTTTCACTAATTATTTTATTGTTTCAAACTTGGATAGTTAGTTATATAATAGATCTAGTGCTAAATCTTGAATTTAGTGTAGAGAAACTCGGTGTTCAACTTGGTATTAGGTACTTTTATTTATGTTATCTTTTTAAATAAAATAAAGACCCAATAGGTCTTTCACTGTCACTTTCCTATATTGCTTTTCTGTTCATCAGACTGTATTTCATATGAAATTACTCCTTCTAAATTGATTTCTGTAAAGATAGTTTGCTCGGTTTTCAACCAATATCACTAAAATTGATCAGGCATTGTCCCACTATTTAATTTCTATGCAATGCACAAAAAAATGCTATGATCCCAGGGCAAATTTCTGAATCTTGATCTTTGTAAAAATTGTTTCTCAGAATGTGGAGATAACTTGGTGATTGGATAGAGAAGAAGCAAGATTAATAATTATGATGATGCAAGGATCGGCTATTAGCTACATAATTCATATATAATTTTAGGTAGACATACAAAATAAAGAGAGATAGGTTGACAGAAGGGAAAGCATTATCTTGATATGCATAATCTTTGACTGGGCAACCAATGTAGTAAAATGTCTAGTAATTATTTGGGCTCTATTTACTTATCTGGCTTTCAACTCTACTTACATACCTGTAAATTAAATATTACAAAAGTAATTTAAATATTTAATTTGCTGTCTTCCAAACTAAGAATACCTTAATTTTGGGTGGTGGTGGTGGCTTTTACTGTGTTGTGATGGAAATGTCATTGTGGTGCTTCAAGGCATAAAAAAGTATAACTGCCTGGAATCAGTATTCTTTTTCACTTGCAAGGCATGTGAAATCTGATATAAGATTACAATTGCCATTATTAGTTGAATCCCTCCTACTGGCTTCTCCATTGATTTGTTGGAAGACAGCAGTGAAAGTTCCAACTGGCATTCCTATGACCTTAGAACGCTGCAGCCACTGTAATTGTGAGCTGGTTTCCAAGTACCTGACTTGTGATAACGTGACTGGGGGGATTTGCAATGACCACACTATAAGGAATGGTTGTTTGTCCTCTCATTCAACGCTGTTATATCTTCAGATGGTCACTAAATGAATGGTTCTTGAATGAGGGCTACCTGCACGTAGATTATCCTTTTCCAGCTAAAGACAAAGTTTTTGCAGTTTTGCAAATATTGCAATTTTTTTTCTTCAGGAATGCTGTTTTTTATTTTATTATTATTATTATTTAGTATATGGCATACAGTGTCAGGAAAATCTACACATGCTAGACACGGCTAGTTCATTCTGTTTGGTGCTTGGGTGTCTTATCTTTGGTGCACTGCAGGGGGACAAACTAGCTTTACACCAATTAATTAGCAGCACTTTGGTTGCTGGCTCTTCCAGGCTGCTCTGCTGGTTTTGCCTCACCTCGTATCATGTCTCAATGCCTCGTGTTCAGCAAGATCCTGGGCTGGCTTCCACTTTCTTCACACATGAATGCAGTTAGTTTCCCCCCCCCCCCGCGCCCCACAAAGTGGTACCCATTTATCTACTCACAATGTTGCATTCTTTGAAACTGCTGGGGTGGGCAGGAGTAGGGATCAAGCGACAGGAGCTTATTTTGTCTCACAGAGCTGGCCTCAAACCACCACCTTACAAACCATTACTGGTTGATAGTTCCAGAGTCCTTAAGCCAGGGGTGAAATGCTCCCGGTTCGGACCAGCTCGGGCGAGTAGGTAGCGATGATGGCCGGTGGTTCGGAGAACCGGTAGCAATGGCAACCTGAGGCTCCGCCCACCCGCCCAGTCATCGTTACTTCCTGCTTTTACTTCCAGAGAATTGGTAGTAAAAAAATGCTTAAAAAGTTAAAAAAGTTCTGACGATTAGCTGAGCTATGCGTGACCATGGGAACTTTTTTTTAACCTTTTAAGTATTTTTTTTTTTAATTTGATTTATATGCCACCCTTCTCCGGAGACTCAGGGCGGCTTACAACCTGAAGGAGCCTCAAGTCATTCAAAAGGTCTTTTAAAGCCTCTCTGTGTGTGTGTGCTGCACTGAATGTCGGTGCGGAGGCAGGGAGGGGGAGGGAAATGACCCCTCCAATCCACCCCCGCCTTCATTCAAAGGTCTTTTAAAGCCTGTGTGTGTGTGTGTGTGTGTGTGTGTGTGTGTGTGTGTGTGTGTTTGCTCCTGGTCTTCGCAGCAGCCCATGGCCGACATCCACACACACACACACACACACACACACACAAGCCGCGTGCACAGCAGTAGTGGTGAGATTTTTAGCGCAGGAAGCCAGACTTGCCTTCACAAGGTACGAAAGCTTCGTTACAAATGGAAAAATGTCAGGAGCAAGCAAGCACTTCTTTTTGTGCTCCTGGCATTTTTCCACTTGGAGAGGAGGAGGAAGAAGAAGACGAGGGTGACAATCCCGGGTGTGTGAAGAAAGACATGAAAATTCGCAACAGGAAGCTCGGACTGAGTGAAAAGGGGGAGCAGCCGAGCAATTTGTTTCTCTCTCCCCCCCCGTCATCTCCCAGACTGGGTGGCCGAGGTAGAAAGGCTTGCAATCTTTGGGGCTAGGAGGCGTTGGATCTGACTTGGCAAGGGGGGTCAGGCTGGTCAGGTGCTGATCATTGGAAACTTTTTTAAAAAACTTTTTAAAGCATTTTTTACTAGCTAAAAATGCTTTTAAAAGTTTTTTAAAAATTGGCCACGCCCATCCAGTCACATGACCACCACCAGGCCATGCCCCCCAAGCCACGCCCATAGAACCGGTGGCAAAAAAAATTAGATTTCACCCCTGCCTTAAGTCTCTGCACCAGTGCGTCCCCACAATGTAAATAAGGCATGAAATAAATGTATTTGCTGTTACCATGAAAATATAGTTCAGAAAGCACCAAATTTCAAGTTTCGTTTTTGTGTATAATGGAGAAACTCAAATAATTATGCAAAATTTAACTTTTAAAATCCTGCTTTCATTTTTCAGGAAGCAAAATAATTTTTACGCATGTTTTACTACCCACCCCCCTCTCTCTATATATATATTCTTTTAAATGAAACAATGTAAAATTCCTATTTAGAAGAATGATAGTTGTTAACGTTGTTACATCTGTGCTATAAACTCTATATTCTAATACTAAGAAAGGAATAACCTTAATTATATATTATTTAACTATAATCATGATTATTACATTGGGCAGGATTCATGTAGCATAAACGTTTGGAAATCAAAATCACTTGATTTATACATGATCAACACAAATAAATTACCATACTATTTCTACTTTTATTAAGTTTATTAAGTCAGAGAATATGAGCACTACTCTTCTGAATAATTGCAGTTAATTGATCTCTGGATACCATTGAAACAATGTGCTAGTGAAAACTCAATTGCTATATATAATACCACTACCTGAAATTCTAGAATATAGGTTCAGTCTTTACAAGTTGATATCTGGACCTAAATTATTTTAGTTAATTAGTAAACTAGTAAAATTGGAATCTATGTCTAGAATTCAAGAATTTAGTGTTACTTTATATCTATATGACAATAGGACTTCCACTAGCAAAATTTAACCTAATTTAAAGTTAAATATTCTTTCTGATTCTTGCTGCATAATTAAACTAAAAGAAACCCAGTCAAAATAATATGCTAGGTCTTTCCTTATTTTTTTCTACTATTCCAAAGTTTTAGTCATAGATTTCTAAAATTTATTTTAAAAGTTTGGATATCAGTGTAATAGAATATTAACATGGTTAGTGACCAAAGATACATTTTCAGATTAATATAAACTAAGGAATTGCTAAATCAAAAACAATTAATAAAAGAAATTTAAATAAAATAAGTCACAGCCTAATGATAATAAGGTGTGGTATAATAAAAGCTTGAAAATATGAACTCTTGAACTAAATTAAGTGCTGAAATGGCTATACATTCATATCTATATCTTAGCATACTAATTTTAACTTGGTACCTTCTTCACAGGTAAAAATTCCCCAAACCTGTAATCTCTGCAAAGTTCAAAATGAATGTGAAGAATTTCACTTTTTAGCTTCATCTTATTTATCTACCTTAACTAAACATATTAAATAAGAATGGTTAATGATCTACATTTTTAAAATTATTAGGTTTTGTGAACAAATCAGAGCAGAAAATAGGGGAAATTTGTTCTGAGACAAAATTGATAGGAATTAGTTTTAGTACGGGAAACAAAAACAGTTTATGTTTTAGTACGGGAGACAAAATTAAAAGTCAGTATGTGCTTGGATGTAGGATGAGTAAATGAAAAATTAGTGCTCGCAATAAATATGTAGCACTACATTTATGCCATCATGCATTATTTGCTATCAAGATGAGAATTTGCTGCATTGCTCCAAGCAGAACCAATGCAACAAAAGAAATGCAACAAAAGTGAATAAATTGGTTTTAAGTGGATTTGTGCCTTGCTAAATAAGATAATTATTTAATCACAACTTCTTTATCTATATAAATAAAAATGTAAATGTCCATTTGTACATAACTGTACATCTCCGAAAGTTTTTCACCGATTGCTTTCAAATTTTGACACAATGTTGCAATCGACTATGTTTTTATATACCTATATTATATACATGTCACACCTGTGACAGGTAAAAACATGAAAAACATTGACAAACATTGAAAAACATTAAAAAACAGCGCCATCTGTTGGACGTAAAACCAACACGACAGCCTCCCAGCCCTGATTACACTCAACAGATTTCTGCTCCTTATATTTAGACTCTCCATATTGCTTCCAAGAAACTGCACATTTGAAAGGCAGAGACGCCCGAGGGCCATGTCCTGCCGCCAGGATCGGCAGGTAAGCAGCCAGCTCCCCGCCGGGAAGCCCTCGCAGCCAGTGCTTCTAGGGCTGGGTGGGGCCTGCCTGAGCCTGGTTCTGACCTCCCCCGGCCATCCCGCAAACTAGCCTTGCCTGCCGCTGCTGCCTATCCCCTCGCCAGCCGCTCTCGGGGCTCCCTCCAAAGAACACCTGACAACGAGGCTGCCTGGGTCCGCTGAGCAGGAACCCTCCGTCCCTCGCCTGGCCCGAATCGTGCCTGGCCTAGTGCTACCACGGCCCCGAGGTCAGAAAGACCAGCCGCTAACTGGCGCTATGCAAATCCGGTCGGTGAGTAGGAGATGTAGGCAACTGGAGCCTCGGGGTCACCTTTGACCAGCACCGCCTTGCATTCCCAGGTGGGGGCTCTGGCAGTTCATGGAGCCTACATGAAAATTTTGGCCTCTGGCAGAAAAGGGGCTCTGAGGAGGCTTCGGGGGGCGGTAACGGCCAGGAGGGAGGATGGCCGGCTCTCCTTCGTTTCGCCTGGAAGAGCAGGGTATTTAATCATTCCCCTGCCCTTAGCAGGCGGGCGGGGGAGAACTGCGCAGCAGGGGTCCAGTGGGGTGTGCGTGGCTCCTGGCTTTGCCGCTTTCTTCCTTCGGGCGGGAAGCCCCAAGCCAGCTTTGAACCCCCGCCGCACCCCCTCCCTCCCTCCCTTCCCTTCCCTGGTATGCGTCTCCCCGTCAAACCCCCAGAGAACATCTGTGTAGGGAGGACGGAGGGGGCCCCCGAGTTTCTGTTGTGGTGCAGAGAGCTGCGAAGGCCTGGCCCGAAAAGGTAAGGGTGAGGCGGCGGATGCAGAAGAGGCCGGGCCAGAGACAGAGATAAACAGAGAGAGAGGGAGGGGGAGAGAGAGAGAGAGAAATACAGAAAGACGGGGGGGAGAGACACAGAGATATATAGAGAGAGGGGGGGGGAGAGAGAGACATAGAGATACAGAGGGGGAGAGAGAGACACAGATACAGAGGGGGGGAGAGAGTCATAGATACAGAGAGGGGGAGACAGACAGATACGGGGGAGAGAGAGACATAGATACAAGTGAGAGAGAGAGACAGATACAAAGAGAGAGGGGGAGACAGGGAGGATTTTGTGGTTCCCATTGTTTTTTAGCAACCGGTTCTCTGCCCTAATCACCAACTGGGTAGGCGTGGCTAGGGGGCTGTCATGTGAGTGATGTCGAGTTGGCCACGCCCACCAAATGTTCGTGGAGAGTTTGGAACTTCAGATTCGCTCTTTTAGCCCAGCAGAAGCACCAGACTAGGCCACAGCAACACGTGGCCGGGTACAGCTAGTATGTAAATAATTCATTGCCTGAATTTTTTGTCTTTCATGATTTAGAGCACCGGAAAGTACTACCTAGCCTCAAAGTTACCTCATGGCTGATCAAATTTATAAATTATCTCAAGATTCTACCCTTATTTTCCTTACAACGATTAGGATTAAAAATCCAGAAGAAACATTATTGTCTTCATTCTGTAGTTAATAACTCTCGAAGTTCTAAGTGCCAATTCAGATAATATTAATGTGGAGTCAAAATAGATACACTAGATAATTTATTTCTACCACATAATGACACAACTATGAATAGTTTACTAAAGGTTCTTGGAGATGTTCCTGCCTCCTTGAAAACACTGCTGAAACCTTGGCTTTCTATGGAATATGGAAATGGATAGGACATTAAATAATAACCATAATTCTACTTTCGTTTTACTGCATTTCTCCCATAATTGCAACTTTGTGAGGTAGGTGGGGCTGAGAGGGAGTGACTGGACCTAAGTCAGTCAGCTGGCTTTCATGCGTAAAGCAGGACTAGAATTCATAGTCTCCTGGTTTCTACGTCAACCATTAAAAAAACTTTGGCTCCCACTGAGTCTGAGCATATGACTACAATAGCCTTAAATTATTACTAAATGTACTGGTATAAAAGTAGTCAGTCTCCTTTCAGAGCAACACAATCCCACCACAATCTAATGATGTATAATTTTTTTAACACTTCATCATTCGTTATTGTGGAAGTAAAACCAGATAATCTAGGGTTATTAAGAAGTGTTGATATGCCCCTTTCATTGCTAGCAGCTTCCTCTGCAGCTATTTTTCTCTTTATCTTTTCCTTCCCCTTTAGCACTTTATTTCCTTATTTTCTATCATACAGTCATTTTCCCCATTCAAAACAGGAAAGGAAAGTAGATCTCCGCTATTTTATTTAAAGAAAATCCAAAGCCATATTTGCATGTTCTATATTACCAGTATTCTGAAATAACTATATTTTTATTATTTTATATGGGAAAGAATTGTAGCATATGTACACAGTCACTTCAGCCTTACTTTTTCTGCTCCTGAGGTTGATTGTGATGAACAGTGTCAGTGTTGCCCCCGGTTCGCACTGGTTCTATAGAACAGGTAGTAAAACCGGCGGGAGGCTCCGCCCACCAACCCCGACATCATCAAAACGCTTCTGCACTTGCACAGAAGAGCGCGTGGGAATGGTCCTGCTGCAAACCAGTAGTAAAGGTAAGTAGAACCCACCCCTGTCAGACTTAGATTTTCTTGGCTAAGTATCGGTTTCCCTATATTTCTCAGTTTCCATAATTTACAACCCTAAATTGAGATGACCACCCAGCAGTTAGCTAGGTTTAGTTATCCCACTCCACATGATTTAGCTGGACAGTCTTCTGATTCAGAAGGCGGTTATATCACTCATTAGTGTGGAAATGTCTACTGTCCCTTGTATGCTTTTTTCTCTTTTGCACAGCCAAATTAACTAGTTTAATGGGGAGTTGAGGGCAGCGAAGAGCTACTGACACAGTTTGAGAACAAATGGGAAAAAAATCTGGGTTTATGCACTTAAGTTCATTAGGAACTGTATTATGAGATTTTGAATATAATTGTAAATCTCTGAAAATGGTTGAATGCTTTTCATTAAAACATTACAAGCTATGATTCTATTGGAAAGAAAACAAGAGGAATTTTGTTAATTAGGTCAAAAAGGGCAAATAAGATTAGTTTGCACAAATTATTTCTTCTGGAGATATTGGAAGAGTCTAAACCAGTTTTTTCAGGGTAGTGTAGTGTTTCCCTGAAAATAAGATCTCCCCGGACAATAAACCAAATCGGGCTTTTGAGCACATGCGCTAAAATAAGCCCTCCCCGAAAATATTTAAACGCATGCGTAGCTGATCCCCGCCATTTCCTCTGGATAGGGTTAGGGAGACAGAGCTGGAAATTAGGTAAGACGGCAAGAGGAGCCCTGTCTTGCTCCACATGCCCCAAAACAATAAGATCTCCCTGAAATTAAGGCCAAGCGCTTATTTTGGGGTTCAAAAAAATATAAGACAGGGTCTTATTTTCAGGGAAACACGGTATGTATATAGGATTATAGTTCCCATATTTATATGAGTAAGAAAGTTGAAGTATAGATGTCCATGATCCTAGCCTTTCTCTGTCATTTTTAATCAGTATAGTTACATATTCATAGCTATATAATCTGTTCGTATCATTTTTTGTGGAATGGTGACCTCCAAAGGGCTACCAGCCTCATTATTCAAAGTCAAAATGATTGAACTGGTTACAACCAACATTACCCATACCCAATGTACCCATTGAGCACGCTAGCTGGATTTGATGAGAGTTACAGTCTAATACATGGTGGTACTATTTAGTTTCCAAGCATAATTGGAAGATAGTTTCTTAAGCTTGATTAGTAATTGAATTAGCAGAGTTTAATTTAAGATAGTGCTTAGTTCTGCAACAGTGGCAGTAATGCTGAAAGAAGAAAACATTTTAGAACAGATCTTTTACAAGCCTGGCTCCATTCTCACAGATGGGCAAGTTTGATCCAAGCTTATAAGTTTTATAACATTTTTTTTTATTTGTGAATAATTTGCCGTTTTCATCTTAAGTATATGTGAGTACTTTCATCCCCTAATCTTCCAGTAATGGGGAAATTTTCTGAAACAAGGGAATTATAGGAGTGTGCAGTTTCTTTTTGCAAAGACATGGACAGTTCATACCTCGGAGGAGGGGAAGAATATTTCTCTAACGTTAGTAAAGCTATGTTTAGAAACACATCCATATGTGCCACATACACCATAGCACAATACAGAATGTCTTAAGATTTTTAACTTACTAAGAACAAGCCATAATGCTAGTGCTTGATGTTCTGATAATCATTTTGGCCTAACAGGAGGGGCTAACCCAGTTTCTCTTAACGTGCCATTTGAAAATTCCCTGTGCTACCTGGGAGTAATTCCAATACCTCTAGGAAATACCAAGTTGGAGAAGTCTGACATAAGAAAATAGTAGAAGCTTTCTTCCCATCCATGACATGCGGTGGTGGTGGGGAAAGATTTTTACTTATTTCTTCCAAATAAACTCAACAGATGAAAAACAAACAATGATTTCTTCCTCTGGCTTGTTAGGAGAGGTATCTCAGTATACCTCTATATCAGTATTTGCATCTTCAGCAACCAAATTTGCATCAAAATAGTGGCATGTATATAGTGACAGCATGATGCAAATTCTTTGTATAATTATTTGTTTGATGCAAATAATTGAGTCAGATTTTTGTGGTATGGAATCATGACATTTCTTCTTGTCCCACAGGCACTTGTGTGTTTCAGGCTTGTATGACGTGGAAAACAAGCCAGTGACAGAATTAACTGAGCAGCATATAATATTGGGTGTGAAAAGGACGTAGATGCTAGGCTATTTCATTTATTGATTTGCAGTATCAAAGAAGACTTTTTCACTCAGCTCCGATAGGTAATAATAGTGTATATGTGTTTGTTGCTCACAAATCAAATATGAGACCATATGTATAGGACAGAAATAAATTTTAGTCTAGCTGCAAGTATTACCAGCTATATGTCTTGGATTCCATTGTGAACTCTGCCTCATTCACCAGTCCTTATTAACTCTCCTTGACTGGAATGACCATGTGTGAAATGAAGATAATAGCATGAAATATCAGTGCAGCAAGCATGAGAAACTACATTTTTGCATATGGTACATATCCAGGCTTTGAGAGTTACATTCTGGCTTCTAGTTGCTCTAGAAGTGCCCTTATGCCGGCTATTGCTCTCTAGATGTGTGGGACTATATTTCTCAGTCATCATAGTCAAAGACCCACTCATCCGGCTGGCAACAGATTTCAGAAAGACTTAACTGGAGCAAGACTGGTTTTTCTGTGCAACTAGATTTGATAATACTGTATGTAAGGAATTTTATTCCCTCAAGTGGATACAAGACAGTTACCAGCACAAGTTAAATGTGTCAGTTCCCTGATTTGGGATTTTGCAGTACCATATGTTAAAAGATGCCTAGTTTGCTGATCTTGTGCTTTTTAATTGCTGCTTTGTGTTATATACTTTTTAAATAATTATAAGTTTTAACTGAAATTGGCATAATGAATTTTGATTGCTTTAAAAATATATACTAATGCATAAAATGTAGAACAATTACATTTTCACAGAAGTGACAAAATACATTAGAAAGGAAACATGGTATATTGGCAAAAATACAGGAATATTTGACCCAGAGCTCCCTCCCTTAAAAATGGGAAGCATATTGAAATGTGGAAAATAATTTATTAAAAATTAAAAATGTAGTACAAG
Organism: Pituophis catenifer annectens; assembly: GCF_029215685.1. Lineage (NCBI taxonomy): Eukaryota > Metazoa > Chordata > Lepidosauria > Squamata > Colubridae > Pituophis > Pituophis catenifer. The sequence continues at coordinate 60,467,052 of NW_027256883.1, forward strand.
AAAGAACTGTGAAAACGCAAGAAATTCTAAGAGAATCCTATTACTGAACTGTATTTTTCCCACTGCAGGCTTCCCGCCCTCCCCCTCTTAATAGTGGTTTATCATTTGCACTAATATCTATTATTACAATATAGATATGTAAACATGGCATGGAGAACTATACCCTAGGATAATTCAGATATTATTTTCTCAATTTAGAAAATGGAAAAACAACACTGGTCCAATTTTCAGGCTGAAGATAGAATTTCATTAACCTTCCTATCCCTCCCACTCCCCACCCCCATTACTATCTTCAGTGGTGGATGTAACCCTGATAGCCTTGCTGATTGGAACAAAAACTTGGTAATAAGGTAAAAAAACTTATGGTAGTGAAATTAAGATTAACCACCATAGGGGTCAGGCAGGTTGGGTGCTCAGATGTGAGGGAGACTAATCTGTTTAGGAAAAAAAAAATCCAGAAAACTGCTCAGAAAATATTCATGGATATATCTTATTCAGTTACTTCAGAAAGAATAAATGGTCCTTTAGGCTTTTGTTTGTTTATTTGGTGCCTTCGAGTCAGTTTTGACTGCTGAGAACTGCCTGCTAGTCCCTGCAGTTTTGTTGGCAAAATTTCAAAATAGCTATTGCTATTGCCTCCTTCCTAGGTTGGGGAGAATAACTGGCCCAAAGTCACCAGTGGTTTAGTACTATTAAGGCACTACTAAGAAGTTATAATCTCCTAGTTTCTAGCCTGATGCCTTATCTACTATAACAATCTGACTTTCTAGGCAAAAATTAGCAAGCAAAAATACGGATATGTTGGGCTTGTAATGCGAATGGACAATAGATTTAAGGAAAAATGCTTGGCAAGATTGAACTAGTAGGAGAACATAATGGGTTAGATGACTGGAAAGGATCAGAGATAATTTTGAAGTGATCCTAGAAGAGTTGCATATTGTTTGCTCACACAGGCTGAGATGGGAGGCTTTTGTCTATAGTACTGTTTCTGAATTTGGCTACTTTAAGATGTAGACTCTCAGAATTGCTGGCTGGGGTATTCTGGCCAATATTCAGAAACACTGGTATATACATTCACGCTTGCTTTTTTCCTTTCCTCTTCAGTTGCAAGCTTGCTTGGCAATACATTACAAATAACCATAATGCTGCCTGCAAATATAAAATGGAATACTGTTGCAGCAATGTCCAGGCAGATTAGCAAGTTGTAAGGCAGCACAGATCAGAGATGGCAAACCTTTTGGGATCAATGTCTCAAAATTTTGGAAAATGCCCAACTTGACTCAATTGATGTGTCACTCTCGCTGAAAAAAAGATAAAAAATTCTCCATTTCCTACCCTACCATCTAGGCCACTTTAAACTGGCATTTGGTGGCAGCATTGAGGTTGGGCCTGAAGTAGAGGCATGGGCCTTGACTTTAGTCCTAGAGCCATTGCTGCCACTCAAAAAGGCTGTCTTGTTTTGTTCCCCAAGGGGCAAGAGCATTCCACGGGATCTTCCAGGCACTGCTTGCCTTCAGGTAGCATTTTCTTTATGTTGACAGACCCCTGCAAATCTGTACCTGAGGCTGCTCTGGGTTGCACAAGGCCTTCACTCTTTAAGCAGTTTTGGAGAATGCTCTTTTGTGGCCTTTGTAGCCACAACATGCTTCATTTTCATGTGGTTTTGAGATGCTCTGGAAGCCACATGAGAGTATGGCCCCCTTGCATGACATCCGGAAATTGTGCTAGAGAACACTTCATTCTCCTGTGGCCTCTACAGCCTCTGAAAATTGCACAAAGACAAGGCATACTTTTGAAAATATTTGTTGTCGGATGTTGGTGAAATCAGGTGTGCTATCTTTGACATGTGTGGCAAAGGTTCGACATCACTGGCGTGGGCAGGTTATGACAGGGCACTGAGTCTAGGCAAATGAACTGGTTTATTGGCTGTTAATGTTGGGACTGATACTTATTTCAAGTGAATAACTTAATTTATATGTTTACCACAATAATTCCTGTAAAATGTTTTTATATTAAAATTTCACTATATCATCAGTATTATTATAAACCTCCAAATAATAAAATACTTTGCTTTGATTTACCTATTTGCAACCTTCGTCTGTACTTCATAATATAACATTTCTTTGGCAGCATAAAATGAACTAACATAAAAACAATTTAAATACAAAATAATATATTGAATTCATCAGTAATGTATTATTATAAATGTCCAAATAATAAAAATACATGCTTTGATTTACTTATTTGCAACCTCGGTCTGGTACCTCATAACATAACATTCTTTTGACAGCATGAAATGAACAAACATAAAAACAATTTAAATACAAAACAATATATTGAATCATAAATTGAAAAGCATCATTAAAATATAACAACAAAGTAAAACATGTAGCATCCCAAAGTTAAACATGCAGCTTTCACACTTGAGAGACCAATCTGTATTGGTTGAATGGAGAAGTCTTCACAAGATGCCAGAAAATAAGATTCTTTTATAGAAGATAGCAGGTGTACCAAACAGTAAGCTATTCCATAATGGGAGTTCATGAATGAAAATACCTCTTTTCATTTTAAACAATTTGTTAGACATATGTGTTAAGAGTTCTCAAGTTGCCTTGAGATTTATGACGGATAAAATTATTCTCATTTTGAATACTATTGTATTGTTTAAAAATAGGGAAGTATTTAATTGACAGAACAAACTGATTTGCTATTACAAAAATAGGTATAGTATAATCACTTGGAATTCTAACAACAAAACCACCCACCCCAATACATGATTTTAATACATGATTATGTATTTAATAAATACAGGCATGTTACTTCTGAAAGTTGCTTCTTAGACATGGAGCTTTGTCAATATTTTTTGCAAGCGTAAAAAAAATAACCCTTCAAAAATAAGTTTATTCAGAAATGTGGTAGCAGCAAGATTTATTTCAAGTTTGGGATTGTGGTAGATTGGTAGACTGTATGCTTTCTTAGTCACCCTTACATTGTAAAATCAACTGTCAACACATTTGAGATGCCGGAAGGCATATATCCAGTTTTCTTTCAATGTACATAATACCAAACATGCTTTTGTTTAAATAGAAACATTGCCAGATATTAGATACAAGCTTTAATTTAATTAGTTTCTGAAAGCTATTGGAAGGTATATTTGTATATTTTAAATATAGGACCATATACAATATTGAAATAATAATATGTTTTCCGAGTAGTCTCTAGTACAAATAATATATGACAACAAAATGTTGGGGTTGATTAGTAATGTGTGATAACTTTAAACAAAAATAAAAATATAAAGACATCATAAGCAAATTATAGTACTTCATTTGTGTCAAAAATGTAGTCAAAGACAAAATGAATGAATATATTTGTAACAATAAAAATATAATTAAGATTGTAATTATAATTGAGCTGAAGTGATGGGGTTGAATTTCATGAACATTTTCACACCTCTCAAAAATGCTGCCCCTAAGTGAAGCTTTTTTAAAAAGAGAGAGAGAGAGAGGAGAAAATGTATCCTTATTATCTTAGCAAGTGGACCAGCATTCCCTGGTTTTTAGATTGTGCAGTAAGACAAAATGGCAAAATGGGGTAACAAAATAGGAACTTCTGGATCCAAATAAAAATTCTAATGTAAATGGAGATTTTGATTGGGGGGGAGGGAAATTATATTGCAGTTATACTTGAATTGAACCTGGCTTAATACAAAATGCTCAAATTACAAATCTGTAAATTCACTATATATCTTACATCTATTAATATATATCATTTATAATCATTTTTATATGTGTGCATGTGAACGATATGTAGAAACAATTGAAAACGCAACAGAATAAACTAAACTTTGCAATGTATATGAGCAAGGGCTCTTCATCAGGATAATATGTTGACAAAATCATCATCAGTCAATTTCAAAAGTCAGCTTTACTTGGAACAGTTTATATCTTGCAAGATACTCTTTAACAATATCAAGGAACAACATCTGTCTATATCAGGTCCTTGGAAAGGTCTCAGTAGGTGGATAAAATGCCAAATCCAGTCTAAATTTAGCTGACAGTGTGACCAACAATAATAATAATTTTGTTTGCTGTCCAAGTTTTAATGACTCTGGGCAGCATCTATCGTCTTTGATAGATAGTTGATTTTAAACATAAAATGGAATAATTCTGCAATGAAAAAGGGGAACAAAACATATTCTCCATAAAGGAGGGAACAGCAGTTAGGAATAGGTTAACTCTGTCTGTTAGCTGCTAGGACTGAGTCTGCAAAATGTTTAGCCACAACTCTTCCTCCTGCTTCCAGCTTTTAGACTCAGTCTTGCTGGACAGACGTGTTTTTGGCAAGCTGATCCATTTCTGACTGTTTTCCAACACCGTTTTGGACGAACTCTTAAAGATCTGCAGGGACAGTTCCCAGTTGGCTGGTTGAGCTTCCCTGTTTATTCCAGAGTGAAGGGCGATTCAGCCTGAGCCTGCTGAAGGCCGTGTGAGATCTGCCAGCCGGCAGTCTCAGGGCAGCACTCATGGGTGTAGCCCCGAACCGCTGACCCATCAGAGATCTGAGGATTCGGCCTCATTGTGCCTCAGGAAGGCAGCACCCACAAGCCTGGCTCTGTAGCACTTGCCTGGAGGATGCGGATTGGCGCCATTTTGAAGCGCCAACTGAAGGGAGCGCCCACAAGCCTGGCTCTGTAGCGCTTGCATCAAGGGACCGGCAGAGGAGATCGGCGCCAATTTGAAGAGCCGGTAAGACCGCTCCGATGGAGAGACTCCTGCAGAGCAGCTGATCCCTGGTAATTGAAGGCAGGGCCACTATTCACGAGCATAGCTCTGCGATGCTGGGCCCCAGAGGCTGCAGGACAGTTTTGCCGCAGGAAGAAATAGCAGCACGGGGGGAGGGCTCAAGCCGCAAGCTCCTTCACTCCCCCCATCCCTCCGATTTTGCCACTGCAGGCCTCAAACGAGGGCAGATTTCGTTGCTGTTGGCTCTCAGAGCTAGGCGCATTAACAGCCTGAGGGACTAGCCTCATTTTTACTAATATCCCAGGGCCTAGACTCCCATTCGGGGATTCTAAGATGGCCGCCGCATTTCCTAGACATGCCCTTCTTGATCAGGGCAGTGACCATGAGGCAGGGCCGTCGGGCTCTAGGCCTGCAAAGCAGGGCAAGACTCACTCCTGAGCATGAAAAGAATCAGAGAAGCCCTCCAAGGCTTCCAAAAAGGGGTCAAATAGAGGCATAAGGCCATAGAACAAGCCTTCCAGAAGGCCCAAAAGGCTGCCAAGAAACAAAGGAGCCTAAACCCATCCCTGTTCCAGGAGTTGATAGACCGCTTTGGCCTCCCGACAGTCAACCTCTTTGCCACCCGAGACAACCGCCAAATCCCTCACTTCTTTGCCAGGTTTCTGACGCCGGGAGCATAGGCAGTGGATGCTCTACGCAACCCATGGTCATCGGGGCTCCTTTATGCCTTTCCCCCCTCCCATTGATTCCCAGAGTCATCTGGAAACTTTTGGAGGAGGAGGAGGAGCTTCTGCTTCTGGCCCCCCATTGGCCCAGACAGCCTTGGTTCACAGACCTGGTGACCTTGTCAGTGAATCGACCCTGGAGGATCCCTCAGGACAGAATCTCCCTCAGCTAGGGGGTGTTGGTCCACTTGGACCCCCAGTGGTTCCAACTAACCGCCTGGCGCTTAAGCGGGCCTCCTTAGAGGGGACAATTTTTCCTTCAGGGTCATCAGAACTATCCAGGCTTCCCGCAAGGATTCCACTAACCATATCTATAATGCCACATGGAGGGCCTTTTGCACCTGGTGCAAGAAATGTGGCCTGGTTCCCACGGACATCTCTGTAGCTCATGGACTTCTTACAAGACTGGCTAGATGATGGGCTTGCCCCTGATACTCTTCGGAGACAAGTAGCAGCCCTGTCCTCCATTTTGACTTGTGGAGCCTGGGATTCCCTTTCTCAGCACCTGGTGGTGCGCCAGTTCCTTAGACGGGCCACTAATCTTAGACCTCCAGTGGTGTACCACTTTCCCACGTGGAACTTGAAAAAGGTCTTTTCAAGCCTCTACAGGAGGTCAGTCTACGCTACCTGTCTTATAAGGTGGCGTTCCTGGTGGCTATCACCTCTGCCAGATGAATATCTGAGCTGGCAGCTCTGTCGATCAGGGAGGACCTCTGCGTCTTCCACGCTGACAGAGTGGTTTTACACCTGAACCCAACGTTCCTTCCAAAGATCAACACGTGGTTCCACAGGGTTTAAGAACTGGTCTTACCCAACTTTTGTCCTGAGCCGGCCAACAGTTTGGAACGTTCTTGGCATACATTGGATGTCCAGAGGGCTCTTTGTACCTATGTTAAACGGACCTCCTTCCTCAGGAGTACGGAAGCTCTTTTCATCTCCTTCCAACCAGCAATGCTCGGTTGCAAGGTCACGTCATTGACCTTGGGGAGATGGCTTAGGGCTTCTATTACCAAGGAATATGAGGTCCAGGCCTTACTGGTCCTGAGACACATCACCGCCCATTCTACCAGGAGCTCAGCAACTTTGGCTGCATGGGCCCCTCAAGCATCTCTGGAGGACTCTGCTGGGCGGCTACCTGGTTGTCCCTTCGCCATTTATATGCCACTATAAGCTGGACTCGTACGCTTCGGCCGAGGCAGCTTTTGGCAGGGGGGTGCTCCAAAGAGTCCATTCAGAGCGGGGGACACAGGACCGTACTACTCCCTCCCAATAGGACAGCCAGCTTTGGTATGTCCCATTCCTGACTGCTGTTCCCTCCTTTAGGGAGAAGGGGCGTTGGTCTTACCTGACACACCCTTTCTTGGGATGGAGGGAACAGCAATCAGCCCCACCCAGTTTTTCCGTCTGGTCTTGGGGTCCGGGAGGGTTCTGCACTTCTTTTTGTTTTTCACAGCTCCACATGTCAGTCCGCGTCGACACCTTCATCAAAAAGCTGGGAAGCAGGAGGAAAAGGCATGGCTTAACAGTTTGCAGTCCTAGCAGCTAACAGACAGAGTTAACCCATTGCTGACTGCTGTTCCCTCCATCCCAAGAAAGGGCATGTCAGGTAAGACCAATTCCCCCTTTATGTGAATTGTTCTATTTATTAAATATTTGCTCTTCAGCTAGTTGATAGAATAAAAATGTAGATATTGATAGGATAGTATCTTTCTTAGGAGTTAGGCCAACCAACACAAAATATTTATTAAACTTTAAAGGTTTCATCTAGGTTAAGGGGTACTGAGTACAGGTAGTCCTTGATTTACGATCATAATTCAGCCCAAGATTTCTGCTGCTAAGCTAGACAGTTGTTAAATGAGTTTTGGCCCATTTTGTGACCTTTCTTTCTACTGTTATTAAGTGAATCACTACAGTTGTTATGTTAGTCAAATAGTTGCTAAGTGAATCTGGCTTTTCCATTGACTTTGCTTCTCAGAAGGTCACAAAGGGTAATCACATAACCTCGGCACACCGCAACAATCATAAAGAGAAATGGGTGCCTGGATTCTCTACGTAGTACAGCTCAAAGCCACCAACTCAAAGGTATTTGAAGCACTGAAACCCCACAATTTGAGAATTCTTACGTTAAAAGTTCGTGTTAGAGTATTCAAGGAGAAATTTATAATATCATGTTCCTGTTAAAATAAACCTTGCTCTATTACTTCGGGAAATTTCAGAACACACAGTCTCTAACTGCTTTCCATTATACATGACTGATGAAGAAGAAATACTCTTATTATACAGAAGGCAAAGTTCTCAAAGTACTTTCAGAAAGTTTTCCTAAACTTTCAAAAGTGTATTTAATATCCATCACTTGTAATTCAGTTCACATTTACTCTACAGGTTAAGTCCCACTTGTCCCTGATTCTGGCTGGCATTGCTTATGGAAAATATTTTTATCTACATGCTATTTCTAATGTTTCCATTTTAAAAAAATGGAATTGTTCTGCATTGATGCAAAAAGTATTATCATTGTCCTTCTCATTTGCTCATGACTGTAAGAACGTTAGTGCACAATATAAAAAGTGCTGTAGTTATGTATAATAGGTAGAAATGGCCTCTGTGTATTTATATGTGTGCACATGCACATCCTAACTTCCTCAACTTTTGAACAGAATAGGGAAGCTAACCTTTATACAACAGGGCTCTAAATGCACTAGTTTATTTTCACTGAACTTTTAGCAAAGGTATGGACTAAGGAATTGTCTACTATAGTTTGACTTTTATCTTAAAAACTCAGTCCTGCTTCCTTAATATGTAAAATTGCTAAAATGTACAATTTCTAGACTTGATTTTAGAATGCTATGAAATTACCAGCTGTCCATCTTCAGATCAGTGCATGCTGTATGCTATTTGTTGTTAACATCAGTACATTTTGAAGTGTAAAAGGGGGCATAATCTTGATTTTATAGTAGTTTTTCTGTTTTTTTTCTGTTTTCTTCTTTCTATGTTTTCTTTTTTCTATGTTTTAACTATTTTTGAAACACTTGTCTGTCTAGATTCTGTCTGTCTGTCTGTCTGTCTGTCTGTCTATCTATCTATCTATCTATCTATCTATCTATCTATCTATCTATCTATCTATCTATCTATCTATCATTTCAACTCCCAAGTTTAGCAATTGGATGTTTAGATGTTGCAGTTTTAATGTTTGAAGCAATCTTTCTCAACTTTGACAATTTTAAAATGTCAGGATTACTCCATACTGACTGGGGAATTCTGGAAGTTGAAATGCACACATCTTAAAATTGCCAAGATTGAGAAATACTGGTCTGGAAACATAACCTTTTTATGCTACTGGTGATAATGGAATCTATATCTAAGTAGCAGTTATCCTATATTCTATTCACTCTTTCTTTCTTTTTGTCTTTCTAACTCTGGCATGAAGACAGAGTGGCCCAAGATCCATTTTCAAGCAATTTAATTAAAGTTTTACTTTTTATTCCTTTTTTCTTTTTAATTTTTCAAATTTGCTAAATATGTTGTTTGGTTAGCTTATTTTCTTTTATCAACCTGTATGAAAATATATGTATTCCTACTCATACATACAGTATATACATACACAACATAAACACACATACTAAGTAATAGCACGATGGAGACTATGTCAAGCAATTTACCCAAGGTTGAAACCTTTATTATAAAACAAATACTTTGATGTATGTTCTTCCTTTATTTTCTCACCTTTCCTAATGATATACTTAATTTTGAAGAAATGATTAAATATTCCATAGACTCTAAATAAAACCCTCTTTTGTTTAACAGGGAATTCCACGGCTGTATGAAGTTTATTCACACTTGCTGTAAGATGCACTGTTTAGAAAGGACATACCAACTGTTCAATCTCAGAAGCATTTTGCTAGGTTGTGAGCTTGAATTCAGTGTTTTAATATTGTATCTGAAGAGAACCACTTATTTAATTAATCTAAATCCAATATTTAGAACTTTCAAATGTATAACAACCTAAGCATATTTATGATTTTTGTTTAATTGACATCTTCTCAATTCTTACGTTCACTTTCATCTTTGCTGTAGAACCTCTGGATGTGAAACATTAATACTAAAGTAAAGTAGAAATCATACCAGATAGTTATAGGATTCACACAATCACTTCAAATCATGGTTCTGATGGCCAATTGCTAATTTACATATTGCTAAAAAGTATGCTTGAGGGTGATACGTACTGCAACAGTCATTAATAGAGTGTGATACTATTTTTAAAAATAAGCATTGTGTCAGCATAGCACAATACGATCAAGATTTTAACGTGAGGATTTGAATAGGAATGCTATAACTTTAATGTCAGGAATAATTTTGAATGGGAATAAATTATTATGTTTTCTTCATCATTTGGGTCCCCTTGTTCCTCCCTCCCACAAATTTCATTGTCCGAATGCAGTGTTGCCCTTTACCCCATTCCCACCATTATGCACGACGATAGAATATTCCATTCCTTTTTTTAGCAGTAAAACACACATTCAAAAAGTTTAAACCACGGTTTCTAATTCTGCAGTTCTAAAATTGACTGCAAATTTCATTTGTCACGCTATTATAAACTAATATCAAACTAAAGTTTCTTCTTGACTAAGTTTGATATCTGAATGGAGCCAGTTTCACATTTATAATATTTTAGCTTCTTTGAATGTAATGTTTATTGTAGTTTCAGAATTTCTCGGGGGTATCCAAGTCTCAGAAATAATACGCTTGCTTCCAGTTTTTATACAAATTCAGGAGATTTTTCTGATCACTGTTAGCATTTATTCTAGCTTTCCATTGCAATATAAATGTTTCTGTTTATAATAAAACTCCTCTATATGCAGACATTTTTGAAAAATGTCATTGCATTTTTTATGAAGTGGGCTTGGACTGAGAATTCAGCATTTAATAAAACCCATGCTAGATTTGAATCCAAATAGCACAGCCTTACTTTCATCTCCAGTGTTGATATTGAGAAAAAGTAGGAAAGGAAGAAGCTTAATTCATATTATACTTAATGCTGAATTTCTACTAGCCTGAAAAAAAAATCTCATACCTAATCCTATCTATTCCTTTTATAAAGCAAAGAAAAATACCCTCTTGCATCCAGTTTCATTTTCTCCAGGATTTTATATGTTGGGTTAAAAGAAATTTTATGCAATTGCTAAACAAATCACTACCTTCCTAAGAATAATTTAGCAAGGTTTACAATAATTTAGAGTTTATTTTAACCATGATTCCTGAATTCAAGGCAGCAATCCAGGAACCAGGGAAAATGAAACCAACCATAACAAGGCAGGCAAACATGCAACTACAGCACTGTGTTCAGATTAACAGATTTGTCTAGGTATCATTAACCTATGGTTTAACATTACATGTGCATTCTGCCACAGTGGAACCTTGCAGCTTCTTTACAGCAGCACAAAAGAATCTTGATTTAAAATCATGCTTTATTCTTTTGCTAAATTCATGTTATAAGTAACAGAACAGAGGTACTTTTATCATAAATGAGACTAGAACTAATTCCTTTAACAGCAATCCTTCAGCATGACTAGAGCAAAGTTTTCCTAAATTCTTAGGCTTCTTAGTCCTTAGCGTTGAATGCAGAAATATGTAAGAGTATACACACAGACAAAAAAATAATTGAGGTTAAATACTTGTTAAACTTCCACAAAAATAATAAGAATTGAAAACCTATAAGAAAGTTTTTATCAAAATAGAACCATAAAAACCAGTGATAATAAAGTTCATTTGAAGAACAAAAAATTCATGCCTGGGCATAACATAAACCTTATTAAATTTTTATTATCAATACATTTTAATATAAAAGATAGGACAGAGGAAAACCTAGGAAAATTGTACCTTTTTCAATTACTTGCTTCAAAGCTTTAAATAATGGTTTAGGAACTATGTTTTCCCATTTCCCTTATGATTTCCCACCGTGTTGAATTAGTATGGTTAAATATAAAATATATGGACCTCAGCACATGGTTCAGAATTTCCAAGTAGCTTAGATTTTGCAACTAAATCACTAATCAAGATTTGCACAAAAGCAAAAAAAAAAAAAGATTTTTGTCAAGGCAGAGGTTTTTTTTTACAATGGTATCAACTCTAAAAAAAAATCTGTTGCAACTTTAGATTTTTGAATATTAAAATACAGTACTTGTATGTGCCTTTTATTTAGTTCCTAATTTCTAGATTTTTTTTTTTTTTGGTCTTTTCTGGTTTTTAATGATATTTTATTTGTGTAATTTATTTCCTTTCTAAATCTAAATCACAAAAGCTAGATGGTGTGAAATCATAAGAAAATTAACTTCAATAACAAAATTACAGCAACCAGGAACTAATCAGAAAATAAATATACAAACATATATTAGTATATAATTTGTACTACTAGCTTCAATGCTTCCTGAGAAAAAATGAATTCCATATAAAATGTATTTACATATTTGTTAAACAAGGACTCACTGTTAATCTTTTGTTAATTTCCAGGTAATTAAACATTATTATCTATTTACGAAATAATTTATGAGATCTATTTACAGTATCAAGGCTGCATGATACCAAACTCTAGCTTTATCACTAATTAAAATGCATAATTGTCATGATTTTAACATGAAAAATTTAAAAAACCATTACATTAATTGTCTAAGAGTTCATTAATTAGCTAACCTCAATTTGATGACAACATTCAAAGAACAAAAATATAACTTATTTAAGACTGCAAATTAACAATTGAATGTAATAAGATTTGTATAGGAGAAGAAGCTAATCCATTGCTGATTATATCACTTTGCAGACCTGATAAATCCTGTGATCTTTTAAATATTTTATACCCTTTTAACACTTTTTTTAAGTTATGAGTATTTTTGAATTCAGTCAAAAATATTTTTTTAAAGGTACAATGAGTAGCATTTATTCTCCATAGTGGTGGAGATAGCATCCAGGAATGAGTTAACTCCGTCTGTCAGCTAATTGGACTGAGTCTGCAAGTTGTGATGACACACCTCCTATGCTTGCGTCCCCAGCTTTTAGACTCAGTCTTAGCTTGGACTAGATGTGTTTTCCAGAATCTCTATTCCTGGATGCTTTCAACCACACAAAAACATCAATTGCAAGAAATTCACTATTGCTTGCTGTGGCTCCCAGTTTTGGCTGGTCAAGCCACTCACACTGTTCCAGCGTGAAGAGCATTCAGTCCAAACCCGCTGAAGGCCGCAAGGCGGCAATCGTTCTGGCTTACTGCGGCGCTGATAGGGCAGCGCTCACGAGCATAGCTCCGCAACACTGACCCTGGGACTTGGAAGGAACAGCCCCTTTCGTTGGGCCAGATGACAGCACAGGGCAGTGCTAATGAGCAGAACTCCACAACGCTGACCCTGGGGCTCGGAAGTTTAAATCATCACGCCATTTCGCTCTGTTGAGATCGGCGGAGAAGAAGATGAGCTTGCCGGTGCTGAATCACAGGACTGTCGGAAGACTCCCGCCGCGCTTAAAATATCCCAATAGGCAGAGCTCATAGCCCAAAACGTACCCGGAGCCATTCTAGCTCCTGCCCACACCCTGGGCATACTAGATCGCTCCAGGCCCTTTCACGGCGCTTTATGCACCAGGGCCCTAATAGGGCGAGACTGCTAGGCTGGGAGAGCCAAAATGGCAGCCGCCTTTACTGGAGATACTGCTCTTACAGTGGGAAACCCAGCGCTCTCTGGCCAGGACATTGATGATGAGGCAGGGCCTTTGGGAGTGAGGCCCACAAGAAAACGAGCAGCAGCCGAGCCTCACTCAAGTAAGCCGGCTAAGAAGGTCACAGAGTGGGAGGCCAAGCAGCAACATAAAGCCATTGAGAAGGTGATCGCAAAGGCTCAGAGGGAGGCTGGTAAGAAGACAAGAGGTCTTCAAAACATGGAGCTGGCCTATTCCTGCCCATTTACTTCACAGCAGTTAGAGATGCCTGGTCTTCAGGATGAATTGCAAATAGTGGCATGGTCCCCAGATGGCACTGTGGAGCAGATTTCTGATCTGCCCGGCAACAGTGAGTTGTTTTTCGGCTCACTGCCAGAATCTAGACCTCCAGTGCCTGCTTGGGAGCAGCCTGTAAGACAGAGGATTTCCTCTGCTGAGGCAATCTTCATGCTAACCGCTGCAGGCCTTCGCTCAGAGGACTGATTAGATCCTCAAATCCCTGCCAGTATGGGAGCTTTGATCTCTGAGGTGATCAGACAAAGGATTGCAGCTGGGTTGCAACAGAGAGCAGCATTGGTGGTTTCTGATCACTCCAGGCCCCAAGTTTGCCATCAGGGGTCCCATTTTTCAAGGGTAGCTTTAACCCCGTAGGATCAATACTCCCCAGCCTCTTCCAGTCAGGCACCTTTGTCGGAAGAGGAGACACAACAGGACCCAGAACTATCTGATATCTATTTCAACCTCTGTGCTCTTCAAAGCAAAGAAAACTGCTCGCCTGGGTTGGATCGGGGTTGGATGATCCTGCAGATTCACTATTTGCAAAACCTACTATAGAGGCAGAGATGGTACCCACCCCCAGGCTGTTCCTGGACGTAGTGCAGAGGCAGTGAGCCTCTCCTGGGACAGGACCCAATCCCAATGGTCTGGACAGTTGTTTTTATAACATGGGCCCAGACCTCGGGGGGGCATAGAGGGCAATTCTTGACCTCAAAACACTGAACCATCACCTTACTGACTGTTCAAGATGCACTCGCTCCAGACCATCTTAGAGAGCATCAGAAAGGGCAACTTCCTCATGTCAGTGATGGAAGCGTACCTTCACGTCCCCATCCTACCCAACCACAGACAGTTTCTCCGCTTCCATTATGCGGGGAAACACTACCAATACCGGGCATTACCGTTCAGCCTGTCCTCTGCCCCCAGGTTGTTCACAAGCTGATGGCCGCGTTAGCGGGCTATCTCTGGACTCTACTGGTCAGGGTCCTGTTTTATCTGGCTGATATCCTCCTTCAGTCCAGCTCAAAACCCATAGACACTGTGGAGTCCAAGGTCTATCTGTCCCAGGAGTGCCAGTCCAGCCGGAGGAAATTGGCATTTCTTATAAAAAGAGAGCATATGGTGCCACTAATCCTTCTCTCTCAGCTCCTGGGCAAGATGGTATCTTATATTTCTATCTTCCCTTGGGCACGACTCCAGAGAAGGATTCTACAGTGGTTCTTCCTCCCGTACCAGAGGTCCAGCAGGAGCAGTTCGCCGACAAGAGTACAGGTCCGCCAGAGGTGATTCTTTCTCTTGAATGGTGGAATTTCCAGGCCACCTTCAAAGGCTGCCAGTTCAGAGAACCAGATCGCCTGACACTAACAACTGATGCTAGCCTATTTGGCTGGGGAGCTCACCTCCAGTTCATGTATGGCTCAGGGACATGGACTCAGGAGGATCTGGGCCACAATATAAATTGGTTAGAGCTCAGGGTGATCCACCTGGTCCTCAGGAGGTTCGAGGACGTGGTCTCAGGACGACACATTCTGATCTTCATGGACAATGTAGCCACCAAGGCCCATATCAACCACGTGGGGGGGACTCACTCCTGGCCTCTCATGCAAGAGGCCGAGCAGCTGGGCCTCTGGGCGGAGACTCACCTATCCATCAGGGCAGCACATATATTGGGCATGGCAAACCTGCAGATGGACTGGCTCAGCAGAGCCTTAGTCGACCACGCAGAGTGGGACCTGCACCCATCCCTGTTCTGGGAAATGACGGACCATTTCGGCCTCCCGGTAGTTGACCTATTTGCCACCCAAGATAACTGCCAGTTCCCCAGGTTTTACGCCAGGTTTGCGACACCGGGGACAGAAGGAGTAGATGCACTACACAGTCAATGGCCTTGAGGATTGCTGTACGCCTTCTCTCCTCTTCCACTTATTCCAAAGGTCATCAGGAAGCTGCTGGAGGAGGAGACAGAATTTCTGCTTGTAGCCCCCCACTGGCCAAGAAGGCCTTGGTTTGCAGACCTAGTAAACCTGTCGGTGGCTCGACCCTGGAGGATCCCTCAGAACAGGGTCTCCCTCAGCCAGGGGGCGTTGGTCCATCCGGACCCACAGTGGTTCCAACTAACCGCCTGGTGCTTGAGCGGAGCCTTCTGAGTGTGGACAACCTTTCCTCCAGGGTCATCAAGACGATTCAGGCCACATGCAGAGCCTTGACTAATTTAATATATAATGCCACATGGAAGGCTTTTTGTGGGTGGTGTGCCAAAGAGGGATTGGTCCCTACAGACGTTTCCATAGCTCAGATCCTGGAGTTTCTCCAGGAAGGACTGGATAACAATCAGGAGGCAGGTGGCGGCCCTGTCCTCAGTTTTGACATGTGGAGCCATGGACTCTCCATCCCCTTTTATCCACCATTATAAATTGGACATGCCTCGGCTGAGGCCGCCTTTGGCAGGCAAGTACTTCAGAGTGTCCATGCAGAGCAAGGGATTTTGGACTGGACAGCGGCCCACCCGTAGGACAGCCAGCTTTGGTATGTCCCATTCCTGGAGGCTTATCTCCACCACTATGGAGAAGGGGCATTGGTTTTATCTGATATGCTCCTTCTCGTTGAGATGGAGATAGCATCCAACCCCACCCGGATTGGATTCCGGTCCTGGGTCCACGAGGGGCTACAACTACAGCACAGCACGTCAGTCTGCATCGACGCCTTCATCAAAAAGCTGGGGACGCAAGCAGAGGAGGTGTGTCATCACAACTTGCAGACTCAGTCCAATTAGCTGACAGACAGAGTTAACCCATTCCTGGATGCTAGCTCCACCTCAACGAGAAAGAGCATATCAGGTAAGACCAACGTCCCTTTTCTATATTTTTATCTGTCTTTTGTTCAGGAGCTGATGGCATTGTATTTAATACTCCCTTTCTTCATTTTCCCTTACAATCCCCATCTGAGTATGATTGGCCTAATACCCAGAGAGCTGTCAAAGATGAGGAGGTGCTTGAACCTGGGTTTTTGCAATGTTCATGTGGAATGTTAACTACTATACCAGACACTTCTATGGCAATGCATAGAACATAACTACATATAATTTATAGTCTTATTTGGATTTAATAGTAGTTGTAATATTTGATTAAGCATCCTGCTTATTTACTGAGGGTAAATTGCAGTGGATTAAGTGAAATTTACTTCTAGAATAAGGAATCTGCATAGTTTACTTTCATTTAGCAGCTCCACAGTATTCTACTTGTTTAATACATTAAATTAGAAATGAATAAATTTGGGAAGGCTGAAACCCATCATATGAATTAAAAGAGAATATCTTGAAAGGAATGTAAGTGAGTCTACAGCCAAAAAGAACTATATTTTTTTAGCGGGATTGCACTATAATGTTCCTTTCGGTGTGTGTATATATATAGGTGTTTGTGTATAATTAGCTTTTGGTCATTCAAAACAAAATTAATTATATCTGCTACCTAAGTAATTATAACTGTCGTGAGAGGGCAGTGAACCAGCTCCTGATATGAAGATCTACTTTGACCCAGTATTATTGGACGATCTGGTGAAGCCCTGACCAGTTGACTCTCCATCTCTGTTTTTGTGCGATGTTTACGGCTGCTGACCTGCTTGCGCTGCGAGACTCCCCCCTCTCGCAGGTTTGGCCCTCCTCACTATCGAGGGCCTACCTTGATGACGGATTTTGGAATCCCGAGAGGTGGCATGCGGCGAGGAGGGGGTTGTGGGGTTTTTTGGGGAAATTTTTAGATAAGGTTTTAAAGGTTTCTGGGACGGGGGTGGGTTCGGTGGGTTTGGGGGAGAACCTGTTGGGGAGGAGGCCAGAGCCGGCTGAAGAGCACGGCACTAGAGATGCGGGAACCGGGGTCAAGGTGGGGGTTAGAGCTTGTGTTATGGATGGTCATTACATCAGTACTGTGGGTGGGAGGGGCAGATATGGCGGGAGCAGGGGGCCACATCAGGTTGTGGGAGCACGCGCCCGCTGGCTCCAAGCGGTGGCGCGCTCCGGCCTCCAATGCTCCTCTCGTTCCCCAGGTTGCACAGACCCTCAGGCCCTGGGCCTTCGGCTGATGCTGTGCAACGCCCGGTCCGTGGTAAATAAAGCCCCCCTCATTTGTGATCTTGTTCAGGAGGGGGGAGCGGACCTGGCGGGTATTACGGAGACCTGGTTGGGCCAGGAGGGGGGGTTCCCCTCGTTGAGATGTGCCCACCCGGTTTCTGCGCATTCCATCAGCCGAGGACACAGGGGAGGGGCAGGGGGGTGGCGGTTGTCATTAGAGAAGGTCTTGGTCCGAGGGAGGTCACTGTTCCTCAGACGGCTGGTTGTGAGTCCCTCCTTGTGAAGTGGGGTCATGGGGTGCAGATGGGTGTGCTGGTTACGTACCTGGCTCCCTGCCACGTGACGGCAGCCCTGCCCGAGCTGCTCAACGTTATAGCCGCGGTGGCGGTTGACACCCCCAGGCTTATGGTCATGGGAGATTTTAACCTGCCATCCGTCGGTGAGGCGTCTGAGGTGGCTCGGGAGTTCATGGCTTCCATGACGGCCATGGACCTGACCCAGTTAGTTCATGGCCCTACTCACACGGGGGGAAACACGCTAGACCTGGTTTTTGTCTCTGGTCAGTGGTTGAGTGATCTTGAGATAGGGGATATAGTGATCGAGCCCTTGTCATGG
Organism: Pituophis catenifer annectens; assembly: GCF_029215685.1. Lineage (NCBI taxonomy): Eukaryota > Metazoa > Chordata > Lepidosauria > Squamata > Colubridae > Pituophis > Pituophis catenifer. The sequence goes on from NW_027256883.1 coordinate 60,485,177, forward strand.
TCAGATCACTCCCTCCTTCGCTTTGACCTTCGAACCGCCGCACCCCGCCGCAGGGAGGCGGAACCATTGAGGTGGTACCGCCCCAGGCGCCTGATGGATCCTGATAGGTTCCAGACGGAGCTTGGGCCATTTCCTGAGGCTCTGACACACGGCTCGACTGAGGAGCTGGTGGCCGCCTGGGATAGGGCGGCCGCTGGAGCTTTGGATCGGGTCGTGCCTTTGCGGCCTCTGACCCGGCGTCGATCTCGCCTGGCTCCTTGGTTCACCGAGGAGCTGAGGGAGATGAAGTGCCGGAAAAGACGCCTGGAGAGTGGTTGGAGGGCCAGCCATTCTGAATCTGACCGAACACTGGTAAGGTCTCATATTAGGACCTACCTGGTGGCGATAAAAGTGGCGAAGTATAACTATTTTGCCACTCTTATTGCGTCATCAGATAATTGCCCGGCTGCCCTGTTTAGGGTGACCCGCTCCCTGCTCCACCAGGAAGCGCGGGAGGACCCCTTGGAGGGTAGAGCCGAGGATTTTGTACAGTATCTGTATGACAAAATCGCTCAGATTCGGGAACATCTGGACTCTGACTGGGTAGATTCAGCGGGGAGGACAGAGGCAGGTCTTGTGAGTATTATCTGGGAAGAGTTTGATTCTGTGACGCCCGAAGACGTGGACAGGATACTGGGCAGACTGAGCGCAGCCACATGTTTACTGGACCCGTGTCCCTCCTGGTTGGTGCTGGCCTCTCGGGAGGTTACACGAGGCTGGCTCCAGGGGATTATAAATGCTTCCTTGAGTGAGGGTGTCTTCCCTGCCGCCTTGAAAGAGGCGGTGGTGAGGCCTCTCCTCAAGAAACCTTCCCTGGACCCGGCAGTGTTGGCTAATTATCGTCCAGTCTCCAACCTTCGCTTCATTGCGAAGGTTGTTGAGAGTGTGGTAGCGTGACAGCTCCCCCAGTACCTGGATGAATCGTCGTATCTGGATCCGTTCCAGTCGGGCTTCAGGCCTGGGTACAGCACGGAAACGGCATTGGTCGCGTTGGTTGATGATCTCTGGAGGGCTCGGGACAGGGGTTGTTCCTCTGTCCTGGTCCTATTAGACCTCTCAGCGGCTTTTGATACCATCGACCATGGTATCATGCTGCACCGGCTAGAGGAGTTAGGGGTGGGGGGCACCGTCCTACGGTGGTTCTCCTCCTTTCTCTCTGACCGGTCGCAGTCTGTGTTGACAGGGGGGCAGAGGTCGACCCCGAGGCCCCTTGTATGTGGGGTGCCACAAGGGTCGGTCCTCTCGCCCCTCCTGTTCAACATTTATGTGAAGCCGCTGGGTGAGATCATCCGTGGTTTCGGGGTGAAGTACCACCAGTACGCTGACGATACTCAGCTGTACATCTCCACCCCGGACCACCCCAATGATGCCCTTGAAGTGATGTCCCGGTGCCTGGAGGCCGTGCGGATCTGGATGGGGAGAAACAGACTCAGGCTCAACCCATCCAAGACCGAGTGGCTGTGGTTTCCGACATCCCGATATAGTCAGTTGGCGCCATCACTGACTATTGGGGGCGAGTCATTGGCCCCCATGGAGAGGGTTCGCAACTTGGGTGTCCTCCTGGACTCACGGCTGTCTTTAGAAGAGCACATGACGGCCGTGGCCAGGGGGACTTTTTATCAGGTCCGCCTGATTCGCCAGTTGCGTCCCTTTCTGGATCGGGACTCGTTAAATACGGTCACTCATGCTCTTGTTACTTCCCGCTTGGACTACTGCAATGCTCTCTACATGGGGCTCCCCTTGAGGAGCACCCGGAGGCTCCAGCTGGTCCAGAATGCGGCCGCGCGGGTGGTTATGGGAGCGACGTGGCGCTCCCATGTGACCCCCCTCCTGCGCGAGCTGCACTGGCTCCCGGTGGTCTTCCGGGTGCGCTTCAAGGTTTTGGTTACCACCTTTAGAGCGCTCCATGGCATCGGACCGGGGTATCTACGAGACCGCCTTCTGCTACCAATAGCCTCTCACCGACCAGTACGCTCCCATAGAGAGGGGCTCCTCAGGGTGCCGTCGGCCAAGCAGTGTCGACTGGCGGCCCCCAGGGGGAGAGCCTTCTCTGTGGGGGCACCTACCATCTGGAACGAGCTCCCCCCAGAGATACGGAAGATCCCGGACCTGCGCACGTTTCGCCGTGCTCTCAAAAGTTTTCTATTTCAGCAAGCTGGCCTGGCCTAACTCCCCTCTTTTAAATTCTTAAATTTTAAATTTTTTAATTCGTGATTTTATAAATTGGGTGTTTTAATCTGTGTTTCGGCCGAAATATTTAATCATTTTAAGGGATTTTTAATATTTGTATTGTCTGTATTTTATCTTGGCTGTTCACCGCCCTGAGTCCTTCGGGAGTAGGGCGGTATAGAAATTTGATAAATAAATAAATAAATAAATAATAAATAAATAAATAAATAAATAAATAAATAAATAAATAAATAAATAAATAAATAAATAAATAAATAAATAATATCTTCATGACCAACTAAGGGTCATGAATCTATTAATATAATTAAATGATTAAAATGTGCAATCATAAAAAAGGCACTGAAAAAATCCAGTTACCTTACAAATATGTACCGTTTTAGGAAATCATATATGCTTGACGTGTTGTGCCCTAACCCACTTTGCTCTGTAAAATGTTTAGAACTGGCTAGGCTTCTGAAATTCATTGAAACCCAGTCTTTGCTGCCTCTTTCTGTGGCAACCAGAAAGGACTGTGGAATAGCCTAAGATCCATTGCTGTTCATGGATGAAGTGAGATTTGAATCAAATTCTTCCCTGAAAAGGTAATATAGCAGAGGTGGGTTGTTCCCGGTTCGCACCAGTTCGCAAGAACCGGTAGTAAAAAAATTTTAGTAGTTCGGAGAACCGGTAATAAGATTGGCTGGCCACGCCCCCGAACCAGTTTCCGGCCCGGTCGCCGCTTGCTTACCCCGCCTACCGTCATTGCGTGCATGCAGCCCCGGGATTCCGCCCTTTGCCAGCCAGGAGCACTGCCGTCAGTCGCTCCCATGCACCCTTCTGCCTGCCTGCCTCATTACTGCCACCATGAGGAAAGGCCCCGAAGTTGCGCTGCCTGGGATCCACGCCGCAGGGAGAAGCCAGGTATGGCTGGGGGGGACGCTGCCCGGAGCTGAGCTCAAGGCTGGCAGGAGGAGGAACGTTGCCTCTTAGCTGGCTCAAACTGTCTGCTGCCGAAGCCTGCCGCCATCCCCTCTCCCCTGCCAGCTGTTCTTGTGAGAGAACAGGTGCCACCAAGGGTGAGGGGGCGGTGGTGGCAAGGATGGGCCACCGGGGCTTTCTTGTCTCCCTGCCCGAGCAGACTTCTGGCATAGCACCAGGCTGAGGGAGGGAGGGAGGGAGGGGGGAAGGGAAGCCCTGGCCTGCTGCTCCTGCCACCGCCACCCCCTTGCCCCCAGCAAAAGCGGTTCTTGTGCTGCCGCTTCTCTGGCAGCACCAGGAGCAACTGTCAGGGCAGAGAGGGCGGGGCAGGCTGTGGTGACAGGCCGTTCTTGCCGGGTAACAGGCAGGCTGCTCCTGGAGCAGCCAGGAGAAGGAGAAGCTGCCAGCGGAGAGGCGAGCTGCCCCAGGAGGACCGGAGGAGAGTGCAGCTTCTCACTCATGGAGATTTATCGGTGGGGAAGTAGGCGCGGTAAGAAATGTGTGAGCCAGGAAGCGGTTATGCTCCCTGGCCGGAGAGGGTTGCACAAACCTTTGCTGGAATGAACGTGCAACCCTCTCCGGCCAGGGAGCATAACAGCTTCCTGGCTCATTCATTTCTTACCGCGCCTACTTCCCCACCGATAGATCTCCATGAGTGAGAAGCTGCGCTCTCCTCCGGTCCTCCTGGGGCAGCTCGCCTCTCCGCTGGCAGCTTCTCTTTCTCCTGGCTGCTCCAGGAGCAGCCTGCCTGTTACAGGCTGTGGTGGCAGGCAAGAATGGCCTGTAACCACAGCCTGCCCCGCCCTCTCTGCCCCGGCAGTTGCTCCTGGTGCTGCCGGAGAAGCAGCAGCACGAGAACCGCTCTTGCTGGGGGCAAGGGGGGTGGCGGCGGCAGGAGCAGCAGGCCAGGGCTTCCCTTCCCCCCTCCCTCCCTCCCTCCAGAGGCCTGGGGCTATCTTTAGCTTCGCTCAGCCGGCGTGGGAGGCACGGAGTATGGCGGATCCCCGGGTGAGGGATGGAAGGAAGGAGGACTGATTGGCTGACAAAAGTGTCCACGGAGGAGCGGAGGATGCGCCTATTATCCCTGACCCTGCTTAGCGCCTTTCTTCTTCCTAAAACCAGGGACCGCTCCGCTCTCGCAAGGCAGAGGGACTTCTCATCCCACTCCCTCCGTCGGGACTGAGGAAGACGCACCGACACACCTCGACACTCCTCGGCTTCAGTGGGCACCGCTGGCGGCCCCAGACAAGCGCCTCCGTCTTTGCGGCTGCGGAGCTTGGGAGGGGAGGCTGGCTGGGATTTCCATTCGATGCTCACCAGGGGCTGAGTGAGCCTCCTTTCAGTGCACAAACTCGGGGCACCAGATAAAAGGTGGGCTGGCAGCTCTGGCGCTGCTTTGATAGAGCCGGGTAAACCGAGGGGAGGAAGGAGAAGGAACTGATGGGCAGGCTAGAGTAGCTCGCTTTCCCCTCAGCGGGGCTTCCCTGTCGGAGCAGCAGGAGGAGGAGGAGGAGGAAGTGGCGGGAGAGGCTTTGCTGGCTGCCCGGCCAGGAGTCGGGACCCAGAGGCGGTGGCTGAAATAGGGAGCTGGGTACGCAGAGGGGGGAGAAAGAAGGGCGGGTGATTAAATGTCTTCTGAGTGTATCTATGGATGTTTTTTTGCATTTTTTTCTGCAACTGCTTAAGGTTGTAGAAAAAAATGCTTTTAAAAGTTAAAAAAAAAAGTTGGCCACGCCCACCTAGTCACATTACCCCCCCACAAGCCATGCCCACAAAATAAGCCACGCCCACAGAACAGGTAGTAAAAAATTTTAGAACCCACCCCTGTAATATAAGTAGTTCTCCACTTAACAACAGTTCATTTAGTGACTGTTCAAAGTTACAACAGCACTGAAAAATGTGATTTATGACTGTTTTTCAGTTACAATTTTTGCTGCATCCCCATAATACTGTGATCAAAATTCAGATGCTTAGCAACTGATTCCTATTTATGACAGTTGCTGTGTCCCAAGGTCGTGATCCCGTTTTGTGATCTTCTGACAAGCAAAGTCAATGGGGAAACGGTTAAAAACTGAGTTACTAACTTACAAACTGCAGTGATTCATTTAACAATTGTGGCAAGAAAGATCCTAATATGGGGCAAAACTCACTTAACAAATGTTTCACTTAGCAACAGAAATTTTGGGCTCAATTGTGGTTGTAAGTCGAGGACTACCTGTATGGTTTTTAAGGATTTAGTGATAGTGTGACACTTTTGTTTCTACTGGGATTAAAGTATTTAGAGACTGACATAAAATGTGACAAGAAAGGCAGTTTTGATGCAGGCATTTTAAAATAAAATCCTGGATTTTAGGGGGCATCTAGCAAAAATATTTTATATAATGTAATTATTGGATATCATTTCTTTTCCTCACCTCCATACAGTGGTGGGATTCAGCCAGTTCGCACCTATTCGGGAGAACCGATTGTTAACTTTCTAAGCAGTTTGGAGAACTGGCTGTTGGAAGAAATCTTATTTTGTTTTTTTCCACTTTACAGGGCTAATCCTGTAGGGAAGGCAGGAAGGAAACATTCTAGTGTTGTTTCTAGCCTAATCTTTATTGCCCTGCTTACAGAAACTGCCTCTCTGGTTAACCCTTATTACATTGTAACTGCTAAGGCGAACCGCCCATTGATGTGAGTGATGTTGAGTTGGCCACGCCCACACGGTCACATGACCACCAAGCCACGCCTACCCAGCTGGTCATTAGGGCATTGAACTAGTTGTTAAATGATTCGAATCCCACCACTGCCTCCATAACTTCTTGAATGATACATAAAAGGTTTTTCTAAGTGTCAGAGGACTTTCTCAGGAAAATTGGTGAGACATAACTCAGAGTAGAGCAAGACAATTTGCAATAAGCTACATGTCTGCATCATTTCCTGAGATTCTTGTACCCTGATAGTTTCTTATAACTGAAATGTTTTTATGAATAATTTGACATAGAAATATTTTATGGATAAATTAATAAAACCAACTGTATTATATGCAATTTTAGATTTTTACCTATCAAACAATTTGTTTTAAAGTTCATAACATTCTCTCACTAACCTAAGTGTTATTCACATGTTGGGCTTTTAAATACCAAGATTATAATTAATTTTAATCAAAATATTTTGTACTGTTAAATATTTACTAAACTTGTTTGCATGAAAACCACTTGCTCATGTCTTCCCACAACTCATAAAGTACATGAAAAATATATTTACTGTAAGATAAAAGATAAGGATTCCAATATCTAAGGGGCTACCACAAAGAAGAGAGGGTTAAACGATTCTTCAAAGCAGGCCTAGAGGCAGGACAAGAAGCAATGGGTGGAACAATTAATCAATGGAACAACTTACCTCCAGAAGTTCAATACTGGAGGCTCCAACACTGGAGGCTTTTAAGAAGAGATTGGATAACTGTTTGTCTGAAATGTTATAGGGTTCCCTGCTTGAGCACAGGTCCCTGCCAACTCTGTTATTTTGTTATTTCCCTGGTCAAGTCATTTCTAGCTCTAGGATTTGGTGCTCATCTCCATTTCTTAGCCAAGGGAGCCAGTGTTGTCTGAGGAAGCTTATGTGGCCATGTGGCCAGCATGACTATATGCCAAGATACATAGAAAAAGTATTGAATGAAGAGTGAAGGAGTGTAGAGTTAACTGGATTATATCAAATATGTCACAAGCTTAAGGTATTTAGTCAACAGATAATTTTTAGTTTTGTGTACTATAGCAAATTGTAATTTACATGTCATTATAAGGAACACAATACAAAGGACAAAGCTATAATATTGTAGTTTATGGATATATAACACTTATAATTCTATTATTCTGCAACTTTCAGTTTTGACCATTTTGAATTCTACTTATTTTCTTAATTTTTGATTTTTTTTTCTCTGTCAGAGTACCTGTAGAACAAGCAGATGTGAAAATAATTAAATACATCTTGAAATCTGCATATACAGTAGAGATAGAATGTTTAGTATCAGTTGGAAAAGAAGAATAGAAAACCAAGGTAAAGTGCTCTGTGTTAGTCCCTTGGAGTTTATAGCATCCTGAGGGAAAGACAACACTATCTGGTCATTCATCAAAATAATGATTGAAACATTTGTCTTTTCTACTTGCTTTCTTTTTGTCATAAGATCAGAAGTCCTTTTCTTTTGTGTACCTTTACCATTCACGATGGCGTTCCTTCGCAGGGAGCAATATAATATTACAAGGCTTCTTTCTTAACAGTTTTCTGGAATTAGTGAGAGTGTCCTTTTGTGCATTTCAGTTCTTTTTTTGAAAAGTGCTTTTATGAAAATCTGTCAGTTGTATTAATATACTATAAATGGTGAGAGAAATTAGGGGGAAGAAATTTGATAAACAAATAAATACTAGTGTTATAGTATCACTTTTATACATGAAAATAGAATGAATGAATCTAAGAATCTATGGAATATTCAGCAACAGGATTTAGAATATGGAATGACTTCAGAAGAAAGAAATGTAGATTTCTGTTTAACTCAACAGTCATAATTTCTTAGCATCAGCTCTGATTTCCAAATCTAAATTTTGCTTCTATTCAAACTTTTCAAAATGTTATCTATAAATTAACAAATACCTACAAAATATTAAGTACATTTGGACACTGTCAATAATCCAAATGCATTTTGATATTATAAACTTGCTTGTAATTTAATACCACATATATAAACATAAAAAGCCCAGAGAAAATTAAAATGTTATCCCAAAACAGTTTTTTTTACTTATTTATAATATCGTTTGTAATTCATATTAAATCCATGTCTAAATATTTGATCCTAAAATATTTATCTGCCACTTTAATATCTTCATTGTCAGTTCTAAGGCTGATCATTCTAACCTTCATTAATTGGGACTAAAATAAACTATTTAAAATTGTTTATTTTAGGAACAAATATTTCATATAATTATTACATAGACTTTAATAAGAACTACAAAGTATATTATATTTGTTAAAAATAGGCTAATTTAGCATGCAATTTGCTAGTTCTTATCATTCCCTGTAAATAATTAAAACTGTTCACCTTGAAATACAGAAAATTTCTTACCTCCCTGTCCCTCACTTCATTCACTCCTCCAGTCCCCAGTTTCTGGCAGAGCCCAGAGTAAAGTAAACCATGTGCTTTTGTACTGTCATATTTGATTTGGACTATATTATCACTGTTATTTGAAGTTAACATGAAATGCAGTGTCTGCATGACCCATTTTAGCAGCCTATTATCATAATTTCACTGTCATATGGCTACTAAGTTAATGTACTTACAAATGACAGAGAAAGTGTGTTGCATGACCTCAGGGTTTTCAAAAAGTAAATGACGTAGTAGGTCATATTTCAGAAAATGATTAAAGCATTTTTTTTACACCTTGAGGTGTCATTGATTGTCATGGCCAAACAACTTGGTTGTTTCGATTTAAACGCAGGAATTAATAAGCTTTGTCATAATGGTGTTCAGTCACAAACTTAAGAAAAAGCTGCATAGAACTCTGGCTTTGCTTTTACTGGTATATTTTTTGAGGTGCTAGTTATTGTTTACATTTTAAAAAATATTGTTGCTATAAACAGGAACTAATATTTTTCAATAAGCTTGTTTATGTATTAAGTATAAATTATTGAAATGACTATTGGAGGTTTTTGTATGACCTATACAGTTCTGTTACATTAAAATTATATAAATCAAATGTGAATTGTATTATAAGCATTCACACAGGTAAATTTCTAGAGAAGTATTGGATGAAATTAAATTAATGTTTGTTAGAAGTACAGTCGTTAAGAAACATGTAGTATGGATTTCAGCTTTCACGGTTACTCCTTTTCTTGATCATTTTTCTCCCAAATTTGTTATTTCAAGTCTACTGTACTAAGTAAACTGGGACTTAAAGCCATATATTCTCTATTGCCTCATTAAGATATTATTCATTAACTATCCAAATAACTATTTCACAACTGCTTCTCAATAAACAGTGCATCCGTTGCAGCCTGAAACTTTGTGCCAGGGCAGCTTTGCCATGCATTAAATAGAGCTTAGTAGTCATTTTAGTTTCTATTTTAGTAGCAAGAAAAGTATTATTATGCTGTATTTTTAGCGTTAGGTAGAAGAAAAGAGCTATAGGATTTTCTGCCACTGCAATATAATGAACATAGCATTGTGTGCTCTGTATTTTCAGATGCCATTTGTTGCCTTTATCCTACACTACTTTATATAGTACAGATTTGTAAGTACTACATAAAGTATAATTTTGCAAGCATTGTTTTTGTTGTTAAAAAGATTAAATTTGGTTGTGAGACTTTGCATTATATATAAGCATCTTTTTAGATATGAGGCTGGTGGAATGCAACTTTGCCTGAAATTTTTTAGGGCAGTAGGAGCTTTACTTTGTAATATTATACAATTTCAATTTGCTGTAGCAAAGAAAATATCTTGTGGCACATTAAATCTGGAGACATCATTCCATGGAAACATAAGTATCTGATGATATCAAGATTTTTAAATTGTTTGATTACAAATGTTGTGGTTTCTTCTAAATGCATTGCCATATTCCAGCATGAGTTCTGTCTGTGATTATTAAATGTTATTTCTATATGTGTTTTCATGCACAAACCCATATACAGCATGTACAGAAAAGAAAACTGAATAGTGAGGCCAAATGTGCAGTGAAATAAAATTATATCAGTGGATCCAGATGTATATAACATAATATCTGTGATCTATCTGCAGCTGCTATTACTCTGCTAATGCTTTATTTTTAGTTATGCAATACTAACCATTTTAGTAGGCAAGAAGCCCAGGGTTCTAATTAAATCTGATTCAAATTTATTTTACTCACTATAAATTTAAGTTCTGCAATTTCTAAGTTTTTAAGTTCTAAAATTTCTATACACATTTCTACATGTATGTGCTATATTCTGGACAGGGATTAAAAGATTTGTGTTCATTTGCTCCAATATAAGAAAATTATAATTTCACTGCCACATATGTGTATAGAAATTTTCTAGGAGTCAATATTCTCATCTAACTTGGAATTGTTCTATAGATCTGGATAAGAAAAAATAAATAAAAATAATAGTCATTCCTGTGTCTATTACTTTTTGTTTATATTTTACTGTAAATTGATTCAGGGTTTTTAAAAGTGAGAACATATATACATCTTTTTTATCTTTTTATTCCCTCTTATTTGCAGGTCTAATAGTTTAAATGCACTAATCGTACTGAGTAGTAGTGGTGACTTTCTTGCTCATTTTCTGCATAAACTGGCTGAAGATGTGGCATAGATATTCCAGCTGTGCTCAAATAACAGTGTAGCTGCAAAGGGTTTATGATCAGGAATGATGATTTATGTTCTAGAAACCAAAAAATAAAAGGCAAATCATGCAGGCTGAAGTGTAGAGACCACCCTTAAACAAAATGTGTTTCCCCTGTTTTCTTTTAATGTTTTATTTTAAAAATAAATAACAGGAAAAATGGGCTTTGCAAAATGAATGTTACTTGGAATAAGTTGGAATAAGTAGCATTTAAAGTCTTTGTTTTCAATATATTCGTACACTTAAAGCTTGCAATTAATCGTGCCTGATTATATTGAATGCAATTTTATTAATGCTGTCCTTTTACTTTTTATACTTGAACAAAGCTTTTATTCAAATTTGTACGCATCTCTGTTTGAAAATGGAATATTTGATTTTAGCTACAGCATTGTATTATTCATCTTAATTGTAATATATTAGTAAATAACATGAAAGAGAAATAAACTGTACATCTTAGTAAGTTGACAGCAAGATATATGGTGAACCAGTTTGTGTTTATTTGCTGTTAGTTGTATCCTCAGCATACTTTTTAAAATTAAATATAACCAGATGCTAATTTCTTAGAGTTTCCTAGAAAAAAATGTAACTAGACAAAAAGAAAAGAAAAAACAATTAACATCTTCCAAAATAATTCTGACAAAAAGAGTACCAGACAACCTTGGCCACCATTCCTAAAAACTCAAGCTAGCTCTCATTTGAATTTCCCTTGGTTATATGGGAGAACATCATGGTGCCATGAAAAATTTAAATAGCTCCTAAATCCTGCTGCTTTGGAGAGTTGCAGTACTACTGAAGCTATACAGCTCATTGTTAGGTAATCCTATTGTGCCTGACTGGTTCAAAAGTATCATATTATTATGGCAGAAAGGATTATTATCCAAAGAAGGATAAGAAACTCCACTGTACAGGCACAGTCTCTTTGGTATATTTACATTTCTCATAGTATCCAATGAATGTTGCTGCAAAAAATAAAGTGATTTAGTTGAACTTGGATTTTATAAGTCCACATTCAAGAGTCCATGGAATTGTAACCATGAACTTCACTAGATGGCATCATTACTTACTTTATGTTGGAAAGAAGATTAAAAAGTGAGTCAGGTGAATAATGAAATAATAATACAAAAGATAATTATGTTAATAATAAAATGTATTTACCAATAGTAACAAGGCATTATGGACATAAGACTCATATACCTAGCCAAGATCATGAGTGATGAGAAAAGATTGCTTCATCAAATATATCAATATACACTAACTGCAGATTATAAATGTATGTGAAATATAAATGAGATGATTCTGAAAACCATGCATGCAAGACATGCCTTTCTCACATAACACTACACTATCATATAGCCACTTGTCCATTAATAAAGGGTAATATGCCTTTTCTTTGGTGAAAAACCAGAATCATGCCCAGACAGGGAAGGTAGCTGACAAACAATTAAAGTTTATTTTAAATTGTGATTCCTGATTGATATGTAAGGAATAATAAAATGGATGAAATAAAATGGAAACAAAAGTGGGAGATTACAGTATAAGAGTACTTGGCTTTTTTCTTTATCTGTGCATTCCCATATTAAATACGACTGCTCTCCATATTTCTGTATTTAAAATTAAAATTGCAGGAAGATTTAGAAACAGTTTAGAAAATATTCATTTAAAATAATATATAAATGCAATGCAAGATATTTTATAAACATAGTTGATGAATGTAGCATTATATTGTGACATTATGCCAGTGGTGGGATTCAGCCAGTTCGTACCACTTCGGGAGAACTGGTTGTTAAATTTCTGAGCAGTTGGGCAAACTGGTTTTTGGAAGAAATCATTAGGGCAGAGAACCAGTTGTTAAATTACTTGAATCCCACTACTGCATTATGCTATATATTACTTTAACACAAATTAGATTAAATTGTGAATAACATTAGTTTTGTGCTTTGAGTTAGAGAATCCAATACATGTATTGTTGAACTATAAATAATTAAGGATATTGGTCATTATAGTATTCATTGGTATCAGTCCAGCTTTTTTGTCATTCAGAAGCTTAGGATGTAGTGTATATAATGATTATTCCAATGAACTATAAATTATTTGAGATTATATTATTTGATAATTCAAAAGCTAGCAGTTTAGAGTTTGTGCCTCTATTTTTTTTTACACTTTTAACAATCACAGGACTGTAAAAAATACCAGAATTTTATGAAGAGTCTGCAAGACATCTCTCACCAATTCCTTTTCACTTTCCAATGGGCAAATTTTTTTCAGGAAGCAGAGTTGTAACACGGACGCCAGCAGAAGCTGCTCCAAAAAGATTGCTGTATTTTCATTGACATGCAGTGCATTACCATAATTGGCTTTTCTACATGATAGGAGAGAGGAAATAATAATGTCATTTTATTTACAGCCAGAGTGTCGCTTTATGAGACTTCTCCAAGTTTCTGCCATGCTGTGTAGGTCAAATGACATCTTTTGATCAGTCCTGTCCAAAGATATCAAAGCTGAGTGGCATGTAATGGAGACCTAGTGACAAACCAAATCTAGAAAAGAAATAAGACTGCCAGTTTCCCATTAAACAGCCTGCTAAACAGCACAGCTTCCCTGTGTCGTCTACGAAACTACTCTGACCACCTAAATCAGGAGAATGAAAGGAGGCTGAATTGGACATTAGTACTGCAAATGACTGTCATGATTGCCACTATTTCTTTCCTTCCCCCCTCCTCCCAAAATCAGCAAGCAAACCATGCGAGTTACAGTGAGACTGGTCTTCTCTCGTTTCATTTACGTCCTGCCACTGGCTGGTTTTCTGATCTGGTTTGTTTAGGTTTGACATCAGCCAAATGGTGTAGTAGGATAAGTCTGACAGATATTCTTAGTGATTTAACGAGTAGCAGACCTTTGCAAAGATAGCTTTTCTAAAGCAAGATTTCATCTTTTGTTTTAAAAATCTCTCTCTTTGCTCTCTTTCATCTCAGTTCCTCTTTTTTATTAATGTATTTACCACATACTGTAGTTGTGAACTCTTTGCAGGGGTTGCACTGTAAGCTACATGTAAGATTCCGTTACCCAAAGGGCATCAGTGTCTTTTCCCTTTTTCTTTGCTAGCTTTTAAAGCAGGAAATTAAAGCAATGAGTTAGTATGTCTACGGTTACAGTGGAGATATCAGTATAGTTTCCCTCAGGGACAAATACTTAGAATTGGCCAAATATCAAAATCCTTACCCTGTTTTCACTCAGTTCTCAGCAGAGTATGATTCCTTTTAGTCAGTGGGAATTTGCCAAACTGAGCAGAGTGTTCAAACTGCATGTGCCAATATTCCTATCAAACGTTCATGCTAGAAATCAGAGAAGGGATCAAAGTCAAACTGTAAGTGGTTGATAGAACCTCTGCATTTTTGCAAAAATATACATATGGTATTTAGCAGATCTTGATATATTAATGCTTTTGGATATACTGAACTCATTTTTAAAAAGGTCTTTGTTACTTCTTAGTACTATATTTTTAAAAATACATGATTTAATATTTTGAGCTCTATTGTAAACTACATTTTCCTAGAGTTGTAGGAATTAAGATCTGTATTTTTTTTTTAAAAAAAAATAGTACAGCTATCTGCAATTTTCCTACATTTCAATACCTTAATATATATGTTTTTTCCTCTTTAGTGGATAAGGCCTCCAGCGGCATATATTTTTGCAGTGTAAAATTTATATTATATGCTGTTACTTTCTTGTTGCATTTTTTCCTTGTGTGTATGTGGTAATGATAAGAGCAATTAAGCCAACAATACTCAATTAAAGCATCATTTTGGAAATGTTAGTATATATAAGAAAATATCACCTTCTGCATTGATGCTATTGTTGAACTGCTTCATTATGCATCGTATGATGAAACAAATAGCAAGGAGAAGGAAGGGATATAGCAACATTAGCTATCTATAGTCTTCCAATAATGGAAATTTGATAATTGAGTTCAATGACAGCATCACTTTTTTTCAAAGTATTCCTATGAATAATTATTTTAGAACGAGAGTCTAAAAGATGACTTCAGAGTTACAAGCTGGAGAATTTGGCCCTTCTTTTTTATTACTGTACCTGCATAGTAATCTTATAATAATTACACTTGTAGTGCATATTTTATTGATACTTAATATGCTTTAAGTTTGAGTCAGCTCATTGGCCTGGGATTGTCTATTCTAATATTGGCTCTCTGAGGTCTTAGATAGATGTCTCATCTAGCCCTACTATCTGAGATTCTTTTCAAATTGGAGATGATGCAAATGGAGGCTGCAATGCAAATGGAGGCTGAAATTCATGTGCCTGCTGATTTTAGTATTTAAAAAGCCCCAGGCACTCTGGGTCTAGAGTCTTTGTCGTTCCTAATCTCTCATGTTCTCAATAATGTATCAACCCTTTGCCCGACCAGAGTGTCACCTGTCTAGGTGAGTTGTGCCATCTTCTATCTAAAGTGACAGCCATCTTAGAGTACCAATATCTTAACTGACTTCTCTTTTATCATCTCTGTTAGAGAAATAGCATTTTTGACAGGATGTTGGGTTTTCTTTCTCTTGTTCCCTCCGCTTTCCTTTCCTTTGACCCTCGAGAGCACCTGATTAAAAAAAATAGCTGAAAAAGACTATTTGCTTCCAAATGAAATAAGCTCAGATGAGATGGAACACAGAAAGAAAGTGAAATGTTGATGGTGGAAGTTAATGAATCAAGTAGAGAGGGAGCATTATTGATGCGGCATAACATGCTCTAACAGCTTTCTCTCTTCTTCTTCTTCATATAAAGATTGCATGGCAGTTAGTTTTGTGGCTTGATTCTAACATCTGTCCTACCTTATAACGGTAATTTGTATAAGTAATGGAAACAGGTTAAATGCTCTAATGTTGCCAGCAGGGATGAAAATGATTGGGTTTTTTTCCAATTAGAATATTCTTGACAGTAGAGTGGCGGATGGTCTGATTAATATACAGCTCTCTTTGGTGATCAAAACATAAAAAGAAATGTTTGAGTGTGTGGTTTATCTGACAGAGAAAGAGCCATTCTTTCTATTAGCATTAGAGTGCAAGCTGCTTGTCCCACTACTTAAAAATATTGCTTAATAACTCTAAAGACCAAAAGGGTGGACTGAGAGGGAGGAGGTGAGAAGTTATCAGATTTAAGCATTCTTATTAGGTACATTATGCAGAAAAACTGCTGATACTGTAGAACTCTGGCATTACTTTGTGAGTACTTATATTTTGACATATTTCCTCTTTTCAAATTGGTAGTCAACTACATTGTACTGTATTTTTCTTCAATGTAGAAACTGTTCAACGGTTATTTTATATATATGCATACGCAGACTGAATCCTAGGATTGAGCTAAAACCTAGAATAATATACCTATTGGAAACAGAGTTCAAATAGACATTATTAACTTGTCTTTCTTATTTCATAGAGTCTTTTTGGCATGTGACTTAGTTGGGAGCCAATTGTCAGGAAGGGAAAGTTTGATTATTTTGGATACTTAGGTTGTCTTTGGACAGAAAAGTAGACAGAAATGCCCAGAAACTTTAAATTATATCCACAAAAGTGATAGACATAATACAGAAAAGTTACCAATTGATTTATTTGTATCTGTCATTAATATATTTTGGTTCATTAATAATCCTAACTTGAAATTATTTCATAACTGCTTAATTTTGTCTAAACCCATCAATCAGTTACTCGGAGGTAGATCTTCAGCCATGAAGTACTTGAAGCTGAAAAGCTTGGGATTTAGCCAGTTTATTAACCTTGAGGTCAATGCTGTTAAATGGGCTAAATTGCAAAGACTTGTATTATACAGAGTTTTTGATGTTAGAATAGTCTTAACTGTTTTGCAGATATATTTACATATGTGCATATATATTGCTATTCTGTACTCACCTAGAAGGATTTTCTTAATGTGTTCTCTTTTATTCAGAGCAACAAAAAATAGCTATAATCTTGGGATTTTCACAAGAGCTATATATTTTTATGGCCTTTTAAGTGGCTTCCAGCCTAAACGTTTTTTTTTTGTTTTTTGTTTTAATTTGATTTATATGCCGCCCTTCTCCGGAGACTCAGGGCGGCTTACAATGCGTTAAGCAATAGCCTTCATACTTTTGTATATTTATACAAAGTCAGCTTATTGCCCCCACAAACTGGGTCCTCATTTAACCTACCTTAGAAAGGATGGAAGGCTGAGTCAACCTTGAGCCTGGTGAGATTTGAACTTACAGTAATTGCAGACAGCTGATGTTAATCACAGTGCTTTTAGTCTGCTGAGCTACCAGGCCCGTTAATTGATAATAGGGTATATTAGTGATTCCTCTGCATTCCATAGCAAAGGGTGTTGATAAATATTGTATGGTGATAAATAATCACAGTATATATTGTAGTTCGGTATACTATATGTATTATATTAAAAGTCCTTCACCAAAGATAGTAAGTTGATTCAGCAGGACATGGTGCTTTTCCCATGCAATTGCAGTTTCTGCATTTACTATTTATCAGTGAGAATTAAGACTGCTGAAAATTGAATGCTCCTATTTGTAAGTGCCTTAGGAGTCTGGGTGAGCTTCAGCTGGATTGCAACGAGTATATAACAAAAGCATTTGTAAGTAGAGGCTTAGTTATAATACTGAAGTAATCTAATTATATCGAGCACAGTTAAAAACAAATGGAATCTGTAACCTACTGAAGTCCATCTGAAATGTGTCAATAATTTTAGTGGCTATGGGTACTTCTGTGCCCATTTTTTAATATTCCCAGCTTTATAATTGTGGAAAATATGATTAATATAAATAAGAGTGATCATATGGCGAGAATAGCATGATACGTGTTTGTGCAACTGACTAAGAAACAATGACGATGCATTTAATATATTTTAATCAGACAATT
Organism: Pituophis catenifer annectens; assembly: GCF_029215685.1. Classification (NCBI taxonomy): domain Eukaryota; kingdom Metazoa; phylum Chordata; class Lepidosauria; order Squamata; family Colubridae; genus Pituophis; species Pituophis catenifer. The sequence goes on from NW_027256883.1 coordinate 60,502,618, forward strand.
TGATTCCGCCAACATCATTATGCTTTGGCTTTTCTGACAACCGGCTGACTTATTTACAATATATCATCTTTTTACTGAAGCAAATCTTAAATGTGCTATACTGTTAACAGTTATAATATTGCTATAGTGGTAACAATACAATATATAGTGCTTCATGTTGGCTTACATTGGAATGCAGACATTTTAATGTTGCTCAAAGACGATAGTAGATCTTTGGGGTGATACTGGTATCCAGAAGACATGTCATATATACAAAGATTTTTAACATGATGTAATAATAGAAAAATAAAACAGGTATCTTCAGTCTCCAATTAATTTTGTTCTATAATTATAATTTGTAGGATATTCCTCCTGTGAAAATTCAGAGAAACAGAGGGTCTTAGTTTTACTGTGCATTGTAATACAGAATGTACTGTAACCATATTTTTAGGTATTTAAAATCAGCATAAATCTAAATATATTGTCTGTGATTCCTGATCACAGATCCATATCAAGCTTTTTAAAAAAATCTATTGAAACACAGGGAGTGAGGAAAATTATTCACTGGGCAATGTTTCATCACAGTATTAAATTATTAGTTGACCTCTTTGGTGCTATCAGATCCTAGCAATTTAATGCAAAGCTATCTTTTATCTATAATACTGTAGTAGCTGGCTTCATGCAAGGCAGGGATTCGTGAAAGGCAAAATACTAAAATCTAGTTTGAATATATTCTAAAAAAATCTAACCTTATTTCATTACATTTTCTTATTTTGGGGCTTAAAAACATTGACCTTAAACACTAGATGTTATTTTTGTTAACATTATTGATATTAACATTGAAAAATCTGAAAGCTGTTGTACTTTCCATTGACAAATATGTATCAGTGATATTGAAGTAAATTTTGGTGATTTTTATCATGACGAATTGAATTATATATTAGTTAGTCTGTGTGTTTACTTCTTAACATTTCTGCATTGATATAGTATAGCAAAGTTGTATAATACATTTATCTGACAGTAGAAGTGTTTCTCAAACATAGATAAAAATGCCGCCTAACAATTTAATCCTTTATACTTTATAATGTCTGTAGAAAAAGTCAAGTAACCCAAATAAAATGTGTTGTTGTTTTTTTTAATGGAAAGGGATTAAAACCAAAGAAAGTCAGTCTCAAGGCCTGACTTGTTTTTCCCTTTGTCAGTGAGCATCAAACTTATTTTGTATTTCTGGCTGCATTTTGAACAGTGAAGAAGAAAATATTTTCATTAAGAAAAAAACAGTTTATCTTGAAACTAATAATAGTTCAAAAAAAAATGCAGTTAATTACAGAAGAGTAGGATAATATCTTACAAGGCCGTCTGAGATAGGAACAATCTGTCCATGTAGTTTTTGATGTTCTTTATAAATTCAAACCCCCACCCCCCATCTATGCAAATAACTGTAGACATAATATTGCTCAGGAAATAAGTGATACAAATTCTTTCTCTTTGCATTGCTTGTATTATAGATGATTTTAAAAAATTCTTAACAGAGCAGAAATGTCTATTCTTGTTTAGAAAATGTAGTTTTATATATGTTAAATCAGAATTAAGTTTTACAGTCTCTAGAATTGTAATTTTTGTTATTGTGAAGTTTATACTAAATGTTGTTGAAAAGACTCAAATATGCTTAGTTCATATGCTGTTGCAATATTAGAATCATATATATATTCAGCATGATGTATTAAACACAAAATGCAGATTTTTTATGGACAATACGTTTTTAAAACCTTGTAAAATGCATATTGTTATGATAGCCCATGATAATGCAGAGTTTTCTGATCCTAAGCTCTGAACTGGCTTGTTGGGATATGCAAGTATACAGTAAATATGACCATTGATTAATCAATCAGTTTTTATACCCAAATGGAAATGTGTAGATATATATTCAAATATAAATACAAATAATAATACATTCAACAATGTTCCACTGTGTTTTTAATCATGACTGAATATTTCTGGTTATAATTGGGTGATTTCTATCAATTTTATGTCTTTTTGCTTTATTGTAGATTTTGGGTTACAAAAATTGTGAATTAAATAAACAGACAAAGCTTTTGTCAATTTTGTAGGTTTTCCTTAGTCAAGTGAGAGGATGCCAGTTTAGAGTAATGATCTTAGTGTATTAATGTTTGTGCTAACATATTGTAGTATAACAGTAATTTTTTGGTCGTTTGCTCTACTCTCTAAGGTAGCATAATATAAGGCAGAAGGTTACCTTCTCTCTCTTGGCAAATAGTTGTGACCTCTGTGTTGAAACAGAATCTGTTGGGGAAAAGGCATTTTTAGCAATGTGTAGGAGAAGGAATAAATAACTATATTTATTTTACTTTTTTCTCAAGTTCACTTTGTTTTAATACACAGTTCTGAATGAAATGTTTATTAAGAAATATGTGAATTTGTTCTAATAGAAAAATGAAGCAAAGCAAACAAAGTCAGTCTCCTCATATTTTAAGTGAAGATCCATGATTTGGAAGCAAGAGTGGACAAGTTCTCCTTTGTCTTTCTCGATCAAAAATGATCAAGTATAGGAATCACAACATTTACAGAATGAGATAATGTAGAATGAGGTGAAGGATAGAATAGAGACTCAAAATAATTTTTAATGAACTATAACCATAAAGCTGGATTTATAGATCATTTTTCATAGATTTTTGTTAGAATGTAGTATATTAACAGATGGCAGTCTCAAGTGTTCAAAAGCATTCCAGTTGGGAAAATATTGATTTGTCTTCCTTTTGCTAGATTTTTATCTTTTTTGCTTTCCTATTATTTAATGTTATATTATTTGAAGAACTTTTCCATTATTATTAGAGATCACATTAAACTGTCCTTTCAATAAAATAAAATAAGATTTGGGAAAAGGAGGAATTCAGTGGAGTGAAAAATAAGTACTGCAGAATACTGGTAAATGAAAGGGGAGAAAGAGGCCTCTTATTTTTTGGCAGGCAGATTTCAGAAATGTTGAATGCTACTGAGAAATGGGTCAGATGGGAATATCACGAATTTTAGCATATGTTTCTAAGAAAAAAATATAGAGATTTAACAATGAAATTATATACACACATCCCTATTTAGTAGAAAGTCCTCTAGAATTAAGTGGAACTCACTTTCAGGTGAGTGTGCATCAGTGTGTAGTCACTGAGTTATATACTATTGATAATCTCTTTAAAGTAAAAAAAAAACAAAATGAACAATATATATATATATATCACCCAATTATACAAGTAAGATTGTTTGGTCTGGCAGCTATGCCTGCTGGTGCTTTTCTTCTTCATCCATCCAGTTCTGTTTGCTTCTGGTCAGATCATATATCTGTTATTTAATCTTCCCGTGGTAACAATTCGTATTCTGAATCTAAATTTAGTATAATACTTAGGTGTATATAAGACCTTTTTTTTTTTTTGAAGTGGGCCCTTAGAATAGATGTATTTTGATATAGTGACCATCTGCTCATGAATATCACATTTGTTAGTTAAAAAGAATAGTTTGATTCCAATAAATACGTAATTTTGGTTAGATTGTATCATTTCACCAGGTGGCAACACAATAGCAAAGTTTGATAATCAACTTGGATATGTCATTGCTTGCTTTATGCTTGTCACTTTTAAATATTTATCTCTTATTTTATTTTTAACAGCAGACCACTCTTGTTAAAATTGTTGCATGACATCTGCGTCATAGATTGGTAGGAGGCTCAATGCCACAGGCCAACCTTAGTAGGAGGCAAAATTCTGAAACAACCTGTCATGTTTAGTTTCACCATTTCTGTTTAATTATAGCTTATTAATAGAATAATGCACGGAATTTAAAATCAAGCAGTGGTGCAGCTGGTAGTGTTTAGACCTTGGACCCAGTGGTCTTAACTGGGCCATTCTTTACTGTATCTTACTACAATTCCATCCCTATTACTGCTTCTGTTCCTTTTTTCCCAGGAACAAAGTCATTTTTTCCAGCACTTAACAGCATTGAAAAAGAAATATTTTGAGCATGTAGAGTTTTAATCACTTAAACCATGGGATCAGGTTTTATAGGAATGGACTGCAATTTGTTATACTAAGGCTTTTTTTCTTACTGAAATGAGTAATGTATTTTGGAAAGTAAGAAACAAATAAGTAAAATAGCTGTTGCCACTATGTAAATCTTTCATTGTCTGCTTTCTGACTATTGTATAAAGCATTAAAAAAAATGAGGCAAGAACAAAAGGGTAGCAAGCGGTATAGTCTTGGCAGGTCTGGCCTACCTGTGCTGACCCTGGACCTCTTTGATGTTGCCGCTAGAGTTACATTCCTGAGGGGTCATTTCATTGTTGATCTGGGTGACAGTTATAATAATCTCAGCCCTGAATATCTGTCCAAAGTTGTACTATAGGAATTATAAATGGACTAATAAATTTATAATTATTTATATTAGTCAGGACTAAAGCCTAATATTTATTACAGTACTGTCTCTTTTTCTGGCTGACAGTATTACAGTACCGTCTCTTTTTCTTGCTGACCAAATAAGTATGACATATTTCGCAAAGTCTTGACTAAATAAAGAATAATTCAATTTTTTTAAAAAAGGTATAGATTTATATTAGAGTAAATCCCATTGGTTCAGTAGGGGTTTCTTTCAAGCACATGATCAGAATAATTCTGAGATTTACATTCACAGATAAAATTTCATCCTTGTCCAAGATCTATACATACAGCTTTTTTTCTATTTAATTGTTTTGTGGTTGAATTTAGAATGGCTAACCTACTCTGGTTAGCTATTATAAAATACATAGTCTATTTGGATTGAAATGAACTGTAGCAAGTCCAGTCTTCACTTCTTCAGCTTGTCATGGAGAGATTAGAAGCATTCAGTTTTTGTTAGCTGAAGGTTAATGTTATGTTTGAAGCTTACTGGGTGATTGCTGAAACAAACCAGTTTTATAATATGTGGTTTAACACTAACATACCACATAAGGCATACCTATATGTTTTAGAATTCAAGAAAAATTATGTATTATATGTTTTGCAAGATAAACAACCATATAAATATGGGAATAAATAAATAAGGTGTATTTTAAATCTATACTATATATTGTAATTACACATTTTAAATTTATATTAGAGCTAGTCTGGTGTAGTGGTTAAGGCATCAGGCTGGAAACCAGGATACTGTGAATTCTAGTCCAGCCTTAGACACAAAGTCAGCTGGGTTACCTTGGGCCAGTCACTCTCTCTCAGCCCTAGGAAGGAAGCAATGGCAAATCTCTTCTGATATTTGGCCAAAAAGCTGCAGGGAGTTGTTCAGGTAATCATGAAGCACTGACTTAAAAAGTAAAAAAAGAAAAATCCTATATTACATATTGTAATTACATTACATATTGCAAGACTTGTGCTGACTGCCAATGGGTTTCTCTGTAATAACTCCTGTGTAACTTCCAGTTTTTTTTCTTTCAGAAACTGGTCAAAACATAATTGTTCTGGAGGGTGTTTGGAAATTAATGGATGTTGCCATCTGTAATGGGCTGTGAAAGAATCTTAAGAGACAGGATGAGATGCTTCAGTATAGATAGTAATGTGATAAAAGAAATCTGGGTCCAGAGTAGGAATGAGGTTGAAGAAAGCATTTCAAAATTGACTCTCCCTAGTTCTCTGGAACATAAAGGCAGGGGATGGGAAAAATATTTCAGACTTGCAAGACTGGGTTATTATAACCTTACAATAAATGTTGTATTAGTATTCTTTGTTTTGATTTCCCAGTCAAATCTGGGTACCTTGTTTGGATCTTGTTTCAATGTTAAAACTGAACATAGATTAATATGGTTTTTGTATTGGTTTTATTGCCTTGAGATAGTTTAACTGTATTATGTTGTAGAATTTTATTTTACTGTTAACCGCTGGGAGTACTTTGTTATGTGGTAGTTAGTTAATTAGTTAGTTAGATATAACTATATTGTAAATTGTATATTGCAACCAAGAAGTGGATCCCTGCATATTCTCAGGGCCTCAGGCTTGGGCAGAGAACCAGGGCCTTACAAAAGGCCAATATTGTCAGGGCCTTCCTGTTTCCAGAGGTAGAATGTTCCACAGGCTTGGTGCTATGGCAGAAAAGGCAACAACCAAAACTTTGAATTGTACCTGGAAGTGCACTGCCAACCAATGCAACTCACAAAATAATGACATTACATGGGCCAAAAAACTGGCACAATTTACTACCCGTGTTGCCGATTCTGCACCAGTTGAAGCTTCTGGGTGCTCTTCAAATGCAACCCCATGTAGAATACATTGCAATAGTCCTGACTGGAGGTCACAAGGTCATGAGTGATAGTGAGCAGAACCCTGTTTCAGGATAGGTAGTGCACAACCTGATGATGAGTTCTTCAAGCTGGAATCATTAGTCCAGATTACCCATAGGTCTGTCCGAAGCAGTGCCACTCATCCAAGGCCAACAATGAAAGGCACCCACTAGCAGAAGGTGAACCAAAGCTATTTTGTTTTGCTTGTGTTGACCTGTTGCACCTCATCAGGTTCCCACAGCCTCCATATATGGGCTAGGCGTCACTTAGGAAGCTAGGGGTGGAGATACAAACATGAGGGTCATCCACTTGTTGATGATAACCCATTCCAAACCATTGAATGAGCTCATTCAGTTAAACTGGAGAGGAGAAGAACTAAGCTCTGTGGCCTTGCACAAAGTAGGAGCTGAGGACTGGACCTCCCCCCCCACCCTTGACAGAAACCAGACCTAGAGGAAGGAGTAGAATCAGCAGAACTTTATCCTACCCACCCCAAACTCCAAGAGCAAGTCTAGAAGGATACCCATGATCGATGGTATCTAAAACCACAGCGAGGTCAAGAAGAGCAAGAATAAATGCATTGTCTCCATCCTGCTCCTGTCAGAGGTCATCCAAGAGTATGATCAATGCTGTTCTGTCCTATACTCTGGCCTGAATCCAGACTGAAAGGGATTTAGAGAATCTACTTTCTCACAATAATACTTTACCGATTTTTAGAATTCCAACAGATTTGGAAAAATTGAGGATTTAAGGTTTTTCCATTGTTTGTGCCAATTGCTGCTATAATATTTAGCAATTAACAAATAATTATATCCTTCATTGGAGTATTAATACTAATTGGTATTCTTATGTTACTGTTCTAATGGAATACAGTATTTGTCCAATGGATTTATTCTGTAATGTTGCTATACGGACGATGAGACAATTAATGGACGCAATTTTTAGGCTCTTTGTGTGTAACTTTGGAATCTAAATAAGTCCTGGATACGTATTATAATAATAGAAATGTCAGTAAAAATAATACTTAACTGTATTTCTACCCTCCAATAATGTGTTAAGAAAACTTAGTTGCCTAGTACCTATTGTTATTTCTATTCAAACACTTAGTTGTATGCCTTTTACCAGGTTGATTCTTTGTATTGTATTTTATGGATAGGTTGTCTCATCCAAATAAATTGGGGTAGATTTTAAATACAAAATTAGAATTTAGTTTAGCTACAGGTTTAGTCTTTAAAGTAAAAATAGCACCATTCAAAAGAAAAATTGAGGAAAAATATGAAGAAAAAAATGCATTGTTTTATTAATAATATAGGCATATATAACTCTTAATGATAACAATACTTAATTAGTATTTAATTTAAACTCTAATATGATTTTTTTTTAGTTTTACTCTATTTTCATAGAACTTTATAGTAATACTGTGTTGCATAGACTGGATTATTGAACATAGTATAATGAAACTAAACTGGATAATTTTCTATCGTTGTGGAAAAAAATTACAATAACCCATCCATTTAGCAATCTGGTAAATGAGTAAATAAACTGAAGCCATAATCCTCAGATTATTTATTCCTTGTTGGATATGCCAGCAAAATTGTAATGTAATTATATCATAATAAATAACTGAAGAATGTATTTTAGCTTCAGTCAGACTTGGTTATTCTGCTGGTAAAACATTAATCCTACTGAGGTGTCATGCCGATGTTTAGTTGTAGAGGGAATGCCTTAATTTGAGAAGGTATATTATCATACTGAACTAAAAGCTATGAATATGTTCTGTTCAATATAACCCTCATTTTTATTGTAATAGTTACAGTGTGGAAAAATGGATACATTCTTTAATTCTTCTTTTCTCTCTCTCTCTTTTCTTCTCTTTCTTTCAAGCTTATGTTCCTGAAGAAGAACTGAAAGCAGCAGAAATTGATGAAGAAAGTGGGGAGGATGATGGGCTATCTCTGGACATCCAAGAAAATGAGTACATGTGCCAGGATGAAACAGAGATCAAAGAGGCTCAGAGTTACCAGAATTCTCCAGTCAGCACAGCAACAAACCAAGATGCAGGTTATGGTTCACCATTCAGTGAAAACAGTGATCAACTGGCCCATTTCAAAAGCTCTTCCTCTAAAGAAGAGAAAGAAGATCACAAGTGCTTGGACAATGCTTCCTACCCACAGGACAGTTTAGCACAGATAAAAGCCGTATATGCGAATTTACTGTCAGAATCTTGTTGGTCTGGTTTAGCTTTAGATTTAAAAAAATCAAAGAATAATGAAGACAGCCCGAAAGAAAGCACCACTAACAGCACCACTAGTATCAATACCCCAAATACAAGTGCCAGTACCAGTACCAACACTACTACCACTACAAGCATCAGTAGTACTAGTAACAGTAGCAGTGGCAGTTCAGGTTATGACTGGCATCAAGCGGCTTTGGCCAAAACTCTGCAACAGACCTCATATGGACTTCTACCAGAACCCAGTCTGTTCAGCACAGTGCAACTTTACCGGCAAAACAATAAACTGTATGGTTCTGTGTTCACTGGTGCCAGTAAATTCCGGTGCAAAGACTGTAGTGCAGCATATGATACACTGGTAGAGCTTACAGTGCATATGAATGAAACTGGACATTACCGGGATGACAACCAAGATAAAGAATCTGAAAAAACCAGACGGTGGTCAAAGCCCAGAAAGCGATCACTTATGGAAATGGAAGGCAAAGAGGATGCCCAGAAAGTACTAAAATGCATGTACTGTGGTCATTCATTTGAATCTTTACAAGACTTAAGTGTCCATATGATAAAAACAAAGCATTACCAGAAAGTGCCTCTGAAGGAACCAGTACCAGCCATCACCAAACTGGTGCCTTCTACCAAAAAACGAGCACTTCAGGACTTGGCTTCACCTTGCTCACCTGAGCCAACAGCAATTACTCCAGAGACTACACTTAGTGAAGCAGCAAAGGATCAGAAAACTGCCAATCCATATGTAACTCCCAATAATCGCTACGGCTATCAAAATGGTGCTAGCTACACTTGGCAGTTTGAGGCCCGCAAAGCTCAGATACTAAAATGCATGGAATGTGGCAGTTCTCATGACACTTTGCAGCAGCTGACTGCTCATATGATGGTCACAGGACATTTTTTGAAAGTAACTAATTCAGCCTCTAAAAAAGGAAAACAGCTAGTACTGGACTCGGTAGTTGAAGAAAAGATACAGTCCATACCTTTGCCACCTACCACTCATACAAGATTACCAGCTACAAATATTAAAAAGCAGCCGGATTCTCCTGCTGGATCTACAACTTCTGAAGAAAAGAAGGAGCCAGAAAAAGAACAGGTGATTGTTACTGAAACGGACAAAAAAATTAAAGAAGAAAATGAGGACTCTTCAGAAAAATTTGAGCCAACAGCTGTATATCAGTACCTCCGAGAAGAGGATCTAGATGAAAGTCCAAAAGGTGGAATCGACATATTGAAATCTCTGGAGAACACAGTGACCACAGCTATAAGCAAAGCTCAAAATGGAGCACCTTCCTGGGGAGGCTACCCTAGCATTCATGCAGCTTATCAGCTTCCAGGAACCGTTAAATCCCTTCAGCCAACTGTGCAGAGTGTCCAGATTCAGCCATCGTATGCTAGCAGTGTAAAGTCATTGTCTTCAGAACACAGTGCGCTGATCCATTCACCAGGCAATCTGACACCCCCTCCTCATAAAAGTAATGTCTCTGCCATGGAAGAGCTAGTAGAGAAGGTCACGGGCAAAATCCATATTAAGAAAGAAGAAAAGCCTTCAGAAAAAGAGAAATGTTCTCCAGTCAAGCCATTGTCCCCTGCTCCTAAGGAAAGCAAAGACTTTCCAAAATCAGAGGAAAGCAACAAGCAACAACAACTACAACTACATCAGCAGCCACTGCAGCAAAAACAAAGTCCTGAAGCTGAGGTTCAGAAGGCCAAAAAGGATGTTCTAGCTGATCCACATGCACTTAATGGTACTGAACCACCTAAAGCAAAAGTCACCAATGGCTGTAATAACTTGGGTATCATTACAGACCATTCACCAGAGCAATCATTCATTAACCCACTGAGTGCTTTGCAGTCCATTATGAATACCCACTTAGGCAAAGTCTCTAATCCTGTAAGTCCTTCTTTGGATCCTTTGGCCATGTTATATAAAATTAGTAACAGCATGTTGGACAAACCCATTTACCCCACAACTCCAGCCAAGCAAGCTGAGCCTATTGACCGGTACTATTATGAGAACAGCGATCAGCCTATTGATTTAACAAAGTCCAAAACCAAACCACTGATTTCCAGTGTGACTGATTCTGTCTCATCTCCTCTAAGAGAAAGTGCCCTAATGGATATTTCTGACATGGTAAAGAACCTCACAGGGCGCTTGACTCCCAAATCTTCTACTCCGTCTTCTGTGTCAGAAAAATCTGATGCAGATGGAAGTAGCTTTGAAGAAGCTTTGGATGAACTGTCTCCAGTACACAAGAGGAAAGGTAGGCAGTCAAACTGGAACCCTCAGCATCTTCTCATCCTTCAAGCCCAGTTTGCTTCCAGTTTGAGGGAGACACCGGAAGGCAAATATATTATGTCGGACCTAGGCCCACAAGAACGGGTTCATATCTCGAAGTTTACTGGTCTTTCTATGACCACAATTAGCCACTGGCTGGCAAATGTGAAGTATCAGTTAAGGAGGACAGGTGGAACTAAGTTTTTAAAGAATTTGGATACAGGTCATCCTGTTTTCTTTTGCAATGATTGTGCCTCTCAATTCAGGACTGCTTCCACATATATAAGTCACTTGGAGACACATTTAGGGTTCAGTTTGAAGGATCTGTCCAAATTGCCACTTAATCAGATACAAGAACAGCAGAATGTTTCCAAGGTCCTTTCAAATAAGACTTTAGGCTCACTTGGAATTGCCGAGGAGGACTCGGGCTCCACATTCCAGTGTAAGCTCTGTAATCGAACCTTTGCAAGCAAGCATGCAGTCAAACTGCACCTTAGTAAAACACATGGGAAGTCTCCCGAGGACCATCTGATCTATGTAACTGAGTTAGAAAAACATTAGCGTCCAGGTAAGCAACCAGGTATGCAAGTGACCACAGGAACATTGCACTAAACTTCATAGTACTGCACTAGGCCTGATCTGAGCCTCTGAAATCAGTCTTACTTTTGTTGCTGAACTGCCTATCTGGAGCTTGGTTTTTCTTACATACGTTTTGTAGTTATATTTATATGCTCTTTGTCTGATCTGTGCATGTTTTTAAAACCTTTTTTTTCCCTTTCCTTCCCCCCTTCTTTTTCTGTGAGTCAAAGTCTGACCTTTATTTTCAACATATGTCCTTGATGTTAAGCTATCTTTTGTAGACTATAGTGGGAGACACTATTGAGAGACATTAATTTAGCGGTAAAGAAAGACACAAAGAACAATAACAAAAAGACATTCTAAAATTACAAAGTTGCCATGACAATAAAGGTCACAGAACCCCGTAGTGTCAGTTTTTAACCCTCTGAGGACTATAATAGTATTCTGTGCCTTTCCCAAAAAGAAGGTGTGAGTGATTTTTTTTAAAAAAAGCATTTCATCCTAATATAACTGGGTCAAATTCACTTACATTTAATAGGTTTTTCAAATGTCAAAAGGCGTTTTTTTCTCTCTCAAAAAATGCAGTCTGATTTGCAAAGAAAAGATGCATGCCATTCTTGAATAATTATAAAAAGTGATCAAATGCTCAAGGAGTTAGACACGACCCATGTTTTAAAAAATAAAATCACAAACCAATTTGCCACTATGCCCAAATCCTCTGAATGCTGAATATTGCCACTTGATTGGCATAAAAAGTATGCAAGTTATTTTAAAAAATGTAAAAATGTTATTTCTTTTTCCTGTAAGATACTGCAATTTATAGTTATTTACAAATGTAAGCTTTGGTACAGGCTGATCTTTCTATAGTGTGCTGCATTGGTACATGAAAATGAAACAAAACAACAACAACAACAACAACAACAAAATGGGGCAAGTGTTGGATTCTGATCCTTGTAAATTGCCAGCATCAGCTTAGGTTAAAAACAAAACAAAACAATACATGTTGCATATTGTACCATTTTAAATTGTTCAACTTCCTTTGTACCTTCTGGCTGTATGCTTTCTCTCTTAACTTTTTATATTGTCATTTTATATTCAATTTCTGTGTATATAATGTAAAAACACACTTTTTTGAATAAAATTGAGTTCCTTGCAGCTTGAGTTAAATAGAGAAATTTTACTGGCACCTGCATCTTCCCAGATGCATGTACTCAAAGGAGCTATCTGACAAAATAAATAAATAAAAATAAAGCAAACAATGCACTATGAATTATACATTTTGATGTTTTATCATTAATATTGTACAGTACCTTTTTGGTTCACGCAATGAAATCCACTGTTTTCTCAAATGTAAAATAAACCCACATGCAGTTCTTGATTTGTGCATATTGTGATGTCATCATTGCTTTGCCTTTGAGGTCTTCATTTCAGCAGCGACAAAATTACAGCCTGAAGTATGTTTGAATTGATTTCTGTACTCTAATATGCTCCATTCTGTTACCTACCCAATGGTGATGTTCCAATTGTTACTGCACTAGTTTACAGATGCTGATGAATACATTGTGTAATTTTTTAATGTGTAAGCGTTTCATCTGCTTTGAAAACATGACTTTTGCCCACCTGAGTGGTGTATAAGTTCCTGATAGCTACCCAGTTGAACCCTACTCATTAAAAAGCATCCACTTGCTCATCTTCATCTTGATCCCTGTTTTTGTGTAGCAGAAATTGGCAACTTCTTTCAGACTGAAGCCACACTTGGTTTTTGAATGGAATGCTGCTGACTACACTTCAGACAGTAGGAGGCAGTTAGGACAAAGAGTACTTTCTATTTCATTTATAGTCAGTTAATAGGTGTCCTCATAAATAATATATTTAATACATTTCCTTTTGTATTGCATTAAAAAGAACAGTTTGATACATTTACAAGCTCTTGGTGAGCTTAAGATACATGTTTCTATTGAAGTTTACAGCTCCTCAGATGGAGGCCGAAAGTCATGAACTACATCTCTTACAATTTCCCACTTCAGAAAAAGTTGCATGATGATTATGACTGTCCTTTTCTTATGACTGGTCTCTCTTAACAATCGTTTGAAGTTGCGACGGATGTCATCAGAGCTACTTACAATCTGTTTTTGGAGTTACATGGTCATGTGATTGCATTTTAGGACCTCTGCTTTACAGCTTTTTGCTACATTCTATTGTAAAGTGACCTGTGTTGTGCAATTTATTTATTTTGCTATTTTCTGGCTTTTATTCCAGTATGTTTCTGGCAAAAATTGTCCACTGGGAAAAATTCATTATCAGTCACCTTAATGACCATCACATAAAATTAGGTCTGATCACATGTCACCACAACTTATAACTGCAATGGCTTACAACCATAATTGTTCAGTCAATTATTTATATTCTTTATTAAATTTCTTTGTGCCCCATCTCACTGCGAGGTGATTGGGCGGCTTGCAACATTAAAATGAAACCAATTATAGTAGTTAAGTCAAGACTTACTTATCAGTACTTATCAAGACTTATCAGTACAGTACGAGGGCTGGCCTTTTAGCCCTGTGTCCTTGCTCTACAACAAATAGTGGCAACTTGATGCCATCCAGATATTTGTAAACCTGAACAGCCATTTTCAGTGGGAAAACATAATGGAAGTTCATCCAACATATCTGTAGGTAATCTGGTTTATTCACTTCTATCTTCAAATTCATTTATTTTGGTTCATCTGTTAATTGTTGCCTTGGAGTCACTTGTTAATTGCTAACTTGGAGTCATATTTTCTTCTCTGATAGAGAATATTTCTCACTTATTGCTCCTCCTGTCTCTTAATAAGCATATATACTATATCCTCTGAAGCCCCTAGATATAACTGTAGGTAAATATGACTTTTACATACAAACGCTTCTGATGGATCAGGCGTCTTGGTGCAACACTTCGTTTTTTACAATAGCCAACTATCTCTGAGCTGCCAGAAATGGGAGGTGAAGACATGTTCTACTGACATATTTATTTCCCTGCACTGAATTTGGAAGCATGCTGTTTGCAACTTGGAGGTATCTTTCAGTCTTCGAAATTATAGACAGACGAGGCCACAGATAGGGTACCTGTAATGGTAGGTTTTGCTCTTCTGGGCATCAATTTATATTTGCTTAAATTTACAGGTAGTCCTCGACTTAACAATGGCAATTGAGCCCAAAATTTCTGTTGCTAAGTAAGACATTTGTTAAGTGAGTTTTGCCCCATTCTATGATCCTGCCACAGTTGCTAAGTGAATCGGCACAGTTGTTAGGTTAGTAACACGGTTGTTAAGTGAATATGGCTTTCCCATTGACTTCAGTTGTCATAAGGTGGCCCCAGGACACTACAACAGTCATAAATATGAGTCAGTTGCCACATGTCTGAATTATGATCATGTGACCATGTGGATGCTGCAACAGTGGTAAGTGAAAAATGGTCATAAATCACCTTTTTCAGTGCCATTGTAACTAAATGGTCACTGTCCCATTTTGCATTTTGTTCATCCATTTAAAAGCTTGTTAATTTTTTCCACTTGTTTTTTTTAGCACTTTGAATGTCTTCGGAAACTTGGCCAGGTCACTGCTTACCATTAAGTAAATATCATTTATGAAAAGTTAAAAAGCACCTGTCTAATGCAACTCCTTGTGCGCCTGCTGCTTTTTTCTACTGATAAAATTATTGATCTATATTGTCTATATTTCACTTTCCCTTTTTTAAAAATTAGTTGGCAATTCATAAACAGGCATATTCTCTTATCCGATGCTAATTTTCCTTCTACCATGCTTGTTTAGGGTTCCTCCCAATGTGCCTGGAACATATTATTAAGATGACCAGCCTATAATTTTCCTTACTTTCCTTTTAGGAAATTGGTATCATATTGATAACATTCTAGTTCTCCTTCAAAGTATTTCTGAGGGGAAAAGTTAAATATTTTGCTATTGGAGTAGTCATTTCACTTCAGTTCTTTAAGAACACTGCAGGTGAGTGACACTAGGACCCAGTGATTGGTTACTGTACAAAGTTATCCTAGAATATCTTCTCTTGTTACTTCAATTTCCTGTAGTTACTCCTTCTGAAAGTCAGTACAGGCTCAGATCTTTGCCCTGTATATTCTCCGATAAGGACAATAACAAAAATGTGTTCTCTTTCAATCTCTATCCTCTTGACATTTCTCAGAATTAGTTGTTTATTTTTCTAATCAGAGAATGGGACATAGCAGGATTTATATGTTGGACTGATATATAGGCTTTTCATTTTTTTTTTTAAAGAAATGTAATTTGAGAAGCAACCCTCAGAATCTAATTCAGCATGTTTATAATGGTTGAAAGCTTCCTAATAAGATGGCCTGCTTAATGACTTGTTCACACAGTACGTTTGAAAAGAATAGGTGTAGCATTTGCTAAAGATTAATTAAATTGTGGAAGTTCACGGCAATGAAATAGGTGCACCAAGCCATATAAGACCGGTTTAACACTGAGATTTCTATTAATGTTTTCAAAGTGCATGTAAGGAAGCATCCATAATGCTACAAAATTAAATACCTTGGGAGGCTGAAAATGTCTGGCCCTGCTGCATATCTTGCCGTAGTTAGGTTGAGTTAACACTGGGACTGTTGGAATGCCCTATATTTGGGCTCCGGTCCAGAACTAAATTAAGGCAGTGGGAGAATTTATTATCAAATTTGTATATTCAGGCACCCAGTAAAACTGTGTTTGCGTGCATGTGTGCACACATGCCTGCATATGTTGAAAGGAAAAGGTTAAATTCTGCTGTTTGCTAACATTTTCATCTTTGCCCTGTTCTATGCTAATGGGTTGTTTTTTGTTTTGTTTTTTCAAAAAAGGGAGGGGGGAATAAAAAGACTTCAATAGAATCCCATAATATAGCTTGAATCTTATATGATCATAATCAAGTCTGGCTTGCAGACATGCACCTGTTTTTGTTTTCTACTATTTTCATGAAAAATATGTAGAAGCAAGTTGAAACTGGGGCTTTTATCTGGTTCAAAATATCCAGAGAGTCACTAGATGAGAGCAAATAGACACAGTCAGTTTTTAATTCTTTGTTTCCTCTCTTCTACAAAGAGTAGCTGAAACGATACAGCTAGATAAGAAATGATGTTCAGTGCTCATTGCACACCAAAAGCACAATGGAAAGAATGCTAGGCTAGAAAACATTCTACTTTTTCAAACTTCATTTCTCTGTGTATCTGGGAGTTTTTAACTCCAAAGGAGTAAAACTTAATCTACTCTTATGTGAACCAGGAGAAACTTGTTGATTATCAAAAGACGTACTTTTAAAACAGTAAATATGTTATTTGTTTATATTATACAAATTACAAAAAGCACAAGGCAGCTCTGAAAGTAAATAATATCTCTTTCCACCAACACAAGTCTGTTCCTTCTAATCCCAGTAATTTATCATTCTTCTTACATTCCTCACATAGCTATCCATCCATCCATCCATTCCAGGTGTAATAGTCCTCCAGAGTTTTGACATTAGGGTACAAGGAGACAGAACTGTATTTTTTAAATAGTGCATTTTGAGATAAAGTCAAATTCTATCACAGCAGGACAAAATGTCCAGTATGGATATTACTTATCAATGAGCTACCTATGCTTTTTTTTTTTTTTTTTTTTTTTTGCTTTATGCTATGAAGGCTGTAACAATTAACACATGGAAACCCAGGCATTCGGTATGCAGTGCACATGTTAAAAGGGCATTCTGTAGGAGTACCTCAGAGATTTGCTTCTCAGGTGAGAAAAGTCCTTTGCAGTACATGGAAGGTCATATGAAACTTTTGCACTGCTATAATTTGTGATCTGACTTGGATTGATCTGGTTTTTAAGTAACTCAGATTGTCTTCTTCTAAATGGCTTCTTTATGAAGTTAACTTGGTCTTAATGTAATTGAGGAATGGTGATCTTCTGACAGCCATTTTTCACAATTTTTTACCCCAAATTTTCCACCAGCAAATAAATACTTAGTTGCTAATATTATACAGAGTTTATGGATGCATGGTAGAGGAATAGATATATCAATGTGAACAGAGTACTATATTTTTCAGGTAAAGATAATTTTTGAAAAATTATGTTGCCAGATCAAAAGATTGATTCTTTGTTAAATCTGAAGGGTTTCCTCAAATTGTCTGGCATGTAAGATCCCAACTACAAATAACATTCTATAGTGGACACTCATTGGCTTCAAGACATTTTTCTTGAGGAATTTGACAGTAAAATGTCAAGGTTTCATTACTTAGTAGCCTAATGTCTTTAAAAGCTTAATGTTTCCATTACTGTGAGCTATTATGACACAATTTTTCTAAATATTAAATTGTTTTAATTATTAATTTATTAGTTTTAAAAGTAAAACAATGGACATTGCTCAACGTCTCTGGTTTCTAACATTTACGTCAAAATCAAGTTAATAAGTAATTATTCCTTGCTCTATATACAAATTTACATATCTCCTACTTCATTATATATCCAGTATTTTACTTCCTAACCAACTATACATATATTTAATAAACCAATATTACAGTCACAAGTTCAATATACATTGATATGTTAATATACATTGATATATGCATTTCCAGACATTCGTTATCCCTTGTTTTTGGCATTCTTCCTCTTATCTAACCAATTATAAAATTTATTCCAGACTTCATAGTATGTGGATTCACTTTTGTCTTTGAGTTCTAAAGTAAGTTTGTCCATCTCTTCACAGCTGTAAATTTTGTGTATTACTTCTTTTAGTAAGTAAAATTGTTTTGTTTTATATAAACAATTGTGTGTATATGTGTTGAAAAACCAATACCGTAAAAAACAAAATACTTGTTTAAAAAAATAAGTATTTGGTAATAGTCAAGTCTAGATTTGAAACTATGTTAATCTAATATCACAAAATTGTTTATTGCTTCCATGTCTATTTTGTTTGTTGGTTTGTTTCAGCAACAAACACATGTATTCTTACAGCATTGTATGATTTAGGCATTTTATTTAATTTGTTATTGAATGATGGTGCATTTAAGGCCCAAAAGTAAGAGAATCAAGAAATGAAATAAATAGGACTAATTTTATATTAACACTCTTTGAAAATTCTGTATAGAAAAGTATCTTGGCATAATTAATACTCTTTTCCCAATTGTAATGACTCTTATTAGTATGTGATTTAATATCTTTTTTATGTTCCAGATGTGATGACAGTTCTCCATCACTGCTTTTTAACAATTGAATTAATTCAGTCTTATTCTAATAAATAGCAAGACTGTGCTGTTGAATATACAATTCTCTTTGGGTTATTTGGTTAGAAAATAAGACGTATAACATAGGTTAGAATGTTAGCATTACAGTTGTTATTTAATGCATTAACAACACAAATGGTGATCAATAATAAGGCAATGGGATTTAGATAAAATAGTTTTCAATAGTGTTTATATGTATATATGAATTCATGTATCTATGTTTTAATGTTAAAGAAGGCAGCTGTTTTTATGAACAGAGATTCATGATCACCTGCATAACCCTTTCAAGGCCCACATAAAGAACAGTCAATATAGGTTTGCTACAGGGTGTGCCTGTACTATAAGTCTTTCTCTTTACTCTAATTATATTTATTGCATGTTTTTCCCCTTTTTAATAGAAGTACTGGCTTCCATTTGTTTTGAACACATTTTTCAGTGTTTACTTTTTGGCATCTAGGAATTTGAATGAGGACATTATCCTTTTTCGTAAGTCAAAAGTTTGATGATTTTGAGAGCCACTTTCTTCAGAGTTTTTGTATATTTCTCTGATGTTCCTGAACGGGTATTTGTTATTTCTAATTTCCAACAGATTCTGTACTTTAATAATGTCCATACATTATTCTTTTAAACACTTATAATACTTGCCATTTCAGATGCTTTGGAATGCAACTTCATAGTTTCCTGTCAGCTTAGCCAAAAGAATTTACACAAGTTAGTTCCAACCATCAGGAAGATATCAGGAGAAAGAAGACTAATTTATAAACTCTCTGACAATGCAGATATAGAACTGGCTCATAACAACCGTGATTTGCGGTACCCAAATAGACTTGTGAACACATGCTTCCTCCTATTTTCCCTTCTTAAATTGATTTCATATATTAGCCATGTTTTTATATACATGTCTACATAGAAACCATAATTAATTCAAACCATAAATTACCCTCTCTTGGTATTACCCGCCCTGAGCCTGTGTACATGGCATGGGGTGCGAAGTCATTCTAAAGTGGAAGTGGTTCTAATTTGCATAAGTATTCAGCCTTAGGTATTTGGATATTGTACAAGACTGTGCCAGTAAGGGTTTCCTCTATATGAACTGCACTTGGAAACAATTGCACATACACAAAAGGAATGTATAGGGGATGTAATGTGTATGCATTAACTTTGCCTAAAATCTATATGGTATTTTTTTTTATTTACACTTTATTGATTTTTTTTATACAAATAAAATATAATAACAATTTCTATTTGACATCGGATTCGCAGTGTTTGTACATATATACATGAAAAAAATATCTGGTGTTATTTATACTATGCATTTCTAATTGATTTCTACACCTTTTACTCCTTCCTTGATTCTATCATTTATCCATTCGTACGATCTTCCCCACACAGTATCATAATCTGAATTTTCATCATTATTTATCTCGTGCGTTAATTTACTTATCTCTGCACACTCTAAAATCTATATGGTATTATCTGTACTATAGGAAAGCGATTGTACCTGTTCATATTTGAAGATTCAGGCATTTTGCTGAGATAAAACTTTCAATTTCAACTTAAAATGTTCAAAGTTTCCATACTGTGTAAACTAAAACTGTTAGCACAGACATATATTAATTAGTAATATGCAAATGTTTTGAATTTGAAACATTTGAAGCAACTGTTCCAAGTTCATAACAGGTTGTTCTGATCTTCTTGGAAGTGTTCCAGTGCTGTTCTGATCATGCCAGCAATGTTTGAAATTTAAAATAAGCTGAATATGAAATGTTTTAGATACCCCTGAGTGTTATCAGTCAACTACCAGTAGATTGCAACAGCTTCTAAATCAAAGCTGGGCATCAGACAAACACTGCCAGATCTCTGATCTGAGTGTGAGCTACATAATACAATAAGCATGTAAATGACATTTAAAGGATGGTGATTTCCCAGGTGAACCTGTTTGATTATTGAGATCTTTGTTTCTATTCCAAATGCTTTCACATAGCAGAGATTCAACAAATAGTGATCAAGGATAGGACCTTTACAGTAGGTATAAAACTATCTGTTTCTTTCAATATCGATAAATGTAGTTCTCTGATCCGGCCTCTGGAAATGAAGGAACCTGTATAATAAGTTTGCTTGCCTTATAGTACCTAGGATATCATAGCTGTTTACTGTAATTACCATATTTTGATTTTTTTCTGGTGAACTGGTTTGCTATTTAAATATTAAGTATACTATTTAAGTTTATAGTAGAAAGATGAAGGGTAAATATTTTAAATAAAGCATACATGCAAGTGGGTATAAAAAAGAGAGTGAAAAGATCCTGGATCTAATCTACAGATTTGTTTGTTTTTTATAAATTAAACCAAACTGCCCACTAATAGCTTCATATACTTTGGCAGGAGCTCTTGTAACAATTGTGAATGGCTTAAACAAGACAAGCACTTAAAGTTCCTTTAGGGAAGATCCACATGAAGCGCTGATCATATTCAGCAGTAAAGATGACCAAAATCCAGAAAACTCAAAGGAATGGTAGGGTATATTACTTAAAAGTTGAGGTTTTAGTGTGAAACATTCTTGCCATTAACCATGACTGAAAGCAGTGTCTAAAAGGTATGAGGATACTGTACACTTTATACTACTGTATGCGTGACTCTGGCTCATGACTCGGCTGAAGACCTGGTGGCCGCCTGGGATAGTGCGGCCGCCGGGGCTTTGGACTGCGTCGTGCCTTTGCGGCCTCTGACCCGGCACCGAACTCACCTAGCTCCTTGGTTCTCCGAGGAGCTGAGGGAGTTGAAGCGCCGGAAAAGACGCCTGGAGAGTAGTTGGAGGACCAGCCGCTCCGAATCCGACCGAACACTGGTGAGGTCTCATATTAAGACCTACCTAGTGGCGATAAAAGCGGCGAAATCTAGCTATTTTGCCGCTCTTATTGCGTCATCAGATAATCGCCCAGCCGCCCTGTTTAGGGTGACCCGCTCCCTCCTCCATCTGGAAGCGCGGGATGATCCCTTGCAGGGTCGAGCTGAGGATTTTGTGCAGTATCTGTATGACAAGGTCGCTCAGATTCGGGAAGGCCTAGCCTCTGACTGGGTAAGTCCGGATGGGATGACTGAGGCAGGTCTTGAGAGTGTTATCTGGGAGGCATTTGATCCTGTGGCTCCCGAGGACATGGACAGGATCCTGGGACGGCTGAACGCGACCACATGTTTATTGGACCCGTGTCCCTCCTGGTTGGTACTGGCTTCCCGGGAGGTTACACAAGGCTGGCTCCAGAGGATTGTTAACGCTTCTTTGAGTGAGGGGGTCCTGCTGGCCGCTTTGAAAGAAGTGGTGGTAAGGCCCCTCCTCAAGAAGCCCTCTCTGGATCCAGCTGTATTAGCTAACTATCGTCCAGTCTCCAACCTTCGCTTTGTTGCAAAGGTTGTTGAGAGTGTGGTGGTGCGGCAGCTTCCCCAGTACCTGGATGAAGCTGTCTATCTAGACCCGCTCCAGTCCGGCTTCCGGCCTGGGCACAGCACGGAAACGGCGTTAGTTGCATTGGTGGATGATCTCTGGAGGGCTCGGGATAGGGGTTGTTCCTCTATCCTGGTCCTGTTAGATCTCTCAGCGGCTTTTGATACCATCGACCATGGTATCATGTTGCGCCAGTTGAAGGGGCTGGCTTTGGGGTGGAGTTCCATCAGTACGCTGACGATACTCAGCTGTACATCTCCATCCCAGGCCACCCCAATGATGCCCTTGAAATGATGTCCCAGTGCCTGGAGGCCGTGCGGGCCTGGATGGGAAGAAACAGGCTCCGACTCAACCCTTCCAAGACCAAGTGGCTGTGGCTTCCGGCGTCCCGATATAGCCAGCTGGTGCCATTGCTGGTTATTGGGGGCAAATCACTGGCCCCCACGGAGAGGGCTCGCAACTTAGGCATCCTCCTGGATGCATGGCTGTCTTTAGAAGAGCACATGACGGCCGTGGCCAGGGGGGCTTTTTATCAGGTTCGCCTGATACGCCAGTTGCGCCCCTTTCTGGATTGGGACGCCCTACGCACGGTCACTCAAGCACTCGTCACTTTCCGCCTGGACTACTGCAATGCTTTCTACGTGGGGCTCCCCTTGGGGTGCACCCGGAGGCTAGAGTTAGTCCAGAATGCGGCTGCGCGGGGGATTATGGGAGCAACGGGGCGCTCACATATGACACCTCTCCTGCGCGAGCTACACTGGCTTCCTATGGTCTTCCGGGTGCATTTCAAGGTGTTGGTGACCACCTTTAAAGCACTCGATGGCTTAGGGCCGGGGTATCTGCGAGACCGTCTTCTGCCGCCAATAGCCTCCTACCGACTGGTTTGCTCGCACAGAGAGGGCCTCTTCAGGGTGCCGTCGGCCAGACAATGCCGGCTGGTGACCCCCAGGGGGAGAGCCTTCTCTGTGGCAGCACCTGCCCTCTGGAATGACCTACCCCCTGAGATACGCACGATATCAGACCTCCGGACTTTTCACCAGTCCCTGAAAACACACCTATTCCATCTAGCCGGGCTGGCTTGATCCCATCCTCTCAGTTTTAATTGAATTCGGTTTTAATTGGGTTGTTTTTAAATCTTGGGCCGAAATTATTTAATTGTTTTTTAAATTGTTTTAAAATTTTATATGCAATGTTTTATCTTGACTGTACACCGCCCTGAGTCCAGCAGGAGAAGGGCGGTATAGAAATAAAATAAATAAAATAAAATAAAATAAAATAAAATAAAATAAAATAAAATAAAATAAAATAAAATAAAATAAAATAAAATAATAAATAAATAAATTTCTCGAAGTGGTGGAAAAAGTAATGCTATACTGTATTTCAGAAAATCCTGGAATTTTAAAGATAATTAATAGTAAAGATGGAGTGCGATGGCTGAAGGGTTAAAGATGCTGAGCTTGTCAACTGGAAAGCTGGGTTCAAGATCTGAGGACCAACAGAACTCCCTTTACTTAACCCAGCTCCTGCCAATCTAGCAGTTCAAAAGCATGCAAATGCAAGTAGATAAATAGGTACCATTTTGGTGGGAAGGTACACAGTGTTCCATGTGTCTCATCATATAGTCATGTTGGCCACATGACCATGGAAGTGTCTGGACAATACTGGTTCCTTCAGTTAGGAAACAAAGATTAAGCACCGCCCCCTAGAGTTGGACACGACTGGACAGAGGAAATCTTTAACTAGTAATGAAGATAAAGATATATGCAGTGGTGGAATCAAAAGGTTTTTTTTTTTTTTTTTGTTTAGGAAAAAAAACTAGTATAGGAAATAGGAAATCGAAAATTACTTCGCTCTGTTATAAATTGTCCCTTTTGCATTTGTTTTTGCATTTTGTCCTGAATAATCCCAATGAAAATAAGCCCTGAAGTAAGGTGGCCAAGATATAATATCATTTTTAAAGGATTGTCCTTTGGGTTTCAAGTCTAACCTTGGCATGAATACTAAGGCAACATGCACATGCATGCACACTTGTTCCCCTTTTCTGCTGTCATTTCTTCCCCCCATTGTTCTGTAAATGTAACATGAACATTTTTCTTTAAGCCCTGGTTAGACTTGGGTTGTCACTGTGAGGTTCCAATGTATAACATCTTATTTGTTGTCATGGAAGCAGAGTTACAAGCTCAATGTCACAAAAAAGCCATCCTCCAACAAAACAAAGAAAATTGGCAGAGCATCTCAGCAAGTCACCATCCTGCTGTAGATTCTCAGGGAGAAAGGAAAAAAAACATGGTCTTTTTGAAAGGGAGTACATTTTGAATATTTCGGGTGCCTTTCTTCATTTCAATCAGAGTAGATTTCCACTGATGAAATGATGATGCACCTGATCCTAGCCAAACTGAGCAGCTGAAGGCAGTTCTTAAAAATGGGGGGTTTTTTGGTGTGTTGCTTCTTATTGAAAGTATTTTACATGAAATATTACCAATAGAACAAGTAATTTCATGGTTTCTACAACTAAAAGAAACATGTTATGAGTAGACATTCCTTGCAGATATATCACAGAAAAGCTTTATTGCAGTGGTTCTCAACCTTCCTAATGCCGCGACCCTTTAATACAGTTCCTCATGTTGTGGTGACCCCCAACCAGGGGTGGGTTCTAAATTTTTTTACTACCGGTTCTGTGGGCGTGGCTTATTTTGTGGGCGTGGCCTGGAGGTCATGTGACTGGGTGGGCGTGGCTATGTGTATAGGGACTACTCAGAGGGCTGAAAAAAGTCATTTCTGAGAGGTCCTCGCACTTTTGACTGGTCTTCGCACTTATGACTGGTCATCATTTATGCCCATTGTAGCATTCTTAACAACCGTGTCACTCATTTCACAACTGCTTCTCTTCACCATGGTGACAAGATAGGGCAAAAACATAAAATGTGAGGACAGTCGTAAGTTCGAGGACTGGTCAAAAGTGCGAGGACCAGTCAGAAATAACTTTTTCAGCCCTCTGAGTAGTCCATATGCATAAAAGGATACAGCAATAGAGAGGGATGAAGGAAGGGAAGGGAAATTAGAGTAGGAGTGAGGGTAAGAGAGGGAGGAAGAGAGGAGGAGAAGGAGAAAGGAAGAGGAAGTAGGGAGGAGAAGAAGAGGGGGAGGAAGAGAAAGTAAGAAGGAAAGAAAAGAGAGAGGTGGTAGGTTTGAGGAGAAAGACTGCTGTACAATAAAAAAGATGAAAGGGAAGAAAGCCAACCCCAAACAAATATAAAGATATTAAGATAAAGAATGAATTGTTAAACTTTAAAGAATAAAAGAACAAATATGAATAAATAACAATAATTAGAAACACACATACAAACATACAATGTATTTTCTTTGAACAGAGTTTGGCCGGTTCACAAATTTAAACAGTGTTTAGTCATTTCAATTAAATTTACAATTTCTATATTTCCTTTTTGCCATATTTATTCCTCATCTATTTTTGTAAAAAACCAATATTACCCTTCATCCTCATCTCTAATCTTAATCAAATTCAATTTTTCCCTTCTATATTATACCCCTTCCCATTGTCATCTATTTTTATATCCATCCTCACATTGGTTAATTATGTAATATTACAGTTGTTTAATATAAATTCAACATTTTAATATAAATCAATTAGTTATATAACTAACTTTTTTGTATATTAATCAATATGAACATAAATATTCCAATTATTTCCATGCAATCCAATTTCTTACAAATCAATTAATTATATTTACCAATAATAACAAACCAAATAATTTCCCCCATATATTCCTCCAAACCACAACTTAACCATTTCTGCTTTCAACACAATATACAATTAATAATATCTCAATTATTACAGTTCCCTAGTTAAATAGAGCTTTTTTTCTTTTGTGTTTTAAAATCTTGAACTCTCCTCTTTTTCCCTAAATTTCCCATTGTTTGCACTACCTTTTTTGGTGAGGAAAAAGAAAAGAAATCTGCCTGCCTAATTTTCCAACGTTGCAGCAACAACAAAGCCAACAGCCTGCTTTACTTTCAGTTTCGTTTTTCAGCATAGCTAGGGGAAAAAACATCTGCTCTAGCAAGCAGCAGAGCCCTGAGCAAAACAGCTGAGAGCAAATCAGCTGAGAACGGGAGCCGATCTAATCAAGGGCTAATTAGCCTATGCTGAAGCTCCGCGGGCCAATAAAATTACAAAAAAACACCAAACCATTTGTTAAATTGCTGGCTCGTCCGCCCCTCGCCCACCAATATTGGCAATAAATAGTGGTGTGGAGGGGCGGGGCGAGCCAGCAATTTAACAAACGGTTCGGCCGAACCGCCGAGAATCCCATCACTGGCTATAGGGCGGCCCTTTGAAGCCCCGCAGCAAGAATTTAAGCAGTTTTTTTTCCTCTAGCCATCAGCTGGGACTCAGGAGGCAGCAATAGATTGGGAGTGGGTGGGGTAAGCGAACGGCCGGCAATCCAACAGAGCAGAGAGTGAGGGTGAGTGAAGGCATGGGGGGGGCAAGAGAGGGCTTTGGCGACCCCTGTGAAATGGCCATTCGACCCCCAAAGGGGTCACAACCCCCAGGTTGAGAACCACTGCTTTATTGCCTCAGATGATTTTGCACTAAACAGGAGACATTGGTATAAGCAGTCTATTGTGATTCTCAACTCCTACATTACCTAGCCCTCAGGTAAAATCATTAAAAAAAAGTTCCAAATGTGTAATAGGTAACCAATGAATGAGATAATTAGAAATATTGCCTAATAACTAATAAATTATCATTGTGCCCAGCAAATGTTGGCATTAGACTTACAGCCGTAGGAAGTTAGCACCCACCCCTTTCCTGGAAGAGTGCTTTTATGTGTTTATTGTAATGTTTAAATAATTATGCTTGGAGAAAATGCAATACATCTCTACTTATATCCACCTCTTGTTGAATTCTTGCTTTTTGTGCTGCAGCTTGCAGATTTCTCTGCAAGGTGGTACCATGGATACATATCTTCTCTGTAGTGCTGGTTGGCTGTAGAATGATCTCCCCAGTGTGATACATCAGGCCCTAATGCTGCTGTATTCCAGACATCTTCTTAAGATTACATGTGTATGTCAGCCTGTCTCAACAAGTCCTTCTAACTTGTTTACTTGGTTTTATTCTATTTTTCTCTTGTTAGGTACAACCAACTTATTAGCCTTCAATTTCGCTTTTCTTCTCTTCCTCTACCTGGGGAAAGAAATGCTTTAAAATTTCTCTAATATTGACCCAGAGTAAATGTGCATTCCCCCAATCTGGTGGTATATAACAGAAATGAGAAGGTAATTTAGTGGATCCAAGCATTAACCTGTTGGCTACAGCAAATATATATTTGCATTTACTAATTAGAAGTCTGATGTCACAAAGACAAAGAATGTATAAGGTTATGCAGAGATTTAAAACATTCATGTCACCCCTATATGGCTGGACTTCTCACAGCATTTGAAGATATGTTATATAAGAATCATGTATTATAGTCTGCCTTTCTGGAGTGAAAATAGATCTGTATTGCTATATTACCTGAAATGGGCGTGAAAACAGAAACTGGTGTATGCAGTTTAACCAGGACAGTTGAACATACAAATACATTCCTCTCTCCATTGAAACAACACTAATAACACATAAGAGCAGTGGAGTGTAAATCTATACACCAACTAATCAATGATTAAGGCACCAGGCTAGAAGCCAGGAGACTATGAGCTCTTGTCCTGACTCAGGCATGAAAGCTGGCTAGATGACTTTGGGCCAGTCAGTTTCTTTCAGCCCAACCTACCTTACAGGACTGTTGTTTGTGGGGAAAATAGGAGGAAGGAATATTAGGTACGTTTGCAAGCTTGAGGTGTTCATAAAACTCTTAAATGGATAATTGTTGGAATATTACAAATATTTTAAATCCTGTCTAATTTATAGAATTTAAAGAATTTAATAACAATATTGGTGGTATTTATTATAAAAGTCAGCCCCAACCCATTAAGAAGCCAAGCAATAATATAAAAGTATAAATGTTCATGGACTTAATTGATGAAAAGAACTACCAGGAAGGATTTTTTTTCCTAAACAACCTCTCAGAAATGGCAACGTGTATTTTGTCTAAATCAACATCACAAATGTGATTTATTGTTTCTTCTAGTTTCCTGATGTAGGAAGAAATATCCTTCTGGGTTCTGCTCCAAGTGGGGAAAAAGACACTGGAAACATGGAGACTGCTTGGAAAGATGGTTTAATGGTGGACAGGATCACTGGCTTGAGTTCCTGAACAGAAAAGGGGCAGATAGAG
Source organism: Pituophis catenifer annectens (assembly GCF_029215685.1). NCBI lineage: Eukaryota > Metazoa > Chordata > Lepidosauria > Squamata > Colubridae > Pituophis > Pituophis catenifer. The sequence continues at coordinate 60,530,998 of NW_027256883.1, forward strand.
TGAATCTTCGGGTTTTTATGCTCTCTCTGGCTTTGCATTTCCTGGGGCCCCAAAAGAGTATCCTGATTGGTTGTCAGACTTCCAGGGGGTGGGGGTCTTAGCTAGCCTTTGTGGCTGATGTAATCTTCCCAGGTGCCATGTGGTGAGTTTCTATCTAGATGGGTCCCATTGTGTTAGTTTCTGTTGCTTTTGTGTTGCAGATTATGGCCCATTAACAAAGGTATGGGGTGAGGGGGAGGCAGGAAGCTGTTTGTTTTTTAAAACATGCTTCTCCATTTCTCATACAGGGAAACATAATATTCTGACTTTTTAATATTTCCCAAAATATTTCATTCATCCAGGAAAGGGGTGGGTGCTAACTTCCTACACTGAGTTGGTGAATTGTATTTCTTGACCATGATAATATAATTCACTGGCAGCTAGGCGGGGTCACAGCTAATCTGTCCTAATTCTAGGTTAGTACCAGCTGCCTTCAGGTACTTTTTAATGTTAAGAACCTAGCGAGAATGTGAGTCCAGACAAATCAGCATAGTCCTTTTAGGGTTAAAGTTCCCTATGCTTTAAAGAGAATATATAAAAGATTTTTTTCTGAAATAATTTATGGAAATGCCATGCTCCCTTTGAAGGTTCCATGTCACTGCATAGCACAACGCAATGTTCTTTTTCTTCACCTGTCAGACAAGGACCACCTCGAAGAGTCTCACTACTGATTACTAGTTAATTGTCATTAATAAGTGACAACTGACATTATGGGGGCTTAATGCAGAGAGAACAGAAAAGAGCCACAGATATTCTAATGAGCTGACTCCTACGTGCCCTCTATTGTTGTCGAAAATGAGGAGCTGTCGTCATTGTTCAAGAGATGGGCTTCAATTGCTCTGGAAGAAAAAAAAAATCTCTTCTAATTTCTTTATGCATAGATAATTCTAGTGCCTGCTCCCTTTCTTTCTCTTTTTTATTCTGTCACATATACACACATGCATGCGTGCACACACAGACACACAGTACATACTACACACACACACATACACACATTGAACTTTACATACAGAAATATATTTAGCTATTCTAGGAATGTACTTATTCCTTTAACTAGCTACTTGTTTTCGTTACAAAATCAGTGGATTAGTAAAAAAAAAAAAATAGATATGTAAATTCATATTTTTGTGTCTGTGTAGAAAAGAGAGAATATGCCTAAGAGAATAGGCAGAATCAGATGTTTAAGTCAGAGGGTGAATATTTTAATCAGAAGGGGGGAAAAAAGAAATAACTGGATCGGTAGAGAACTGCAAATGGATTTTCATGACTTGACCATGATAAAAAAAATGGTAGATGAAAATGCTTGACCTACCATGCTAAGATCAGTTTATTTAAAGAAATGCTCCCTCTGCAATGTCTCTTCAATTCCCATTTCAACAGTGTGAAATACTTAACTGTCAAAGCTTTGGAAAATGGATATATATCCATCAGAGGTAATAACTTACATGGAGTTTGGACTTTCCTTCCCAAGAACATGGGCAGGCAGATGTTATTTTATGGTGTTAAAGGTATTGTTGCAGAATGTAAGCAAAGCTGTCTTTTGCAATTGATTGATGCTGATTTTGTAAATGCTGATGGTGTTCATGTGGTGCTCCAGATGTATTGAGTTTGTATCCAAGGCACCTTTTACTATTGGTACTGTCTTTGCCATCTTTTGCCACAGTTGTTCTGCTTCTATTTGCAAGTCTTTGTATTTGGTAATTTTCTCTATTTCTCCTCTCCTCTCCTCTCCTCTCCTCTCCTCTCCTCTCCTCTCCTTCCCTTCCCCTCCCCTCCCCTCCTGTTATCTCCAAGTATTGCAGTGTCTACTATCCAGACTTTGCGATTTTTCTCATAGGCAATAGTTAAGTCTGGAGTCTTATGTGGCAGGTACTTCTCTGTTTGAACACTTTAGTTTCTTCATTTTCTATTACTTTGTCCAGTTCTCGTTTGCAGGCAAATATGTTACTTGCATATACCCCAATGCAACATTGTTGTTATTGTGTTCTTGTCATCTGAATGAAAGCAGCATTTGGAGATAAGGTTTGGCTAATTTAAAAAGTGTGTAGGTGGGAGGAGGCAATTCCTGAAATATTTAAATCCCCAATATTCAAAGTAAGCACAAGTACTTTGCGTTATTGTTTAAAACTTAATGGATTTCCATTAAGGTTGTTAAAATATAGGCAATATATCAGTTCAAATCACCAGCTGTTCTAATCTTCCATAACATAAATGTCTAATCCTTTTTGAAAAGCAATATTGTACTATAATACTTGGCAACAACTAAAGTGAGATATATTTATTATTTATTTATTTATAAAATTTATAAGCCACTCATATTACCTCAAAGTAATATTTTTGTGACTTATAGAGATGAAACATGATGTTCCAGCCAGGACAGCTTTGCTAAGAAATAATTTGGTTTGTTTAAGGTTCCAGGGTGATATCCAAGCCTTATTTTCTTTCAGGAGTGCAACCCTGTCTGCATATATTTTTCTGAACTTGGTAAATCAGGGGACCTCCATCTTGTCAGATTTAAATCCAGTATGGAATAAAATCAGGCCTGGGTCCAGGAATCCCAGAAACATATTGAATTTTGATGAAAAAAAGAATCTGAAATAGAGAAATTGGACTGCAACATTAATTAGGCCATGTATTTACTCAGGTAGTTAAGCTCTCATCAATTTAATGTACACCAGTCTTTAATTTTATTGATTACAAATATAGATGGGGAAGGGAAATCTTAGGTAGGTTGAGGTAAAATAAATGGCAAGGATAAGATAAAATGACAATGGTTGGTCAGATTTTAGTCTGAAACAAAAGTAAAGAACCAAGACAGAATAGATTTAATTATGAAAAGAAAAAAAAAAAAAAACAACAACCCTACTCTCAAAAATAGGATTGTATTCTATATCCATTTCTTCAATGATATTAATAGGCAATCTATCAGAGACTGGCACATGTTAAAAAGAGAAAAAAAGTAAGTTCTAAATGTAGGTTTAAAAGAATGATTTAAATAGCAGAATGCTGTATTGTTCAGATTGGTTCATCATCAACATACTGGAAACATTTCATTCAAAATCTCAAGATTTCATGAAGCTATTAGATATCCTTATATTTTTGGACTTTGTTATCAAAAAGATTCAAAATTCAACCCAATCTTAAGTGATGGTCATATGTAACATGTACAAAACCCCCCAAAATAGCAAGAACATAGAATACTAGGAATATAATTGGGTAGATTCATACGGTAGTATGTAATTTTTCTTTGGACAGCATACCGTTCATTTCAAAGCATTTATTCTGACTCATTGTAGAGCATAAATAGCTCCAATAATTTTACTATAACTGATTCTATTTATGGGAAGCAAAAGATTGTCCATATGTCCTAAATAATTTTAATTTGAAATAATCAAATTAATCAAATCAAGTTGAAATATAAGAATATTTTGTTGTATTTCCTTTTGCTTTTAAAAAAGGTTGCTTAGGACGAATGTTATTTTGTACAACATTCCTCATCTTCCGGTTTTTATAATAAATACTTTGCTTTTTTTCTTTTTTCTTACAAACGCCTGGTTGTTGACAAGACAGTTCTAGCCAAAGTTTTCCAATCAAGCTTCAGGCCATGAGCTAAACATAAATGCATTATTTGTTCTGCAAAGGCTTATCCTCACACACTAAGTGGATATTCAAATACCTCAAAGGCCATATGGCTAAATTATCCAAAATATGGTAGAAACTGGTTTCTTTCATAAATACCAGTGAGGTTAGAAGAAAAATCTGAGGCCAGTCTGAATCAAAAACTCTGAAATAAAGGAAGTTAGCAAAGAAAAAATGTATTTGCAAATTACGTCTTCAAGACTATAAATAGTTGTTCCTTTGTTCCCAAAGTTCCCAAACCAAGAAGTTTGGACTACTGTCTTCAAGAGCACTAATATCTTAATGGTTTCTAAGCAGACAGGAAAGCTTAGAGATCATTAATGTAATGTAAAGGAGTTTAAAGGATAAATAGTGTTGTACATAATTTATATATAGCTATATGTGTCATGCTGCCATGTGTCATTCTAAATATAATCCAAAAATAAATATATAAAAATAAATATGAGCCAGCAATGAAATAAGTTTAAACAAAGGAAAGAAACTAAAGAGTGCAAATCAATCTTGAAGTTATCTTGAGGTCTCCAGAGGGCCTGCTGTATGTTATGGATGGAGCGTCTACTAAAGATATGATTCAAACTGCACTACTGTGCTCTGAATAGTGAGTAATGGTAGGGTTCTACTCAAAGCACTAGACAAACTAAATGCAGCCTTGGTTTGGTATGATTTTTAAAGAAAAATTCCTCCCCCTGCCTCTCCATTATTATCTGTTTCTTTTATTCCCACTCCTTTTTCCTAAGCATTTGGAAAAGAATGTTACTTGGCAGAGGGGATGTGATCCTCTTCAGAGTTTACCATGACATCAAAATGACATGAAATCAATACCAGAAGTGGTGGTGAAGATTTCATTGGGTCCCCCCCCCCTCCCGCCACTGTTTGGATTAGCTGATTGACATGGTAGCAACACCACACAGGGACCATTTGCGGCATCCCAGTATTCATGAATAGCTAAGAATAATAGCTAAGAATATGGCACTAAGAGTCTGCCTTCTAGTCTACTTCATCTCTCAGCCAGGCCGGAAGGAAGGCAATGAAGTTGGGCATCATGGTGTCAGCACAGGAGCGAGCCATATCACCTATAGATAGCAACTAAAGAAAAGGTATAAAAGAGATAGAAAGAACTGCCCCATGCTAGCCCAAAAGAGTCATTTAGAGAGTAGGTTAAAGACCAGGATATTTGGGGGAGGGTCCATGAGTTTACAGTATGCAGAAAAAGAGAACAACTCCAAACTCCTCAGTGTTAAACCAAACTTGAAAAGATGAAGCCCTTGCTATAGAAGCCAGATTTCCTATAAGAGTTTTAAAAAAGGGATATCAAAGATTGAAGAATTCCAGGATTTTTTCCTCTTGTCTCCCCAAAATGTTCTGCATATGAAGCAATTGATAAGAGTGAAGGTTTGCAAAGAAATAGTTCCTGGCCAGCTGTTCTGGCAGATTCTGCACTCCTATTTGAGACTATGTTTTCTTTGTTGTTTATAACATCCCTAACCTACCCCAATCCTACAGGTAGTCCTTGACTTACAGCAGTTCACTTAGTGACCGTTCAAAGTTACAATGACACTGAAAAAACTGACGTGTGACCGTTTTTCACATGATGGTTGCAGCATTGCCATCGACACAGTCAGATGCTTGACAACTGGTTGATATTTTATGACTATTTCCGGGTCCCTAGATCATGTGATCACCTTTTGCAATGTTTTGACAAGCAAAATCCATGGGGAAGCTAGATTCACTTAACAACTGTGATGTTACTAACTTAACAACTACAATGATTCACTTAACAACTGTGGCAAGAAAGTTCGTAAAGTAGGGCGAAACTCACTTAAGAAATGTCTCAGTTAACAACAGAAATTTTGGGCTCAATTGTGCTTATAAGTTGAGGACTACCTGTATTTGGGTAACAAACAACAGAAGTAAAATTACAGAGGGACTCACTTTCCTCTAGGAAACTGTCTGTAGATCTCAAAACATGTTTTGTCCATCAAGACTTTAGTTTTTAGTTTACTCCTAGAGGGATTAGAAAAGTGACTGAATGCTAATACTATAGACTAGCCCTGTCATTAAAGTCATGCTATTAAATGGAAGGGGGGAGGGATGGGAGGTTGAACCTACTCAGTCAGTTTTGAAATGGTTGGCCGTCTTTGATGTTCTTTTGTTTCTCACATTTTTCATGTAATCTAGAATATTAATTAATCTTGATACCTAGGTATCTCTTTTTTTAACTTTATGATACAGGTAGCTTGAGACTGCTTACACTTAAGATCCTTTTCTAGTAGAGATCATATCATCAAGGTGCAAGTTAATGTGTGTGATTTTTTTTTTTTTAAAAAAATCCCAAGTTATATATTTTGTACAAGAATCTAGTGATGCTTCAATCTGGTTGCTTTTTTTATTCCAAAGATTCACTCATTCACTTTATCATAGCGCACAGGAGATTTATTTGCCTTCCTTTTGTCCTAAATCCTTATTACCAAGGAAAGTTTTGGCATATGGTTTATGCTCATAGGGCAGTCTGATTTAATTTGGATAGTTCTTCAGAGGTTTTGGAGATCTGAAGGGTTATTATTGCTTTTTCGGCATCAATCTATGAGGGACAAAGAGACACAGACTTCTATTTCCATTGGCTTAAAGAATGTATTTTGGGGGCCTTTGCAGCCATGTGCAAACAGCCTCTAGCGAGTAACATGGTCTTGTCACTTTTCAGGGTCACTTTCGGATAGAAGAGATTTGTAGGGCTGCTACACACATATTGGACATACATTCATCAAACATTATAAGACAGAGAAAAACATGTATTGGCATCAGCAGACTTTGCTAGTTAACTCTGCTGGAAAATAGTGGCGGTATAGTCTGCCAGAAAGAAATGGAAAATTCTTCTTTTTTAAAAAAAGGAAGTAGATGCCCGTTTGCTAGCTTCTTGAAAATTGGAACTCTAGAGTTTTGTTTGCACTATATTGTAAATGCCTAGGGTAGTAGTGTTGAATTGAAAAAGCAAAACAAACTAGGAAAAAGAAAAGAAAAGTACCTTAGTGTTCTACTAACATGTATTTTGCTTTCTTCTTGCCTGTCATTGTTTATTTTCAGAGGTGTTTAGTTTTCAAAGAGTTGACAAAACAACCTGTTCTTCCTATCCAGTCTGGAAGGCAAGGAGTAAAGGACCTGCAGGAGGCACTATTCCCTAGATGAGAAATGTCCGCTTGGAAAATTGAGAAAGAAAATTTGACCTTCTTGTTAATTTTTCAAGACAAAATGGAATTGCCACTCTATGTGTCAAGTTTGTTTCAGTAACAAAGAAAGGCATACCATAATATTCTACTAATATACAGACTCTTAAAGAGAGGATGGAAACGAAACACTTAAAATTCAGATGCTTAGGATCTACTAGTTTAAGTGCCTGGCAAATTTCCTTCCATCATTTAATTCAAGCATATATAATTTACTTTGGGTTGGATTGTTTTCTCCAGATTTATAGCAGAAAATTAAGGAGAAGTTTGGAAATCTGCTTTCACATATAAAAACTGCCCTTTTAAAAAAATTTACACTGGGAAGCAGGAGAGGGAGGAAAAATGGTGACAGATAGTTAGCTTTTAACAACAAAATACATATTTTTATTATACTGCCCTGTATGAGAAGACCTACCACCCCCATGAACAGATGGGAAGTGAGTGTGTGGTCTCTCAGTCACTGCATTGAAAATCTACCCCTAAGGGTGCATATAAATTGTAGTTATTGACCATGAGAAATGTGCTCTTATGAGCAATAAGGAGACTGAAAAGCATAAACATGATTTCTGAAGTTATAACCGATATTTGTGTACTTCCTTTTTTCTGCCATTTATTCCTAATTTTTGTTCTATCTAGATTTCACATAGATTCCATGCATTATTTATATATTAAAAAGATATGAAAGACAGAGAAAAACAATGCTAGCAACTTATTTATTATCAAATTAGGCCTCAAAATGATAATTTGCTGTATCTCTAATGGCATTTTTCTTCTTCAGTTCAATCGTGTCCAAGTGTCTAAGACTGCCTAGACAAGCCCCTGCAGTTTTCTTGGCAAGGTAAATTCTGCATAATCTCTTTAAGTAACTTGGAATATATATTCTTTAAAAAGGGAATAATGTAAGAATGTCAGTGGAAAAACAGCAATAAGATCTTCAGCTTTTTCCTGATGAAACTACAAAGAACTTACTGCCTCTTTTAAATTGTTTGCTCTTGAATGCTATCTTATATTTGATTATGTAAATTTGGAGGGTAATATACAGTAGTACAAAGATTTTGGAAAAATTTGATTTCCCTTCAATGCCTAATAGCTACAAGCCTGAAAATATTAGCAATTGACAATAATATTGGTAGCTTTTCCCTCAGTGTTAGCAAGATGTATCTCAAATAAATGGAGGGAAATAAATGCAGTGAAAAGCAAACTTCTCTTGCATCATTTTTTTTAGTTCAGCAAACAAAATGAGTGGATATAAAATACAATATTTCCTCAATGCCCTGTAATAATTTATTTAAATCTCTCAGCATTGGAATTTGCCAACATAGTTCCCCCACCCTATTTTACATCTACTATACATCTAATTGAATGAATGTGGATGAACTTGGGAACTATGTAGGGTTAGTCATATCAGACTGACTTTGATTCTTTTTTGCCAGTCATTACCTTTCTCACAAACATTATTATCAGAATAAAATGAGGAGAAATCTCCACATACACTGCCTTGATTTCTCACAGGAAAAGCAACATAAACATGCAATAATACATACATAATAAAAAAATAGACATCAAAACTATCCTATCATTGATCTGTTGACAGTTTTCACACTACTTATTATTTTATTAACGGTTAACTTAAATAATTATTGTTTGAATTTGCTCTGCTTCTTCTTCCAAGTTGTTTTTTTCTTTCTTTCTGTAAAGTCTTTTTTAGACTATAAACCAGGCAACAGGAATGCTATTACTTAGTAGTGATCTATAAATTGCCCTGAAGATCTGAGCAAATCTGTTTTTGGTAACAAAATAGCCCCTTATATTACAATTTTCTTGACGTATTGACAATGAACGTAATCCATTGCACTGGCAGCGCCAAGCTGGAAAACAGAAGAAAGAAAAAAGCTGGATTTCAGAGCTTTGTGAAGTCCATCAAAGCATGATGACTTTTATTTTAAAAAAGAAAATATGTGGTGTGATGTGTGTGTGTATGGAGAAGGCTCAGAGTGAGATGTGTGCATACATGCCTGCATCCGTTAATATAACTATTGTTTTATACAGATATTTTTTTTTTGGGGGGGAAGCATGGATTAAACTCTGTAGAAGTGGTTCTTTGGATTTTCAAAAAGCTTACCAAACTTCTGATTTAATAGACAGGGAGGAGAACCTGAATCCTGCTCTCAGTTAATAGTCAAAGCAAACTGGAATAATAAATTGCCAGTTGTCCCAATGGATAGATGCAAGCAGTCAGCTCTATTTGTATCATTGCTTTTGAATATGTTCATAAACAGTTGGGCATATTTTCTGACAACAGTAAATTATAACAGTATAACAGTAAATTATACTGCAATCATAACAGAAATGGAGGACAATGACTTCAGTTGATATTTCCAAATTTAAGGAAAGGGGATTCAGGTGGTAAAAGTAGCTAATTATAAAATATTGTACCTTAGATTGATGTCCCTCAACCTTGGCCACTTGAAGATGGGTGTACTTCAACCCATAGCTGGGGGATTCTGGGAGTTGAAGTCCATCCATCTTCAAGCAGCTGAGGTTGAAGAATACTGCATTAGAGTACAAACAAGAACCCTATCTTCATATAGCTACCAAGAGGAACTGAAATAAGGGTGATTGGACATGAAAGAATTCTTCCCTTGGTGAGGATCATTAGGAAATAAATAGAGAATAAAACTGGCAATATCAAAGCATCTTCATAAAAATCTATGGTGCAGCCAGACTTAAAATAGTGTGTGAAATTCTCATCACCACACCTCAAAAAAACTATCACAGAAGCTGTAACAAAGGGGCAACCAGTATCAGGATTTAATGTTACTGCTGGAAGATTAATAATTTATTTATTTATTTAGAAATACAATAATTGAGCTTGCAATAGGACCAGGATGGAGAAGACCTAGGTTCAATCTATTCAAAACCACAAAAGCAAAGTAGGTAACTTTGGGACAGCTTCTATCTCTCATACCAGCTGGGTAAGTAGACACAGTTCCTGAGCAAAAGGCAGAATATATCTCTAACAAATAATAGTAACACTACCAACCACAACAGAAATATAAATTTATTCTGTGTATCTTTCCCACTTCTTGAAGCTCAGGGAAACCATTCATGAGATTATCCATTTTATCTTCAAACACCCTCTGCAAGGAAATGTGGACTGAAAATAACGACTGGTCTAAGTCAACCTCTCCTCTCTGGCCCTAGTCCACATTTTAATCAGTAAATAACCCCAGCTGAAAATTTAAAAGGTTTAAAGGTTTCCCTTGTTCAGTCATAACTGACTCAAAGGGGCAGAGCTTATCTCTAATTCTCAGCCGAGGGAGCCTGTGTTGTCTGAGAGACACTTCCATCATCATGTGGCCAGCATGAAACACAGTAACCTTCCTGCAGAAGTGTTACCTATTTATCTACTAGCATGTTTTCAAACTGCTAGGTTGGCAGGAACCGGAGCAAGTAAGGGGAGCTCACCCCATCATGCGATGCTAGACTTTCAAATCTGGGCTGTCATCTTTCCAGCTGACAATCCAGGTTCTCAAATAGGGAGACAGCTTTTTGATTTGTGGCTACCTTCATTATAGGAAAAAGACCACAACTCAAAATGTACTTTCTGTATGGGCCCCTTAAGGGGATATAAAGAGTCTGCTACAAGAAATGAGTATTGTATCTATAGTTACCTTATGTACATTTTGATACTTGGAGTCATTTTAAATGTTATATAAAACACTCCTGAATGAAAAATGAAATGTAATTCTAACAAACAAAAATCTCTCCTACCCTTGCACATACACACTTGGCCCAGAAAATTTTACAGCCCAAGTTTTATATTCCAATATGAGTCTGACTTCTGAATTGATACTTGTGTGCTAATTCAATATTAATTCAACATTCAATTGATACTTTAAATAGGGTGCCTAATTTATTCTTCAAATTCAGCAAATGATTAAAAGAAGCTTTGGCTTGATGTTACCAAACTGACTGTGCTGAGATCAATGTTGTAGGTTCCGGTTTAAATATTACATTCTTGTGTAAAGAAAAATACTTGAAACGAAAAAGACCCTCCATTAAAATATCTTCTTGTGGATTTTTCCGCTTCCTGCCACACTTTGTAAGGTGTCAGAACATACTCTGACAGCCAAATTTCAAAATGACTGAACTCTGACCCTCTAAGACCCTTTGATGAAAAGTCTTGCTGTTGAAATTGTTCTACGAACTTGTAAGTGCTTTCGGGATCATAACATTTAGCACCTGCACATATGCTACAATTTCCATGCATGCACCACATAAATAAAGAGAAGTGTTAGCAATCTGTTTAGAAAATGCCATCACTTCAGCTGCAAAGGAGCTGTTACAGTCTTGATGTCATTTTATACCGGCTGTTGCAAGCTGAAGACAAAAAGGGTGTTTAAGGTGCAATATTAAAACAGGATGCATTTGTGAGACTTGAAAGGAAATGGGGGGAAATGGAATCCATGATAAAGGGGCTAATCAGCATTACTAGAGCAGTCACAGACTATGAGAATCAATGTCAAAGATCAAAGATGAAGCAAGATTTGGAAGAATGAATAAGTCATTAAAACAATTATAAATATTAGTACACAATTGTGGGTGGGAGAAACCCACAAAAGCCTCCAAAGGCTTTTGAACTACATGCCGTTTATTTATAATGTGCACAAATAAGCAAGCTGATTCCAGATAGTTGAAATAGTCTGCCTAAACTTTGTTAAACAATGTCAACCATTAAGACCAGGGGTGAAATTCACTCACCTTCCCTACCGGTTCGCAATTGTGCGTGTGCTGCATAAAGCCTTCTGCGCATGTGTAGAGGCTGAAAATAGTCGCAAAAAAGTCTGCGCAGGTGGGTGGAGCCTCCTACAGCCACTGCTACCAGTTCTCCCGAGCCAGATAGAACCAGCTGAATTTCACCCCTGATTAAGACCATTCATGTAAACAACTGATTGGCTACATGCCATCAGTCATTTTTGACTGCTAGCAATCACATGGTTAGACTTCTATCTCTGTCCCAAGGATACACTCATTGCCATTGTAACCTAGTCCATCCATCTTGCTATTGGTTGTCTTCTTCTCCGTTCTACCTTTCCCAACATCAGAGCCATCTCCAAAGAGCTGGATCTTCAAATAATATGTCCAAAGTAGGGTAATATGAGTCTGGACATTTGTGCCTCAAATGAATTTTGGGTTGATTTGTTCAATGATCCATTGGTTTGATTTCTTGGCTGTTATGTCCTTGTATTTCTCAGGAACCTTCTCCAACACTAGACACAAAATTACACGTACCTTTTTGAAAACTTGCATGTGAGGAAAAAAAAACAACCAGTCACCCAAGAAAGTAAAAAAAACCCCAATTATTTTATTTGATGCTCTTCGCCAGGTTTAGAGGTATCTGATTTGAGCTGTGATTTTACAAAGAATCTATTGAAACTGTAAAACATATTTGTTATATTGCACGTTTCATAATGGCACGTGTTCAGAGTTGATAAGCCCACATTTAAGCAAATTTCGTAGTCCTTCTCACCAGATTTTATTAGTTTTAACTCTGAAAAGTGTTCCACCTGGTCCCTTAGTGTAGCCAGATTCTGCTATGTCATTTATATGTAAAGTGCACAGATGATTAATAGCTCCAGTTAATTTTATGATTTGTGCTTTTCCATACATATGTAACGTTTTATATTGTTGCATTTTATTGTGTGCTGTCTTTTACTGCAATACAGATTTTCATTCATCTTAAAACAATTGTGTAAGGGCATTCCATTTAAGATGCATATAAACAAATGTAATCTTTTTGTCTAAAGTATTTGACATCAACATAAAGAATTGTAAAATTAGCATTTATTGTGAGAGCATGAAAGGATTCAGTTATTCAGTTATACAGATTAGAATGACATCACCACAAAGATTAAAAATCCAATTTAATCATTATTTAAAAGTGGATTTGTAAAAGTAAACTGATGTCAATGGTTCTAGAGTGCATTATAATAATAGACAAGGTAGGGCCTTTCAATAATTTGAACCTGGTAGATGAGACAGGAAACATTCATAAATAATTACTAAATTATTATCTTTGTGATGATGTCATTTTAATCTTTATTTTGCAATAAATGAATGCTTCCATGCTCTTAGCAGTAAGTACTAGTGTTACAATTTTCTTCGACAGTTGTTACTATGTTGTACTGATGTAAATGGATTTCTTCACTAATGAAAACTGAAGTCCAAAATGTGCAAAGGAACAGATATCCTCCCCTTAGCGTATTTAACTGAGCCTTCTTCAGTCATCCTGGTGTGTTATAGGTTGTGACTGATTAACTAGAAAAATCCATAGACTTCAAGCAAGAGGGTTGACACTGACACTGTAATCCTATACACATTAACCTGGGAATGAATCTCACTGAAATCACTAAGACTCACTTTTGAGAAAACATAAATAATGTTCTATTATTGCATATTACTGTGTCCTATTTTTCCTATAAGTCAGGGAACACCAACGTTTTAAAATGTGATGTAGAAATTCACATCATCAGAATAGAGATCATTCTTCCATTCATTTCTTCAGAAAATATCACTCTAAAAGATTGTTTATCCAATAAAATATAATTTATAAAAGGTGTAAAGTTCTATCTTAATTCAGGTAAGAAACAAAGCATTTTATTATTTTCCCCATGTGACGTATCTGTTGTTGGACTGAAAGACTAACAGGATAGCTGATAAGGATTTTGCTCTGGTAAAATGTAGCCACAATGGTCCTGATTGGTTTGGCATTGTGGCGGAATATGGGTCAGATTCACAAGAGCGGGTGGCTCTTTCCCAGGGACCAAAGAGACAAAGAAGATAGAATCTTTGGTATCCAGAAAAAGGGCAAAGGTGGACCCACCCCTGCATTTCTGCAGGATATATCTAGTAGATATGCAGATAAGTGCTTTAGTTTGGCAAGATTTCTGTCAATAAATGACCAACAACAAAGAAATTCCTCTGAAGTAACTCCTTGTGTCATTTTTGGTTCATTGGACCCAACATCCGGCGACTCTGCCCAACACAGGAATGGTGTGAAGTTTCATTATATCAGCACTTATTCATTTCCCCATCTAAACCACACAGAGCTTCTGACCTTCTCCTAATCCTGTCTATGATGAGACCTACCAGAGAGGAGTCTGAGGGTTATGCATTCATCAAATGAAGTTTGGAGTTCTCACCATTGACACCTAAGAAGTGAAACACCTTCCCTTGCCTTTGGAGATCTAGTTTTCAGTGCTAGCTGACAATGATGATTTTCTCTCAGGATTTTAATTTGGTCTATGGTAGGTTGGGGAAGGGGCTGAAGTAATTTTCTTTTCCTTAAACTATGCTGATGGGTATGTTTTGGATGTTAAAATGATGTTGTATAGATTGTCAACATCTTGGGATGGTTTTCCCAGTGATAGATAGATAGATAGATAGATAGATAGATAGATAGATAGATAGATAGATGATAGATAGATAGATAGATAGATAGATAGATAGATAGACAGACAGACAGACAGACAGACAGACAGACAGACAGACAGAGCAAAGTGTGACCACACCTGGAAATGTTACAAAATGTTTAATGCTAAATCTACTATTTATCATGTTTTGCATCACAAAACATGGTGTAAACATTTGTATTAGTTGGCAAAGGTGATCTCAGCATCCCTTCTCATTCCTCGCCCAAAGACATGGCAAGGCAAGTCAGTTTGGTCACACTTGAACTTATTGGAATTGCTTGCCAAGATTAACCCTTGTCTCTTGTACAAGTATAGGGTGCCAAAATCCTGCCCTATTTTCCAAAGCCATTGGAGCACAAGAATGGATGATATGTTCCTTTAGCAATGTCTCAAGAATGATTAATGTGCTGTGATTTCCATGCAGGAGCACTTGAGATTTCTCCCTATACCAAGCCTTTTCTATAATAAAAGGTCACAGAAGAAATGCTACAGATTACTTGGGTATCACTCAATCACTGCAATCTGAAGCTCCTGTTGTGGTTCACTTAATGAGTTTGATAAACAGTAATGTTTTCCGGTTCTTTTTAAATTCCTGAAAAGCTGGAGAGATACTTTCGATGGTTCAAAAAAAAAAAAAAAACACCCAAACCCCTTGTTATTTTAATATGACTTTTCCTTGCTTCTTGCCTTTCCTTTTTTCTTATATTAAATACATCCTGGTGAAGGTTTTTTTTTTTTGGTGAGTTTTTAGTGGGGGGAGGTGGCCAACCCCAACTTGGACAGGCCTGGCCCATCTTCCCCATGATCACGCTTGGAAGTCCAGAGTTAGCTCTTCGAGGGGTCAGTAGCTCACCCCATGGTCTCTGCTCACCAGCAGCGAGAAAGGTGGGTGCTTGGAAATACAGCTAGTCCTCAATTTACAGCAACTGAAGTTACAACAGCACTGAAAGATGTGACTTACGACCATTTTTCACACTTGACAACCTTTGCAGCATCCTCAGGGTCAAGTGATTTACATACGTGTGCTTGGCAACTGGTTCACACTTATGACCATTGCTGTGTCCCATGGTCATGTGATCCCCTTTTACAAGCGACGGATGGAAACAAATCAAGGAGAGAAGCAAGCTAGAACTAAGAAGGAATTTCTTGACAGTGAGAACAATTAACCAGTGGAACAACTTGCCTCCAGAAGTTGTGGATGCTCCAACACTAGAAGTTTTTAAGAAGAGATTGGACTGCCATTTGTCAGAAATGGTATAGGGTCTCTTGCTTGGCCGGGGGGGGGGGGGTGGACTAGATGACCTACAAGGTCCCTTCCAACTCTGTTAATCTGTTAAAGCAAATGGGAGTCCAAACAAGGCAACTCTGAAATCCAAGGAGTGGGGGGGAAAAACAACCTGCTTTGCTTGAAATAATTTGCACTGAAGCAACATTGTTTTTGCAGCACTGAGTTATAACTGGAGAACTTTTCTGATGTTTAAATACCCTGTCAAAAAGGGTTCTTTTTCTCCCTGGAATTTTCAGATCATTTTCAGAGAACGTTCTATGGTTGCTTGATAGAGTGCTTGTCTCCTTTTTCCTCTGATAATTAGCAATCAATTTCTGCAAAACAGCAATGTCTCCTAATTGTCTATCCTGCTGATTAATCCTTGGTGAACATTTACACCACCAAGATATCTGGGGATACACCACAATAACTACAGGTAGCCAGACACTGTTTTTAACAGCAGTTTAAGACAAAGGGCACAAATTCACTGAATTTGCTCAGACTAAATCTGTGGAAATACACTTTTTACTAATAAGCCACTAGTGGGTTGAAAACAATGCAGCCACAATGTATTTATTCTTGAGGTTATAGCTGCCTTGTTACTACATAATCCCCATAACAAATGTGTACAGCCCTAATCACTAACTTTTCTTGATTCCCAATTGCCGTACCTTAAGCAGTGAATTTATCAAAATGACACCAAGAAGCAGTGGGATGCAGGTTTTTTCCTCTCTATGCTGCACACACGTGCAAAGGAAAATTTAAAAAACCCACAAATCAACACACAACTTTGGTTTGCGACCACTACCATACCATCTGTTAAAGACCTTCATAAGATCAAGTGTACAAACACTGAAACATGACGCTCATTTTCACTCTGATGTAAAGATGTTCTTAAGCTGAGTTCGACTGCTAGTGACCACAGGTAGTCCTTATTTACTGACTGGTCATTCAGCGACTGTTCAAAGTTGTGGTCATCACAGCATTCCTGCAATCACATGTTCGGGATTCAGGCATGGCCAATCAGTGTGCATTTACAACGGTTGCAGCATCCCATGGTCATATGACCACCATTTGCAACCTTCACAGCCAGCTTTTGACAAGCAAAGCCAATGTGGAAGTTGGCAGGAAGTGACAAATTTCAGTCACGTGAGTTTGCAATGAACAACCTGCAGTGATTTGTTTAACAACTGTTGAGTAAGTCAATGTAGTTATGGGATTTTTCACTTTATGACTGCATCATTTAGCAAGGGAGCGGTCAATCTCAATTGCAGCCAGTAAGTGAGGTCTACTTGGATTTCCATGCCTTTTTTCTAGCTATCACTAGACATATTTTATTGTAAAAATCAGGGTTCCCCCAAAGTTAACACTGACACTCAACCCAAGGCCTCCATAAATAGCTGAGGTCGAAAAGGGGTCAGTAAATATCTAAGACTCAATAGGTACCCTGTTTTCCCAAAATAAGACCTTCCCGGATAATAAGCCCAATTGGGCTTTTGAGCGCATGTGCTAAAATAAATCCTCCCTGAAAATAAGTCCTCCTTGAACATATTTAAACACATGCGCAGCCGATCCCAGCCATTTCCTCTGGCTAGGCAGTGGTGGGATTCAGCCAGTTCACACCACTTCGGGAGAACTGGTTGTTAACTTTCTGAGCAGTTTGGTAAACTGGTTGTTGGAAGAAATCATTAGGGCACAGAACCGATTGTTAAATTACTTGAACCCCACCACTGTGATTAGGGTTAGGGAGACAGAGCTGGAAATCAGGTAAGACGGCAAGAGGAGCTCCGTCTTGCTCCATGCACTCCAAAATAATAAGACCTCCCTGAAAATAAGGCCAAGTGTTTATTTTGGGGTTCAAAAAATATAAGACAGGGTCTTATTTTCGGGAAAACACAGTAGTTGATAAATGAAGGAAGATTGATTGGGGTCAATCAATTTTTTGGGGTATCTCAAGCTCCACACCCAACAGTGTGGAGGCTAGCAACAAGAACAATGTTATTTAGGGTTAGGGGTCAGTTGCCAGTAAGAATGGCCTTGAGTTGTTTTTATTATTATTCACACTACTATTAGTTAAAGTAATATTTGTTAAATTATTTTCATATAAGACATGCTTGTGAGTCAATGAACAATCTGAAACTTCATGAAGGGGTTAACGAGCTGAAGACCTTGAGAATAAAAGGTTGCTCTAAACCTAAATAGATCTTGGGTGGAAAGGACATTTTATATTCACTTCAGCCCCTATGGATTGTTTCTAGTCCACTTCCAGAGACAATTTAACAGTGTGACAATAATCAATAAATCCTGAAGTAACTTGAGCTGTGGGAATCAAAAGAGCCACATCTTCTAATATTATCCTTATCACACTGAACTTGGTGGAGAGCATCCATATTGCACAGCAACATGACTAGGCACTAGGATATTATATGTGCTCATCTGGTTAGGAAAAAAATGAGTCAGATATGATATAAACTGACAGATTTACCCAAACAATTATTACATATGTGTGTGTGTGTGTGTGTGTTTTATGAGTATGTATTACCGTGAGTGATCTACTAAATCTCTTGTGTAGCTTTGCCTGAACCATCTCCCAATTTTGCTTTGATTTCAAAGCATGTGTCACTATGCAAGGCACCCCCAGCATGTTCTTCCTCCAACATACAGCCTTGAACTCCCAAGTAAAGTTTGCATTACAACTTGAATGTAAATATTGTAATAGATTTGTTTTGGAAATTTTTACAGCTCCCTTGTGCCATTTGTAGGGAAACACTCTGATGCATGTGCATGCACGTGCTTTTCCTGGGAGATGGAGATGTCTGTGTGCTTGGGGGTGACTGATTGAATTTTGCTTGAGCTAAATTATATTTGCGCATTCTGGTAATTGCAAAGGGCCACACAGAGGAAACAAAGCATTGGCTGCTTGTGTGCAGGGATTTCCCCAATGTATAATTTCAAATTGATATGAAAAAAAGCCTTCCTATGCATTAATAATAGCCGAAAATGCAACTCACTTGGCCGCAAAACAAGCAATAGACCTCAGATGGATAACATTTATTGTTAGTATGGCTTTTCTAGTGCACAGCTTCAGAAATGCAAAATAAATTATTTATATTGTCCAGATCATTTTACATGACATGGGCTATGGTGTATGCTATAGGTCTCTCTCTCCCTCTCTCTCTCTCCCCCTTTCTCTCTCTCCCTCCCCCCCCCCTCTCTCCGTATTCATAGATTTTCTGTAGTAAATTAATAATCCTTTTAATGATTTTACTGCCTATTTCGCATTTTGGGATATTTCTAAAAAACCAAAGTTTTATTATTTCAAGATTTCTTTCATGAAAATCATCCTGAGGCTTTTTGTTTGTTTATTTTGTTTCGTTTTCCTCACAAACTGTACCTTGGAGGCAAAGCTATCTTTAGGCATTTTCTAAGGCTTAGAGCGTTGTGCCTAAATTCTTTTTAAAGACCCACTGTTGGAACTGTAAGGTGAGTAGAGGAAACACAGACTTCGTGATCTAAGAACCTACCCACTGAAAAGAAATGGGAGGTTGCTTTGTGTTCCTGCTCAATCTGTGTGTCTCTGCATTAGTAAACCATGTGATACAGCAGGGGTGAGCCACATGGTTTCTGACATCGGCTGCTATCCTTCATGGATAATATATTGGGGTCTTTATGCCAGCTGTGGGTGAGGCCAATGCCATTTATTCTCTTTGGTTTTGACACCTCTTTGCTCTCTCTCAAGCAGCAGACGTCAGTAAAAGGATACAGCATTTACTGGAGATCCAAAATGATTGGTTAGAGAAAGTGTTTGAAATTAGGTTAAGGGCTACATGACACTTGAGCTACAAGCTGCTTGCTTCTCTTCCAATCTAGAGAAAGGGCGATGGTAGAACACTTGGTTCATCTGCCAAAATTCCCAGCTTCAGTTCATAGCATCTCCATGTAGGACCTGAAAGAACTTCTGTCTAAAATACTGATGAGCCTCTGTTGGCCACTCTAAGTAATTCTGAATCACATGGAACAAAATGCTAACTCAGTAGAAATTTAATTCATATGATGGCTGGCTTTCTTCTACTAAATAATCTTGTTTTTTCAACCCCTGAGATTAAGTACTTAACTTCATTGTAAGGGTACAAGAACAATCATAATAACAACAAATAAGAGCGATGGATTTGTTACATTAAAAGTGGTCTATGTGGGTGTAACACAGGAGTTCTTAAAACATTATTATAGTGATGTCTCTATTTGTCAAGAAAAGAAGTATTTCAGATTTTTCTTCCCTCTTTCATGGGTGTTCCAAGCCAAAATGATTAGATGATTCCCTTGAAAGTTTCAATCTTAACTTCAGCTCAAGAGCAAAACAAATAAACTTGCCCATACGAGCCACTGCTCTTGCTTTGAAAGAACCTGGGATTTTAAAAAAAGAGATTGCCATTTATTCTAATTCAAGGGGTCATTGATTTTTTTTAGGTTTTTATCTGTACCAAAGAAAGTTCAGAAGTTATTTTTCTAAAGCTTCTCCCTCTTTGTATACTCCAACTTTGCTTTTACCCTACCTTTTCCTCTTTTTTAATTTTTTCATTGCTTTTTTTGTATTTTACACATTTCTGAAATTTAATAAAGTTTTGCAAATCAAAAGGAAGATTGCCGTATTAGCTGTATTGTTGATCATGAAACCACTGGCAGAGCATGGAGTAGGAGCTGATGTCCAAACATATGAGTACATTTATTGAAATCATTACAGAATTTAGCTTTCTTAAGCTTTGAGAAAAGACACATTCTCTCTCTCAAGAGCATCTGGGGGAAGTGATATCAAAAATATCAAGATGCCTTTTTTAATGTGTGGACTTCAGTCACAAGGTTGTGGCTGCCATCTCCCCATCACTTTTGTGGACCTCCCTGCTTTCTGCTTACTGGAATGTTCTGAAACACTGAGCTTTGTGGGAACCCCAGCACAGCCTTCAAGTATGTGAAAAATTTTGGAGATACTTTTCGGTTTTCAGGAAGGCTAAAACTCTAGTTGCTAAAGACCAAGATTGTTGCTGTGATAGTTCTATGCATGTGTCATATTGGTAACTTACACCCTTATCTCAGAAGAGCTAATGATGGACTGACTACTCTTAAAAATCATGCAAAAAGCTCAGAAATCTTGATTTTTTTTTTTAAACCCTGTTTATCTGACTTTTTGTGGCAAGAAGGAGACTTAATAACTGGGAATGAACACACTACAATTTAATCTTTTGGTGATTTTGTGGCCATTGTTATAAAGTCTTTCTAAATGGACTAAAAGAAAATGCTGAAGAAGTACATACAGAATTAGCTATATGTAAGAATACAACATCCCTCCAATTTTGGGTTGTTTTGCTTGATACATTTGGGATGCTGTGTTCCTGTGTGTTGACATTTGTTCATAATTATATGGTGTAGGGCACAAGCATCAAGAATGTGATGTCTCCATGTCATATTACAAAAGAATTTTGTGACTTTCAGATTCCCACCAGAAACTGGAAAGTCAGTTTCACACAAGTCAAAACTGAACTCAGCAAGATTTCATTTAGTTCTTTGGAGTTCAGTACAAGTTTTCCTGTTATGTTTTTTCTTTTTTAAATTACTCTGTTTTTTCCCTTTTGACCTGTGACTATAATTGCTGAGAAATAACTTACAAAGGAGGAGTATATTTCTAGTTGATACTTTTTTTTGGTGCTAAATTGGCTTATATAACTAATTTGGCCAATTTTCAAGTAGCAGTAAAGTTTTCTTACATTTTGTGAATATTCAAAAGACAGCTAATGACAGTCTGTATTTGATATAGCTTACAAACACATCAAGAATACATAGCTCAGTTATCACTGTCTTCTTGAATCATAAAGTACATACGCATAATTAATTTTGAAAATATTTTTCAATCTTTCCTTGCACACCTACACGTCAGTCCTGAAGACATTAAGTTGGAAATTAAATGAAATGATGCGTACCTTGAACTTTAGGGAAAAGAAGTCTTTAATGATAGAAATTCTAAACTGTATGGCTCCAAATTACCATAAAAATATCTCTCCTCTCCTCTCTCTCTCTCATCTATTCATCATCATCATCTTCTTCTTCTTCATCATCATCATCATCATCCCTTTTTTATTGAAAGCCACCAAGGATTTCTACAGGAAATTGAAAGTAACACAATAAATAGTACAACCAGCATATAGATGACAATTTCTTTAGAATCATTTCTCTAACAAAATATTGTTTTGTCTTCTGTCTCTCTTTGTCTGTCTCTGTCGCTCTCTCTCTCTGTCTGCCTGCTGTCAATTAGCTATTCTGTCTGTCTGCATATCTGCCTGCCTGCCTGCCTACCTACCTACCTATCTGCTAATCTGAAGACAGCAAGCATACCTAATACTCTTGCCTCCTATTTTCTCCTCAACAATCCGGTAAGGTGAGTTGGATCCCACAAGTGCAGGATTTGCTTTTTAAAAAAATCAAAGATGTCATGGGTGGAGGGCAGGAGTGGGTTCTACTTCCTTTACTACCAGTTTGCAACGGGGCTGTGCACGCACTTCTGTGCCTGCGCAGAAGCTTCCTGATGATGTCAGGGTCAGTGGGCGGAGCCTCCCACGGTTTTACTACCGGTTCTATAGAACCGGTCTGAACCGGGGGCAACCCACCACTGGTGGAGGGAGAATGATTGGCCCAAAATTACTCAGTGGCCTCCATGCCTAGGTGGAACCAGAACCTGCAGTGTCTTGGGTTCTAGCCTGGTACCTTAACTACCAAACCAAATTGGCTGTCTTGTGTCAAGACGGTGGGACTGTCCCAAAATCACCCAGCTGGCTTTCAGGCCTAAGGGAAGCTGGAACTTACTCTTTGATTTTCTAGGTCAATACTTTAGTAATTAAATAAAAATGGCTATCTTGGTAAAATAATATACCAAGCCAAAATGATATACCAAGGTAAATGAAATTCTGCAATAGGAAACCTGATTTGTAAATAGTATAAATTACTTAGTTTATGCTTGAATTCTTAATTTGAATGATTTCTTTTTTTACTTTTGCTGGTCATTCAAAAGAGAAGTGGCTATTCATGAAAAGCCAATACATTCATCCCTGTCTATTGAAAAGATCTGTTCTCCAATGTTTACAAGACATCTGGTATTAAAATGTTTGTAGCTTGGATGAGAATAACATTATTGTTATTGTTATTGTTATTGTTATTGTTATTGTTATTGTTATTGTTATTGTTATTGTTGTTGCTGTTGCTGTTGCTATTACTATTACTATTACTATTACTATTACTATTACTATTACTATTATTATTATTTAAACATGAAACTCAAGTCAACTGAACATTTAAAAATGTATCACAAATATTATTGATTGGCACTGATGGTTGATATGGGTTGCTGCCAGCATCTTAGGTATCGACCAAGTATCTTCTTAAAATGCACGATGTTCCGAGTAGATTTTTATTTTTATATTATTATTATTATTATTATTATTATTATTATTATTATTATTATTATTATCATCATCATCATCATCATCATCATCATCATCATCATCTATTAAATTTATTTGCTGCCCATCTTCACACAAGATGATTCTGGGTGGCTTATATTAAAATGAAACCATATGATTAAAAATAAGTCATAAACTAAAAATAAAAACAAAATAAGACAATACCGATTAAAAATAAGCAAACTAAAAAGCAAACTTTATTATATATGAATGTATATATAATATATTGAATATTATGGTCAATTACTCTTGCCGAAAATGAAAAGATCAAATCTCTGGTTGCTGAGATACATAACTACCAAAGGTCCAAACTGCTTGAGGTTCAGTTACAAAGAATATACAGGTAAATAAATCACTGTGATCTAAACCAAAGATATAGCATCATCTCAAATACCAGCATCCACCCACATGTATTTGTACAGATAATATTATAAATTTTAAGCATTTGTCCCTAGATACTAAGCTAGTTGCAGGGAACAGCTGACAGAAATTTGCTTCCTCTCTCCCATTCAGCTGAGTTCACATGAGCAAAGCAAAGCATCTGCATCTAATGTTTAAATAAAATATTGAGGTTTCCTTCATTAGCCTGAGGTAAAATTATTCCCTATACCCAATGGAGACAGCCGAGAAAAACATTTCCCTCATTAAGAAAACACAGAGATTGAGTGTGATCCTAAGCCTCCAAAACACGTTCTGTAGCAAACAATGGTATCATTTATTACACTTACAAATGTAGGATTGGGACTGAAGACCATTGTTACTGTGATTTACAGCGTAATTCTAATTACTCTGAATAAGGATGAACCAGACTGGAGCCTTAGAACAAACCATATTGAACACTGCATGACCTACTTTGAGCAAGTGACTAGAGAGTAATGTGATTGACGTCTCACTCGACATTTCCACAGCCAGTCCCTAATGCAGAAAGGAGATTGCATGGAATTTAAGGTAACCAAGCCTTCTGTTTTAATTTGCCTACCGTTCTTTCCTGGGAATTGGCAGGTGAATTCAATTCGTGCTGCTGAATTTTTCAAAGGAATTAAAAGGTTTTCCAACTCACCTTCCTCTCTGAACGACTTTGTCATAGCATCAAACCTGCCTCTAAATGCCAACTCTGAAGCAAAACTGAAGATGATATTGTGAGGTAGAAAGAGTGGAATGATTTCCTAATGCCATGACTTTGATTTGGATATTTTTCATCAGGAGGCCATTTCCCCAGCAGGTAATACTTTAGATTTGCTTGGAATCTTTGCATCTTCCTTGTCCTGGAGCAACTACTTGAAGAGCATCTGTTGTACAGGTAGTCCTCAAGTTACAACTGCAATTGGGACTGGGAATGCTGTTGCTAAGTGATGCTGTCATAAAGCACAAAGTCATGTGACCCCATCACTTAGCAATGACAATCCAGGCAGTGCAGGTTGTTGTCCAGACATGGGGGTCATTAAGTGGGAAGTGGAAGGAGTCTCAAGTGAGAGTGTGGGGGTGCCACAAGGGAATGCGGGATGTCCTGAGAGACTCAGAACAGCCTGTGCATGAGTTGGAGAAGGTGGATTCTGTGATCTGGTACGGTATAGCGCAAGCTCAGGGAGGCCAGGGAAAGGAAATGTGTGAGCACACGGAGGACAGGGAAAGCAAACATGGGTATGCGTGAGTAAAGAAAGGCTGGGGGTGTGGGAGACTCACCCAAGCAACTTGCAACTTGTGAACTACATTGGTTGCCAGTTTACTTCCAGGTCCAATTCAAGGTGTTGCTTATGCCTTTAAAGTTGTGCATGGCATGGATCCAGGTTATCTATGGAACCGTATTTGCTCTAATACCGTGATGGTGAACCTATGGCACGTGTGCCAGAGGTGGCATTCAGCGCCCTCCCTGATGGCACACGAGTCGTCGCCCCAGTTCAGCTCTGCTGCGCATGCGCATGTGCCTCCCGCCGGCCAGCTGGTCTTTGGGTCTCTGCTGTGCATGAGTGGGGGCGGAGAGCATGCATGGGGGCCAATGCACACATGTGTGAGAGGGCAGGGCACATGTGGGGGGCCACACATGCATGCATGTGCGGGCTGGGGCACATATGGGGGACACATGCGCATGTGCGGGGAGGGGCGCATGCAGGAGGTGGCACGCACATTGCATTTTGGGGGTTTGGGCACATGCTCTTTGGGCACTCAGTCCGGAAAAGGTTAGCCGTCACTGCTCTATTACATCAGCTTCCCTACCTGGTCAGACAGGGAAGGTATGTTATGGACCTTGTTAGTTAAGGAATACTGACAGGTGGGGTCCTGGAAGAGAGTCTTCTCTGTCATTGCCTCCACTCTGTGGAACATTCTCCACTCAGAGATGAGATGGACTCTCACTGTCCTGGTCTTTTGGAAAGGTGTGAAAAGGTGGCTCTGCAGCCTTGCTTGGGAATCACAGAGGAATATTATACATAGCCTTGGGGCTGGGTAGCACCTTGAAAGCCCACCACCCACCTTTTAATTAACTTCAACACTGATTTTTTTTTTTTTTTAGTTTTAATTCATCCTTGCCTTTTAAAATTTTATATACTGTTTTAACACAAAACATCACTCTGTACACCATCTAGAGTCCCTCTAGGGAGTCAAATGGGCAATTTTAAAATTTGATCTACAAATAAGCAATAAATAAAGCTTCACTGATTGACTTTGCTTGTGAGAACCCAGCTGGGAAGGTCGCAAATGGCAACCACAGAGATGGGAACTGGTCATAAGTGTGAACTGGTTGCCAAGCACCCAATTTTATTTGTTTTTCAAACTTTTTTTAAATTAAATTATTAAGTATTATAAAATACAAAATATAAAAGTAAATAGAGCGTCATTAAGGAAGGAGGGGAAAGAGGAAAGGGAAGTGGGAAAGGGTAGGAAAAAGAAAAGAAAAAGAAGCATTGACTTCCAGCTCTCTCTGTTGCAGTAAAATAAAACTTCAAGTCACAACTTTTTGTTTTTCCATAATAAAATAAACAAATCATTTCTATAAAGATCTATCAATCTAATCTGTAAAACCCAAAGTCAAAGTTACATTCTCTTCCACATCAAGCACGAAATTCAGAAGCGGTTTCCATGTGGAAACAAAAGTACTGTTGTGGCTCCGTTACCTGAGCCTGTGTTATCGGCAGGAGAGGAATCCGTGAGTGAAGGAAGCAAGGCCTCCCTCTCCAGGACCCCCCTCTCTGGCAATGCCTCCGGTGTCCTCCGAAGGGCAAGAGATAGGGCCGGGGCCAAGCACTTCCACGCAGCCGCAGGTGGACAGTAATGATGATGATGATGAGTCTTGGCTGGACCCTCGCCAGCGTCGCAGAGATAAGCGCACGCAGGAGAGGAAGAGGCGTGCCAGGGATTAGGCTGAGTCACTGAACCACACCCCACAGGGTATAAAAGAGGATGTGGTGGCCAGTTCAGCTCTGTGACAACCAAAAAACAGATATTGGACGACCTTCTTTGTATTTACTGGACTTTGTTGATTATTGTGTATTGGCTTTGTTCCTGGACGAAGGGAGAAACTCCCCCCTCGTGAGTAAAGAATACCTGGCAGCCAGCCACTGGGTTGCTGCCAATTCTGATACCGGATAAACTGTTGTCGGCTGAGTTCTTTAACTGTTGCCTGTCTGTGGGGGTGCGTATGTGAGACGGGGACAGAACAAGTACTTATATTCTTCTCTTTAATCAGAGTTGTCAGTTTTGCCATTTCAGCCAACTCCATCAACTTCTGCAACCGTTCTTCCGTGGTAGGTATCAAACTGTCTTTCCATTTTTGCGCATATAACCGTCTTGCTCCTGTCAACATGTATAGTAACGAAGTTCCAATTTTTTTCTCTAGTTCTTTTTCCATTCGCCCCAAAAGGAAAAGTTCTGGTTTCATTTCTATCTGCATTTTCAGGATTTTCTGTATTAGAGTGTGAATCATACCATTTTTTTTTATCACATGTCCACCGTAGATGGTAAAAAAAATCCATTCTTTAGTCTTACATTTCCAACATTCAATAAATAGTGATTGACTTTGCTTGTGAGAAGCCAGTGTGCAATCACATGACCATGGGACATGGGAACTGGTCATAAGTGCGAACTGATTGCCAAGTACCCAAATTTTGATCATGAGACTACAGGGGCACTGCAACAGCCAGAACTTTGAGGACTGATCGTAAAATCCCTTTGTTCAGCGCCTCATTAACTCTGAACAGTTGTTGAATGAACGGTCATAAGTCAATGACTACCTATAATACCTGTAGGCAGTGGTGGGTTGCCCCCGGTTTAGACCGGTTCTATAGAACCGGTAGTAAAACTGGTGGGAGGCTCTGCCCACTGACCCTGATGTCATCAGAAGTGATCTGTGCATGCGCAGAAGGCACGCGCACAAGTGAAGCAATCCCGTTGTGAACCGGTAGTAAAGGTAAGTAGAACCCACCCCTGCCTGTAGGGCAGAGATCTTCAAACTTGGCAGCTTTAAGATTTATGGACTTCAACTTCCAGAATTCTCCAGCCAGCATAGCTAGTTAATGAGGCATAGCTGGCTGGAGAATTCTGGGAGTTGAAGTCCACAAGTCTTAAAGCTGCCAAGTTTGAAGACCACTGCTGTAGGGATTACATGATTAATCCCTTTACTACTGTAATATGCCATAGGCATCCTTCCTACCTCCCAGTAGTTAAATGCTAATGAATTCTGCTTTCAGGAAGCGCCCATATTCCACTTGGTACATTATTATGTGAATGCCCAAATAGAAAACAAATTTAGTTGCCCTTTTTTCCCCCATCTGTGCTTCCTGCTAAATTTTATTTAGAAAATGGAAAAAATACTTTGCTAAGTGGCATGTAAATCTCTTGCTTACAAGCTAAATAAGATTAGTTTTGGGGAGAAAAAGTCTTCCAGTCATAAATCAATGGAGTAGAAATAATTTAAATATGCTTATTGCTGGGCCGTGCTTAAGTCTGCCTTAATGCTAGAAAGCATACAGTGAAATTAGTTAATATATGTAGATGAAAATTATCTATATTTTTTCCTAACCCGTTGAAGACTAGAGGTTACCTTACACACTTGTTTCTTAGATTAATTTTTGTTCACCCTTGAGAAACATTTGGCTCTTCCTTTTCCTTCCTTTATTTTGTAAACTTCTCCCTCACCCCCCATCCCTTTTTAAAGTTTGCAAAGATCTAATTTCAATTAAAGGTATTTGATAATCATGCTTCTAAACATGTGCTCTACTTAAAAAAAAAATGAAGGGCTTTTGTATAAGCAATGCTATGTAATGTTTCTCAGTGTTATTCCAGTATCACTTCAGTTTTAATAAAGCACTCAGAATTTTCTGAATTTAGAGTTTCCAAAGAATTTGCAAAAGGAATGCCAGCACAAACTGGTCATTATCTCCAGCAATATTAAAATGTTAAAGTCAAGTCATGTCAGCCAACTATTTATTGCTATGGGTTGTTTTCCCTCTGTCAGCTAGTTGAACTCTAATTATAATACCATCCTAATTTCATACTAATTCTTAATTCCATTCTAAGTCTATTCTATTTCCAATTCTAATTAAATGCTAATTTTACTCTAATTCTAGTTCTAGTTCTAATTCTATGCTATTTTGTTCTAAATTTTGTTCTATTCTAATGCTAACTCTAACTAATTCTAATTCCAATTGTACTCTATCATATCCTATTCTATTATAATTCAAATTGTATTTCAATTCTACTATATTCTAATTCTTTTCTAGTCCTAATTTTATATTATTCGATTTGATTCTAATTCAATTCTAATTTTAATTCTATAGTTCTCATTCTAATTCTGCTTTACTCTAATTCTAATTCTGTTCTTATTCTAATTCTACTCTAGTTCTATTGAAATTATTTCTATTATATGTAATTCCAAACCTTTTCAAATTCTATTTCTATTTCTATTTCTATTCTATTTCTATTCTACTCTTTTCTATTCTACCCTGTTTTCCCCAAAATAAAACATCCCCCAATAATAAGACAAATCGGGCTTTTGAGCGCATGGCAATAAGGCCAAGCACTTATTTCAGGGTTCCAAAAAAAATAAAAATAAGACAGGGTCTTATTTTCAGGGAAACACGGTAATTCTGTTCTATTTTAAATCTAATTCTATTCTAATTCAAATTCTATTCAAATTATACTTCTAATTCTGATTCTAAAATTATATTCCAATCTAATTCTCTTCTAATTCTAATTTCATTTTTTTCTGTTCTCATAATTCTATAACTAAATCTAGTTCTATTAAAATTCTTAATTGTCTTCTTTCCATTTTCATACTAAAACTATTCTAAATGTACTTGAATGCTAATTTTAATTATTTTTTAATTCTTTTTATTCCATCTCCATTCTGTTCTAATCCAAATTATAATTCTCATTCTATTCTATTCTATTCTATTCTATTCTATTCTATTCTATTCTATTCTATTCTATTCTATTCTATTCTATTCTATTCTATTCTATTCCATTCCATTCCATTCTTGCTCTAATTCTATTCCTTGTGTTCTAATTCTAATATTTATTATGTTCTAATTCTGTTATATTCTGATTCCTATCCTATCCTATCCTATCCTATCCTATCCTATCCTATCCTATCCTATCCTATCCTATCCTAATTCTGTTGTACTCTATTTTATTTCTGCTCTAGTTCTGTTCTGGTTGTATACTATTCTGGTTCTCTTCCACTCAAATTCTAATTCTTTTCTAGTTCTAATTCTGTTGTAGTTCTGGGGGAGGGGGAAACAGGGTGGACACAGGAAAGGAAGGAGGCCCTGTTCCCCTGCCCTTGGTTCTCCCCCTCTTCTCTTCCCTGCATCCCTCTCCCTTCAAGTGTCAGGCCTGGAAGCCATTTCTTGCATTGAATCTTCAGGCCTGCATTTACTACTGTGGGAAACTGGGAGGGGGGATTGTATGGAGCAAGGGTGATATATAGTCATAATAACATTCCATTTTCAGAGAGTCAAGGACATCTTGCCCTGCACTTGGAGGGCTGGAACTGGGAGGCATCTCCAGTTGGGAAGGTGCTTTGATTGGACCATGTGATGGACATGTGGGTGCTGGGCAGGGACTTGGACTTTTCTTTGGTTGGGGAAGACCTGGAAGCTTTCAGATTCGGGTTTTCCCAGATGTGCCAATAAGACATCTCTAATAAAATGGAACTTTGAGGAATTTCAAGCCTTTGAGTCTTTTTTCGTTGGGGGTGTTATTTGGAACCCAGATATCAGGATTCCCTCTTCATGAACCTGTTTATTCCTGTGGTCCTCCCTTGGTCCACCCTTGCCTCTCCTTGTCCACGTCCACATCCCCATTATCCTTGTTCTTCTTCGGATCTTCTTCACCTCCTTCACATCTGTCTTCTCTCTGTCTCACTCCATCTCTTTGTCCCCCCCTTTTCCTCCTGCCTATCCCTATCCTGCCTCTGTCCCTTTCCTCTTTCCCTCTTTCCCTCATTGTCCCTCTTCCTTCCTCTCACTTATTTCTGGTGGCCTGCAGGGATGAAGGTTCCACCCCATTTGTTCCTGCCTGTCCTTCTCCTCCCTGTCTAATCCCCCTGCCCTTTCCCCCCTCCCACCCCTTCCCTTGCTCCTTTTCTCTGTCCCAGTCTATTTCTTTGTCCCCCTCCCACTTCTTGACCACCTGCCCTTTCTGCCTCTTCCTCTCTCCTCCCCATGCCCCTCACCCTCCCTCCCTCTCACTTACCTCTGATGATAACCTTCATGGATTGAGTCTTAAAGACACTTATCTCCCCCCTACCCACCTTTCTTTTCCCTGTCCCTTCCCCCTCCCCTCCACTTGTTGCCCCATCTCAACCCACTCTGCTTCCCCTATCATTGCCTTTTCCCTTCCCTTCCCTTCCTCTCCCCTTCCTGCCTATTGCCTTCTCCTCCCTGCCAATTGTCCTCCCTCTCCCTCCCTCTCCCTTACCTCTGATGGTGGCCTGCCTGGATGGAGTCATGGAGGCATTGGCATTCCTCCATCCCTATTTGTGCCTTCTCTCTCCTGTCCCATCCCATCCCCTCTCCTACCAGACCTACTCTACTTCTTTGTCCCCCTCCCCTTTTTCATGCCCCTCCTTTTCCTTTTCCCTGGACTGTCCCCCTCCCCGCTCAATCTCCCCTCTGCTACCCATTCCCATTCCCCATCTTCCTTTCCAACCTCCTTGACCCTCCCATCTCCTCCTCTTTTTACCTTTTCTTTTCATATTCCCACTCTCCATACCCATACCCCTTCCTGTTCCACCTCCCCCTGATCCTGACCCTCTCAACCTCACCCTTTTGCTCAGCTTGTCCCTCAATCTCAGCCCTTCAGCTACAGCCTCACCCTCACTGTAACCCTATCACCCTCACCCCTACCCTAAACCTAACCCAAGCTCTCACCCTCACTTATCCCTCTAAAATTTGGCTACTAAAAGAAAAGCTTCCCCAGAGTCCAGGAGCCCAACTGAAGAGCAGCTTACCTCTAGAAAGGCATCTTCACTCTGATAACTGATAACTGATAATAACTGGCACTTTAGTCTGCAGGGATGAAGTCATAAACCATTAGAATTCACAAGGAGATGACCCTCCTCCCTTATCCTCCTATCAAAGGGCACCTGCTCCTCCACCTTTTTGACCTCCACCTATGCCACACAAAGGTCTCTAGGAGGCTACCAAGCCAATCACAAAAGCTGCCTATTTGTCATTTTTTTTGCACAGAAAGCATTGGTCTTTGGATGTGGATTGCCTCTTGTTATAGAAGCTCCACTAAGTGCTTCAGCACTGCTGAGCAGCTTAATAGTTTTCTGTTTGCTTTCTAAAGTCAGGGGTTGGAAGCAGACTTGATGGTGTTTAGGATAGACCTTGAAATAAATTTGTCCCCTTGAAATCAACAGGACTGGATCTAACAGATCTCACTGATTTTTAGTGGCACAACTTTAAATCCAGCCCATTGTCTGGGAGACCAACAGATTTCTAAACCAAATTATTCAGCCTTTCACATTGAGATGCATTGCAATACATATTGTGCATTGTTTTCTGTTTGAGAAAGGGAAAAAAATCTTTTAAATTTATTACTTTCTTCTCCCACTGTTTGAAGTCTCTGTCTTCCACATACTCTACGTCTGTTGCCTGCCTTATTTAGTCAGTGACGTTCCTTCTGTTTTCCCCATCAAAGAGGCAGGGCGCTAAAAATAGTTGAGAGATGACGGTAGAAATGGAATATGGAGGGCAAATTAAACTACACGGAAATCTATCCTAGGGGATCAATCTGCTTGTGTGCATTAGTGACAAGAGGCTCTTCTGCTTGAGCAGAGGGTTGGACTAGAAGACTTCCAAGGTCCCTTCTAACTCTGTTATTCTGTTTAGCTGCTACTTTCCAAATCAGCTCAACGTCATCCTGTCTTCTGTCAAGGTGCATTGTAGGAGGAAAGATTGGCTTGAAAAGTATTTTTATTTATTTATTATTAACATTTATTGGCCATCCATCATCTCAGGATAATTCTGGGGGGGGCTAAGTATTTTCTCTTCATCAGGAAACAAACAGTCCAGGAGAGGCAACTGTTTTAGGTAAAACACAATTAGGGATAATGCTTATGGGTCTCTTGAATCTGGGAAGTCATAAAACAGCTTTGGTGGTGCAGCAGACTAAAGCACTGTTAAGTAACACCAGCTGCCTGCAATTATTGCAAGTTCAAATCTCACCAGGCTCAAGGTTGACTCAGCCTTCCAT
Organism: Pituophis catenifer annectens; assembly: GCF_029215685.1. NCBI lineage: Eukaryota > Metazoa > Chordata > Lepidosauria > Squamata > Colubridae > Pituophis > Pituophis catenifer. The sequence goes on from NW_027256883.1 coordinate 60,563,840, forward strand.
CCTTTTGAGGTAGGTAAAATGAGGACCCGGTTTGTGGGGGCAATAAACTGACTTTGTATTTAAAAAAAACACCGCTTGGGGGGGCCCCGAAAGCCCTACTAAGCAGGTATATACAAAAGTATGAAGGCTATTGCTTAACGCATTGTAAGCCTCCCTGAGTCTCCGGAAAAGGGCGGCATATAAATTGAACCAATAAATAAATAAATAAACAACAGAAGTCAGGAAAATATTTGTCTACATTTGTCTGGTGAAGCAGTGGCATTTTTTATAAAATCAGTGTTGGTGGAAGGCAAAGGGAATAAACCTACTCAAGAATATATGCTGTTTTGGAGGGGATAAGGGCACATTTAGAATATGTTGTATATTTTTTAACTGTTATAGAAGAAGAAATATAAGGGGGGGGGGAAATGGTCTCCGGGGATGGGGATGCACTGTATTATTTGTATTTTTTTTCTTTTTCTTTTTTGTATTTAGATGTGTATGTATACGTTCGTGTTGTTTGCATTACTTGTATTTAAAATAAATTTTAAAAATTAAATTAAAAAAAATACAAATAAAAAGGAAGTGATTTATTTATTTATTAGTCATATTTCTATGCCGCCCACTCTGGGCGGCTTACACCAAAGACAGTATACTAAATAGCATATTGCCCCCTAACAATCTGGGTCCTCATTTTACCCACCTCGGAAGGATGGAAGGCTGAGTCAACCTTGAGCCAGTGAGATTTGATCCGCTGATCTGCTGAACTAGCAGTCAGCTGAAGTAGCTGCAGTACTGCACTCTAACCACTGTGCCACCTCGGCTTATGGCAACTCATGCCTTATTCAAACCTTATTCATCATCATCAAACACTCTTTGTGGTGCTACTCTTAAAAAACGTTATGACACTACACTTTAAATAAATCTATTACATCTACATTAGTGGACATTACCCTGATCTTGGGACAATTTAACTTTTCAGTTCTTTTACAAGACTCGTTGCAGATTATTGACTTTGATTTATAAAGGCTTTGATGTTTGGAGTCAGAGTTCTAGAGGGACAATCATATTCCAGAAGAACTTCCCCATTAACAATATCAGAGTCCCCTTTTTGGAGCATCAATCTAATTGTGGAATTCAGTTGAGATATGTGTGCTGACAAGCTCCTTACCTGAACTGCATTTGATGAGCTGTTTCATACTGGTATACATTGCACCCTGCATGATTGAGTCATTTCTCTTTAAATTGATGTTGCTCTTAAATGTTATTGTATCATTTCTGTTATTGATTCTATGGTAACTGATCCTGAAAGTTTTTCCATGTACCAGTTTGGGCACCTGTTTAGTAGAAAATATACTTTATGAAATGAAAGAACAAACCAAAACTTTTATTTGTCCTCATTGATGAATCTGTTTTCAAAATATCCTTCTAAATAGAGGGGTAAAATAAATCTGGATTCCAATGAATTTTTGCTTTTATTATAAATAAGTCAAGGCTTACTAAATTACTACAATTAACATTGTAATAAGTACGAGGAAAATACCCTTCCAAGGAATGAACATTATTCTTAAAACAAAATTTATGACAAAGAAGAAAAAAGAGTTATCTTGATGAAGATCCTTGTTCAATCTCCAGTGATTACCATAAACTCTTGAAAAAAATGATATTGATGACCAACAGGTACAGTTTTCACAAGATTTTTGAAACTGGGAATAAAAAGTGTCTTTGTTAATAGCTTAGAAAGCCATAATGGTGAACTTATGGCATGTGTGCCCTCTCTATGGCACAGAGCCCTTTCTGTGGGCACACCAGCCGTCACCCCAGCCCAGCTCCACTGCACATGGGCTTATGCCTCCCGCTGGTCAGCTGGTCTTCAGGTCTCTGCCGTGCATGCATGGGGGGTAGGGGGGCAGATGCATGGGGGGCTGCAAGTTGGTGCAGGAGGCTTTCCAGGCCCAAAACAGGCCACGGGGGACCCACCCCCCACACCCTGTTTTGGGCTTGGAAAGCCTCCTGCACCAATCTGGAAGCCAAAACGGGGCACAGGGGGGCATGTGTGGGGGCAGGGCGCATGCGTGGGAAATGCATATGCATGCGTGGGGGCAGGGCACATGTGCAGAGGGGCACTCACATTGTATTTTGGGGGTTCTGGCACATGTATGTACATTTGCGTGCGCAAGCACACGCTTTGGGCACTCGGCACCAAAAAGGTTAACCATCACTGTTATAAAGGATCCACTTCCTAGCAAAGAATGTGACTGCAGAAATAAGAAAACTAGTTCTTACACACAATTTTTAAAATATGTGCCGCATCGTTTGAATGCCTTAACTTTTAAAAAATTTAGTGTTTAGTTAAAATTGGAATTAATTTCATGCAGGTGCTCAAGTCTTACTAGAAATAATTTCTGGTACTAGATATGGAGATTGCTCATTAATTTTATGGGATTGGAGAAGTTGTGTGATCATAAAGCTCTCACATAAAATGAAGTGCAAAATCTTTATGAAGAAAAAAAAAAGTTTGGTTTTGTCCCCAGTTGGCCAAGAAACAACAGCACAGAATTGTTTTCTTTGTACGCTGATTACTTTAAAAAAAAAAAAAAGCTTCCACATATTGAGCTTAGTGGGTAAACTCTTTATATCTTCTTCTGAACAGTTATTATTGTGTTTACTGTTCCATAATTGAATGACTTAAATGTGATTCAGAAAACTTAAGAAACGAAAAGGACAGGACTCTGGAGTAATAGTGCAAACAAATGCTAACTTTTCAGATCAGAGAGTTAATTCGATGAGATTAGTAGAAGTGAGCGGAAGTAGAAGTTTCTGAACCACATCTCACTCTCTTTCTGCCCTGTGTAACATTCGGTGAATTGCATTGTAGGCTTTGATATTACCACGGCGAGTTTCTCTGCCTCATTTTGCATTACCTGATTTATTTAATGATTTATTTAATGATTCATTTAAGACAATTATACATGACTTCCCATTAAAAATCTCCAATAACCACTTTATTATGGCCTTTCTTATATGGCACACTCCATTTGATTTTAGAGCACAAACCCTCAAATTATGGCTGGAAAGTGTGAGAACTATAAGTCTCAAAATATATAAAGGATGCAAACTGGAAGAAATCCGGGGCTTTGGATATTAGAGACATCCTATTTTATGTAGAGAAAAAAGTAATTATTGGTGGCCAGCCACAATCTGTTCATTAGTCCTGCTTTAACTTACTTTAATTTGTCCAGCAATAAAGCATAAACAAACATCTACAGCTGTTTCCTTTTCTTAGGTGAACTGAAGATTCGAAAGATCCGAAAGATGAAAAAATGAATAATAATCGATAACGTATAATTTGTTTTGATTAACAAAGTACACATTATCAATTTAAAGTGTGCTGTGTTTGTTGGAATGGGAGCTTTATGCAACTGAAATGGACAAAATTCCTATTTTCCCAGATTATGGTAAATGACACCTATTGAACACACAACAAATAGTTGGCAATTCCACTGACAAGTCTGAAAATTGGGTTTGGGCTTCTCTTGGATGTCTTCAGCATCTTCAGCACCATGGTTGTTGGAGCTATCCATTGTAGCCCTTGAATCAGGGGTGGATTCTTTTGAATCAGTCCTTGAATCAGGGGTGGGTTCTACTTACCTTTACTACTGGTTTGCAATGGGAGTGCGCTTGCACTTCTGCGCATGAGTAGAAGCTTCTGCGCATGAGCAGATAATCAATTATGACATCAGGGTGGGCGGAGCCTCCCGCTGCTTTTACTACCGGTTCTAAAGAACCGGACAAAACCGGGAGCAACCCACCACTACTTTGAATGGTCCGTAGAAGGGCATGTATTGGTGACATTTAGTATTTTTACCCATGATTTTATATTTACAGAATTTCAACAGAAAAATTGTATTGATAAGACAAAAACAAAAAATGAGTGATATGCCAGTAGTACTACTACAAATAAACTTAATTTTATAATAAATAATACTTATTTTAAATATTAACAACCTTGTGTTACTTGAAATGTGTAGATGATGGATCTATTGGACAGTTACATATCTGGACTGGCAAAGGCTCTCCTAAGGCTTTGATAGTTATTTTTTTTCTAATTCTTCTGTTTAGTTTTCTGAGCCTAGAAATATAAAGGGTGTGCCATGTTTATTAAAGGACTCATATATTGGGAGGGAGGGAGGGAAGGAAGAACGGAAAGGAAGAAGGGAGGAGGGAGGGAGGGAGAGAAGGAAGGAAGGAAGGAAGGACCTTTTTATTGTAAGTGTAACATTACTGCTGTTGTTATAGTATAAAAATCCATATGTGAAACAGTTGTTTCTGATGTTGCTTTGATAGGGCTAAGACCAGATCCTTAAGGAAAATCACTGGAGGAGCACCACAATTCTTGTGCTTTTTTTTTTTTTTTTTTTTTTTTTTGCTATTTAATGCAGGTATCACTATATAGAGTAGTATTTTAAAATAACTTTTACCCACACAAATACCCTCTTGAATATTTCGTTTTCAGTGAATCCTTCAGCTTTCATGCATAAAACCATAGAATACACACCTTTTCTAGGAAAATAATGTTCACATAAGAATTATTTCTAATTCAGCACATGCCGCTGAAAAAAAAATGCTCCAGTTTAAGGTCGCTATTCTGAAACTTTTTAGGCTGTATATCCTTTTGCAAATTATCTGTAACTTTGCTTTTAAAGCAGAGAAATGCAGAGAAGAGAAATTATTATCTCTTAATAATTCGGCTTCCCCTTCGACTTCATTTCTTTTCCAAGAAACAAAATTTCACTCTGGACTACAAAAAGTCTCCCTTCTTTGCCCGAAGTGAATTGTAGTTGTTACCAAATATTGTAATTAAGGTCTATGAGCTGATTTTGGCAAATACAAGAAGAAATTTGTCAAGAGATTTCTTACGTATCAACAAAGGCATTACAAGAAGGCTGCTGCAAGTATTCATTATGTATTTTGAACTTCTTGAAATTCTGTTATCTTCTTTAGGAAGAGCCAGCAAATGTGATCATTGCTGGTCTTAGATCCTCAACGATGGTCAAGTGACACATTGCTTTAGACATTATCTAGATAAATTCAGCATTAACACCCAGACTTTTTCATTCATATAAATCCTGACTCCATCTACAATATTTAGTACCATATCCTCCACCATTCTCAAAAGTTAAAGAACAGTTGCTGGAATTGGGTATGTCTAATTTAATTAAAAGAAGGACCAGGGGTGACATGATAGCAGTGTTTCAATATCTAAAGGGTTGCCACAAAGAAAAAGGGGTCAACCTATTCCCCAAAGCACCTGAGGGCAGGACAAGAAGCAATGGGTGGAAACTAATCAAGGAGAGAAGCAACTTAGAACTAAGGAAGAATTTCCTGACAGTTAGAACAATTAATCAGTGGAACAATTTGCCTCCAGAAGTTGTGAATGCTCCAGCACTGGAAGTTTTAAAGAAAAGATTAAACAACCATTTATCTGAAATGGTATAGGATTTCCTGCCTGAGCAGAGGGAGGTCCCTTCCCTGTTATTCTGTTCTGTTCAGTTTTTTCATACTGGTTTTTCAGAAGACACTGTAGAATGCTGCTGGAACAAGAGACACAAAAGCCCTCTTCTGCAAGCAGAAGTTGCCAACCAGAATTTTTAAGATGCACAGCTCCTTTATTAGTATCTCCCTTTATGAACACAAAGATGTATTCTTTCCAAGAACAATGGAATTATTTCCACTACCCAGAATCATAGATTGGAAAAAACTTTGTGCGAAATATATTACAACCCTTGCCCAGTTTGGAATGGCATATCTGAGACTGGCAGCTATATTGTGCCATTTTTTTTGAAGGTCTCATTGTAACCCAGATTTTGGTTTTATATTGATCATAACAGTATTCATAAATGTAGTCAGACAAAAATCATGTTCTAACTATTGCTCTACAGTTCAGTGTGGCAACTGCAAAGTCATTCTGAGTGGTAGATAAGTATCCACAAGTTTGAGATACATGTGTCAGTTTTGTGAGCACCATGACAGGTTAGATGAAATTCAGATGGACGATACTCAAATAAAAGAATTCTGTTCTCCAGTATTATCCCACCTCCCATCATGCCCTTCATTTACTATGTTACTCAATACTTTTAACAGCATGTTTATAGGGAGCATAAAATACTCCTGAGATTAAAGGAATGATTTATTAAGTAAAAGACTTGCAAATAACTAAAAACTTCAATGAACATTCCCATGAGGAAATAATTCAAGTGTTCTCAGTAGAAATGTTTCCAATCCTGGCTTTTCCCATCTGGTAGTAACCTGGTTGTTATGACTGTTTTTGTATAATGGAAACCAATGTATAATACAATGGAATTAACAAGGTCACAAACCTTTGATATTAGAGAATATTGGAGCAGTTGATGATATGTTGTAGCATACATATTTATAGCCTAGTAGACCTTGGAGGCAATATATGCATACAGGACTGATAAGAAAAAAATTGATTTATGTTGATCTTAAAAACATGGTCTCCAAAGATGTATCTGGTAGCTTTAAGACTTACCGTTTAGGCTCTATTAATTTTACAGTGCTGTCTGGAGTTATCAATCTGTTTAAAGGTTAACTGTCTTTATACTTGTGAAATGGGTATTTCTGTTTTGGTTGCTGCTTTATTCCTGCCAAAGATTAATAAAATAAAGATTTGCCAATCATAAAAGCAAGTTACGAGCTACCCTACCCCAATCTTTAATTTAAAATTACATCTTCAACATAGGGTTGATTAGAATGTTAATTTACAGAAAGCTGTGTGGTAACAATATGTACCATATCATAACATATCACGTTAGCAGATACTAGGCATAGGAGTCTGGTAGAAGCCGCAATGACATTAAGTATATCATTAGGTAACTTGTGTCATTTGCATTATGTCATTGATCTTCTACCATAGATATCCAAGTAGCAGGGGTGAGCAATCTACTACTCAGGTCTGTAAAATACCTCCATGTCAACCCCCCCTTTTGTTTTTGCAATCTTCAAGCTCCTCTGCCCAGGACTGAGAAAAAAAATTCCTAATATTTTGACTGAGAAAGAGATGAAATTTTAATGTAAGGCATAAGGCCCCCAGGGGGAGAGCCTTCTCTATGGGGGCACCTACTATCTGGAACGAGCTCCCCCTCGAGATACGGAGGATTCCGGATCTGCGTACCTTCCGTCGCATGCTTAAGACGTTCCTATTCCAGCAAGCCGGCCTGACCTAAACTTTTCCTCTTTTAAATGGGAATTTTAAATTTGGTTTTAAATTATTGGGGTTTTAAAATGGTTCAGCCAAATTTATTTAATTTGTTTTATCTCTATTTTAAATTTTGTATTTATATGTTTTATTTTATGGCTGTTCACCGCCCTGAGTCCTTCGGGAGTAGGGCGGTATACAAATTTAATAAAATGAAAATGAAAATGAAATAAAAAAAGGCATATCATAGCTAAAAAACAAATCACAAACACTCTTTCCACATCAGCCTACATCTACATATCTACCTACATATATGGTGAGATTCCACTCAGTTTGTGATTGGTTGCCCCTTCTGCAAAACTGATAAATGCAGCTTCATCTACCACAAACTATTGTATGTAAGAAAAGCCAACCATATACTGCATATTGATACAACTAATCAAGGTCATATGTGGCCTTCAGCCTGCATGTTTTTCAGTGCACATAATGTAAATCATTCAAATGGAATGCAAAACTGTATCTATATTCCTATAACCAACCATATTGGTTAAATTCTTTTCATATAAGGCTGGATGCTAGCTATCCTTCTCAATGCCAGTTGTCACAAACATTAGGAGAGACCCATTGCACTTTGACCTTGTAGATGAGTTTCTCATTTGCAACTGGTTGGTAAGTATGGGATCAGAATACTAGATTTGAAAGCTTCTCAGTTAGGTCCAACAACTTGCTTCTTAGGTTCATATCTAAGGCTATCGTGGGTCAGCTGAGCTTCACAAATCTGGGCATCCACTAGATGGCAGTGGAGAAGTATAGAAAACTAACTTATTGCTTGACATTGTACTAATATGTGGTATATTGATAGGAGCCCTGGTGGCAGAGTGGTTAGAATGTAGTATTGCAGGTTAACTCTGCCCACAGTCGAGTTTGATCCTGACAGGCCTAAGATTGATTCAGCCTTCCATCCTTTCAAGATCAGTAAAATGAGAACCCAGATTGTTGGGGACAATAATATGCTGATGTAAATAGCTCAGAGAGTCCTGTAAAGACTATGGAGCGGTATATAAGTCTACATCTTGCAGCATGTAAATCTACTGCCCTTACATTTTGATGTACAATATGCATTAACCATAGAATCATAGGGATGGAAGGGACTTTGCAGATCTTCTAGTTCAAACCCCTGCCCAAGGCAGCAGTCCTTATACTATCCTGAACAAATTGTTGTCTAATTTGCGCCTAAAATGAAAAAAAAAATGATGTCAGTTACAAATTGGCAACCACGTATTATGAATTGATGAACTGGTATAATTGCGGCCATTTTTCTTTCTAGATTCTCTCAGTGGGTGATTGTGCATAACCTCATAGCTCAGTGAGAAGATATGATGGCTCCATTGTTGGCTGCTATCTTCATCCACAGATAAAGAAAATAGCAGTTTATCAATGGCGGCATCAACTGTTTACTAGTTTCACATTTGTTTGTTCATTTCTACATGAGTAACCATTTTCTTAAGCAGTTATTTCTTCTGTTTCAAAGTACCCAGACTTTTCCCTAAATCCCTGGAAATTCCAACCCTTTGTCTGAGACTGTTTAGGTGGATGGGGTAAATCCAGATATTCTAGGCTTTCCAATTTCTTTCTTTTAAAGACCAACTCTCTTTGTACTTCCAGCTAAATACTGTACTGAGAATACCAATTCACTTGAAATAGTGATCCCCTATGGAGAATAAGATTGAGAAAACGTTTTGTTGAATGTTTGCATGACCCATATAAAGCTCCATGACCTTTGAACCCTTGAATCAACAGCTTCATCAAAATACTTCCTTGTGATGGTTGTTGACATTATGCTTTACAAAGAAGGAATGTGTGTACGAAGTTATTCAAGAGACAGGATTTGTCGATGAAGATTCTCAGTCATCCAGGTAGAATTGTCTGGGAGTTGAGTCATGGCAACTGGTCTTTTTTACTTTTTGATTTGAAACATTTCACTGCTTATCCGAGACTGAAGAAGCTACTTGGATAAGCAATGAAACGTTTCAAACCAAAAAGAAAAGAAGTCCAGTTGCTGTGATTCAACTTCCAGACAAGAGAGACAGGATTATTCAACCCATCATACAGAGACAATAAATGATGATTTATCTCTGAAAAAAAAAAATCTGTAGCCAGTCACCTGGTTAAGTCTGTTAACAAGAATAGCAACAGAAGTCACAGGAAAAGCCCTGTCAAAATATTTCTTAAAATGGCTACTGCTCCCGTCTCCTGAAGAGTAATTACATTCAGCATGATCATGGTGCGAATCTCTCCAGCAGGTCCTACAACTTGCTAGGCATGTTTTCTATTAAAGACCAGGTGGTGAAATGAAAAGATACAAGTGCATAGAGACTTCTTGTTGCTGTGATTAATTTTCACATTCCTATGGTTCCTGGCATGCGCTGGATCTTCATGTGGCCAATGCTAATCTAAGCAGCCAATCCCCGGCTGCCACTGACTGTTATGATATATGTAGTTTTCACTGTGGTGACTCATCTTTCTCCTAATTCTGTAATGATTTTTCCACTTGTGCAATCTCTTGTTATTTAGCATTCATACTAAATTCAATTAATTGTTATCCTCTTATTTTTTTAAAAAAAAAATACTCAGCACGTTCAGGATTTACAAATAGATAATGAACGCATGAATAATACACACTTACTCTTGCTCTGTATCTTTGTGTGTGTGTGTGTGTCAGTCTCAAAATCGTTTTTCCTCTTTGATAGTGGTTGAAATATAATATTAGGGGTGTCCTCTAGGACTTTACAAAAAAGAAAGGGCATTTAATTGGGAGGCTTAGCGATTTCAGGACTATAGCCGAGGTTAAATTGTTTTGAGCAAGAAAAATTAATACATTAAAGGTTATATTTCCAACTGTGAGGCTGCAAAGCTAGGCTCTTATGCCATGTCAGAATTACATAAGGCAGAAGAAATGGTTCCGAAATGATTGTGGAATCATTAACAAAAGCCGAGGCAGACTACGACATTTCCCAGCAGGAGAGGGTGAAGAAGGATAAAGACATGGAGAGAACTCATTAACAATGAATTGCAGACCATAAACATTTGAAACCACTAAGTGTAGAGTTCTATCTGTTATCTAATGACTCAGAAATTTTAAAACCAGCAATGTCTTTTAAGGCGGGGGAAAAAAAAGGGGTTGACTTTGTAGAAGGTTGTTTGCCTACAGGAATAAAAGTATTTTCTCTTTATGGGGGTCAGAGAAGGCGGCAAGAAGAGGGAATTTTGTTCTGGGAAAGTCTGAATACCAGTTCAGGCACCTTCACTCATTTTCCTAAGAAATTTTGACTCCTGTAGAATCGCCCACTTACTACATGTTCAGTAACCAGGATATTGAAAACAGAAAACGCTGCACAGGATGTGAGTTGAAGGAAAGGCCATGGTTGTTCAGTTCTACCGGCCTGAATTGCTTTTGTTTGGCTTTTGAAAAGCTCTAGCTAGCTTGAGCTCACCTGTGTCTCCCACCTTTCTCATCTGGCAATATTTATTTCGCTTGGATTAAGAATGAGATCTTTTGAAATTGCAGAACAGGATATCTAAGTGTTACATGAGATGCCAAAGAATACAAGCTGCTTAGTGGAAACCTGTATGCACATTTGTGCTAGAAAAGTATTGTATTCTCTCTTTGCATCTACTTCAGGGCAAAGTTCCAATTGTATACATTTCAGAAGTCAAAGATGGATGAGATTGACAAAGAGATGTTTCTAGCAGAGAAACGCTCTTTAAACAACCTTACAAAAACTGATATACCCTGTGAACAGCAACAGCAACACCCTGATGTAGTGCTGTAAAAAAACAAAACAAAACAAAACAAACACACATAACACCCCCCCCCCCCCAAAAAAAACAAAGGCAGGGTTGAAAGTATAAATCCCTGAAAGTGTAAACACTTGTCACACAATACAGAGAAGGAAAGTAATCTCCACCATTCACATGGCGAGTCAACTAAGTTTGCAATATGTGAAGGAGATCTGTAAGGCACTGCAGAACTTATGCTTGTTTTGAAACTGATAGTTTTTCGAGTAAAAATCAGGACAGTAAGCTATATCTATGTGAGGCTATTAAACGGGACAATTTTTATTTTCTTAAAAATATGCTACCATGGGCAAAACCTGTGATTGGATTCTCATTTGAACAGTATACAGGGAAAGACAAAATGACAGAGTTGGTGTATAGACACTGTTTCAGAAAAGGAGAAATCAAGAAAGTCCTTGCTTGCTCTGCTTGAAAGTCACAGAGGGTATTCTGTGGTGGCTGGTGTGTATTCCAGATTCTCGTGGGTTCTAGAAAACAAATATTGGAATAGACATGATAGGGAATCATGCTAGGGATTAATTTGTCCTTAAAAATGTATGAGATAGGGTCAGTACAGGTTGCAAACCTAGTAGGATTTAGCAGTTCTGCGCTCGTATTGCCTAGTTATTTGTCTAAAGGACATTTCTACAAGACTGTTGATATATATAAAGGCCTGCACATGTTAGTCTAGGATGCAGTATTCTTTACCTAGTGATGTATGCTCTGTATGACTAAAGGCTTTGAAATGATTGAACTTATTTACTTTTGAAGCAAATAAAGTTTGACAAGTTCTCACTTCACTGGATTCAATATCCTTATTCACAGATGTCACGATAAAATGCACAGAAGCCTGAACAACCACACCAGAATGTCACCATATCAGTGATGCAAATTATGGAATTTGTGTCAGGAATTCCAAAATGTGCATCATTTTTGTGATGATATCATGACAGTCAAGATGTTAATTCCTCTCCTGCCCCTCTACATGGATGCCCAATGCCCATGGTAATCAGGGATACTCATGACTGCTTGGATGCCAAGGCAGTTTTCTCTGGGCAGAAGGTTTATTTTCATTGTAACAAGCAGCAAATCAGTCACAGAAGCCCATATGCAACCTGAAGTAGCATCTTATAAAAACAGTGTAAACACGTTGCCTGCAGCTTGTGAGAACCTTATGGTTTCTCAGACATTAGGTCAAATATTATCCATGTTTATCCATTAATTATGGATAATAATGTTGTCAGATCGGTTGAAGACAACATAGCACTTTCTAGAGGTGAGACAAAGAAGAGAGGTAACCTATTTCCCATCAATGCAATGAATCATGGTAATTTTGATAAAAGTGGTAACTAAATAGACAAAATAAAACAAAGGGGAAATCATTTTGAATTAAACCCTGACCAAAAGAATAGCATGAAAAAGCAAAAGTTACATTTTCATTCCCCTAAACAAGATCTTGATTAAGATCACCATCCAAGCAGTCAAGGAGTAGGGGATCAGAGCAGAAGGAATCTATTCACTAAGATCTACTTTTGTTATTTTTCCTCCCATGGAGTTGATCTACAATTCCAACAACCTTCCCATAGTTTCTGGGTCCCAGGCATTTTGTTGCTGTTGTTTGGATTGGTTTACTTCTGAACTGAAAGTAAAACAGTCAGTCTAGAGGCAAGAAATCTGCATGGGAGCTATCTTACTTTAGACTTCAGGAAAATAGAGATGATTAACATGCGTACTATCACATTCTTAATCTCTAGGTTTATAACAGCAGGGGATGCTTTGTAAAGACCAATGTTTAATCATGATAGTTGTGCAGTAAGAAGTGCTGTACCTGGCCATTTATTGATTTACCAACATTTGTTTGACATTGGTTCTCATAACACAGGATTAGAGTTCAAGGAGGATTGGTCCAAAAACAAACATAGCTAATAAAAATATTTTTGAATGTACCTAATGATCAAAGGTTTTGCTTATTTTGATCAAAGGATTATAGGATGCTTATTGTATTTGATGGGGTCACTCTGTTATTTTCTTGATTTAGAAAAGCTCCCTGGTGAGATGTTTGCACATTCTTAAAGTATTCAAATCCAAAACTTTCAAACAAAACTTTGACTAGAAAGAAGACAATCAAGATGACTCTCCATTACCTTTTCATGAGGGACCAGGCTCCAGTTGAAGATCTACAGCTTGTCATCTTTTCAGATATTTTTTTTTCCCAGCCAAAAGGTTTACGTCCTTTGTTTCCAAACGCCCTTTACAAAAAAGCTGCATAATATGAGTTATGGTAGCATCACACTGTCCCACAGGTGGTCACACTTGTGTGTAGAATAATCTTGGGGACAAATTATTTCAGCACCTTGCTGTTTCTCTGCAGAATTGATGAAGCTTAAAGCAATTGACTTGAAAGCATTGTTACTGGGGGAGCCCTCGTGGCTGTGTAACCAGAGCATGTTGGATATTAAAGCTGCCTGCATGTATCGTCCACAACTAATCAAGCAAGGAAATGAAACCTTGGATTAAATGTGGGTGCAAACTACTCTCAAGGTTGCGGCCTGTTAGCAATCAGTGGTATATTTAGAGCCTTGGGCCATTTATATATGACTTCTAATGTTGTTTGTAAGATAAAATAATGAAGTTTAATAAAGCAGTGTGTGTCACATTTTTATTTGATGTTGAACATAAAAAGCAGTGAATTCTATGACCATTGCTGTTTATATTGCACAGTGACTGGGGTTTTGTTCAAGTCTATTATTACTGAATCATCTCTGAGCATCTCAACTAGAGAAAGAGGCTGTTTATAATGTCCACTATATTTTCTAATGCTCTTGAGTCTTTTCTCAGAAGAATCCATTGTATTTCCAACTGAACACGTACCTACTTAATGCCAGATCTCTGTCTTCAAAATTAACACATTTTCCCTCTTCATTGCTACCTTGAATGTGCCTCTATGCATGCTGTGGTACCAAGGCCTAGCTGGCCTCTCTCCTGTCATCAGCTATGGCTGCCTATGGAGAAATTGAAGAGACCCCAGGCTGACAGCCATACACAGGCCTTCTTGACACTGTGTAGACAGCTGTGGGAAAGTGGATCCTGCTAAGATAATTGAGGTATGTTTTTGCAGCACCACGAGCCTGGTTGAAGGAAATATGAATCTGACAGGTACTTACAAGACAAAACTGGAGAAAGGTTCATCCTTTCTGGATAGAGGAGGAAAATGCACAGTACTACAGATGGCTAAGTTTCCAACAGCTTTGTAGAAGTTTAAGGAAGGCAGAAGGGATAGTCAAAGGTTACTCAAGTGACACTTGATGCAAAGTTTCCTCACGAGCATCTGTCACATTGTGTGCAGTGCTAGAAACTATTTTGATAAAGATGTTGTGCTGAAGGCTTAGATGAATAGGCCTAAAAATAATTACTTTTGACACTGTAACTGCCTACTAACTATTCTTGTTGGATAGAACATCTTGCCACCTTAGGCAGAACAACCAAAACAACCACAACAAACCCTAGAGCTATCGATGAAAACAGCAACAACATTGTGAACTGGTAGGTAAGTGAGCCTTTGTTTGTCAAAGCATAAACCCTGCTTGCCCAAGACAGAAGTGTCACGAACGTCCATTCTTGTGCCTGTCTAATGAAGCAAGCAGACATACATGTGGGATATGGAACAGTGTTTCAGGGTGAAATGGGGCTTTGGGTAGGCCTGGCTCAATAATTTCAGCCTCCTGTCACTGACTAGCCTTTAGTCATCTTTTCTTTCCTTTTTCTTCTTATACATCAGAGTGTACCAAGGAAGGCTGCAGAATATGCAAAACCTTCCCGCAACTTTTTCCATAAATGAATCTTTAAACTCTAATTGCCTACTTGAAAAAGTTATTATAACATTAGACCTTGATTAATTGGGTTGCCCTAATGGACTTACAAATAGTGTGATTCAATTAATTTAGTACTCGTTCAGTGCAATTTTATACATATATTGTTAGAAGAAATACGTCTTCAAGGAATCCCATACAAGCCTTTTGCTTGCGTTCAGTGGAACTTATTCCCAGGTAAGTACACCTAATATTTCACTTGTCACGAGAACAGAAAGTTTTATCAGGCTAAAGTAAGTGGACAATTATTAGACCTAATGGGACACAAAAAGGTAAATAAAGATGACAACAAATGAACAGGAAATAATATTCTGACAAATGGCTGATGCTAGAAGTCCAGAATTTATCCTTTTTAAGTATCAAGAAAAATAGAGGAAGATTTCTAATGAAATTGCCCATCTGATTTCACTATCAATAACTGCAAAATCTAAACAATTAAGGAATTTCGTGGAGCAATAGACAGAATTGAAGTGCACCTATTTAAATAGCTGCCTACATTAATTTGCATAGTTTTAATAGTTTTAATATTTTTCTATTTGTCTTTTTATAATCTGTAAGCCTCCAAGGGTTGCCTTACAGGGTAAATAGGTGACATAAAACTTTAACAAATAAATAACTAATACCGTGTTTCCCCCAAAATAAGACCCTGTCTTATATATTTTTGAACCCTGAAATAAGCGCTTGGCCTTATTGCCATGTGCTCAAAAGCCCGATTGGGCTTATTATCAGGGGAAGTCTTATTTTGGGGGAAACAGGGTACATGAGCCCTTTCATTGCAGTCACTGCGGAGATGCCCATCACTCTGGGGCAGAGTAATCACAATTTGCAGAGATCATCATGTATAGGACAGGATTTCTATCAGCATTTACTGACTGTCATGTATTATAAGTTCTACTTATATGTACTTGGATTTATTTGTATATACAGTAGGGCATTTTGGTGTGTTTAATATGCCCTAAATAGAATAAATACAGCTGTTCTTCTACAGTTCTCCTTCCATCCGGTCTTCCATCATTAGATTACGGTTTTGCCAATTCAGTTCTCAATAGAAAGCAAAGTACTAAACTGCTATATGTTCTAGCAAGGATTTCTGTCAATGTGCTAGAACTATAACCATTAGGTCCCACTTAGTTTTCTTTTTGCTTTAGTAACAGTTAGCTGTTAATTAATACCACTTTATAATGCCTTGGTAAGACCACACTTAGAATGCTGCATCCAGCTTTGGTTGCCACAATGTAAAACAGATATTTAGACTGTAGAAATAGTGCAGAGAAGAGCAACAAAGATGATTAGGGTTTTAGAGGCTAAAACATATAAAGAGTGGTTGCTGGAATTGGGTATGTCTAGTTTAATGAAAAGAAGGACTAGGGGTGAGATGATAGCAGTATTCCAAAATCTCAGGGGCTGCCACAAAGAAGAGGGAGTCAACCCATTCTGCAAAATACCTGAAGGCAGGACAAGAAGCAATGTGTGGAAACTAATCAAGGAGAGAAGCAACCTAGAACTAAGGAGAAATTTCCTGACAGTTAGAACGATTAATCAGTGGAACAACTTGCCTCCAGAAGTTGTGCATGCTCCAACACTGGAAGTTTTTAAGAAGACATCGGTCAACCATTTGTCTGAAAAGGTATAGGGTTTCCTGCCTTAGCAGGGGGTTGGACTAGAAAACCTCCAAGTTCCCTTCCAACTCTATTATTCTGTTCTGTCATTCTAAGAATGCCAACACATTACTGTGAAGTTCAGGCTGCACCTGGAGAGGCGTGACTGGGAATCAACCACAGTTGGGACAGTGACCTGATTGGACCATGTGATTTCCCAGCTGTGCCAATATGACATCTCTAATAAAACTAAGCTTTGAGGAAAATGCCTGCCTCGGAGTTTTACTTCTGTTGGGGGTGTTACTTGGGACCCTGACATTACCTCCATGTCATTTAGAGAAGGTGAGGCCAACAGACAAGAAACCTGGAGGTGATACCAAGCAAGTAAACATCAAAGACACCTCCATGTTTTTGAGGGCCCATGTTTTCTTAATCTTCAGACCTCTGTATTAGTTAGACCATTGTTTCTCAACCTCAGCGACTTTTAAGATGTGTGAATTCCCACAGACTGGAAGTTGAAATCTACACATCTTAAACTGCCAAGTCTGAATAACATTGAGTTAGAATATATTGGGAGAAAATTGAGGGAGTTGTCCAAACATACCAACACAGCCACAAATTGGACAAATCTGGGTTAGCATAAGATCAACCATTTGTAGGACCCTGATAGTTAATCTGTATGGTATATCCAAGTTGATAAATTGGTTTTTAAAAAATAGAATGGATCTTGGAACATTTGTGTCTAGTTGTTCTGGTGTGCAGTGCTCTATAGCTTCGTTTTGAGGGTAGAAGTTGAAACAATTTATGTCCAGGATGTGAGGGGTCTGTAGATATTTTCACAGCCCTCTTTTTGACTCGTGCAGTATACAGATCCTCAATGGAAGGCAGGTTGGTAGCAATTGTTTTTTCTGCAGTTCTAATTATCCTCTGAAGTCTGTGTCTGTCTTGTTTGGTTGCAGAGCCAAACCAGACACTTATGGAAGTGCGGATAACAGACTCAATAATTCCTCTGTAGTACTGGATCAGCAGCTCTATCGGATATTGGAAAATATTGGAATAGGCAAGGAGAGAATGTTATGACAATATTGGAGTAGGGTTAAGCTAGTTAAGCTTAGCCTATCATTTCATGGAACAGAAACGGAGTACAAAGATAATCTGGTGATTACATTAATTATTGAATAAGAAATATCTGAATACTTGAGCAGAAAATAAATAGATAATAATTCTGGGGAGTCATATCTCCCCTCCCCTCCCCTGTTGTGTTCTTCTTTATGTTGCCTCTACATCTCTGAATGTAGATTCACTTTATGCAGCTCTTCCTAAATACTGCAGGACAAAGGTTTATTACATCACAGATCTGCTGCAGGACTGCAACATTCTGCAGTAGTGAGCTGGTATTTTTCAATAGGTTTCGTTGCCCATCATATTTCTGGTGTACTAAGCTGCAGTAAATGAATGTAAATGAAGCCAGGCTAAAACCTCTCTGCAGCCATGCACAAAACATCTCTAGTATCCAACAATGCAAATAAAAGGATCAGCTCCGGCCAGAAATACAAAGAATTATGAGTGCACTGAAATTGGAACTGATAATATGCTCAATTTTTCTAATGCTCAAACAATGTACAGAGACCTTGGTACACAGCAAGCAGGAAGTTTAGCAAATTCCTGGCATGTTCAGGTCAAGCAATGCATATTTGAAGAGAAATATTTGTCACTAGAAAGCAAAAAATTTAAAATCGAGGAAGAGAGAATATTACAAATATTCAAGGCAGCCATGCAAGGCAAATGAAATACTGGAGTTTAATGATTTGCTGATCTGATAAAACAGAAAGATTAAGTCAATCTGCAGAGAAAAGATATGGCCAAGACCAACACAGCAACTAAAAGAAAACATTTCTTCACAAGCTTTTCTTTAGCTTCTACAAATTAAATCATAATAACATTACAGATATATCAGTTAAGTGCTGAAGGGAATTTGAATGCCTGCGTTATGCGTTTACCCCGTGAGAGAAAGAGCATTTCCAGCTTAACTGGGCTGTGAATTGAGTGCAGAGAGAATGAAAAAGATGACAGCTTTGAATTTAATCAGAAATACCACGAACACAAAATATAATAGAAACCCAGATGGAAAAATGAGCAAGAAACATAATTAAATGTGTATTTGTGACTATGTAATATATGACATTGTAATTGTATTCAGACATTTATAGTTGCTGGAGAACTATAGCAAGTACAGTTGCTGGCTGGCTGGGGAATTCTGGGAGTTGAAGTCCACATATCTTAAAGTTGCCAGCGTTGCGAAATGTTGCTCTGCCTTGATAAGGTAAAGGCATTTTTATTGTTTTTTTAAAAATTAATTTTATTAATGATCTTAATAAGGTTGCCTTTTCAGCTTCTGGAGGATGTCTTCCTTCAACAGATTTAGGCCACTGGAATGTTTTTCTACTAGACCCAAGAGAATTCACCCTTTGGGGTTGATTTTCAATGTCAGATTTACAGTTTTATTGTTGCATAACAAAAATAAAAGCATTGCTTGCAAGAAAGGAGACCAAAAATTGAGTTATGAATTAAAAATAATTAAGACTGTTGTTATTATAACTAGTTCAGATGCTAGTTGTTAGAGAAGATTTGTTATTCCTTTATATATAATCTTACACTATGTGCACCAATTATATTTTTGCATATATATGTACATATATTATGTTATATATAAAAAACACACACATTTATTTATTCAAATTTGTATGGCCACCCATCTCATGAAAAGGTGACTCTGAGTGGCATACAATAAAACTATAAAACAATTATTATTATTTTTTAAAAATATTAAAATAAAAATAAAAACCACAAAGCCTAAGAGAGACCACAGATGTTAACCACAATAGAGCCACTTCAATACCTCACTGGGGTCTCCAGGCCTAACAGCTTAACCAGGTTTTGAAGGCTTCTGGAAAAATCAACAGGGATGGTTTAGGGCAGGGGTGGGCAATTATGGCTCTTTTACAACCTGTGGACTTAAACAGCTTGGCTGCCTCAGGAATTCTGGGAGTTGAAGTCCATAGGTTGTAAAAGAGCCACAATTGCCCACCCCTGGTTTAGGGTCTCACTTTGGGATGGGGAAGAATATTCCACTAGGTGGGTGTCACAGCAGAAAAGACTTGCCTCCTGGGAACCACCTAGTGTAGGGTGGGCTTCAAAAATTTTAGCAAGGGGTTCTCTGCCCAGTTGCTGGGTGGGTGTGGCCATGGTGGGCATGGCCTAGTCGGCCTCCTACACCACGGTTGCCCTCCCCGGGCTCCGGAGGCTTTCCTTGAGCCTCCAGGAGGGCAAAAACAACCTCCCCAGGCTCTAGAGGCCCTCTGGAGGCTGGAAACAGGCCCATTTCTGGCCTTCCTGAACTTACGGTAGGCTCATTTTTTGCCCTTCCTGAGCCTCTGTGTGTGCCCTGTACTTACTTGAGTCCAAAAGGGGTCACATGGGGACTCCTGGGAGGGGCAGAATGGGGTAGGCAGGCCAGCCAGGAGTGGGATTTGGGGGTTCTCCAAACTGCCTAGAATCTTAGCTAAAGGTTCTCCTGAACCCCTGCGAATCCCCAGCAGCCCACCCCTGGACAGGACCTGTACCATGCCTCTCTACCTGCCAGATGTAGGACAGACAGATATACTGTAATAAGGGAGAGGTGATATCTCAGATGACCTGACCACATGCCATGGAGGGCTTTAATCATGAAAATTAGCACAATGAATTGGATCTGGAAACAGACTGACAACTTAATTCAAAGCCTTTATTGTCATTGTACATCATTGTATACAATGAAATTGGTAACCAATATAGCTCATGGACTAGGGGCGTTATTTGTGATGTTCTACATGTATACTGTCCATGCTGCTGCATTTTGCACCAGCTGAAACTTTTGGATACTGTTCGAGGGGAGTTCCATATACAGTAGAGCACATTACAGTAGTCCAATCAAGAGGTGACTAGGATAGAAGTGACTGTGAGCAGAGCCCTCTGATCTAGGAACGGACACAACTGGTGCACAATTCAAAGTTGTTCAAAGGGCCATCTAGTCACACTGCCACCTGCTGTTTGAGCAGGTGTCATAAGTCTAGGAGGTGCCCCATGTTATGTCCTTATAAGGACATCCGCCCGGATTGGCTGCCAGCCATCGGGCAGGAAGTTTGAATTGCTGTCAGGGGCGGTGCGACTGCCGGAGCGAATATAAGGAGAGCTCCGGCAGCACGCAGCCAGTCTTGTTACTGTAGCTAATAAAGTTACTTAATGTATCGAGCTGGTCACGTCTTCATTTCCTGCGCCTGATCTAACACTGGCGACGAAGGACTAGAGAAGAGAACCTGAGCAAGACTCGTGGCACGATCACCTAACCGAGCTGAAGTCACTCAACCGCATGAATGGCAACCCCGCAAGCACCGATCGCTTCGCTGAACCCATTCGACCCGGCAGGAGAGAAATGGAGATCGTACATGGTCAGGTTCCGGCAATTCCTCCGAGGGAACGGCTACCAGAACCTCGACGCTGAGCGCAAGAGAGCCCTGTTCCTGGCCCACTGCGGTTCCGACGTCCTGGAGATGGCCATTGACCTCGTGGCGCCCAGGGACATTGAAGAGATGTCCTGGAGTGACCTGCAGGAAGTCCTGCAGGATCACTATGCACCCACAGGCACCCCGATCGCCAACAGATTCACCTTCCAGCAAAGAAATCAACGGAAAGGTGAATCCATCAAAGAATTCATGGCGGCGCTTCGCCAAATCGCTGCCAATTGCGAATTCGACAACGTGGATAATGCCATCCGGGACCGGATCGTCTTCGGGATGCGAGATGTGGGGCTCCAGAAGAAGTTCCTGAGCCGTAAGAGAATCCTGCTCAAGGAAGTCCTCGAAGAAGCCACAGCCGCCGAGACATCCGAGAAAGCGGCTGCCGTGATGGTGAAGGCCAGAGGGGTCCACAAGATCCACAAGTTGGGCCCCATTCCTCAGATGACTCCACCACGCCATCGGAATCCGAGGAGGAAATGGCCGTTCACAAGGTTTCCCGCCCCCCCAGGCAGGAAAATCCTCAACATGGCGACCGGGGGGAACGATGCGGCAGTTGCAAAGGTGACCACCCCAGGGCAAACTGCAGATGGAGGGACGCGACCTGCCACCGCTGCCTGAAGAGGGGACACATAGCCGAAGCATGCAGAGCAGCAGATCCAGCACCGGAACCACCCAGGCCAAGATTCTGCGAAAACCGCAGAGAAACCCAGAGGACATCCAAACGATCCTCGAACCAGTCCAGGCGCGGAGACGATGAATATTCCCACAGCAGAGCAGTGCACCAGACCACAATCGCCCACACAAGCGACGACGGTGCCACCAAATTCAACGTGACACTGCTGGCAGATGGGTGCACGATGGAGGTAGATTCAGGTTCCATCTACTCCATTATGGTAAGGTGACCAGATTTTAACATTGGTAAAGAGGGACATTGTGGGCGTGGCTTATTTTGTGGGCGTGGCTAGCTGGTCATGTGACTGGGTGGGCGTGGCTATGTGTATAGGGTAAGGTGAACAGATTTTAACATTGGTAAGAAGGACACCATTGTGGGCGTGGCTTATTGTGTGGGCGTGGCTTGGAGGCCACGTGACTGGGTGGGCATGGCTAGCTGGTCATGTGACCGGGTGGCCATGGCTATATGTATAGAGATTACTCAGAGGGCTGAAAAGTCATTTCTGACAGGTCCTCACACTTTTGACTGGTCCTCACACTTATGACCATCCTCACATTTATGCCCATGCAGCATTCTTAACAACCATGTCACTCATTTCACAACTGCTTCTCTTCACCATGGTGACAAGATAGGGCAAAAACATAAAATGTGAGGACAGTCGTAAGTTCGAGGACTGGTCAAAAGTGCGAGGACCAGTCAAAAATAACTTTTTCAGCCCACTGAGTAGTCCATATGCACAAAAGGACTAACCAGAGGGCTGAAAAAAGTCATTTCTGACAGGTCCTCGCACTTTTGACTGGTCCTCACACTTATGACCATCCTCACATTTATGCCCATGCAGCATTCTTAACAACCATGTCACTCATTTCACAACTGCTTCTCTTCACCATAGTGACAAGATAGGGCAAAAACGTAAAATGTGAGGACAGTCGTAAATTCGAGGACTGGTCAAAAGTGCGAGGACCAGTCAAAAATAACTTTTTCAGCCCACTGAGTAGTCCATATGCATTAAAGGATACAGCAATAGAGAGGGATGAAGGAATGGAAATTAGAGTAGGAGTGAGGGTAAGAGAGGGAGGAAGAGAGGAGGAGAAGGAGAAAGGAAGAGGAAGTAGGGAGGAGAAAAAGAGGGTGGGGGAAGAGAAAGTAAGAAGGAAAGAAAAGAAAAGAGAGAGGTGGTAGGTTTGAGGAGAAAGATTGCTGTACAATAAAAAAGATGAAAGGGAAGAAAGCCAACCCCAAGCAAATATAAAGATATTAAGATAAAGAATGAATTGTTAAACTTTAAAGAATAAAAGAGAACAAATATGAATAAATAACAATAATTAGAAACACACATACAAACATACAATGTATTTTCTTTGAACAGAATATTAGGCTGGTTCACAAATTTAAACAGCGTTTAGTCATTTCAATTAAATTTACAATTTCTATATTTCCTTTTTGCCGTATTTATTCCTCATCTATTTTTTAAAAAAACCAATATTACCCTTCATCCTCATCTCTAATCTTAATCAAATTCAATTTTTCCCTTCTATTCTATATTATACCCCTTCCCATTGTCATCTATTTTTATATCCATCCTCACATTGGTTAATTATGTAATTATGTAATATTACAGTTGTTTAATACAAATTCAACATTTTAATATAAATCAATTAGTTATATAACTATCTTTTTTGTATATTAATCAATATGAACATGAATATTCCAATTATTTCCATGCAATCCAATTTCTTACAAATCAATTAATTATATTTACCAATAATAATAAACCAAATAATTTCCCCCATATATTCCTCCAAACCACAACTTAACCATTTCTGCTTTCAACACAATATACAATTAATAGTATCTCAATTATTACAATTCCCTAGTTAAATAGAGCTTTTTTTCTTTTGTGTTTTAAAATCTTGAACTCTCCTCTTTTCCCCTAAATTTCCCATTGTTTGCAGTTTTTTGCACCTACCTTTTTTGGTGAAGAAAAAGAAAAAGAAAGAAATCTCTCTCTGCCTCATTTTGTCACGTTGCAGCTTTACTTTCGCTTTCCCCTTTGTTTTCAGCATAGCTAGGGGGAAAAAAATCTGCTCCAGGAACTCTTTGCAGCCAATTTACCTAGCGGAAGCTGTAGGGGCTGTTTTTTCTATTTTTGCAGGCATGGGTCTACTCATTTTTTTTTAACACTGATCAGCTGTAGGTCGGCCCTTTGAAGCCCCGCGGCAAGAGTTTAAACAGTTTTTTTTCCCTCTAGCCATCAGCGGGGACTCAGGAGGCAGCCGGGACTCAGGAGGCAGAATGAAAAATTGGGACTTTTTTAAAACGCCGCGGGACGCGGGACAAATTGCTCAAAAGCGGGACTGTCCCGCCAAAAGCGGGACGTCTGGTCACCTTACATTATGGACTGGCTACAGCTGAAGCGCCTGAAGCCATCCTGTGAAAAGAACCAGCTAAAACCCCTGAGGTCAAGGCTCATGGATTTCAGCGGAAACCCCATCGGAGTCCTGGGCAGAACCACTCTCCACATCACCTTCAAGGACTTCCAAGGCAAGCTTCCCATCACAGTCGTGGAACACAGCCGACCGAACCTGCTAGGAGTGGAATGGTTCAAGCCGCTGGGGCTATCGATAGGAGGCATCCATCAAATTCAGAGGGATGAACTCGACAACCTCATCGAAGAGTTCAAAGAAGTCTTCGATGGTAAGCTGGGGAAATTTGTGAGGAGGCCAATCTCCCTTAATTTGGACAAGGGAATCACCCCAATTAGGCTGAAGTCCCGCCGGGTTCCATTTGCCTTGCGGCCAAAAGTAGACGAGCAGCTAGATAAGCTGATCGCCCAGGGCGTCCTGGAACCTATCGATCATGCCTCATGGGAAACCCCCATTGTGACCCCACTGAAGCATGATGGATCTGTGCACATCTGCGCCGACTATAAGTGTACAATCAATAAGGCGTTGGCACAGAGCGCATACCCAGTCCCAGTGGTGCAACATCTGTTGCATTCTCTGGGGACTGGCTCAATTTTTGCCAAACTGGACCTGGCCCAGGCTTACCAGCAACTGCCAGTTGATGAAAAAACGGCGGAGGCCCAAACAATAGTCACCCACAGGGGGGCATTCAAATGCAACCATCTCCAATTTGGAGTCAGCGCTGCCCCCGGCATCTTCCAATCAATGATGGAACGCCTCCTCCAAGGCGTTCCAGTGATGGTGCCGTACTTTAATGATGTACTAATCTCCGGAGATTCTCAGGCACAACTCCTTGAAAGACTCAGGCTCATCCTGCAGCGCTTCAAGGCCAAGGGCTTGAGAGTCAGGAGAGATAAATGCATCTTAGGAGTCCAGGAGGTTGAGTTCCTGGGCTATCTCATAGATAGCAATGGCATCCACCCCACCAAATCAAAAGTTAAAGCCATCCATGAAGCTCCTAGCCCAAAAAACAAAACGGAGCTTCAGGCATTCCTTGGATTGCTTAACTTCTATGCCATGTTCCTCAAACAGAAAGCCACAGTTGCTGAGCCACTCCACCGCCTGCTGGGGAAAGCGGCTTCCTGGAAGTGGGACCAAGAAGAGGAAGCAGCATTCCGGGCCATCAAAGACTCTTAACATCCAAAAGCGTCCTCATTCAGTACAACGAGACACTCCCAATCAAGCTCACCTGCAACGCATCACCATACGGGGTGGGGGCAGTCCACAGCCATGAACTCCCCAATGGCTCTGAAGCCCCAATAGCCTATTTTTCCAAGACCATGTCCAGCGCGGAACGCAACTACAGCCAGCTGGACAAAGAGTCTCTGGCCATCGTTGCAGGAGTCAGACGTTTCCACGAGTACGTCTATGGGAGGAGCTTCACCATAGTGACCGACCACAAGCCGCTCCTGGGGCTCCTTGCAGGCGACCAACCAACCCCGACCTTCATGTCCCCGCGGATGACAAGATGGGCTATCTTCCTAGCTGGCTATTCCTACAGGCTCGTGCACCAGCCAGGCACATCCATAGGAAACGCCGACACGCTGAGCAGATGCCCATCAAAGGACCCAGTGGAAGACCCAGCCCCCACGCTCAACCTTGTCCACATCGACAACGACGACAGCTGTCCAGTCTCATCTGCGGATGTGGCCGTCCACACTCAAAAGGACCCCACACTCCGCCAAGTGAGATCCTGGATCCTCAGAGGGTGGCCGACGGAGAAGACGGAGGAGAAATTCAGCCCCTTCGTCAGGAAGCAAAAGGAGCTGTCCACTATGAAAGGCTGTTTGCTATGGGGAGACAGGGTGCTGATTCCCAGCACTCTGCAACGAAGAACACTAGAGACCTTGCATAGCGGGCACCCCGGCATAGTCCGCATGAAAGCCCTGGCACGGAGTTACGTCTGATGGCCGTCACTGGACAGAGACATCGAAGAATGGGTCTCCAGATGTGACCCGTGCCAAGAAGTTCGCCCAGCGCCGCCCCAAGCCGAAACAGTGAAGTGGGAACTCCCAGCAACCCCTGGTCGAGGATCCACATCGACTTCGCGGGTCCGATGCAGGGGCGCCACCTACTCATCGTCGTCGATGCCTTCTCCAAGTGGCTCGAGGTGGTACCCATGGCATCTACCACAACGGAAGCGATGATCCGGGCTCTACGCCGCCTGTTTGCCACCCATGGACTGCCGGATGTGCTGGTCTCCGACAACGGGCCCCAACTCACGTCCCTGGCCATGGAGGCATTTCTGGCCGGGCTGGGCATCCGCCATGCCCTGTCCACCCCTTACAGGCCAGCTGGGAACGGACAGGCTGAACGGATGGTGAGACTCACCAAGGAGGCACTCACCAAGATGGGCACGGGCGACTGGCAGGAAAGAATTGACAACTTCCTCCTCACCCAGCACATCACGCCGCATGCCACCACCCACAAGAGCCCAGCTGAGATGTTGATGGGCAGAAGGCTGAGGTCACCACTGGACCGGCTGCACCCACAATACAGCCCAGAAGTGACCTCAACGGCCAGCCGCCCGCTTCGCGCCTTCAGCAAAGGAGATCCGATTTTCGCGCTCAATTTCCACGGCTCTCCTAAGTGGCTGAAGGGGAAGATAGAGAGCCCAACCGGCCCGAAGTCCTACACAGTGGAGCTGGAAGATGGACAGGTCTGTAGACGTCACATCGACCAGCTCCGGAAAAGGTGGAGGGAAGTAGGACAAAGCCAGCCCGACAAGGTAGCCTTGCAACACTCTGACGAGGTAGGCCTACAACACCCCAACGAGGTAGGCCTACAACACCCCAACGAGGCAGGCCTACAACACCCCGGCGAGGTGGGAGAGCAGAGACCCAACCAACCAGGTCAGCGGAATGCCAGCGAAGTAGACCGGGGACTCCTCAACCAGGGCGAGCCCTGGCCCACCAACGAGAGCAACAGACGGGCCCAGAGCAAGGAGGACTGCCAGCCAAGGACCGCAGTAGACCGGAGGCCGTCCGAGGTGGGCACACCACAGCCCATGGGGGAGGATGGCACACAACATCCCGGCGAGGGGGACCTCCACCCAGCACAGAGGGCAACCCAACAACAACATCCCAGCCCAGAAGACCCCAGACACCGACCTGCGGTAGACCAGGGACTAGGGCGAAGGGAAAGCCAACAACACCCCGACCAGGGAGGACAGCGCCACCCCGGCAGGGGAGACCTCCACTGCCCCGCGGAGGTAGCCCCATAACAACAACCCGACCAGGACGACCACCGCTGACCCGACGGGGTAGGCCAATGTCAGCCCGGCAAGGATGGCCTCCACCACCCCGATCAAGGAGGCCAGCGCTACCCCTGCGAGGTCGGACCCGACGATCAAAGTCAGCACCAACCATCACTGAGAGACCGGACCCGGGGGCACCGATCCAAGACAACCCCCCGACAATAACGCACTGAACCGCAGCCGAACCATAGAGCCCGGGAGACCGGGGAAGAGCAAGTGACAACCAGGGACTTACCGAGACTCAGACGCTCTTCCCAGTCGGTACCGAGCAGCACCGAACTGACCGAGGCACAGGCCAGGAGGAAGACCATCAGAACCAGCAGTCCGAGGTCCGCGGTTCGGCCAGAGGCGCTGAGGGTGACCCCGCACACTCGCCAGCCGAACCAAGCCCGGTTCCGGGGAGGGAACCAGGAGACGCAGGAGCCCCGTCCGTCCAGGTCGGTGTCGATGAAGAAGTGAGACTGTGCAGGTCAACTAGGGTGCCGAGGCGTTCTACGTACCTGCGCGATTACGTGACATTCATCAATGTTGAGTGACTGTTTTCTAACTAGGAGGGGAGGAGTGTTATGTCCTTATAAGGACATCCACCCGGATTGGCTGCCAGCCATCGGGCGGGAAGTTTGAATTGCTGTCAGGGGCGATGCGACTGCCGGAGCAAATATAAGGAGAGCTCCAGCAGCGCGCAGCCAGTCTTGTTACTGTAGCTAATAAAGTTACTTAATGTATCGAGCTGGTCACGTCTTCATTTCCTGCGCCTGATCTAACACCCCAGGTCTGTTTGGGGCTTCAAGAAGCCAGGATTGCAATGGACCTAAAGAGCAGGTGGCTGAGCTCAGAGTACTAAGGACCCTGTCTGCTTCCCCAGACCCAAAGATTGAAACCATTCCCAGATAACTAGACGAGATTCCTCTCAGACATCTCCTCTGGATCTGCATCAAGGCCAGTGTCCAACTGAGAGCAAATTCAAGCAACATTGTCTGAACATTAGTGGAAGGGTGGCAATTGTCATCCGTGACTTACTTATGGCTCTCAGGGTGCTGTATCACAGTTGCTGGATTTGAGACCCTGTTCACCCTCATTAAGATGGGCTCTAGGAATCAGTTGGAATTGTGGTACCAGCCTCCCCGTTACTGAGTAGTTATCTGCGAAATCATAAAAATGATTATTAAGATGGTTAAAATAACTAGTTCAGATGCTATTAGCTTTAGAATATTTCTTATTCCTTCATATATAACCTTATACCACACACACCAATTATATTTTTGCATATGTGTGTATAAACACTGCTGTTATATTATATACATAAAACATACATTTTTATCCATCTTAGTTAAATATCACTACAAAATTTGTGTGTGTGTGTGTGTGTGTGAGTGTGTGAGTGTGTGAGTGAAAAATCAAACACATGAGGAAAAAAGTGAGATGTAATTTGGCCTGGACTTAAAAATCCGCTGGATTTTTTTTTTTTAAAGCAAGGGTTGTTGGATCTATTCATGTCATTCTAGACAAATATAAAAGAAATGCTTTGAAAATCTGAAGTAAAAATTCACAACAATATATCTTTCTCTCCCCCTCCTTCCCTTCAACCAAGACATCTTTTACCAGGCTTCTTTATCTAGAGCTTTGTATACATATTTTTAATCCTATACAGAAATGATAGGATGTCAAGAAGGATCTATAATAACACCATTTTTTTTATTTCACTTCAAAGACTTGGCAATTTCTGATCCATGTGACATTCACACTCCTTCAGGGTCAAACAACATCTTGCAGCCTTCGTAAAATGATTAAATATTTTAAACAGCTCCTGCTTATACCTCCATCGCCCCTCGAGACTGATACTGTTATCGTTTTTGTCAAAGCCATTTTCCATCCGCATTTGTCATTCCAGCTTGCATTTATGAGTTATCAATCGCCACGTCAAAACGCAAAATAACTGATGTTCTTTGGGTGGTATTGGATGGCCTATCTGGGGCTTTTAATCAATGCTTATTTTTATTTTTCATACCCATACATAAATCTTTACCATTCTGGACCACATATAATGTGTTCATACAAAATGCAGTGACAGAAGGAGTAGTTATATTATCAAACATTATGCCTCGAGGCTAACTGAATATCAAGAGCTTTCAAAAGGGAACGCTGGGAATCACTGTGTAGGAGAGGTGGAGGCTGGGAAGAATATGAGGGATTAGTTGTTGCTGTTTACAACTCAACATCCTGCAGGTTACACTTTTGACTGAAATGCCATCCAAACATGTTCGCGGATCACAGGGAAAGTTTCATTCCACCCATTTTCCTACCTCACATTTGACAAAACTGGCATAAGACTTATGAAGAAATTACGCTACATATCTCTTGCCTCCGGGAAATGTTCAGAACCTTTGTGGTGCTGCAATTTTCTGCCACTGCAGATTTGCTAGAGAATTTTTCAATTTAATTATTAAATTTATTTGCCACCCATCTCATATTGAAAAGACTCTGGGCGACTTACAGAATTAAAACGTTAAAATCCTAACACATCGGTATTTCTAAAACAACAAGAATGGAAATCATAATCAAAATAAAGTTATAGTTAAAAGATGGGTCGGGAGGGAACAGGACATGTGGGAAGAGGTGGGATTGCCTCTTAAATCATCAGCCACCTCCAGTGTGATGCTCTCCCATTGGACTCCCAAGCTATCTGGGAGAGCCAGGTCTTCAGGCCCTTATGAAGGTCAGAAGGGTAAGAGCCAATCTCACCTTAGGGTATAAGATGTTCCAAAGGGCAGGAGCCACAGCAGAGAAGGCTCTTCTTTTGAACCTTGCTGGAATTCCTTGACTGATGGAGCCCATAGCATGCCTTCTCTGCCAGTGCGGGTGGTCGGGCCACTCCCAGTTGGGGAGAGATGGTTCCTCAACTAACCTGGACCCATGCCACGCGGCGCTCACTTATTTATAATAACTAAATTATCATTATCCCATTTGCTCAGATGTCCCATTCTGTGCTTGAGATGTTCTAAAAAAAAGTCCAACTGTCAGGATTCCAAGTAACACCCCCAACCTAGGAAGACTCCGAGGCCATCAGTTCCTCAAAGTTCCATTTTGTTAGAGATGTCATATTGGCACATTTGAGAAAACCCGAATCCGAAAGCTGCCACGTTTTCCCCACCCAAAGGAAAGTCAAAGTCTCCTGCACCCACATGTCCATCACATGGTCCAATCAATCCACCATCCCAACTGGAGATGTTCCCCAGTCATGCCTCTCCAGATGCAGGCTGAACGTCCTTGAATCCCAGGGAAAAGAATGTTGTTATATGGCTATATATCTCCACCAACTCCATGCAATCCCCCCTCCCAGTTTCCCACAGCACTAAGTGTGGCAGGCCTGAAGATCCAAAGAAAAAGATGGCTTCCAGGGCTGACGCCAACTTCTTAACTAGAACCATCCTCAGTTAGGTAAATTTATCAGTGGTCCAGAATTTGGGTCAAATCAGGCATCTCCACAACACATGGTCAAAAAAGTCAAGAGGGCGGGTGCAACAATGTGACCATAGCTCCTGCTGATTTTATCTGCATTGCAGGTTGACCTTTGATTGCCTCATCATAGCTATCACCTTTGACATTTTTGATCATACCCATACAATGACCCAGATATTCCTGCATCAAAAATAACTAAAGTCAATACCCAGTGATGAAAGTGAGCAAGCATGGAGCAATTATCAAGAAAAATGACTTCCCATTGCAGAAACTACCGTCAATGCCATCGAAGTGAAGCTTCATCTCTGAGTCAATTGTAATCTTTTGTGAGAGACCGTAGAACAGATTTATAGGTTTATGAGAAACATGTGGCCCCCTCAACTATCCTGTGAAGTAATGTTGGCACGCTTCTCCGTCGGATTAACTAAACTCAATAAGTTTCCTAGGTTATGTTTACATAGCAGCTCCCCTACTCTTCATTGGACTGCTGCAAAGGTGATTTTTCAACTACAAATACTGTACTCCAATTCAACTGCGTGGCCCAGATTTGAGACTGAGGTCAGCTTCCAACACTAAATTATAGTTAAGACAATGTGGTTTGCTTTATTGGCTGTCATAGGAAGATCATATTTATATTTTTATTTGTGTTTGTCTACACATAAATTGTGGCTCATAATTAGGGATAATAATAGTTCAGGGAGCACCTGTTGTTAGCAGCAACAGCTGAATTAATTGCAGCAGAACCCAACACATCAACATTTATTCATCTGAAATCCAGAACCTTCTTTTCAATACACATTAAGAAGCAAAGTGGTATAAAAAGGTCAGCTAGTTATTGGTGCTACTTCACTAAAAACCAGGTTGTCCTTGACTTACAACCATTCATTTAGTGACCATTCAAAGTTACAATGGCATTGAAAGAAGTGATTTATGACCTTTTTTCACACATACAACAATTGCAGCATCCCCATGATCATATTACCAGAATTCAGACGCTTGGCAACTGGCATGTATTTATGACGGTTGCAGTGTCCTGGGGTCATGCGATCCTTTTGCAAACCTCTGACAAGTAAAGTCAACGGGGAAGCCAGATTCCCTTCACAATCACTGTTACTAACTTAACAATTGTTATTCACTTGTGTTAGGATATGGTTTGAGCCTAACAAGTTGTCCAGGCAATATATGTGTTCTGTGACTTTAATATGAATATGTATTGTGTGACTTTAAAGTTTTCCTGCTGATTCATTGTAATGCTGAGTCATGCTGTAATTATTTGTGAACGTATTTAAGAAAGGTACTGTAACATATTCAGTTGATGATAAGCTACCATTGTGTGAGGAGTGCTATTAATTGTGCTATCATCGTTGGATGGATCTGCTACCATTGTGGTTTGTGAACCAGAGTGAGTCTGTTATTCTAACCAACTACTGTTTGTGTGGTAAGAAGCTTTCTGTATCACTGGACTGATTTAATTGGCAAAGATTTGGATTTGTTTAAAGACTATGAGATTGTTTTTTTCACTATAAAGTAAACTTTTGATAAACCAGTTTGCACATCTCTTATTCATTGCTCTCAGCAATGTTTCTCTGTGCTCTACACTCTGCTGGTTGGTAACACAACAACAATATCCTTAACAACTTGCCAACTGTGGCAAGGAAGGTCATAAAATGGAGCAAGATTCAGTTAACAACTGTCTCGCTTAGCAACAGAAATTTTGGGCTCAATTAATTGGGCTCACTCAATCAAGGACCACCTGTAATCGAAGTCCAACTTGTTTTACTTAGCACAATTACTACCCGTGTTTCCCCGAAAATAAGATCCAGCCTTATTTTCTTTTGGGCGCCAAAATAAACAGTAGGGCTTATTTTGGGGGAATAAGGAGGCCCACTTTTTCAGTGGGGAGGAGGCTGCACGTAAGGTAGGGGGTGCAGCTGTCCAATGCACCCTGCATTAGCTTACTTCAGGGCCCCTGCAGCCAGGCTACCCATGTCCTGACACTTGCATTGCCTCATGGTGGTGGCTCTGGCAGCCTTGTTCAGCAGGACCTATGGCTCTTGCCCACTTCTGCTTGCTCGCAGGAGGAGCAGGAGGCCGAGTGACATGCCAGTGCCACAGCCACGAGGCAGTTGTCGGGGCATGGATGGCCTGGCTGTGGGGACCCTGAGGTAAGCTGATGCAGGGCACATGAAGCAGCTCCACCCCTCTTGTCTCACCTCATGTTAGCAGCACCATGAGCAATCAGATGGAATGGGCGGATGGGTGGCTGCGCAGGCACTTAAGTAGGGCTTATTTTTGGGATAGGTCTTATTTGGGAGAAACAGGGTACCTGAACTCTGGCAGAGCAGAGAGTGATTTTCACTAGTCATGATAGCATCCTACGCAGGTCTTTTCATTTGGAGTGCATTGCACTTCTACAGTTTGAACAAGGTGAAGTGTAATGTCTGGTTGACTTCTCAAAACACCCGTTGCACGTATAAAATGAAAAACAATGGTACAGAAATAATATAATGAGTCCAAGGCACTTTGGGTTGGATGTTTGCATTGTGGAGAGAAACAGGTGGGTGATTGTTTGAGAATCTGTTACATAACACATCCTCTTCTGTACGTGGAGGAGTCATTTCTATGTATTTAACTTTAATTCTGTCAAGCTAAACTGTACAGGAATAGAAAAGGGAAGAGAGAGAGAGAGAGAGAGAGAGGAGAGAGAGAGAAAGCAGAAAGGAAAGGAAAATCTTTTCTTGCTGACAAGAATGTGGTTGTCAAACATTTAACTAAAGTTGTCCTGCAAAAATTCTTTATTGATTTAGGAGCTTCCTCTTTATTCAGAAGTGGAAGTATTTGAGGGTGTGTTTGACAGATGTATTTTGGAATACAGTAATAAGTTGTTGACAACTGGTACATACACTGTTGCAGTGGTTTTTCTTGGGCAAATAAATGAATATGGTAATGTGGTGCAGCTATTCAAAAAAGGAGATCGGTTCTGGGGCAATTTTTTTTTTACAACCCATGATACTGTCCAACTAGAGTCTAGAGTTAACCCATCAAGTTTCTAAGTATATATAATGATACATTGTCTGTACATTCAACAATATTTGTTTCAAAGTATTCTACCATCCCTCGCTGAGGAATTCCAGTTGCCAATGTTGAGAATCACTGCTTTATATCTAACTTATATTTTAAAAATGGGGAAGGGGATTTTCTTTAACATAAAAAGTGATGAACCGTGTTTGCTAGCAGAAAAACTAACAAGGTTGATACAAGTAGTCCTTGATGACCACAACTGAACCCAAAATTTCTGTTGTTAAGTGAGTTTTGTTCCATTTTAACAGCTTTCTTGCCACACTTGTTAAATGAATTCCTGCAGTTTCTAAGTTAGTAACATGATTGTTAAGTGAATCTGGCTTCCCCATTAAGTTTGCTTGTGAGGAGGTTATAAAAGGCAGTCACATGACCCCAGGACACTGCAAACGTCATAAATACAAGTCAGTTGTCAAGATCGTAAGTGCGAAAAGTGATTATAAGTCACTTTTTGCAGTGCCATTGTAACTTCAAATGGTCACTAAATGAACAGTTGTAACTCACTCTCTCTTTCTCTCTTCTCTCTTCTCCCTTCTCCCTATTCCCTTCTCCCTTCCCCCATTGCTTAATTCATGCTCTTTTTCTTTATTCTTCCTACAGTCTTAGTTCCAATTTTCCATATTCCATGATTGTCATAGGCTGGCTCATAAATGCTAAATTCCACCAATCATCATGCTTCTGATCAACCAAGGTTTTCACATAAGGCTTTTAAGTAAGATAGGAAAATATTATTAGAGAGCTTGCATATAGAAAGCATAGGATTAACATATTTTGGCTCCTGTTGCTTGATATACCACAATGAAAATATCCATTTATTGAGCAGAGCTGATTATTTGCATCTGTGTATATATGTGACTTTGAGTCAGTCTTAAATCTCAGAGACAGCCTGGACAAGTCCCTGTAGTTTTCTTTGCAAAGTTTTTCAGAAGTGATTTGCCATTGCCTGCTTCTTTCTAGGTCTGAGAAAGAGTGATTGGCCTATGGTCAACCAACTGACTTTGTGCCTAAGGTGAGACTATAACTCCCAGTCTCTTAATTTCTAGCCTGGTGTCTTAACCACTACACCAGACTGGCTCCCTTGCAGCTGATCTTTATCTAAAAACTGCCTTTTTAATATTCAGGGACAACCCAAAGGTGCTTTTTCAGAAGGCAATTGGATGTTGTTGTTTTTTCTTTTGAAGACATTTTGCTTCTCATCCAAGAAGCTTCTTCAGCTCTGACAGGACAGTGGGGAATGGAAGGATTTATATTGCTTGCAGACAGCTGGTAATCTGCATCCTTTCAATGGTGTGGGAGTAGGCATGGGTTTCCAGAGAAAAAATTGCAGACTACAGGAACCAGGAGCACTACTCAGGTGACCCTAAAGACACAGATAAATCTCCAAGTACTTCAACAACCCTCTAAAGGGATGCAGATTACCAGCTGTTTGCAAGGAATCTAAATCCTTCCATTCTCACTGCCCTGTCAGAGCTGAAGAAGCTTCTTGGATGAGAAGCGAACCGCCTTCAAAGGAAAAAACAAGAAAGTCCAGTTGCCTCTTGAAAAAACACCTTTGGGACAACATGACCTGGATGACTGAGAATCTCTGCAGACATTCAGGGGCAGCATTTGACATTGATGCCTAGTCAGCTCCTTGAAACTGCAGTTTACAGAAGTGCTTGGAGATTAGAGTATTTGGGGTTTGAGAATTTGAGTGCGCTAAGCTCACCTTTTCAAGGAGAGATTTTTTTTTTTAGCAATAGCTGATTAGAGAACTTTTACAAATGCAAGATCCTTATGAAGGATCAAGCAACACATGTGAAGCAGGAAGTAATTCTTATTTCTAAATAATGATGAAAATATACTTGAGTTTCCTTACTTCCCTCAAATTTTGTTCTTTTCCTTCACAGTTGAAAGATGCTTCTAAGTTATATTTGTGAAAAACAACTTGCTTTCCCCCTCTTTAACCAAGTGAAGGAAATTCAAACCCTAGGTCCGTGATGGCAAACCTATGGCACGCATGCCACAGGTGGCATGTGTAGCCATATTAGTGGGCATGCGAGCTCAACTCTGGCATGCATGTGCACGCTGGCCAGCTGATTTTCAGGCCTTCTGGGCCCACCAGAAGTAGGGAAACAGACTGTTTCCTGCCTCTGGAGGGCCTTGGGGGGTAGTGGGGAAGGCCTGTTTTCCTCTCTCACCTGACTCCAGAGCCTTTCTAGGAGTCCGGGAAGGGTGAAAACAGCTTCCCCCCTCCCGGAAGTCCTCCAGAGGCCAGAAACAGTCCATTTGCCAACTTCCGGTGGGACTGGAAGGCCCGTTTTTTGCTGTCCCCAGCCTCCAGAACCTCTCTAGGAGTCTGGGGAGGGCAAAAGTGCCCTTCCCCACCCCCCTGAGGTCCTCCGGAGGCCGAAAATGGCCCATTTGCCAACTTCCGGTCCCACCCATAGAATTATGGGTATGGGCACGTGCATGCGCAATCCCCCGTCCCCCCTCCTGGCACGTGATGGCAAAAAGGTTAGCCATCACTGCCCTAGGTGTTTACAAATTAGGATTTCAAAACCACAACCATGTCCAAATTGACTGGAGAATTTGCATCCCTCACTATACTAAATGGGATCGGAGTGGGAAGAAGGTGCTATGATTATATTAGCATTCATTCTCATATAAATATTCTAAGAGAAGCTCTTCAAGTAAGGAAAATGGGTTCTTTTAAAAAGAACCCTTTTCATCTTCTCTTAAGTTTTATGTTTTCCTGAATTTGAAAAAGCTCATCTATGACAGCATTTTCTAAAGGAATAACTTTATGATGTTTCGATTCATACTTTGGCATCAGATTGATAGAAACAATGTATTTTTTTTCCTCCCACAAATAGTATTATGACAAGTGAGTAAAATGTGGCAATGAATGGTGAAGTCTGCTATTTAATGTGTGTGCTGATATTAAAACAGACTTGTCTCTGTCAAATGAGTCCCTGTTCTGAGACTAGCACCAACTTTTTTTTTTTCCATTTGGTTTCCAGAATCAGTAAATTTACATTGGCAGAAAAAAAGCTGTCACATTTGAGAGTATTTTGTTACAGCCATTATCTCATAACTTTCAAAGTCTTTTAGCAAAATCAGATTTTTACTGAAAGCCTACATCGTTTCATACCATTTAAAAAGAAAGTGACAGTCTATTTCCCTTCCTCTTTTTAAAGAAATATTTTAGAACATGACAAGATGGTTGATGGAAAAACACCTCTGTCATTAAAGAATGAAGACCAAAATTGCTGCAGCCTTTTAACAACAAAATAACAGAGTTGGAAGGGACATTGGAGGTCTTCTAATTCAACCCCTGCTCAGGCAGGAAGCCTATACCGTTTCAGACAAATGGTTGTCCAATCTCTTCTTAAAAACTTCCAGTGTTGGAGCACCCACAACTTCTGGAGGCAAGTTGTTCCACAGATTAATTGTTCTAACTGTCAGGAAATTTTTCCTTAGTTCTAGGTTGCTTCTCTCCTTGATTAGTTTCCACACATTGCTTCTTGTCCTGCCTTCAGGTACTTTGCAGAATGGGTTGACTCCCTCTTCTTTGTGGCAGCCCCTGAGATTTTGGAATACTGCTATCATCTCACCCCTAGTCCTTCTTTTCATTAAACTAGACATACCCAATTCCAGCAACCACTCTTTATATGTTTTAGCCTCTAAAACCCTAACCATCTTTGTTGCTCTTCTCTGCACTATTTCTACAGTCTCAATATCTGTTTTACATTGTGGCAACCAAAGCTGGATGCAGCATTCCAAGTGTGGTCTTACCAAGGCATTATAAAGTGGTATTAATTAACAGCTAACTGTTACTAAAGCAAAAAGAAAACTAAGTGGGACCTAATGGTTATAGTTCTAGCATATAGTTCTAGTTATAGTTCTCCTTGATTAGTTTCCATCCATTAGCCTTCAGGTGCTAATGAAATATCAGAAGCAGTCACTGAGTTTTACTAAGACCTTGAGGAATTTTATTAAATATTATTAGGAATAAAGTATAAGGAATAGACCAAGTATACAATAAGAGCCTTAGTGTCACAGTGGTTAGAGTGCAGTACTGCAGGCTACTTCTACTGACTGCCGGCTGCCATTAGTTCGGCAGTTCAAATCTTTCCAGGCTCAAAGTTGACTCATCGTTCCATCCTTCCAAAGTGAGTAAAATGAGGACCCAGATTGTTGGGCGCCAGAGCAGGGGTGGGTTCTACTTACCTTTACTACTGGTTCACAATGAGGCAGTGCGTATGTGCTTGCTTTGCTCGCGCGCATGCTCTTCTGCGCATGCACAGAAGCGTGCTGATGACATCAGGGTCGGTGGGTGGGGCCTCCCGCCAGTTTTACTACTGGTTCTATAGAACCGGTGCGAACCGAGGGGAACCCATCACTGAGCCAGAGGCTGTAAACTGCTTAGAGAGGGCTATAAAGCACTGTGAAGCAGTATATAAGTCTGTATGAAAAATTAAACCTATTTGGAAAGAAGAGAGGGCAATGCAGAACAGTGTTTAAAAGTTCCCATGTTTTTTTCTTTCTTTTAATAGTACTCCTGACTCCTTAACATTTGCAAAAGAGCAACAGTTTATTAACATATGCTTCCCCTCTTAATATCTCACAAACTTTCAATACCCTAAGCATTGTTTTCACAATAAAAATTGGAGATAGATTTCTTAGTTTTGCACTGCTTTTCCCAGTATAAATAGTATTAAGAACAATAGTTTTCTGAGTTGCTTCTTGCAATCAACTCAGTATTTTTTAAAATATGAATCAAATAGTGGTGTGCTGTTGTTCATAAAGTGTCAGGTTTTGTGTAGATAATAACTCGTGTCTAAAATATCTTTTTTTTCTTCTGACCAAGTCAATGCAACATAAGAATTTTAGCAACAGAAGAACACACATTTAAAATAACTTGATCAACAGTATAAAAGCACATGAATAACTTGAATCACCAAGGCATGTATGCTCTTGGGAGAGGGATGTTATTAAGATTTCTGAATTAATCAAATGTTGCTTTACTAATGATATGTTCAATTTAGGTAGTACTAGCGTCAATAACTTTGGATAATTGATCACACCTTGGAGGAATAAGTACTTAGTATCTATTCCCTCTTTGCACTTTCCATATGGTTTGCTCAAAGGAAATGCAGTTATGATTTCACTTCTACCAACTTTTTAAAAGTTTATTTCTTTATATCTTTCTCCATGGAGAAGTAGGCTTGCTTTAAGATAATTTGGAGCTAGCATTGAGTGGTTGTGATAAATCAGAGAACACTCCCTCCCCTCAAATGGTCTTGTCCTTTAAAGTTGTGGCATGAAAAAGATCCAACACTCAGAATTTAAGTACTTTCTCTGTGTGTGGGTGACACAAGGACAGGGTACAGATGTGAGAGAGCAAGCAAGCACCCTCCCCACCCTCACCAAGATAGTGAATAATGCCATCGTTGATTTAATTAGCAAATTCTAGATGTGCTGACAAAGGACATTTTCATGGGAGATGCACTGTGTTGTGTCAGTGGTCTAAATGAATAGGCTGAGCTCAGTTCCTGGTAATAACAGACGAACAACACAACTTGCCAGACCTCAAACAGTGCATAAATCAATTTGCTGGGAATTAACCACTTGCTTTCAAAATTAGGGGTTACTTGACAGGGTTTCAGTGATTAGGTTGTCAAGGACCTGCATTTGGAGCTGGGATTTATCTATCATTGATAGGAATATATCCTTCTGCAGGCTCTGGATAGCAGTCTTCTACATTAGGCTAGTTAGGATAGGCTTTACCCTTTTTAAGTGCCAGATGGCATTTGGAGGTGGACAAATGAAGCTACAGCAGGAGTACTTATCAGAAAGAAAAAGTGCTGGCCTTGTAAAATACTGACAGTGTTCAGGATATTAGTAATGAATATATGTATGTGTCAAATGTTTCTTTATTGTCAGGTGGCCCTTCTTTTCAATGAAGGGCTTAAACATTTGTGATATGCATTGCCCAAAAAAGAAAGTGCCCATTACTTAGGGAAATTAACAAGAAGCACAAAGTCATTGTGTTGTGTAGAAGTCAAATATGTTGTATAACTAAGATGGGATCACTGTTTTCATGATTAAACTTCAAATTCAGATATGACAATGTAAGCAATAGTAACCCAGTGTCTCTCATATCAACCACACAGACTGAGAAGAGTCACCCTAAATAGCATAAACCAGGGGTCCCCAACCCCTGGTCCATTAACCAGCACTGGTTCACAGCATGCTAGCAACTGAGCCATACAAATTAGTGAAGCTATACAAATAAGTGAAGTGGGATGCTGGCAGCATGCAAAACCATGCCCCCTCCGGTCCACAGAAAAACTTTTCTCCACAAAACAGGTCCATGGTGCCCAAAAGGTTGGGAGCTACTGGCATGAGCTACAGAACTCTAGAATCACTGAGGCTTAGAAGATTGACTGAAGTTCGAATCATTAAGATTAATCCTGTTTAGGATTGCTGTTGTACTAAAGCCTCCCCCAAAGTAATTATTAATTTCTGTTCTGTACTATCAAATGTTTTAAAGTTTGGAGGGAGAAAGAATAATCAAGGC
This sequence comes from Pituophis catenifer annectens, assembly GCF_029215685.1. Classification (NCBI taxonomy): domain Eukaryota; kingdom Metazoa; phylum Chordata; class Lepidosauria; order Squamata; family Colubridae; genus Pituophis; species Pituophis catenifer. The sequence goes on from NW_027256883.1 coordinate 60,604,394, forward strand.
ATTCTCAAAAGCAGTGTTCATGCTGTGATTCTTAATTTTTGTACTTAATACTAAGAATTAAGGCTATACAATGCTTTGGATTCAGTTTAGAAAGATGATTTTTGGAATGGATGGGGCATAAACAAATACCTGCTTGCACCTCTTTTAAGCAGCCACATCTTTTCTTGAGATTATGTAACAGTTGCAAAACATTGCTATTCATTTTGGGGGGAAATTCTTGGTTGCTTTTTAGAGTTGCGTATAATTGCTGCATTCTTATTCCCAGGTACTCAAAAACACCCTGTTGTACTGTCTCATCACACAGGTGTTGTATTCCTGGGGGAGATGTACGAAGAACGCTGGGCCATACCCCCCTATATAATCAGCAGAGGGTTACCCAAAGAGTGAAGGTCATCCCAGTTGCCCAGCTGAAGCAGCAGCAATAAAGGAGATGCTAGAGGCAGATGATCAGTTTGCTGACAATGGCAAAGGCGTCATTTCAGACTGTGCAGGAGAAAGCAATGGTAAATCACTCCTGTACTTTACCAAGAAAACCACATGGATAGGCAATATAAAGTGATTGATGAGCTACTGCCTGATGATGGGCCCCTCAGGTCAGATGGCAATCAACGTGCTACTTTCAGAGTACTAATAGTGTTTATGATGTGGCTATATTAAAGTCTTCAGGGCGTCTAGTTGCTGAAGTTGCCATGCAGTAAAAGAAAATCTGTAGCTGCACAGACAGAATTAAAGTGGGAACCTGGAACATAATAAGTATGAATATGGCCTCCACACAGTGAAAGAGGAAATATCTTAATAAATTGTGATGTTGTTTTGTTGGTATATCCTGAAATAATAATGTTAAAGATGTGGTTTCATGTCAGATTTATTTTCTAAAATTGTCCAAGTAACGCTGTGTATTTCTTTTCACTACTTATGAAGATTTTTTGTTTTAACCTGAACCCCACAAATGGTAAAATATTCCTTTGTTTATTTCCAGCATTTATTATTATTTGATTTGTTTAACTTTGCTGTTTTGGATGGAGTTGTATGCTATCTGTGAAACATTTTGCATCATCTTTCTCTTAAAATGTAACTTGGGTGAATTTTGTTGATTTGCTCCATAGTTCTTTCCATTGTTGTACAGTATTCTGATTGTTTCTTTGAGGTTTTGCATATATTTTATCATACAATTTTTATTTTTCTGTTTCCATGTCATATCTAAGTAATAGTTTATATGTATATGCCTTATATATAAAGTTGGTTCTGTATGAATGTTTCACATTCTCAAAGAAGAAGAATGAAGTCCTTCCTTGTTTTTGAGTTTTTATTCTTCAAAGAGAAATCCAATGTGGAATTAAAGAGAAATTTCCTGACAGTGAGAACAATTAATTGGTGGAACTGCTTGCCTCCAGAAGTTGTGGGTGCTCTTAAGAGGAGATTGGACAGCCATTTGTCCAGAATAGTATAACATTTTCTGGTTGGCTAGGAGCCTGGACTATAAAATCTCCAAGGTTCCTTCTAACTCTGTTATTCTGTATTCTGTAAACAATTTGTAGAGATATCAATCATGGTATCATGGACCTTCACCAGGTAATTATTGTCTTATTCTGCAAGTAATCTTATTCTACACCGAACATGAATGAAGCATATCTGTATATGTAAATCTTTTCTGCTAATATTTTTAAGGCAATGATAAATAAAAGGGGTGAAACTGGACATCCTTGCCGGGTACCTTTGCTCATTTGAATTTCTGTAGAAAGTGCCGCATTGATTATGATCTTACCCATTTGCTATTCGTATTATACTTTTGATCCAGCCTTGAAACTCTTCTACTTACCCAAAGTTCTTGTATGCTTGAGTGCCTATGTATTTGTTTCCAGCTTACCAGAAGAAGCCTGGCATTACTGCTTAGGGCTACTTAGTGATAAAGCTGATTGAGTTGGGAAGTGGTTGGTTTTCCTTTCTTGGGAAGCATATAAAGAGGATGACCAGTTTTCTGTGGGAGATGCTGTAGTAGTTAATTTATGTGCTGGGCCATGGGTTGGACAGACAATATTGATGGCTTCCTTTACATTATACCAGTCTGTTATTCTATGATTACTATCAACTCAGGGATAGCTCTTCCTCTTTTACTTTCTTCCACTCTCAAAGAAGAAAGTTGTCAGCAAGAGGTTGACATTTCCTAAAAAATGCTTAGTAGAATCTCCCAAAAGTTATTAGGGTAAACAAAGTCTCCCATCACTTACTCCATGACTCTAGAAATACATGCAATTTTCTTTTGAAAGACAGTGTCCAGATCTTCTCTGGTTGGGTGGGTGATATTGAACTCAGAAAACAATATTGCTTCTATTTTTTTATTTACATATTTAAAGCCAAATGCTTGTTGTAGCATTGCCAAATTGAGTCACTTGGATTTCTGAGGAATTAAAATGGACATTTTAATACATCCATCCTGTATAACTCTTGTATATTAATGTGACATGGTAAAACATTTATCAGGGCATCAGAAACTTCTGAATATGGAACACTGCATGAATCATTTAATAAAGAATATGTAATTTTTGGCAGAAGGACAGAGTGTTAGATTATAAATGGGCGCTAATTTGCTTAGAAACACACACAAACGGGAAAGCCAAAATAAAATAAAATAAAAAAGCAGGAGCCATATAAGATTAAAGTAATTTAAAAGAATCCCATTTCAGAAGGGAAAATATACTAGAGAGCACAGGGCTTTCTGAGTTTTCTTTAGATGATATTAGGATAGATACTCGAGTCCCCTTGTTTTAAGAAGGAGAGCAAAAGGATTGACAATGAAATAATTATATGAAATACTTAAATAAGTTAGCAAATTAAATTAACTAATTAAACATTAAGGTAATTTAATCCAGAGGGTATATTATATAGGCAGGAATCCTTGAAGTTCTCAAGTGTGAAATTGGTGAACTAACTACCGGCCCCATAAGTCCCTAGCTCTGGGTAGCAGCTAATAAAATAATTCAGTGATATGAAATGAGTTGTTTTTATCACTTTCTTTCTCTTCTTTGGAAGAAGGGAGAGATATTTTAAGAAAAAAATATGTCAAAGGAAGGCTGCACGACCTATGTTAAATTAAGTTTAAGTTAAAAGGTGCAGAGTTCAGTCTAAAATGTGGCTACTCTATAATGCACGTTAAAGTAGGATTTAGGGCATTTATGATTTGAGCTTCTCTCTTGCCTCAATGGCTTGACTTGGCACATACAACTTCCCAAGTCTCTGTCATGGCTTTCTGATTAGCTAGATTAGGTAATAATTAAAAGATGAGCTGGGAGACACCTCATTCAAACTTATTAAGACTTGCACACTAGCCACTCCATTCGCTAATCATTTCTATACACTTTAAATTCAGGCCATTCCATCCACTCCATGCTTCCTATCTGCACTTCATTTAATTAGCACAGTGTTCCTTCCTTCCTTCCTTCCTTCCTTCCTTCCTTCCTTCCTTCCTTCCTTCCTTCCTTCCTTCCTTCCTTCCTTCCTTCCTCCCTCCCTCCCTCCCTCCCTCCCTCCCTCTCAAATTAATAACTCTGAGTTATTAACAATAATTAAAACATCATGAAGACATAAAACAACAACACTGTTATTCTGGAGTTATAGATAGTAAAAGAAAAGATAAAGGTTTCCCCTGTTTAATTGTATCTGACTCTAGGAGTCAGCTCATCTCTGTTTCTTAGCCAAGAGAGCCAGCATTGTCTGAAGATATTTCCATACCTTCCCACCAAAATGGTACCTATTTATCTACTTACATTTCGAACTGCTAGGTGCGCAGGAATTGGACAAGTATGGAATCTCACCCTGTCATGCAGTGCTTGGGTTTGAACCTGGGCTGTCAGCTTTCCAACCGACAAGCTCAGCATCTTTAATCACTGAGCCACTGTATCCCCTTTACAGATAGTACTGTCACTCAATCCTTGTTCAACTAGTAGCTGAGTGCCCAGAGGGCCAACCACTGAATGCTCATACTCTGTTATAAACTTGCCAATCACTTCACTCATCTCAAATCACTCATCTCAAATGATCTAAGTGCCAGAGCAATACTGTAACAGTATTACTAAAAAAGCATTAAGAGTTGTTAACCTAATCTTGCATAGCTTCTTCTCCGGAAATATTGAACTGCAAACTAGGGCATATAAAACTTTTGCCAGACCAATTCTTGAATACAGCTCATCTGTCTGGAACCCGCACTGCATATCGGACATTAATACAATCGAACGAGTCCAGAGATATTTCACAAGAAGAGTCCTCCACTTCCCTGCTCGCAACAAAATACCATATGCCACCAGACTCGAAATTTTGGGCTTAGACAAATTTAGAACTGCGCCGTCTTCGGTCTGACCTAAGCATAGTACATAAATCATCTGCTACAATGTCCTACCAGCCAATGAATACTTCAGCTTCAACCAAAACAATACAAGAGCACACAATAGATACAAACTCATGGTAAACCGATCCAAACTAGACTGCAGAAAATACGACTTCAGTAACAGAGTTGTCAACGCCTGGAATGCACTACCTGACTCTGTGGCTTCTTCCTCAAATTCCCAAAACTTTAACCTTAGACTGTCTACTGTAGACCTCACCCCATTCCTAAGAGGTCTGTAAGGGGTGTGCCTAAGCGCACCAGCATGCCTACCGTTCCTATCCTAATGTTTTCTTTTATTCATATCCTTTTCATGTATTTATAATTATGTTTACACTTGTATCTGTCATAAAATACATGCTTGACAAAAATAAATAAATAAAAATAAGCCTCACCAGCAGCCAAACAGGAAATGGAACTTAAGAGTCTGAATGAAACGTGAAATAAGACGTGGTGGTCCTAATTTCCTTCATCATTGGAGCTTGGGAAGATTGAAAAAAAAAAGCTGATTTTGTAAGGTTGGTGAAGAACTAGGTAATGTAGGAAGTTTGCAATGGTTCATTGGTGGTTTGTAATTCACATAATGTGATCAAGTATGATTCGTAATACAAGTGGTACAATGTTGTTGTACAGTAGGACTCAATAAAGCTACCAGAGATCTCAGAATGATGACTCAAGACCTCTTCTGAATATCATCCTAAAAATGCTCCCCTGTGTTGTTTAGTACAACTTCATTTTTTGAAAGACACACAATATTGGATCTGGATAAAGGGCAACATTGCATCTGCCCATAAAAACTTATTAGCATTTAAATGGAGCCATCTAGGAAGAATAAAAAATTCTACTTTTCACCTCATGGGGTTGTCTAGGTAACAGATAAAAGAATACAGATGGGAAGGACGAGAGGTGCATTTTGCTGACTTCCAAATTGGAACATTATATAACAGAGGTAGTTATGCCAAACCAAGAGAGCTATCACACTTTTTAGCACACTGGGTTTCATGTGTGTATGGGGCATTCTGTTCAGAATGTGTTTGCAAATTAGACAGCAATTGCAACCTCTCTATTGAAATAATTTGCAGAGTATTGTGGAAGTGAGCAGAAGGTTACTGTGACTAGCTAAGAAGTTGGACTTCGTCTTACTAACTAAAGCTAGTAGGCAGGGATCCAAGGTACTGGGATAATTTGCATACTGTAGAGTGGTCTGAGAAATAAGCAGAAGGTCACTGCGAGTAGCAGAGAAGTTGGATTTCAGCTCTTCAGCTCAAACTAGCATTTGTACTAATTGTACATTGCAAAATTAAAAAAATCAATTACTACCCCCCTTTTTTTTCTTTGTCCCCTTTTCTTTGGGTAGGATAAAATATATATCTTTTTAACTCATTAACTCATGAATTAAACGATGATGAGAAGTCAGATTATTATATTGTGTGGGAAAGGTGGTATAAGTGGATGTATGATAAAATGAAAGAAAGACCAAAAGGTGTGATAAATAACGGTAAAAAGTGATTTGAAATATCACCAAGTATTATTTTTGTATATAGTTAAAACACTGCACATCCGATATTAATTGAAAATGTCAGTACATTTATGTTTTTTTTCTTAAAAAATCTCAATAAAGTTTCTCTCTCTCTCTCTCTCTCTCTCTCTCTCTCTCTCTCTCTCTCTCTCTATATATATATATATATATATATATATATATATATATATATATATATATATATTTCTCCTTCTTTTCCAAACTTTATTGAAAACCCACAGTGAAACTGTGATCTACAGTTTCAGAAGGCAGGCTGTACCGCTGCTTAGTAGCTCTCAAACTCAGGATAGTATTTCCTATTTGAAGTTGGGATTTTTCTATGTAAAGTTTTCATCCACTGGTGCTTGTCCTACATTACAGTGTACATTATTGAGAATTAATCCAGCCATTGATCTGGAATGGTCTAAGTATTCCTGTTCTGGGCAGGAGTTTGGACTCGAAGACTTCCAAGCTTCCTTTCAACCCTGCAATCATGTCATGTTCTGTGACTGAGATGTCCTATTTTCTTCAAGATTACAAATCCGATCTCTTTCAAGAAGTTGTGTGTGAAGAACATATTTAAATTTGATGTTACAGAATGTCTATTTTATAGACTGGCTCTTCCAATTAAAGATACCTTCAGAAGAAAGTCTTTAGAACAGGGGTCTCCAACCTTGGGGAAGACTTGTGGACTTCAACTCCCAGAATTCCTTAGTCAGCTTTGCTGGGAATTCTGGGAGTTGAAGTCCACAAGTCTTAAAGTAGCTAAGGTTGGAGACCCCTGCTTTAGAAGCTGTCCTTCCTGACACACAGCAGGGGACTTTCTAATGTGCTATGTCAACCTTAGAGGTAATCCAGATAAGAAGCACTTAAAAATTCTAGCTCTACCTTTATTATAAGATTACATTAACAGAATCTTGAAGTACATTTCTCCTTTCTGACTTTTAAAATCCAAGAAATTGGGACAGCAAATTCCTTCTGAGACATTTGCCATGCTCCAATTCCTTGGTGGCCTCAGTGGTCTCTTTTCTGACCATTACCTTGTCTCTGGCTCTTCCTCCTGTCTTCCATGTTCATTCCCACATCCATTGCATCTTATTTAATACATGTGTATGACATCATCATCATCATCATCATCATCATCATCATCATCATCATCATATTTCGTCAGGCATCTTAGATCTTTGCCTGAGCAGAAATGTGGTATATAAATGCATAAATAACAAGGAGAAAACCTAACCATGTTTCCTGATAAAATCACTGGACTTTTTATGCCTCTGGGAAATAATTCTTACTGCTCCTTGAGGGATGATGAGCTATATATTAATAGCTACCCTTATATCTATGGTTACCATTCTGCAAAAGATCATAATTGCAGTCTTGATCTCAAGTCACATTTGCAAGATAGCCTCTCTTCTTAAACCTGAGTACATTTCATGCATATTGCAACCCCTAGTGACATCTTTGAATTCTATTTTTGTCCATGCTGGCTAATTCTCTTAGAGCCACTCATATTTTACATAATTTTTTTTTACCGTTCTTCTATTCCCTGGTCAGATCATCCTGTTTGTTTGGTTTCTCTCATTCTTTCCAGGATGGGAGAAACAATGTAATATGCCATAATAGATTTCAGACATAAGTCTCTCCTATCACAAATCTATCATGGATGGAAGTTAGGAATTTTTATACTCAAGGCATATACTGTATTTCGGATCTATAGGTCTTCTCTTGAACCTTTAGGATTGGTAGCAAAACAAAATGGCTAAAAGTTTCACAAGACTTGCTTAATATGGTGCATCCATTGCTTACTATATAGTATGATAAAGAAAGCTAGTATTCTATACCTAGTGGAAAACAAAGGATATAAACTCAAGGTCTTGCGTTGCAGTATACTCTGTCTATCAAAGATAACCCACAATTACAAAAACACTACTGTTGTTCTTGATACTTGCACATGTTAAACCACGTTGTTGATGCTTTGAAAGATAAAGAGGTGAATGAAATAATTTGTTTTTTTTAAGTGACAAAATGCTGACTGTTGGCTCATTTTTCTGGCACTTAAGAATGCAGAAATACGACTGCCAAAATTAATCTGGTTACTCACAGGTACAAATGAAATCAAATGCCATTACACGCTAATTATTCAGATAATGCAGCGTGACTCTAAATTAATCACAAGGCTTGTTACTAAGCTGCATCATATGTTGTGAGTTCAAGGTTTGCTCAAGAAATAACACTTTATTTTTTCATTCTGTTGGAAGCCCATCACTTTGTACTTTCCTTTCACAGGTGGCCTTAGGCAATAAAGTCATGTTTCTGAAGCTTGGCAACTTTAGGAGCATGGCTGGCTGGGGAATCCTGGGAGTTGAAGTTCTTAAAGCCGCCATGCTTAGAAACCCTGCACTGAAAAGTAACTTATTCCTGGGAGTATTTGGGGCTGATAAATTTGTTTGAATAAGTTTAGCAGATTGTGCTATTCGTTTTTATAGCTATATTTCAGAAGCAAGAGTTTAAGAAGAAACTATTTCTACCTAAAATATCTCTGCCTGACATAGTAATATTTCATTTGCGGCCGTTTTTTTAAAAATGTGACAATATTCAAATTGTTCTGTAGTCTGAAATCTTTGAGACAGAACTATGATTTGTTCTCCTTTTTTGTGTTTAAGCACTTTGTCTCCTGTAGAATTAGTTTCCTGCTGGAAAGCATGGGAGTTACAGTCTAACATATTTGAGAGCATCAAATTGGTTAAGCCTGTTGTAGAGAGATTGAAGCAGTTTCTCTGCTCATGGAATCATGGATTCACTTTCTCAGAGAGTATTGTAACCTTGTCGTCAGTTATGGATATTCTCTGCCACATAATTCTGTCACAAGAGTAGCTTATCCCTGAACGTCAGTTCCTGAGCCGCTGTCTTTCCGTTTCCATCAAATATTCCCTATTCTTGTGACAAAGTGATGTAACAGGAACAGCAATGGTTCCAAATGAAGCCATTCTTCTGACAAAGATAGAGAGACCGTAATGAGAACAGAAAATGGCACAAAATCAATTCACACTCATGACAACTTTAAGATTGTAATGAGGACAAGAAAAACAGTCTGAAATTTATCAATTCTTATGACAACCTTGTGACAGTAATGAAAGCAGCAAATGGTATGAAATTGGTCCACTCTTGGGACTGACACTGAAACAAAACCAAAAAAAATAGCATTATGCTTATCTGTCCTTCTCACAACCCTGAGAGTGCCACAAGAACAGATGAGGTTAGAGAAATTAATCCATTCCAGTTATAAACAATCAGCATGTAGTTAAAAGTCACACGTTGTGTTAAAAAGCAGTGAAACTGAGGATTTGCTCCTAACTAACCCTTAAGAACAATTAAACCAGTGGAAACGATTTTGGGATTGTCAATACAGTTATAGCATACATTCAGTATTAAAAAGCAACAGCCTGGCGGGAAATGGAGAAGCAAAGAATATTTTTGCTCATTCCTCAGATAAATGGGTCTTGTATTTAGATTGACTACAAATGGAATTGATCTGTTAATGCATGGTTCCTATGTGCATACGTGTCTATACATACACACTTGTCAGGAAAAGCAAAGGTACAGTATCCAAGGTTAATACAGTGCTTCAGTGACTTCTCCAATATAAAGTGCAGAACAGAAGAGAAGTGCAGATGTAGGGCTGCAGTTTTTCATAGTTTTCAGAATGCATGACTGGGCAGGCTTGCTCCACTCCCCATAACTAAAACTGAAACCCACAAAGTGTCCATAAGTCAATTAAGTTGTCATAATTGTTTGGAGAAAGCTTGTACTTAACTTACAACCTCAACACAGGTCTATCCTATCAAAGCTGCGGAATGGTTCTTTAAGAATTCTAAAGCAACACTTGGAAGGAGATAGAAGGGAAAGGTCACAGGCACTAATAAAAAACAGGGACAGAGGTCACTGTCCTTTGAAGGCAGTTATTTCAAGCTATTCGCTATCAAAAATCAATAGTACTGTTCTGATAGTATGTGACCGGAAAATTGGAACTGCTAAAAGGATCTGGTTTTGGGATCACAGTTCAGCAGAGAACACATCCTTTGAATGTAAATGTTCCCTCTGTTTTTAGTCAAAGTCATCTCTAGATATTGCTATGAAATATAATCATCATTCAGGGTAGACCAGTGAGTTATGATCCTAAGACTTGATATAAGCTATAAGATATTTATACACTTAACTTCCTTTGGAAAATAATATGCTGCTTATGTCTAATACTGATTCACTTCTTGCTAAGCATCTTGCTAAGTTATGATTAGTTCAATTGTGGTGTGTTGAAAAAGAACCCAATTGTTTGACTTTACAGCCTATCAACCTGGCCAGGAATTTTCATTGAAATTCAGGACAGAGTAGAAAGGGACAGTGGGTCTCACACTGATGATTTGTCCGTTGTGTGGTCCTCCAACTCCAAGGTTAAGCCACAGTACAACCCTAGGGACAGGGCAGGACGAATCTCTTTCGAACATCCTGGAAAATTATACTTAAGAATAACGAAAGTGCTAAATTGTTTGGCACTTGGTTCAACCATATGATGCTAACTGCCAAGGAAGTATATCAGCAAGCTTGTGTAATTGTGTGTGAAACACAGACACTCTGAAATTAATATGTGTTTTGTTGGTAATATGTCTTATTGTATTTCAAAATATGGTCAGCCGTTCTCATTTCATTTGAGAGGATCTTCCTATTCAATCTGAATTAAACCCTGGACTTAAATTCTTACTCTGATGGCACAACTGCAACCACACATACACTTAGAAAGTTTTCCATGAGCATGGCTTCAGGGGGAGGGAAATATTTTATGTTGCCTTTATTTGTTTAGTTGTGTTTGCTTAATGTTTCTTTTGCCATCAAAAAGAGAAGGGTGGAGCTCAGTACCTTATAATTTGCAAGTATGTAGATATATTAATAGGAACTTAGATCATCAATTTAGTTTTCAGGCTGCATTCCTAGGAATTAAAGTGCTATCAAAGACACACTTGGAGAGTTTTTGCAAAAATACAGTGTCTATTGTATTGTCTTCCTCCTTGCTCTGAGTACACAGAAATTCTCTTCTGACTTGAGCTGGGCTGTTGGTGGCTTCATAGACATGGACATGGAATAATCTTGGCAATAGTATGGGAGTCATTTTCTGTTGTCGTCTTCTGGAATATTTTTGTGGCTTCCTAATCTGTCCTACTGACCTGGGCTTTCCTGCTGCCTAGTAATATTGTGTTTCAAAGGTTACCCAGAAAATTATTAGGCCCACTCAACGTGATAGGAAGCGTGATAGGAATCCCAAATAAAGACAAGACAATATTTGGAAACCACCTAATTTCTTGCAACCCTTGAAATTCTTTAACAGACATGAACGCGGTGTTTTGTTTTGGAAAACAAATTTATATGGAAGCTAGTAACTCAAAAATAGAAAAATGATCCTAGATCTAGACTAAGAATTGTTAATTTATGTAGTGTCACAATATTTTTGAGCAAGGAATAGAATACATGCAGGGTGGGTAAATGGGTAGGCCTTCTTTAGTTTTTAATTTTTATTTTGGGCCTGCTACTTTTCATAAAAAATTTCTAAAGAAATGTTAGGTCAAATCAGAAAGAAAGAAAGAGAAAGAAAGAAAGAAGAAAGAAGGGAGGGGTGGAAGGATGGAAGGAAAAGGAAATGAAAACTGGATGGATGGATGGAAGAAAGAAAGAGAAAGAAAGAAAGAAAGAAAGAAAGAAAGAAAGAAAGAAAGAAAGAAAGAAAGAAAGAGGTTCAATGTTACCATGATTGTTTCCCCAGTGCCAGCTTTATGCCTTCCCTTAATGTGCTTTTCCAGGAACAGTTTTCAAATGAGAAGTTACGGCTGCTTTTCTGATTGAAACAAACTAGTGTTGATTGCTGATCAGCCATCTGTAAAGGAGGGCATCTCAGGAAGGATATGAGCTAATGAAAAAATGGGCCTGATTTGAAAGTGTGACGTGCTTCATGCCACAGGCCAGTCTGAGTGGCATGAGATTATATCTGTGCAAGTGAGAGGTAGATTGAGAATAAGTAACTTCTGTCTTAAAGATTAAATGGCAAATTTGCTATTAAATGTGAAAGACATAAAATGGAATTAACGCTTTGAGGTTGTTAGCTGTGGTTATATACACTCTGGAAATGGCACTTCCACCCTGTCACTTACACTGTCAAATGGCGCCGTCTTCTCATTGTGGCTCAATTAATACTCATTTAGGAGTATCAATTAAAGAAATGAGAAATGAAATCCTGACCCTCTGCAGCTGCCCTCATATTGCCCACTCTGGAAGGTGCATTTCTCGTGGCATTAGTTCTCCCTGTGACCTTTGGAACTGGTAAAATATTATTGATGAAATCATTAGGTTTCTTGGTAACCAATTGATAATTCTCCTCCAGGTTGCTTGGTGCTGATGATATTACCCTGCTGTAACTAGGAGACAAATGCTTGCATGGAAGGATATGGGGTTTGCTAAGCGATATTGCTGTTGTGTCCGGCATTTTTATAAATGCTCAAGGCACAATTCAATTTGTAGTGACTGCAAATTGAAGGTAAAAAATAAATCACTTCCAAAGGCACTGCACACGTGATATTTAATCCTGTCTTTCATCAAGTCAGGTCTGTTTGTTGGGTTGATGCTATGTAAAACTAACCTGAGATGCAAAATCTAGAAAGTTCATTCCTAACCATATATCCTCAAGAAAACATTATGGTGGCTTTCAGCCAAATATATTCAGGGCTTCAGTTGATCTGTGATGGAAGCTTTGCTTTATTTCAGTGTTTCTCAAACTTGGCAATTCTGAAGATGCTTGGGTTCCAGCTCCCAGAATTCCCCAGCTGACTGGGGAATTTTGAGAGTTGAAGCTCACACCTCTTAAGGTTCTCAACTTTGAGAAACACTGCTCTATTTAGATCTTGGAAAAAAAGCTTCACTTTCTGGACTGGCAAAAGGGAGAAAGTTCATTGGTCCTTTTCCTGTTGCAAACGTGGTGCACTGGACTATACACCAAGGGCTTGGCTTCAGAGCAGACCCTGATCTTGAATGTGAAATCATGCGTGGGTTTCTATGGGTATGGTTTGCAGAAAACAGAAAGGAAAAAGAAACATGTGCCGAGGTTTATCTGATTTATCGCCCCACCTTCCCAAACTGGAACTACAGCCTCATAAAAGATGGGAATATATGTACTCACTTAGCAAATATGCAGTTCAAAGCTCCTCTTTAAGGTACGGTTGTACTGCTGTGGGTGAGGGATTCAGGCCAACCTTTCCCTGTCCCAGTTCCCTTTCATTTCATTTTTTGGGATGGTCGTCCTTTTCCACCGAGCGCGCAGCTTCGGGAGGGACGCACATGGAGCGGTGAGGGAGGAAGGGGACACCCGCCTAGCCAGCCAGATCAGCCGAATCAACCCTGGCGATCAATGGGGTGACAGATGTCACAGCCAGATCACCCTCACAACCTTTCTGCTTATTGCTCTGCTAACCAACTCCATATAAACCACTCTAAGTCTAAAATCATGGTTTTTGCAAGAAGCAGGAAAACTTATCATTGGAACCTTGATGGCATCCCAGTGGAACAGGTCCACAGATTTCAATATCTAGGTATCCTCTTTCAATCCAATATCAAGTGGCCTGCGCAGGTTAAGTCTCTCTGTAATAAGACTAAGATTTCCACCCATGCTCTCGTGCATTTTTTCCATACTGAGGGAGCTCATCACATCCCCTCAGCAATAAAAGTCTATAGGGCAAAGGTGATAGCAGCTATCACCTATGGCGCCCCCCTCTGGGTCCAATCCAACATTTCCTCTCTTGAGTCTGTCCACAGCCAGTTCCTACGCCGTTTGATGGGAGTCCCTCCCTGCGTAAGTAATGCCGCAATTCGTTTGGAACTGGGCATATCCTCACTTGCTACAATCTTGTGGAAACGTGCAATTGGCTATTGGTTGTCCCTGTGGACCAGACTCCCAGGCTATTACCTAGGCCAATGCCTATGGCGGGACCCTTTTCATAGTCCCTGGGCATAATATCCATACAAAACTTTTGAAGATCGGGATTTCCCCCATTGAAGCTTTTATTTTAGGCCCTGATGCTGCCAAATCATTGATTTTTCAACGGCTGGATGACATTGATAGACAACTAAATCTGGCAAATGGATCGGGAACATGCTCACCGTTTTCCCTTGGTATTGTTCCCTCGCTTCACCCTCCGCCTTATCTCTCCACGTTACACTCTATCAAACATAGGCTCGCATTTATGAAGGCACAATTTAATGTGATCCCCTCAAATGTCCTCGACAGTAGGCTTTCGGGGGAGTAAAATCCATCTATTGTACATGTGATGGCCGATCCCCAGAATCTCTGTTCCACATTACATTCGTATGTCCCCACTACCGAGACATAAGATCAAGATTCATTTCTCCTATTTCCCAGAGATTCCCTGGTTCACCTAATCTGTTCAGCCTTTATTTCCTACTCCAGGATACAGACCCCAATATAACTTCAAAGGTGGCAAAAATTTTTTGCTGCAGTCATGGCTAAAAAAAAAAACAGGGGAAGAGACGGGTAACCCCTACGGCAGAGGATCACTAGTATTGACAGTACTGTTTGTATCTGAGGCAGTAGATGGTGTACTGTCACATGACCTATCTATACTTGTAAAATATACTCCCTTTCTATGTGTATTTTAATTTGGTCTCTGACCGCAATAAAAAGCTTACTTACTTTTTTGGCATCTTCAGATGGGTCACCTCAACATCTTAAGTTCTTAGAAGTCCATAGAGCTCAGATGCTAATAATATTTCTTCATAATGTTTGGGGTCCATGAACAATGCAGCACAGAACTCACTCCTGTATTTTTAAAAGTTGTAGGAGTTAATGGCAACAAAGTGTGCATCCCTGATTATACAGTGATAATCTAACCCCAGAAAAAGAGTAACATGGAATTATATGAAAGTGAAAAAGAACTGATATATAGAGGATGACAATATGTTAGCCTGTGGATATATATATATATATATAAAATAAAATATTATTCCTTTGGATCTCAAACTTTGCCATCTTTCAGCTTTGCAAAAGCATTGTTTTTTTTATCAAAATGATGCCATAACTCTCTTGAACTAAGTAAACTGAGTACAATAAACTTAGCAAATTATTCTGGATATTTTAAATCAACATCTAATCTTTCCCAGGCCTTAGACTTGGAAAAAATAAGGTGGAGAAAATTCCAAACTACAGTGAGTTTAATGGATCAGGCATTGTGGTATGATGATATAGTTTGAGTTTTTAATATTATTTTAAATTTATTTTTAAAAATAAATTCTGGATATTGTTCCACAATTTGAAATGCTACCCTCTTTGCCTTTCAAAGTGGTGGTGTGGGTTTTATTTCTTTAAATGACTGGCGTTCAGGGCTGTAAAAAGGAATTACAACCCACCACACCTTTTCACAAGCAACCTGAATTTTGGCTGAGCAGGCAACTGATTGGTCCCAAAGAGGAAACCATGCCTTCTGGTTTCTCTTTATTAGAGAGGATATGCAAGCCAGCCTGAATTCAGCCTGGCTATATGAGTGTTGAGCCTTGCTAAGTGCGCAGTCTTGGAATTGCCTGTGGTTTTGCAGCCCATTTGCCAGACCACCCAGGTCGATGTTTTGAGCAAATACACAGGTTCAAGCAAGGCCTGTCAAAAGCAGCAAGGCCCCATGCTCTTGAGAGGGAGAAGCCATTGGCTGTAGGGCTGTGCATAATCCCATGTGCACATTATAGCTATAAAATGCATAGGCAACATTTGGTGGAGGTTGTCAGAATTAGTGGGAAAAGTAACTGTTAAAAGGGGAGACAGAAACAGTTTGTAATTGTAGGAACAAAGTTGGTTAGGCTTATTTATGGTTGGCTCCTCCTGGAAACATAACTGCTTTGTTGCTAATGGCCACCTTTGAGTGGGAATATGAAAATAATTGGCTAAATATCACAGTTGCTATCCCTTTCATTTCTCATAGTAACTTTTGCAAGAAGAGAAGCATAAAAAAATATCAAGGTGAAACTTAAAAATGTATATGAATGTTCTTTGATCAGACAGAGAGACAGCTAATGAACCAAAAGAAACACAGTATTTCCTTTGCTGGCATTCCATCAGGTTTATAATGACACTTCTTAGAATAAGGGAGTCACAGTGAAATCTCTTGCTTAACTCTCCTCATTACTTATCATTTAGAAAATGAAAAGTTTTCTTTTTTTTGCCAATCCTATGTCTATGTGCAGAACCCGGTGCTATGTTACATGACTTTCCTTGGACTGTAATTTTTTTGGGGTACTGCTAATGTGATGTAATGCTCATCATCCCAACAAAGATTGGGTGAGCAGCAAAGGAGTGAACCTCTAAACCAGGGCTGTCAAACTCCTGGTCCATGGGCCGGATGCATCATACGCTGGTTACGCTGATGCCCAGTTTAACAAAGGGGAAAAAAGTCCCGATACGTCATGTGACGTTGCCGTGGTGATGTAATTTTGACACCCTTGCTCTAAACGAATGCTTAGATCTTAGAAATTGGTATAAGTAATAATAGACATCCCACCCCCCAATATCTATACTGGACAGCATTTAGTCTGACAGCTAGAAATGTGCAATGTAGAATCCAACAACTGTGCTTAATGAGAACATGGACAGGATGTACTTTCATGGACAGCTGAATTAGGACCATAGCTTTCCAAGATGGTCCTAATTCATGGAATTTGTACTATAGAAAGATGTGGTGGAATGTACTCTGGATTCCCAGGAAGGAGGTGCTGTATTCCAGAGGGCAAAGAAATAGCGAAGTTTAGATAGTTTGCTTAGGAGAAAGAGAGTTAAAAAGGTTCTTCCCTAACAATTCTCAGATTGTATCTATAGTGATGCAAATAGTTGCTTCGGTTTGGCAAGATTTCTGTTTATGGGCGAGGAACAATAAATAAAACTGCTCAGGAGTAAATCCATGTGCCTTTTTTGGTTCTTGGGACCTCACAACAGTCAAGTAAGCAAACTAATGAAGTAAGCAAACAAATGAACCATTTATTTTTTATTTTTTATTTATTTATTTATATGCCGCCCTTCTCCGGAGACTCAGGGCGGCTTACAGTGCGTTAAGCAATAGCCTTCATACTTTTGTATATTTTTATAAAGTCAGCTTATTGCCCCCACAAACTGGGTCCTCAATTTACCTACCTTAGAAAGGATGGAAGGCTGAGTCGACCTTGAGCCTGGTGAGAATTGAACTCACAGTAATTGCAGGCAGCTGGATGTTAAATGCTGCCTCTGTAGGAGGCATTAGCCTCCTACGTCACTCAGGCTCCATTGAATGAATTATCAGAGTTCTCACTGAAGGTACAAATGATCAGGCTCAAATGATCCTACTTTAAACACATTATGTGAAGACTTACAACTCTGGAGAAGGCTCCAGTGTTGGAAAGATGGAAAGAAAGAGAAGAGGAGCAAAGTGGACAGACTCAGTTACAGCAACTGGAAAACCTGAAAGACCAGTTAAAGACAGATCATTATAGAAAAAAACTATCTATGTGGTCAAGGTCAACATTGATCTTTATGGTACAAGCAATGTGAAAAGGTGCACTTTCAAACTGTCTAGTTTTTAGATTTTAAAAGTCAACACCTGCATTTTATACAAGATGGTATGTACATTGTTCAATAGTAACAGAAAAGTAAAGCCAGTCAAACTCAACTTTATGGCCATCTTGATATAGTTTCTGTGCAACAGGATAGAAATTGTTTGACACATCTACTATGGAGGATGTTTTTCAAGTTTCCAATATAGCTTACAATCATAGGATTTTTTAGCACTCTGGCCCAATCTGACTCAGCTTCAAAGTCAAGATAAGGACTATCAACTACTTAGGTAGTGGTGGTAGTGGGATGTAAGTGATGAAGATGGTGATGATAATGCAAATTTATCCTAAAAGTATTACTCATATAGAATGAATATTAACAATTGATGAATAAGTGAAACTCTTATGAAAAAATAAGTAGGTTTTAGTCATGCATAGTTAGGAATTTACATTCAGGGTTAGGATAAAACCACAGTTTCTGTTTGTTTAGCTTATCTATAACATCAACAACATTTACCTTATGGGAAATAATAGCCAGCAATTTATATCTCAGCTTAGTCTCTCTCTTTGAGTAAAATCTGATCTGATCTGATCCAAAGGTTCTAAGTGAATACCTTCCAAGAGAACAGGTGTATAAAATTCATATATTATAAAACTTGCTTACATAATTTTCAAATTACTCTTATGCCAACCTGTGTAAACTATCCTGCTAGTGTGGTTAAAGACCATACCGTCAGTTGAAACCTTAAAATTGAAGTCCAACTAATCCAAAGAATACTTGATGGGTGAAGGTTCTTTTAGCACTCTCTATGAAAGAGGTCTTTGTGTAATGGGCTGGGAGAATAACCTTAAGAGACAGGGGGAAGACCCACATCGTGGGCAACTGTTGGGCAAGAGATATTCCAGTCCATAGAAGGAATGGGGATGGCAAAAACATCTTAGAAGTGATCCTTCCTAATTCTCTGGAAAGTAAAGGCAAGAGAGAGGAGAAGTGCTTTCAGATTTGCAAGATTCTGTGACTGTAACCTTAACAATAAAAGAACCATGGTGGCACAGTGGTTAGAATACGGTACTGCAGGCTACTTCTGCTGCCTGCTGCCTGCCTGCAATGTGGCAGATCGAATCTCACCAGGTTCAAGGTTGACTCAGCCTTCCATCCTTCCGAGGTGGATAAAATGAGGACCCAAATTGTTGGGGGCAATATGCTGACTCTGTAAACCGCTTAGAGAGGGCTGTAAAGCACTGTGAAGCGGTATATAAATCTAAGTGTTATTGCTATTGTTAGGCATCGTAGCGTTGGATTCCTGTTTGTATACCACAAATGGCTGACACTTTCCAGATGTTTTTATTGATACCGGCACATATGATCACAATCACACAAGTCATAAATAATTATGATTGGCAACTTTAAACAAGGGATTCAATTTCATTGTTCCTGAGTTCTTGCTTTACTTCATGATTTCCACAGGTCATGTTTTTTTTTTTTTAATTTGATTTATATGCCGCCCTTCTCCAGAGACTCAGGGCGGCTTACAGTGCGTTAAGCAATAGCCTTCATACTTTTGTATATTTATACAAAGTCAGCTTTGTATAAATGGTTGGATATTGACATTTTGCTTTGCATTTTGTTTTGCATCGTGCTAATTTATTAATCATTATTTTTAACCTCAAGAAATTATTTTTTTAAATATAATATAATAGATAGATAGATAGATAGATAGATAGATAGATAGATAGATAGATAGATAGATAGATAGATATGGTATAATTTTCAATTTTCAATTGAAAGCTTTGCAAGTTGACATATGAAAAAATATTCACCTCAGACATTAGATCTGGCTAAGTACTAAGGGAAGAGTTTACAAACATATTGGTATATTCCTGCAAGCACCTCCCAGTCAATTTAGTTCTGGAAAGCACCAATTGTAATATTAATACAAACAGCAAATAGTTTTAAAATCATAAATGCAGTTGGTTCTGATAAATAGGAAATTAAAATAATTCTGTTTTATTTCTAATCACATTAGATATTGCACTTTAAAAGCTAAATATACTTTGTATAAACAAATTATGTTAAAAGAAAATACCATTAAGGAATTTTTATTCTGTAATAATTTAGAGGAAAAATAAATTAAATAAAGTTGTAAGATGTCTATAGATAATTTATAAGGAAAATAAGGGGTGTTTATCAAATTATTAGTTGCAAATAACTAGTCATTGCTGTGAGTGTTGATGGAAGTAAATTCAAGCTGCAACACTAGCTGAATAATTAAAATATAAAAATGGCTCAGATGTAATCCTTGGTCACATTGTATTTCTGTAACTCATTGTAGAAATGTCATATTTACTCATGACTCATTAAGAAGAAATGGGGAAATGACATTATTAGAAATATAGGTTCAACTGAATCACTGAGCAGAATTTACAGCAACGTTAACAATTCTTAGTATTAAAAATGCTTTATATTTCTGGGAAGATTATATATTGACTATTACACAGTATTTTCATGGGAAAAAGGAAAAAAAATGGCACAATTTCCCAATAAATACCTCCAAACGATCAGGAACAAATGTCTGACTCTGATAAACTGGAATGCAGTCCAAATACAATTGATGATGATCAAACTCTACAGAAAAACAAGATCACTGTTTGGCATATTGTATCACTGTTTAAAGGTTGCAATTAAATATTCTTACAGAATTTATATTCATCTTTAGAAAGGCTTATTGTTTTTGTAAGAAACGGATAACACAGACGGTTCAGCACCAAAGTTAGTATAAAATTTACTATATGATCTTTGCTTCTTTGCACCAACAGAATATAACCTAAACATAACTGAATGGGTCATGCATTTCATGAAGCAAAATATAGACTTTAGTCCAGTGATGAAATTCAAATTTTTTTACTACCGGTTCTGTGGGCGTGGCTTGATGGGCGTTGCAGGGGAAGGATACTGCAAAATCTCCATTCCCACCCCACTCCAGGGGAAGGATACTGCAAATTCCCCATTCCCTCCCCATTCCTGGGGGAAAGATATTGCAAAATCTCCATTACCACCCCACTCTGAGGCGAGCCAGAGGTGGTATTTGCCGGTTCTCCGAACTACTCAAAATTTCTGCTACCGGTTCTCTAGAACCTGTCAGAACCTGCTGGATTTCACCCCTGCTTTAGTCCTGAAACAAGAAATTACTACTTCTTAGGCAGCAATACCACCTTAGTAGCTTCTATGCCTTTTCCCTAATTGAAATAGCAATGTTCTATGGGAGAAAAAAGAAAGATATACAGGTAGCCCTTGGTTAACGTCCACTCGTTCAATGATGGTTCAGAGTTATGATAATGCCGAGCAAATGGCACTTATGACCAGTCATTGAAGTTCTGCCTGTCCCAGCACCCACATGTGATTTGATGGTGATCCAGGTGCTTGGCAACCAGCTTGCATTTATGATGGTTGCAATGTCCCCCAGTCAGATTTGTGATTTTCCCCTGCCAGCTTCCTACAAGCAAAGTCAATGGGGAAATTGGCAGGGAAGGTCACAAGTCATTCCTGCAAATTGCTCTTGCTCTTGTCATTTCTTCTCTGGACAAGCCCTGGTTACCGGATCTCAAACTCTGTAGCAAGTGCTCGTCCGTAGCATCCCCTCTGTCTGTATTACCTGGCCATGCTCCTACTGCAGCCACTGGCACACCCTCCCACAATCATCAGCAGCCACCTCTGCCCAGCTGTGCTCATACCATGCCACAGCAACCTCCCACATTTAGCATCTCCCACATCTTATTTTATTTATTTATTTATTTATTTATTTGTGAAGCATATATAAGATAACAGGTAAAAGTATAAACATAATTTGAATACATGAAAAGAGTAAGAGTAAAAAGGAATATTAGGATAGGGATGGTAGGCACGCTGGTGCACTTATGCATGCCCCTTACACACACCCTCCCACATTTAGCAGCATCTAGCCCCTATCCAGCCTTGCTTGCACCACACTGTGGCAGCCACCAGGGACTGCTTGTTGGAAGATGGCAAGAACTTTCAAGGATGTTCTTGCTTAATGACCAACAATCCTTGCTTAACAACATCAATGAGGACTGCTTCCATTGTCATCGCTAAGCAATGCATTTATGTGATGTCATGTTTTATGACTGCACTGCTTAGTGATGGAAATTCCATTCCCAATTACCTTTGTTAAGTGAGGACTACCTGTAAGAACATATCAGTGTTTTTCTTGTATCTGCATCAGTAATTATTATACATTGTTTTTCTAAGTTCTGTGGTCAAAACGCTTGCAAACGTATTTGATTCCCTTTCCCTATTTTCTTTGTCTTTGAATATTATTTTATTTTCAATCAGAATAGATCTGGCCTTGGAGGTCTTCTAATCCAGCCCCCTGCTGAAGTAGTAGACCATTTCAGACATGTGGCTGTCCAGTCTCTTCTTAAAAACGTCCAGTGATGAAGCATCCACAACTTCTGAAAATAGTGATTTTGATTCTATGATCCTGTTTATACAACCGAGGATTTACAAAGCTTTAATTTATAAAACCACGCTAGATTGTATAAATGGGTATTCTCTATGTTGTAGGAATGCTACCCCTCCCACCCCCAGACCCTTAAAGATATAATCTCTAAAGGATTCCCATGCCCTTCAGAGATTGTATTAGAATCTTCTTGGAAAACAGATGCCAGAAATAAAAGGGGCAGCAGTTCTCAACTCAAGTGGCTGAAGTAACAGATCAGAATATAGCATTGCTTCCAAGATCATGGTTTTTTTTAGTTTCCTACCCCGCTTTCTGAAAATTCTTTGCCTCTGAATTTTCTATCGAGGGTGAACTTTTAAACTCAGCTCTCTCAAATGCTTTATCCGCTTTAGAAACAGAAGTTTGTAATGCCTGCTGCAGACAATGTAGCAGAAGTGTTTATAGCAGCAGTCCCTACTACCTGTTTTCCTATTCCTGCTTGAGGGAGGAATCAATGCAATATGGATTTAACTTTATGTTTGCAATACAATGTGGCTCATTCAAAGCATAGTTAGCTTCGTACTATGAGTTTTAGGGAATCAGAAGCTAACAGTTTGGTCAAAGTCTCTGATTTGACAGGTCAGTTATGGAGTTAGTTGCCGCAATGTTAAAAAGATGTTGAGACTTTGGAAAGAGTGAAGAGAAGACCAACAAAGATGATTAGGGGACTGGAGGCTTAAACATATAAAGAATGGTTGTTGGAATTGGGTTTGTCTAGTTTAATGAAAAGAAGGACCAGGGGTGACATGATAGCAGTGTTCCAATATCTCAGGGATTGCCACAAATAAGAGAGAGTCAACCTATTCTCCTAAGCAGTGGTCACCAACTGGTGGTCTGCGAGAAAATTTTGGTGGTCTGCAGAAAAATCTTTGCATTTTTGCATTTTTTATATTGCACTAAGTCAGGGATCCTCAAACTATGGCCTCTGGGCTGGATACGGCCTGCCAAAGCAATTAATCCCACTCACTCATGGGATGGGGTCCTTCAGGTATTTAGCTTGGCTGCCTGTTTAGTGGCTCCAGTCCCTCCCTCCCTCTTTGGGAGTCCAGTTGCTTCAGTGAGCAGTGTACAAAACTTCAGCTGGGCTCCTCGAGAGACAGAGTTTGCAAGGGGGGGCATCTAGCGCCCGGGCTGGCTACAAGACAAATGTTCATTCTTGGTCGTATTTGAGATTCCTAGCTGCAATGGACAGCATTGCACTTCTCTTTGCTATACTAAGTGCCTGAAGGACCCCATCTTGTCACTAATTCATATTAATGGTCTGCAGGATTGAAAGTTATGAATTTAGTGGTCCCTGAGGTCTGAAAGGTTGGTGACCCCTGCTCCAATGGATGGAAACTAATCAAGAAGAGAACCAGTCTAGAACTAAGGAAAAATTTCCTGATAGTTAGACCAATTAATCAGTAGAATGGTTAGCCTCCAGATGTTTAACACTGGAAGTTTTAAAGAAGAGATTGGACAAGCATTTGTCTGAAATGGCAAAATGTTTCCTGCCTGAACAGGGGGTTAACCAGAACATCTCCAAGGTTCCTTCCAATTCTTTTTATTCTGTTAGGGGACTAAACACCAGAGGTGAAGAACTATTGGAACCCATCTGAGTCAGAAAGACTACTGGTTTGTTTTTGTTTTTTAGAAAAAGTCCCATTTAAACAGGAAGTGAGGGATATTTCATGAATCACAAATATACACCAGTCTACTACCCTGGTAGCTCTTCAAATGGTGGAGTAGTAAAAATGACGGATTTCTCGGGCAACTTCCAACATTTGCTGATCACATCCATCAACGCACATTGCAGCAGAGAGAAGCTGTTGGAGCTGTATTGTGGGAATGCAGATGATGCCTACCACTTGGCATATCCTGCTACCACAACTAGGTAGAACAAACAAAGTCAGAGTTGGAAGGAGGGTTTCAAATCCAGATGGTCATTTTTTTAAAGTAAGAATGACTCTTTTTCTTCTGACAGCTGGTTTCCATTTAAAAGTTACTTTCTAAACCCTCTTTCACTCTTGAAAACCAGTTTGTTTTTTTGTTTTTTTTTTACTTTTGAAAAATATCCGGAAATTACAATTGGTGCAAAATATGGCTGCAAGGCTGTTAATCACTGTAAGTCACTCTTAGTGCTTAACTCTCTGTGAAAGAAAGTAGATCTGGCCTTGGACTGAAAACGGAGCCACAAATCATTAAGGGAGGATAAATATCATCTCATTCCTGGGAAAGTGGAAAATGTGAGGGGAAAAAAAAACCTCAAAAAGAAGCCCGCTTTTATTTTGGTTGGTATAAAATAGAGGAAGAGGCAAATTCTGACAGATTTCCAAGATTCTTTTATCCTATTCCACAACAATAGAATGCATTCTTGGAATCCTTGGCAGCTGTTTTTCTTGACTTGTGTTCTTCGAAGGGCTGACGCTATCTGAGAAATTCCTGCCCAATTATTTAGTTAAGCAGATCTTTGGTGCTCATTCTGCCAAAGGCTTGCTGTAGCCGGACTGGAGCGAATCCAGATAGACAACTTCATCCAGGCAGCTTCCACAGTACCTGGATGAAGCTGTCTATCTAGATCCGCTCCAGTCCGGCTTCAGGCCTGGGTACAGCATGGAAACGGCATTGGTCGCATTGGTGGATGATCTCTGGAGGGCTCGGGATAGGGGTTGTTCCTCTATCCTGGTCCTGTTAGATCTCTCAGTGGCTTTTGATACCATCGACCATGGTATCATGTTGCACCGGTTGGAGGGGTTGGGGATGGGGGGCACCGTTATGCGGTGGTTCTCCTCCTACCTCTCTGACCGGTCGCAATCTGTGTTGGCAGGGGGGCAGCGGTCGACCCTGAGGTGCCTTGTTTGTGGGGTGCCACAAGAGTTGGTCCTCTCGCCACTTCTGTTCAACATTTATGTAAAACCGCTGGGTGAGATCATCCGTGGCTTTGGGGTGGAGTTCCATCAGTACGCTGATGACACTCAGCTGTACATCTCCACCCCAGGCCACCCCAACGATGCCCTTGAAGTGATGTCCCAGTGCCTGGAGGCCATGCGGGCCTGGATGGGGAGAAACATGCTCCGACTCAACCCTTCCAAGACCGAGGGGCTGTAGCTTCCGGCGTCCCGATATAGCCAGCTGGTGCCATTGCTGGTTATTGGGGCAAATCATTGGCCCCCACGGAAAGGGCTCGCAACTTGGGCGTCCTCCTGGATACACGGCTGTCTTTAGAAGAACATATGACAGCTGTGGCCAGGGGGGCTTTTTATCAGGTCCGCCTGATACGCTAGTTGCGTCCCTTTTTAGATCGGGACTCCCTACGCACGGTCACTCAGGCACTCGTCACTTCCTGCCTGGACTACTGCAATGCTCTCTACATGGGGCTCCACTTGGGATGCACCCGGAGGCTCTAGTTGGTCCAGAATGCGGCCGCGTGGGGGATTATGGGAGCGATGGGGCTCTGCCATGTGACACCTCTCCTGCGTGAGCTGCACTGGCGTCCTGTGGTCTTCTGGATGCGCTTCAAGGTGTTGGTGACCACCTTTAAAGCACTCCATGGCTTAGGGCCGGGGTATCTATGAGACCGCCTTCTGCCGCCAATAGCCTCCCATCGGCCAGTTTGCTCGCACAGAGAGGGCCTCCTCAGGGTGCTGTCGGCCAGACAATGTCTGCTGGCAACCCCCAGGGGGAGAGCCTTCTCTGTGGTGGTTCCTGCCCTTTGGAACGACCTACCCCCAGATATACGCACGATACCAGACCTCCAGACTTTTCGTCGGGCCCTGAAAACACACCTATTTCATCTAGCCGGGCTGGCTTGATCCCATCCTTTCAGTTTTAATTTGTAATTGGTTTTAACTGGGTTGTTTTAAATTGATGGCCAAAATTATTTAATGTCTTTTAAACTGTTTTTAAATTTTATATGTTATGTTTTACTGTGGCTGTTCATCGCCCTGAGTCCTGTTGGAGAAGGGCGGTATACAAATTAAATTAAATTAAATTAAATAAATAAATAATAGTATTTGGAGAGGACCTTTTGTTGCTTCAGATCTACGGATTGTTTTCTTTGGGAAGGTGTATTTGGTTTCTGCTCTGTCCCACTTTCATTAAAATGACAAAAAAATTATCCTCTCTTTAAGAAATCCAAACATTGTACTTCGATAAATATATTTTATAGATCTTTGGAAAAATATTTGCCTGCTATTCAGAGGCACTGCAGAAAAACAAAGTTTAGACTCAACTATTGATTTTTGGTCTGATTTGTGAATACGACCCTTGCTTTTATAGTTGGTGTAGATTAGTACCTAGCAGGTAAAAAGATCTCCAGACCCTTTAAGTTATGAGTGGTATCGTCTTTTGTTTTAAATAACTTCATATTGAATAATTTTGGGATAGTTATTGACTTGCTCAGAACTCAATCAAATGATAATAAACAGTCCTGTTTTCTGGGAAGACTTGCAACTTTTGAGTTCTGATAATTTATGTAGCTGCTTTGATAACACAAAGGATGGCTTCCTTTTACAGAAGACACAACTATAGTAGCTTCACGTGCTGGCAAGTCTATGGTATTTATTGGAAGACAAGTTCTTTTTCATCTATCCAAAAATGTCATATAAACTGAACTGAATATAAACTGAACTCCATTCCAGAAACTAATACAACTATCAATTTCTGAACTAGAAAACATATTCATTTTATAAAACTATTTTCCTAACCTCAATTCTTTCCATGCATGTAAAGTCAGGTATTATAACTATAGCTATACCTAAACATGAGAGAAAGCAAAGGGCGAGGCCTTGGAAACTTTGATTTCAGAAGAGTCAATTCAGTCCAGATCAGTGGTATGTTCCTCCCGGTTCAGCCTGGTTCCGCCGAGCCGGTAGCGGTGATGATATCATGTCACCGAACTGGTTCTGCCCCCCTGCCCTCCCGTTTTATTCTTACCTTTTATTTGGCCCCACCCCCAATCTATTGCTGCCTCCTGAGTTCCAGCTGATAGGCTAGAAGGAAAAAAACTGTTTAAACTCTTGTCACGGGGCTTCAAAGGGCCGCCCCACAGCTGATCAGTGTTAAAAGGCAGTGTGGTGGAGACCGGTGCCTCCAAAAACAAATGAGTAGACCAGTGCCTGCAAAAATAAATGGGTAGACCAGTGCCTCCAAAAACAAATAAGTAGACCGGTGCCTGCAAAAATAAATGGGTAGACCGGTGCCTCCAAAAATAAATAAATAAATAAATAAATAAATAAATAAATAAATAAATAAAAATAATAATAATAATAATAATAATAATAATAATAATAATAATAATAATAATAATAATTTTATTTATATACCGCCCTTCTCCCAAAGGACTCGGGGCAGTGTACAGCCAGAATTAAAATATAAATATACAATATCATAGTTAAAATTAATTAAAATCATTAAATAGTTTTGGCTGAATTTTAAAACCCAAAATTAAAACCCAATTTAAAATCATTCAGTTAGACAACCCCGCCGGTCAGAACAGTAGGGTCTTGAGGGCACAGCGAAAGACCCGGAGGTCAGAGATGTTACGAATATCCGGGGGGTAGACCAGTGCCTCCATAAACAAATGAGTAGACCGGTACAGCTCTGCAAGCAGTTAAAAGCCTGGTAGATCAGTACCTCTGCTAAATCCTAAAGAATTGTCACATGACCATCAAGCCATGCCCACAAAATAAGCCACACCCACAGAACCGGTAGTAAAAAAATTTAGAGCCCACCCCTGATCCAGATGTAAGAGAAAGCATTTTAAAGAGATTTCCTTGAATGACTACAACTATGGCTAAGAATCTACTTTTACAATTTTAAAGCTTTGCTACTACTTCAAAGTAGCATTAAAGATACCTTACTAAAATCCATGTCATTCTTGCTTCCTTGCTTTTGCCAGCTAGGTAAAGCTAAAGGTAAAGGTTCCCCTCGTACATACGTGCTAGTCGTTCCCGACTTTAGGGGGTGGTGATCAACTCCGTTTCTAAGCCGAAGAGTCAGCGCTGTCTGATGACAATTCCGTGGTCATGTGGCTGGCATGACTAAATGCCGAAGGTACACGGAATACTATTACCTTCCCACCAAGGTGGTCCCTATTTTTCTACTTGCATTTGTACATGCTTTCAAACTGCTATGTTGGCAGAAGCTGGGGCAAGTAACGGGAGCTCACTCTGTTACATGGCACTAGGGATTCGAACTGCCGAACTGCCAAACTTTCTGATTGACAAGCTCAGCATCTTAGCCACTGAGCCACCGCATCCCCCTAGTTGCCAGCTATGAGATTTCATAATATCTAAGCATTCAATGTTTGATTCCTACACTTCTTTATCCTGAATGAAAAAAGAAATGGTAGAAATGTAGCATCATTTAATGTTCTACATAACATCGTGTTTAGGAGGGAGCCTTGTTCATTCAAAAGTCAGTGAATGCACTTGAGGGCTTCAAAGTGACATATTTTGCAACAAAATTGGGTTTCTACTATCAAATATTTGGATTGATATTGATAATCGTTGGTTTTTTCCTAGATTAGGGGGTCTCCAAACTTTTCAGTTTGCAGGTCACATTGAACATCTTGCAAACTTACCAGGGCTGGGGGAAATTTTTTATAAATTTTATAAATGAGAAAATAAAATTTAATTAAATGAATGTATTTTATTTTGCTCAGTGTGATACGATTCACAATAACAGTAAAAAATTGAATCGGGAATAACTCCATGCATGTTTGGTCTCATAACACCGTTTCAAATTGTGGTCCTTCAAAATGGCAACTGTTTCCTTGCATATGAAGCACAAGGCTTTGTCATCTGCTTGTACAAAAAAGTACTTCACACCCCATTCTTCATTAAACTGGTGACACTTGTTGTTTACTTTTCTTCTCTTTCTTCTTGCCACAACGGAATATCTGCAGTAAGTGAAGAGCAATGGGTCTCATGAATTTTTATGTCTGGGGCATGAAATGTAAAAGCAGAGAGAAGCTATGCTGGATCAGACCAGTGCCCAACCAGTCCAGATCACTCCTTTGCCCCCAACCCCCACTGGCAGGCAATGGAAGTGAACCTTTACTTGGCTTCCTGTTTTTCATCTGGCCAATCCTGAACCACATTTGAACAGGTGTGTGTGTTGTGTGTGGAATAGATGATCCAACCCCCCCCCCTTGGAATCCCTTCCCCCAGCAAAGGAAGTTTTTATTTTATTTATTTATTTTATAAAATTTGTATGCCGCCCTATCTCCAAGGTCTCAGGGCAGCTCGCAATGACAATCAACCAAGCGACTGTTAAAAACAACAAATACACACAAAAAAATAAAAAAGTTTTTTAAAAAATTTAAAATACACTACCCCATCAGTCCAGACCGGGGGACATAAATAGCCAGGTTTTCAATTCATGGCGGAAGGTGCAAAGGTCAGGGGCTAACCGGAGCCCCAAGGGAAGTTGATTCCAAAGGGTGGGGGCGCTCACAGAGAAGGCTCTACCCCTGGGGGTCGCCAGCCGACATTGTCTAGCCGACGGCACTCTGAGTAGGCTCTCTCTGTGAGAGCGCACCGGGCGATGGGAAGTTGACGCTGGTTAACGCTGGTTAACACCCCCCCCAGCCAACTCAAAGCCAGCACAAATTTTAAAGGCGAAGATGCTTCCCCTTTCTCATCCAGCAGCCCTCCAGTTGGCCTGCAACCCATGTCATTGGAGAAATCGAAGGAATTGTACCTTCCTTTCCAAACAGTGTTGAATACAACCCTGCTTTCTCTCCTTCTATTTGCAAAGCATCGGAGCACAGCACATAGGGGCAGAATGAACCTTCCAGAGGACTGCAGTGGTGGGATTCAGTAAGTTCGGGCTGGTTTGGGCAAATCGGTAGTTAAATTGCTGGCTGGCTCAGCTCCTCCCCTCCCAGCCCCTTCCAGGAGTCCCCACACACCCCATTTTGGCTCCCAGGTAAGAGCAGGGAGGCCTACTAGGCCCAAAATGGGGCATGGAGGGGGTGCGTGCCCCCCACAGCCTGTTTTTGCTCTCAGGAGGGTGCAGGCCTGTCACACCTCCTGGCGATGCCCACCATGGCCATATCCACTGAGCTGATCATTAGGGCAGAGAACCGGTTATTAATTTATTTGAATCCCACCACTGACTGGATGTAACCCACAGGCGAGACCCTTGTTCTAGATCATGATAACAACTAATAATACAGTTTTTTCCTCCGTCCTGTGGTTGGGGATGTTGCTCATTGTTTGTGAGTTATGCAATTATCAGGTAAGTCTGGAAGTCTTGAGCATTTTTGTAATTTTTTAAAAATAAAATGATGAAAGATTTTTCTTCAGGGTATTTGAAACAACTTTTGTAAGTAGTATAAGAAAGATACCATGGGAATTGTCTTGCTTTATTTTCAGTATCTGTATATTCTTTGTATTATTTTCTTTCTGCTGTTGTATGTGTTAGACAGACTAATCTGATGATTTCTGATCCCTTTCAGTTTCTTGTGCATTCATAAATCTATTCTGCCCTGTGTCTGCATTAATCTTTAATTTAAGAAATACAGCTGGAAAGTCACATTAAAACCTATCGTGAAAAACCTATGGGAAAGGCAAAATGTGTGTTTGGTCTGGAAAAGGATATGCTCTCTGTTGTTAAGAAGTACATTGCATTCCTAAAAGAGCAAAAATCAGAGTAAAATTGGATTCCACTCCATATCTTTGTTTGGGAGCTACAGATCAGTTCACTTGTTATCAGAATTTGAACAACAAATTGCTCAAGCACCCTAATTAAGCAGAAAAAGCTGTGGAGGCAGTGCTATATCGGAGCCAATGTTGGTGTAACCTAGCCATGATCTTGTGGTCAACCTAAAATGAAGGCAAAAGCAGCAGCAGTCATAGAATCAGAGTTGGAAAAGGCTTCCCAGGCCATGCTTGCTCAGTGCAGCAATCCAAATTAAATCATTCCAGACAGATGGCTGTCTAGTCTCAGCCAGAACATTTCCAATAAATGGGAGCCTTCTGCTTTTCTGGATAATTGGTTGCACTGTCAAACAGCTCTTATGTTAGGAAATATCCCCTCCTAACACTTAATTGAAAGCCTCCTTCTTGCTACTACTTAAATCCATATTCTAGGATGTGCACTTTTGAATGACAGAGAATAGGTCTTGATACCCTTCTGTGTGACCTTCTCTCAGGTGTTTAAGGAATGCTGTCACATTCCTCCTCAGTTCTCTCTTCCCAAGGTTAAGCCTGCCAAGTTCTCTGAATAAACTCTTCAAAGGACTTAGCTCCTAGTTTCCTAAAGTTCACCTTTGACCTCCTCTGAACCTGTTCCAATTTCATGGAATTTTTGTTAATGGGCATGAGGCTTGACCAAAAGAATTACTTCTATTGGTATAGCCTAGAATAGCATTTGCCTTTCTTTCTTTTTTTTGCTGTCACAGCTCACATTTTACAATCAATTACTTAAAAAAGTTGGCTTTGTAAAGCAGCCGCATCTTTTGGGTGGCTCATATAAAAGTTTGAAAAGAGATATAGCTGTTTCACAGAGGGGTTGTTCTTATGTTCCCACTCATTCATAAACATCTCTTTTGAATCATTTTCTAAATCATTTTCTATTATTTATACTTGTTGGGAACAACTTGAATCTTGATCGATAGTAGCAATAAGGCAGTTTCTGTTAATAAGATAATGCTTTAATCTATTTGTCTATTGAGCTATTAGATATTTCCCCCTCAAACTTATTTGTGTAATTCCCATAACATTTACTTCAATTATTTTACCGTTATAGAGGCTGTCCAAAGCAAATCAATGCTAGGATTAGATTAATCCATTGGTTCTAATACCGGTAGAAAAATGAAAAGATATTCTAAAGAATCTGTATGCCTGATTTTCAGACTGCCTTCATAGAACTGATCATTTGATAGGCCTGACATCTGGTTTTCATAGGGTCTTTAGCTTCTGATTTGTGCCTTGATCTGTGTTTTCATGCAGTGATATAAAAATCTAGTCAGTAAGGGGATCATATACAGTATAATGTAACTTCTTCTAGAAATTGCTGTAATGACAGTAGCAAAGGGACCAAGCAAGTGGAGAAGACCATATCCCAACCCTGTCTCTTGCGCTGATCTCACAGCAGAGTTAAGAGTGTCTATCCCAGGCACTGAGCCACGTTTTCTTCTCATCCTTGACCCACTGGCCTCAGCATCTGGATGAACCCAACCAACTTGTACATCTCCATCAGATGTTTAGTGCACAGCTGCATCCAGTGAAGAACTGTCATGCCTGGAAGAGCTCAGCAGTTCTGCCTTATTTATGATGGTCTTTGTGTTGTTGTGTGAGCAGTATGTGAAGCAGTTGCTATTGTTCTGAGCAGTCTTCGTTCCTTTTTCTTCTTTTCTCAACTTTGTCAGTCTGTCTATGTATTTATCCCATATCTGTTGGACCCGCTGAAATGAGGAAGAATTTAAACACAATAACTAGAATAACAGAGTTGGAAGGGACCTTAGAGGTCTTCTAGTCCAACCCCCTGCTTAGGCAGGAAACCCTACACCACTTCAGACAAACACTTGTGCAATCTCTTCTTAAAAACTTCCAGTGTTGGAGCATTCACAACTCCTGGAGGCAAGTTGTTCCACTGATTAATTGTTCTAACTGTCAGGAAATTTCTCCTTAGTTCAAAGTTGCTTCTCTGCTTGATTAGTTTCCACCCATTACTTATTGTCCTACCCTCAGATGATTTGGAGAATAGCTTGATTCCATCTTCTTTGTGGCAGCCCCTGAGATATTGGAACACTGCTATCATCTCACCCCTGGTCCTTCTTTTCATTAAACTAGACATACCCAATTCCAGCAACCATTCTTTATATGTTTTAGCCTTTAAAACCCTAATCATCTTTGTTGATCTTCTTTCTACTCTTTCTAGAGTCTTAACAGGGCTCGCAACTTGGGTGTCCTCCTGGACTCACGGCTGTCTTTAGAAGAGCATTTGACAGCTGTGGCCGGGAGGACTTTTTATCAGGTTCGCCTGATCTGCCAGTTGCGTCCCTTTCTGGATCGGGACTCATTACATTTGGTCATTCATGCCCTCGTCACTTCCCGCCTGGACTACTGTAATGCTCTCTACATGGGGCTCCCCTTGAGGATCACCCGGAGGCTCCAGCTGGTCCAGAATGTGGCTGCGCAGGTAGTTACGGGAGCGACGTGGTGCTCCCATGTGACTTCTCTTCTGCACGAGCTGCACTGGCTCCCGGTGGTCTTCCGGGTGTGCTTCAAGGTTTTGGTTACCACCTTTAGAGCGCTCCATGGCTTAGGACCAGGGTACCTACGAGACCGCCTTCTGCCACCAGTAGCCTCTCACCGACCAGTACGGTCCCATAGAGAGGGTCTTCTCAGTGTGCCATTGGTCAAACAATGTCGACTGGCGGCCCCCAGGGGGAGAGCCTTCTCTGTGGGCCACCTGCCATATGGAACGAGCTCCCCCCAGAGATACGGAGGATCCCAGATTTGCGTACTTTCCACCATGCCCTCAAAACATTCTTATTCCAGCAGGCTGGTCTGGCCTAACCTCCCTTTTAATTGCTTTTAAATTTGTTTTATAAATTGGGGTGTTTTAAATTTGTTTTTGGGCCAAAGTATTTAATGTATTTTTAAATGGTTTTTTAACGTTTGTACTATGTGTATTTTATCTTTTGGCTGTTCACCGCCCTGAGTCCTTCGGGAGTAGGGCGGTATATAAATTTAATTAATAAATAAAATAAATAAATAAATAACATCTTTTTTACATCGTGGCGACTAATTTGCCAGCCAAGAGATGGATGCCCTCCAGGTTTTACTCTTTTCTCTAAATACTGTTGCAGTTTAAGAAGATTATTTGGAAAGCATGGGCTATGCTACATGAGCTGCAGGTTCAGGAATTCTGTGCTTCAGGTACAGGATACAAATTTAAACTTTAAAAAAACAGGATACTGTGGAGCTGGGGGTCATTTATACAGTGCAAACGTGAGCCAACTGTACACAAAGTGAAACTGAGCTGTTGAAGAGAGTAAGGAAAATGACTTTGATAAAGATAGACCGAATACCAAATGATGAGGAGAAAAGCATAGCTAAACCCATAAGAAGCAGAAAGTATGAATAAATGATTCAGATAGATACCTCCTTGATTAACGTGGATAATGGGAGACTTGTAAGATTCTGTTATTATAGCCCCACTCGATAAAAGTAGTCTTAATCTTCCTGTGAAGTTTATTTGTGGTCTGGTCTTCATGGTAGGGCTAACAGAAGCTCATTAAATCACTTCCAGTTTCTTTGGTCACTCCCACCTGTGCTAATGGGGACTGAACAGTTCTTTTAGGGTCAAAACTCTCTCTTGCCAAACCAGTGTTTTTTGAATGACGTCCAAAGTCTTTGCCATTTCAACCAATTGTAAATGACTTTTCTCCCATCAGCCATAAAACTCTAGGAGTAGCCCCTGTTTAGCTTCCACTAACTTTTCAGAAACTCTCTGAAAAGACAGGTACTTGTTTAATATCTGCAATGTTGGAATAAAATAATTGTTGCTGCCGATCATAGTTTAATTTTTTTAAAAAATTAAATAATAAAATAAATAATTTAAATGAAATATACAAATAATAATTAAATTAAAAAGAAAAAAAAACCTCAAAGGGCAGAGTCAATGGACCACTAGGTCTTTTACTGCCGTCAGTTTTCTATGTTTCTATGTTAAATGTCCTCTATTGTTAGTATTAACTGATGCTTAATTACAATGGGATTTTTCCAGACGTGCACATGGCAGTCATACAAATGCAGCTAATACATTAATGATGAAGGTGATCTCTATGAATACTCAATGATTTCTTAATGACTGGGAAGGTAGCATATAATCAAAAGTATTGCTTCTTATTTTACATGCTTATCATGGAATGAAAACTAGTTCTTAATCACCCACCGGGAATTGTAACAGCGCTTGGAGTCTTTTGCTGAAGTCTTATGGGGAGCTTTCCTGTTTCTTAAACTAGGATCTGACATAGTGCTAACATTAAACAGTTGGTGTTTTTAACCTTTCCTTTCAGAATGAACAGACATCATTACCAGCTATCTCTTCTCCTTTTTCCATGTCTCTAAATGGAGACGATGTATGCGACTCTACACCACTGAGTTATGTGAATCCATACCGCCCGATCCACGAAAGATCAATAAAAAATAAAGAATTGTTGAAGTGTTTTAGTTTAGAGACAGGAAGAACTGCAGGTTAGGGCTTGTTTTCAGATAGTGTCAGTTAGCCCTGTGCAAACTCTGTTGGGTGACGTGGAGCTTTCTCGTTGATCTTTCACCTGAGGACAGACAGAGAAATGTCTTTTTTCTGGTGGCCGGAGGAAAATAAAAGGTTTCAGAGCCATAGAGGAATGTGGCTAGAATGCCCTTCTTCAGCCCATTGCTTTGTACAATAAAGTGAATGACACGGATAACTACCCCCTGTCTCTCCCTTGGACAGAGCGACTGTGCATTTTAAACCAGGCCTATAGTTTGTTAATTCTGGCAAAGGGGCTGTTGTACAAATTAATAGATAAATTACAACTGGTGTTTATCTTAAGTGGTGCTAATACCTAGTTCAGCCGAAGAAGCAGAATTCTCCATTTCAGCCTTATGAACACAACTGCTAATTTAAAAGGCAGAAAAATTTGAAGCAAATGATACATTCATTCTATCTCTCCTTTTAATATCACTGGCAGCTCCCTTCTCCCCCCCCCCCAAACTGATTTCTAAGTAAGATAAAAGGGATAGCCTCTGTCAGGCATAGAATATGCTTACTGTAGTTTCTTCCCTTTAGGTTTGTTTGGACTTTATTGTCTTTACTAATTTATTTAATTACTGCCTTTTGTACATATAATATTCAAAACTACATTTAGAACTATAAACCTATATATATATATATATATAAGTTTATTGTCATTGTATGTATTTACATAGTATACCCATACAATGAAATTCACATAATACCCAGAGACCAAGCCCAACACACATGACAATCCCCAGACCCACCCACACCTACCAAAAATTCCCTACCCTAAACCACCCAAGCATCCATACAGCAGACCAAGTAATGCTGTCCAACAGCTCACTGATCGTGGCCCTTTAGTTCATTGTTGAACCCAGATTGTGGGGGCAATAAGCTGACTTTGTATAAATATACAAAAGTATGAAGGCTATTGCTTAACGCATTGTAAGCCGCCCTGAGTCTCCGGAGAAGGGCGGCATATAAATTAAAGCATATCTATCTATCTATCTATCTATCTATCTATCTATCTATCTGGGATAAAAATTATTCAGAAGACTATAGGACTATAAGATATTACTTCAGTCTTAGAATTGTCATGAAAAGGTAGGCAGATATTTGTTGCATGATAAGGGCAAAGAATCATCACAAGATGGAACAGAGATGTCGTATTTGGGGACTTTTTAAATGACTTTTGGGTGTGTTTTGGTGAATGGATACCATTATAGAGTTCAGGGGAAAAAAGATAGAAATGTCTGTGTATGAAGGATATTGGGGAGAGAGCAGCAGTGGGTTTCCAATATACTTATCACTGGTTCACCCCACGCACGCGCGCTCGGCCTTCCGCGCATGCATTTTGCTTGCTCGCATGCCTTCCGCGCATGCGCCTGGCCTCGAAAATGTGCCTAAATAGGATGGCATAGAGCCGGGGCGGGAGGCCGGGTGGTGATGGTGAGCCCGCGATTTCCACTACTGGTTCACCTGAACTGGCACGAACCGGCTGAATATCACATCTGGGAGAGAGGAAGGAGAGAACACCAGGAAATTGCAGGAATTCACATTAATTAAGTATATCTGGTTATATGGCAAAATAAATTGGTTTGTCACTTGTATGCAAATGGAGAATTTTGAAGAAATAAATTAATAGAGCTTTTCTACTCTTAATTTCTTCTATTTAAGATGAGGGTTGTGTCTTTAATAATGGAAGGAAACCTGCTGTGTAAAGAGACAAAATGGATTGTGTTCTGAAAACTGTGAATTATCTGATGGCTACTGTGGTGATGGGGAACTGATTCTCCTATCGTGGAGAATTAACGAAGAACCTCCATTGTAAAAAAAAAAATGGCTTTGTTTTGTTTCTCTTTCACCTTTCTATGTAAAAAAAAATTCATGTTGGAGAAACTCCCTGGCAGTCTGGCAGTTGGGATAATATAAAATCCAGTGAATTAGAGAAGTAACCATAAGGGCAGGAGCTGAGTCAGCAACAGCTACCATGATTCAGCATTAAACAACCATTCTGCTTTGTGAGTTGTGCCTTCCTGATCGGAACAAATATACAGGTTCAAATGTTTCAAAGGCTCCATGCGCCATGATACTTAATTGGAACAGCCCATGATGTCTTTGCTGGTGGGGTGTATTTCAAAGGCTGTGAAGAAAAGCTGTGGGCGAAGCCTGCAAACTAATTCATTAATATAACATGCACATATTAAAGAAAAATGGCTCTTTCAGGACAGGCCTTTATTTAATTTGACATATGAAACAAATATCTTGAGGATGAAGCAAATGGCATATATCTACAATCTGACCCAGAACTGGGCACACTTCTTTCAAACAAATGTATATATATATATAAGCACTTAAGAATAAAAAGGTAAGGAAGGATAGATAAATGTTCTACGGAGATTCTCAGTCATCCAGGTCATGGTTGTCCCAAAGATGCTTTTTCAAAAGGCCACTGGACTTTCTGGTTTTTCTTTGAAGACGTTTCACTTCTCATCCAAGAAGCTTCTTCAGCTCTGAGGAAGATCTGAAGAAGCTTCTTGGACGAGAAGCGAAATGTCTTCAAAGAAAAACCAGAAAGTCCAGTTGCCTCTTGAAAATACACCTTTGGGTTAAGCAAGGATAGATATTCCTGGCCCATCAGTCTCTCTGCCTACCTCTTTTGAAACCAAAGTGGGGCAGCTATTGTGCATCTTCCTCAAAATAAAAAAAAAAGTCTTTAACCTATTCACAATCTAAAGGCGCATTCTAAATGGTCTAAAACAAACAGCCAATGACTTATGTGATGGATTTTTCCCCCCTGCTATGGTTTTTATTGTATCTATCTGCAAGTGACAGCAGCTGAGATCAGAACCAGAAATAAAATTATTGCCTTTTTTTATATTAAGTGTAGATTTAAAATTTATATTCTTGGTATTGATAAAACATGCAGATATTTTGTCATCCTTTCTGATCAGCTCTGCATACTGTCACTGAGCTGTTCGGAATAAAATGGAATCAATTTCCTGTGATTTGCTAGTCTCAAAGATGATTTGTAGCTTGGTATTGAGAGCATAAATAAAGTACCAGCTCTTTGACATTCCATGATTTATTTCATTGTGTAAAATAGTACTGGACATGTTGTTCAGTACAGAAGACCTAATGAGAAATATGTCATGAGCCAGAAGGCCACCATTAATTTGTGTGTGTTTTAAATACACGGAGTTTTCATTATTTTCTTGACTATGTCAGGTGACAAGTTTCGGTTAATGAGCACATTGTTATCATGCTATAGCATTCTTATTTAAGAAGATCTGCAGTTCAAGTGTAGAAGAAATGTAACTAGAACATTAAGAATACTTTTTTAAGAATTACTTATTTCAATTGCCCCTGCTTTGAAATTACTGGAAGTTAGAGTCATTTTTAATATTTCTTTGTTGCAACAGTGAGGGCTAGAAATGAATTCTCTATGATAAAGGTGTTCTCAGACTTCTAACAAGAGCAACCAGTTGTTTACAAATGGCCCAGGAGGTAAGTGTGACAGGTGGAATACATATTGCCTACGTCTGCCCAATTAATTAATTAATGCATGTGCTTAATAGCTTCTTAGAAAAGATACAAGGCACCGAAGATGGATTGCTTGTCTATAAAAGGAACATGTGAGGCTTAGTTTAAAGAGCTCTGCATATGCTTCATGCTGAAGATTTTTTGCACAGTCATGTATCTTAACACCTGATGTATCCAGGGAGAAAAGCTAAATTATGGGTGTGTGAGCTTTCCTGCACTGCAGTCTTCAATTGCCCAGCTCCTATGTGGAGGTGAGCTTAAGAAATTCCTTTCAGCCCCTTCCTTAGCTTTCGTCTGGACTGACTTCAGATGGTCATTTCCCCTGTTGTTGTTTTTTAACTCCTTCTGCCCATTCTGGAAAATCAAACTTCAATCTTTGTTTGAGACTTTGATACCATGTACTTTCTATTGACCTTTTCTGTGAATCTCTCTCTGTGGACACCTCCCTGGACTTAATGCTGGCTGGTTAAAAGCCCCTTTACTATTTTTCCTGTTGTTTGGGCTAGAAAAGGGAAACTGGCAGAGTTCTTATCATTTTCACCTGGTGAAAAAGCAAGCCGAAATGGTACCAGTTCACCTTTTGATATGTGGCTTGTTGAAAAGAGAAAAGGAAAGAAAACACACAGCGCTATCATTTTTCCTGTCACCTGGAGTGGAAGAAGAAAGCGGCAGAACTTTTGTTATTTTTTCTTGGTTTAAAACAGGATTGTCAAATCCGATTTCATTGAGGGCCACATCAGGGTTGTGTTTAACCTTGGGGGGCCAGGGTGGGCATGGCCAGTTTGACATCACTCATGTTGGGAGCACCTGTGGTGGCCCGAGCACTCTGCCAGTGAAAACAGGCTCCCGAGCTCTGTTTTTGGCTGTAACAGCTTCCTGCAACCCTCTGCCAGAAAAAACAGAGCTCAGGAGGGCCACCTGCGGCCCTCCCAAGCTCAGTTTTCACTGCAGAGGCACCATGGGCTGGTCCTTTGCTGTTTCCAGAGCAGCCCCATGGGCGAGATCTAAGCACCCCATGGGCTGGATTCGGCCCCCGGACCTTGAGTTTGACACCCTTGCTCTAAACCATTAAGATTAAAATCCTTATATATTTAGTAGGGGGGAAAATCAGCTTGTATTGGATTGTACTGCAAGTAGTTATAAGAAGTATAAACTCTTTATACTTCTAATACAAGTAGTCCTCCACTTATGACCACAATTGAGCCCCAAATTTCTGTTAAGTGAAACATTTGGTAAGTGAGTTTTGTCCCATTTTGCAACTTTTCTTGCCACAGTTGTTAAGTGACTCACTGCAGTTGATAAGTTAGTAACATGGTTGTTGAGTGAATCCGGCTTCGCCATTTACTTTGCTTGTCAGAAGGTTGCAAAAAATGATTGCATGACTTCGGGATACAGCAACGGTCATAAATATGAACCAGTTGCCAAGCATCTGAATTTTGATCACATGATCATGGGGATGCTACAAAAGCTGTGAGAAACGGTCATAAGTCACTTTTACCAGTGCCGTTGTAACTTTGAAGGGTCACTAAATGAACTGTTGTACGTGGAGGACTACCTGTGTGCTATTTTCATGTTACGGTTTTCATTTTTATGATGGAATGGCTCTGCTGCTCCAAATATTATTTTTAGTTCAATAAAATGCTTTAAAAGAAATTAAAAACTGTCTTCCCTTTCTCGAGTCACCCAGTCAATTCACTTGGCAACCTGTATGTCATTCATCCTACTACAAAAATGTAGTCAAGGACACAGAGTCTGCCTTAACTTTGGATCTCCTTGTCTTTTTGTCAGGAGATGTCTCATTCTTAAACATACATCTTATGTAGGGTGTTAATTATTTCCCTTTCATGTCTCAATAGCACAATGCCTCAGCACCTTAAGTTGTTCAATTTGATCTTTGTGCTCAGGAACAAGGTAATTAAGCAAGCTACAATTTAAGGAAACGTGTGCTATGCCTTGGCATGAGCCTTCAGACAGCTCTCCATCCTAAATCATTTGATAATGTGGGAAGAAGCTCTGCTCGAGTCTCCATTTGACTGAGGTTTAGTTCAACAGGTCACAAATC
Organism: Pituophis catenifer annectens; assembly: GCF_029215685.1. NCBI lineage: Eukaryota > Metazoa > Chordata > Lepidosauria > Squamata > Colubridae > Pituophis > Pituophis catenifer. The sequence goes on from NW_027256883.1 coordinate 60,645,253, forward strand.
AGTAATTGATTCGCGGTGTGCCTCTGCTGGTTTTATTACAGTAATGAGGACTATCTTTTTTATCTCCACTAATATGTTACCAAACCATCAACTGCTCAGTTTGGTATCAGGATGACTTTGACAGGTTGTTAGCGGCTTGTATGAGGGAGGAAACTTCAGAGAAATGGCTTCAATAGTTGTTGTCTTGCCTCATCAGTCTTAGATAATGTTTAAATAAGAAAAAAAAAACACTTGTAAGAGAAGTTTTGTTCTTGAATAGAAACGTCTCTTGAAGAAATGAAATCTCAACAAAATTATCTGTGCCATATTCAGCTCTCAGAAATGTTTGCAAAAAAAAAAAAATCTCAGCTGTAATTCATTACACGGCTTGATAAGATTGGGAACATTCTTGTAGGAATTGCTAGAAAATCACTTCCATTCTTCTCCAGTGTATTATCCTCTAAGTCAGGGGTGTCAAATTCACAACGTCATGGCGTCATCACATGACGTATCGTGACTTTTTCCCCCTGGGGCGTGGGCATGGCTAGCGCGTGACATATACGGCCTGTGGGCCGCGAGTTTGACAGCCCTGCTCTAGGTTTTAGGATAACAATTTCCAGGTATCTCAGAAAGCCAAGGGTTTTAGACTTAACATTTGAGCAGTTTGTCAAAAATTGCTGTAGATAAAATGGTTGAATGATCCAGTTTGGCATAAGGGCAGTAGTGGGATTCAGCCACTTCGCACCACTTCAGGAGAACCGGTTGTTAACTTTCTGAGCAGTTTGGCAAACTGGTTGTTGGAAGAAATCATTAGGGCAGAGAACCGGTTGTTAAATTACTTGAATCCCACCACTGCATAAGGGGATTTTTGATGTACTGAATTGAAAGAATGAAAGGATGAAGGAGTATAATTCAGGTGACAACTCGGTTGGTGATGGAGACAATTTTAAGCAATACAGTCTGGCTGAAGTTAATTTTGACTAGTTTATTTGATACCTTTGCAAAACAGTGGCCATGAAGCATTGATTCAAATTAGAGTTTCTCAGTGGATTTTTTTTAACCTTGAGTAATCAGAATTGGGAAATAATCATAACTACTCAATGACATAATTTAATTTTAATTTTTTGTTAGATTTTTATGCCACTTTTATTAAAATTTACAAATGAACCAGTGGTGGGTTGCCCCCGGTTCTGACTGGTTCTATAGAACCAGTAATAAAACTGGCAGGAGGCTCCGCCCACTGAACCTGACATCAGCAGAAGAGATCTGCACATGTGCAGAAGCGATCCCATTGTGAACCGGTAGTAAAGGTAAGTAGAACCCACCCCTGAAATGAACGTATGCAATACTCCCTCTCCTATTTTCCCCACAACAACAACCCTGTGGGGTAAATTGTGCTGAGAGAGAAAATGACTGGCCCAAAGACACCCAGCTGGCTTTTATGCCTAAAGCCAGACTATAACTCATAGTCTCCTGGTTTCTAGGCCGGCATCTTAACCACTATATGTAATCCTTGATTTACGACCACCATAGAGCCTGCCCATTACAGTCACAAGTGGTGATAACTGTTAAATGAAACAGCCTTGCTTAATGATTCCTACCCTCTGCATTTCCTGATACCAGTGTTAAATGAACGTGGGGGTCATTATGTGAGCATGGGGTACCTCATGGGTGGGAGAGGTGGGCCCTGCAATGCTTGCCACCCAGCTGGGTCCATAAAGGAGGCAGATACATTGTAAATACTATACAATGGTTTTAAATTTAACCGTAAATTTAATTTTAAAATATTTTTCTTCATTTTTTTAAGGTCTGTATTTTTTTTTAAAAAAAATTATTAAACATTTTTTAAAAACAAAAAAAGCTTTAACACGTTTTCTGTTTCAACAGTTTCGCATCAGTCAAGAACTTCATACTTATACATTTTTTCCTCCCTTATTTCTACTATAACTTTTATACATATACTTCTAATATTTATTTATTTATTTATTTATTCATTCATTCATTCATTCATTCATTCATTCATTCATTCATTTACATATATACATAACAATACCCGTGTACCCACTTCTATTTCTACAGTTTTTGTTTCCTCATATTAGCAATTATACTTCAACTCCTATTTCGACCATTATTTAATTTTTCCCTTCCTTTTATCTTTCTCCTCCAACCATTCATACCATTTCTCCCACACTAAGTAATATTTTGTTTCCTCTTTTTCTTGTATCTTCTTGAAGCCCACATTTATTCAATAAAGAAAACAAAACAAAACAAAACAAAAAAAGCTGAAAGGGGTAGACTTGTTGATTTTTTTCTCCTGCCCCCCCCAAATTAGGTGCTGAAACTGAACTCCCTGCTTCTGCCCTCCAATCTCGATCCCGTTTAACGACTTAGTTTGCTAAATGTCATGACTAGAAAGAGGCTGATAAAATCAGTATAATTTTGATGAGTCACTGCCAGGCTGGAGATAGAGGAAAAGAAGAAAGCAAAGCAAAGGAAATCTTTTGGCACTTTTTTTTTTTTGCCATGAGGAACTGAAGAAAAAAGTTCAGCTCTAAAGAAAAAGTGGCTACAGTACAAATGGGTACCAAACATCCATGACAGAAGATGAGTCCTAAAGGCAGTCAAACAGGAAGCAAAAAGTTTTCCAGGTTTCTGCTACTGTAAGTTTGAAACAAGGCCATATATAACATTTTTGTGGGGGGTCTATTGTAGCTTTGAATGGCCGTTAAGAGATTGGTCATATCTTGAGGACTACTGGTACACTGGCTCTCTAACAGATTTTTTTCAATAATTCCACAAAAATATAGCCATTATTTTTCAGTCCCCCAAATCCTCTTTGCTTATTAGACTTTTTGATAGTCAAGGATAATTTTCATGCTTAATATTAAGTTTTGGGAAGCTGAACTCCATCTAGTCCAGGGGTGTCAAACTCACGACCTATGGGTCGGATGCATCATGCACTGGCCATGCCCACCCCATTTTAGTGAAGAGGAAAAACTCGCAATACATCATGTGACGACAACATGACGACACACATTTGACACCCCTGATCTAATCTTATGTTGGGCATCTGATGGTATAGAAGAATTTCACGTTATATGATTTGATAATTATCTGTGATTTCAATTGGAATTCATTTTTTACATATAATCTGATTGTCTGATTGAGAGAGTAAATAATGCAGAAAGTTAATATACTCTTTTAATTATCCTCTCTCTCTCTCTTTTATTTAATTATTTAATTATTATTTATTTTGTTTCTCTAAGCATCTGATGTCACCTAAATGACATTTAGAAGCTTTAGTATAGTTTCAGGTTCTGTTTTTTTTTTTTTGTTTTTTTTTTAATGTGCTCACCAAATTCTTAAAGTGAAATTATTGATGGGTTTCATTTTTTGGTTGGATTTCATTTTAGCCTGATATTGGTTCAGGATGAGAGAAAATGACTGGCCCAGGGTTACCCAGTTAGCTTCCTTGGCTAAAAAAAAAATACCTTAACCCTGCTGGTTTTATATTGCTCCATGAAATTTTCATGGAAAAAGCTTTTTCACATATATTGATGTATATGGATAAAGTTCTTCCACATAAGAAGGAAACGTGTCTGAGAAGGTTCTTCCTTATTCAAAGAGATACCAATGCCTATGTGATTATATACCAAGAATCCTTTTTTCTGCCATCTAGATTTGTACTGGAGTTTTTGCTAGAGCTGAAGCTTACAATGAGACAATAGCCCTACAATGGGGCATTTTATTGAGTTATTCCAGTGCTTAGATAGCTTATATGAGCTGTCCAACTTTCTGAATTCTGAATAATAAAAAGAAAAAGGAATATGATTCATCTGTTATTTCTTTAAAAATACATCATTTATTTTTTATGTTTTTATCAGAACAGTGTGGCACCCATCCAACCTTGATTGATCTTGAAAAAGTTAAATTGGAGTTAGACTACTGAATAGTCAAATAAGGAAATTTCATACGTGTCAACTAGTCTGGGCAGTTGGAAATTTATTCTAGAAGAGAGCAATGGTGCAGTATTTCTATATTTTTACCAAGAAAACAAAGGGGATCTGTCTAGATAGTCAGCATATATTGAGTTGACTCAAAAAATTTATGGGAATTTTGTTGAACGAATAATACTCCTACCTACCATCTCTTTAGCATGCAAACACAACTTACGGTAATCAATTCAGAGCTAGTAAACGTGTAGTTGCTAACTGAAACAGTTTAGAAAGCTTTCAACAGATCTTAATTAAATATATAACTTAATAAATTAAACATATGCTTATAGGGTGAGATGTAGATTCGATAGAGACAGGCCCTAAGATGATGCTATGACATTCATTTAGAGTATTTTTTTATCTAGCCAGTCTGATCAAGTTAATGAAAACCGGGTATTAAATTTCACACCTGTTAGAGCAGTTTAGACAAAACTCTTTTTCTTGCATGTCCTGGCAGAATGGGGGGCAGGTGGGGAGGAGCTCAGAATGCAATATTAGGGATTGGGTTTTGCAGGTGCAGCCAAAACCAACAGCCTGTACAGTAGCCCTTTTAGACTTTCTAGATAAGTAGCTTGTTCAGGCAGAACAAGAAAAATGTGAGGTTTTGGCTTCACACTTATTAGCAGTGGTGCGTTGCTTCCGGTTCGGTCCGGTTCTATAGCACCGGTAGTAAAACCGGTGGGAGGCTCTGCCCACCTGCCATGATGTCATCATGGATGATCTGCGCATGCGCATTAGCATGCATGCTCCCGCTGCGAACCAGTAATAAAGGTAAGTGGAACCCACCTCTGCTTATTAGATTAGGTAAATAGGACTTTGAATGAAAAATATTATTATATAAACCCACTTTTAAGCAGAACTAAATTTAGACAGCAGCTGATGCCTATTAACTCAAGTCTTTCAACTGTTTTCATTATATAACTTTATCAGGAATATTAAGAAATGGAGAGAATTAAATAGGAAAATAGAATGTCTGTAAGTGCTCTAGACTTCATTATCCACATTAAAAAAGATATCAAGTTTTTTCTTCTTGTGTCTTCAGTTCTTTGAGTAAGAACCCAGGAGGAATTTTTCTAGCCTTTTATTGAGAAATGCCATCCATTTCAAAAGAAATATTCATATGGAAGATTTTTTTTTTAAATCAGTTTTACATTTCAAAATTTCCATTTCTGGAAGTTTTAAATTTATATTTAATTACATGGTATTATTTAGAGCAGATATTTCTGGCATATACACTTCAGGAAATAATATTTTATGATACTAAGGTGATTGTTGGGGGCAGTTATCCTGACTCTGTAAACTGCTTAGAGAGGGCTGTAAAATACTGTGAAGTGGTATATAAGTCTAAGTGTTATTGCTATAAGAAAGGTCAAAATTTGAACTCTCTTTTGGTGTTGTGATTCAACATGATTGTTATATTTCTTGAAATGATGCAGTCTTTTTGGAGTGATTATTAACTCGTAGTTTTGATGGACCACTAGGTCTTCTTCTGTCATCAGTTTTCTAAGTTTCTATGTTTTATAACTCATCCTGATTATTAACTGCTATATTTCTCATTCTAAAGGACAACATGCTGAATTATGGAGCCTGTTGTTGCCCTTTTAAGATAACACCTCTGGATTCATTGTGTTCTCACAGTTTTTGTATTTGAGGGAAGAGCCTTGGTGGTGCAGTGATTAGAATGCAGTACTCCAGGCTAATTCTGCTGACTGTCAACTGCCAGCAATTTGGCAGTTCAAGCCTCACCAGGTTCAAAGTTGACTCAGCCTTCCATCCTTCTGAGGTGGGTAAAATGAGGACCCAGTTAGTTGGGGTCAATATGCTGACTCTGTAAACCACTTAGAGAGAGGGCTATAAAGCACTGTGAAGCAGTATATAAGTCTAAATGGTATTGCTATTGCTATTATCCATACCTTGGTTGGATCATACATCATAGTTATTTATTTATTTATTTATTTATTTATTTATTTATTTATTAAATTTATATACCGTCCTATTCCTGATGGACTCAGGGCGGTGAACAGTGAACGATAAAAATACATGTAATACAAACGTTTAAAAAAAAAACAATTAAAATATACTAAACACTCTGGTCCTAGATAATTCAAGACATCCCAGTTTAAAATAAAATCAAAAGCAATATAAAGTGAAAGTTAGGCCAGGCCGGCCTGCTGAAACAGGAATGTTTTGAGGGCACGGCGGAAAGTGCGCAGATCCAGGATCCTCTGTATCTCTGGGGGGAGCTCGTTCCAGATGGTGGGTGCCCTCACAGAAAAGGCTCTTTTAGTTCATTAGTGTTCTGTGTGAAAAAGTTTCAAATGTTGAAAAAAACAGCAACTAGGTGGCTGACTAGTGCAGAAAACTGTGATCATATTTTGCCCAGACTGAACATCCTGCACACTTTGCCAATTTTTAAGAACTATGCAATATTCTAACTTTATACCTCTGAACTAATTTTCTACTTGAAAGGATACAAACTAAGGAATGCCGTGCAAAACTAGAATACAACAAATACTAATTAATGTACACACATTGCCTGCTTTTCTGTGAAAAGAAATAGTGCTAAAGTTGCATAAATAAATTCCCCCAATAAGCCCAACTTTAGAATAAAAAAAATCTCACAATTAATGGGACTTAAATCACTGTGATGAATTGTTGAATTATTGCTGTGGAACTCCCCATAAGAAACATACTCTGACCATATCCTCATAATTATAAGCAATCATTTTGAAATGTAACAAGATAAGAAAACAGCAAAATTGATTGCAATAAAATTTCAGAACAATTTAAAAGATTATATATTATTTTAAATGGATTTTTAAAAAATCTGCATGTTTTCCTGTTTTACATTATTGATAAATAACAACAGCAATAGCTCTTAGACTTATATACTGCTTCACATTGCTTTTATAGCCCTCTCTAAGCAATTTACAGAGTCAGCATATTGCCCCCAACAATCTGGATCCTCATTTTACCCCCACCCCCCTCAGAAGGATGGAAGGCTGCGTCAACCTTGAGCCTGGTGAGATTTGAACTGCCAAATTGCAGGCAGCCGGCAGGCAGCAGAAGTAGCCTGCAGTACTGCACTCTAATCACTGCGCCACTGCGGCTCATGGGATATAAATTAAAGTATGGGATAGAAATTAATGTAATATTATATTGGCAGAATAAATCTGAAAAATGCAATGGTTCTTGGGTATTTATCACTACCTTATCATTACCCAGAGTTGCTCTATAAGGGAGATGGACAGTCTCTAAATATGATATATAAATAAATAACCTGTTTATCCACAGGTTAAGTTTGGCCTAGAAACCCAGAGTTTGTGAGTTCTAGTCCCGCTTTAGGCATTATAAAGCTGATTGGGTAACTTTGGGCAAATCACTGTTTCTCAGCCCAAATCACCTCACTGGGTTGTTCTGGTAGAGAAAATAACAGGAGAACAGAGTATTAGGCATGTTTGCTACCAAAGGCAGATTTTTTTTTTTAAAAAAGTTAAAAATAAAACAAATCTCCTTTTGCTACAAAGTACCCAAATCCAAGCCTAGATCCATGTTCGCATCAGCCTTGCCAAGAATTTGCCAACCTGTTTGTCTATTTTAATATGTGGCTGGAATGTTCTTTACCGTATCCCAGTGGTGGGTTTCAAATTTTTTTACTACCGGTTCTGTGGGTGTGGCTTGGTGGGCATGGCAGGAGAAGGATACTGTAAAATCTCCATTCCCTCCCCACTCCAGGGGAAGGTTACTGCAAGAATAGATGGGGACGGGGCCAATCAGAGGTATTTACCGGTTCTCTGAACTACTCAAAATTTCTGCTACTGGTTCTTCAGAACTGGTCAGAACCTGCTGAAACCCACCTCTGTCATATCCACACATTTCAGACAACAGCTTGGTGAAGAACTGCATTCTTTTTGCTTCCTTTATTTGTCATTCTATAATTTCCCTTCTTAAATAAGAGTGGCAGTCACTACATTCTATTAGTGCATTATTTTACCAGCAAGGGAAAATATTTTGGGTGTATTAAGAAGTGTAAAAGGGGGAAAACATGCATTGGTTGATTTATTTACCCATGGTGCTTTTGGTTTGTCCATAAATTAAAGAACGGAAGAAAACTGTCCTACTCTGGAGGTCCTATTGAAGAACCAGCTATTTTTTGGTCTTTTATCAGTTGGTTCCTTGCCCTTCCTCCTTGTAACAAGTGCTAATCAACAAGCCTTCTTAAAGAGTTTCAGGCAGGGTTGTTCAGTGTTCAACACACAGGTTTTAAAGGGTGATAGAAAACTTCATATTCTCTCAGCTGGAGAGAAGGGACTCATTGTAGGTGTAAATCTCTGGCAGCTGACTGTTGGAGCCCATGAGCCGTACCTTGTAAATAATTCACTTAGGGAAAGAGGGGGGAAAAATATGCATATGAGAATGAAATGTCATTTATAACTCATAGAATATTGGCTTGGCTAAGAAAAACTTTCCAGCCCCTTCAACTCATTACATAGCACTAAGAAGGAAAATTGGGAGGAGGGCCCAGGGTGGGTGTAGCATAAAATCTCTACCTGTCACTTTCACCACACTGTTTTTCAAATGAGATCATAAAATGGGGGTTGCTGGAAATACAAAGATGGTTGTAGTTGTCAAACCCCCCCCTTTTTTTTTTGCTTTGCAAAGACCAGGGAGATTTAGCCAATATAATATAAGCTCCAAACTCAATTGCAGAAAATACGACTTCAGCAACAGAGTGGTCAATGCCTGGAATTCACTGCCTGACTCTGTGGTTACTTCCCCATAACTTTAACCTTAGACTGTCTACTGTTGACCTCACCCCATTCCTAAGAGGTCTGTAAGGGGCGTGCATAAGCGCACCAACGTGCCTACCGTCCCTGTCCTACTGTCCCCATTTATTCATATCTTTATCCTGTATTCATAATCACGTTCGTACTTATGTTATCTTACGTGTTTGACAAATAATAAATAAAATAAAAATAAAAATAATTTTAGACTTACTTGTGTTTTGTTATTTTTATATACAGATTTACTGTATTTACCACAAATAAGAATAACGCTGGGTTGGCACAGCAGACTAAACTGCTGTTGTTAAAATAGCACTTAGCTGCCAGTTGCCTGCAATTACTGCAAGTTCAATTCTCACCATGCTCAAGGTTGACTCAGCCTTCCATCCTTTCGAGGTAGGTAAAATGAGGACCCAGTTTGTGGGGACAATAAGCTGACTTTGTATAAAACAGAACATTGCTTAGGAGGGGCCAAAAAGCCCTACTAAGCAGGTATATACAAAAGTATGAAGGCTATTGCTTAATGCATTGTAAGCCGCCCTGAGTCTCCGGAGAAGGGCAGCATATAAATCGAACTAATAAATAAATAAATAAACTGATTCCCCCCCCTTCCTTAAATTAAAACACAATCACACCTCTTTTCCTTCCTTTACAGAATTCTCAGGGAATGTAAGAGGTCTCTTGGCTTCAAAACTAACTTAATCAGGAACAATGTTTTCTTTTTATATAAATGAAAATGCCTTGCTAGATGTTTTCATTCTTTACAGCATAGAGGGCAATGTTTTTTTTTTCTGGCAATAGCTTCAGGTTTTCCTAAATGATATTTTGAAGGTTTTATGCAAGCAGCAGGCAGGGCTGAAGCCAACAGTGATCAAAGCAAGAGATGTTGGCATTCACAGGAAGGGTAAGTGTCTATAAAGATTCTCAGTCATCTAGGTCATGGTTGTCCCAAAGATGCTTTTTCAAAAGGCAACTGAACTTTGTTTTTCCTTGAAGACATTTCGTTTCTCAATTTGAGAAGCTTCTTCAGTTCTGACTGAATGGTGGAATTCCTTCCATCCTCCACCATTCAGTCAGAACTCCCACTGATGAGAATGGAAAGGGGATTTCTCTATATCTCCTGGAATTCTAGTGCTCCTGCCAAGCTGCTCCAGAGACCTTCCTGCTTCTCACAAATGTGGTTTCTTTTTTTTTCCAGGGGTGAAATCCAGCAGGTTCTGACAGATTCTGGAGAACAGGTAGTGGAAATTTTGAATCGTTCAGAGAACCAGCAAATACTACCTTTGGCTGTGGAGAGGGAATGGGGATTTTGCAATATCCTTCCCCCAGGAGTGGGGAGGGAATGGAGATTTTGCAGTCTCCTTCCCCTACCATGCTCACCAAGCCAAACCACGCCCACCAAGCCATGCCCACAGCACCGGTAGTAAAAAAAAATTGGATTTTACCACTGTTTTTTTTCTGTGTGAAGGGGACTGCCTCAGAAATAGAGGCAACCTTGCACTCAAGTAACAACTTCTATGAATGAGGCCTTCAGTCATGAAATCATAGAAACAACTATGTATACCTATACGAGCATGATACATGCCCTGAGAAGAAAAAGATTGAGAAGATGTCATTTCCTATATTAATGCAATCTGTCCTGGCTTGAGCATCTAAATTAATGTATGTCCATATGAATGGAATTTCCAGTTATGTGCAGAGATCTTAGTATGAGTAAGCTTCTGAATTACTGGAATCCTGCATATAAAATGCACATTTTATATCAGGATCACATTGATCTTGGAGACAAGAAAACCACATGAATTTAAGGTGGAGGAAATAGTGTGCTCCTATTGCATTTTGATAGATAGATAGATAGATAGATAGATAGATAGATAGATAGATAGATAGATAGATAGATAGATAGGCAGGCAGGCAGGCAGGCAGGCAGGCAGGCAGGCAGATAAGGCCAAAGGTGAACAGGATTGTTCCTGGATCTGTCTCAGGTAAATAACCTTATACTGAAGATTTATTGTTGCTTTATAATGAATTTTTGAATTATTATTAAAATATTCCCTTGTTTGTGTTAGCATAACATGTATTCAAAAGCCAACTTTTAAAAATATTCTATTACTTAAAATATATTGAATGCATGCAGAATAGAGTAAATTTACTGTATTCTATTCTTATCATTCTAAAAGGTGACATATATAGAACTTGGATTGATAGCTAAGCAGCTGTGCTTATGCTTTTTTTCCCCTTTTCAGATCAACACACCAACATCATTATAGCATGGTTAAAGTTCAAATATTGAAATGCAGAATTCTCTTTGCAGAATCTGATGAAGACGTTGATATTTCCTTTGCCATGTAGGGTCTGCTAAGCTCCTTTTCTTTTTGATCTTACCAAGGAGAGCAGTGGGTCTCTATTCTCTCTCATGTTGTATTTGCCAGTTCTTGATCCAGCCCTGCTTAATGTCGCCTAGGTTGAGACTGTAGACAGATTATGTGGTATAATTCATTATGAAGCAATTGCCAGGAAGCCTGAGCCACTGGTCCAGGAAAAGGTCCTAACCAGTTGTCTTTTATACTGGAATGATTTTATGCTTTAGAGACAAATAAAAAATGTGGCTGCAATGCCATAGGCTGAATTTGCTATATTGCTACAATTGCCAGTAAATACAGAAGGTTCATTGCAGTATTTTCAGGTCCAGAGATTCTCTGAATTATCCTGAACTCTTGAAAAGGTAGAACACAACTGCTTTCAAAGGTAAAATCATTAACCTTGATTGCAATCTGAGGTTCTCATGTTACATCCCTTAATTAATAAATTAATTATCATTTTACTTCTTTCGGTTTTTTTATACCATCTTTCCATTCAAGTAACAAAATAAAAATTAAAAGCAACAGCATTAAACTTAATTAAAATACACCCATCCTTCAAACATCCTTTTTACAAGGCCTATTTAAAAGGTACGTTTTAATTATATTTTTTCAAGCAGAAAGAACAGAGTAAAACCATTTCGGAAGGAAGTGCTTTCCACTGTTTGGGAACGATAAGAGAATTCTGGACAATGACAAGGGAGCAATAACCCCCCCCCCCCAGATATTCCTGACTTTCTTCTACTGGTTGTCCAGATATTTGCAGGTAGCCCTTGTTCCGTAGGACTTACAATTTACAACAAAGCAAAATGACATTACAATATAATGTATATTTACATGAAAAATAGCAGCTTGTGATGGGAAATGGTACAGGGGAGAGATATGACCAATATAATGGTATTATACTTGGGTTCAGGTCTTGATGCACTATTAAAATGACAAAGACAAAGAAGTGATGGGAATACATCATCTTGTGTTGAATACACATTTTTTTTTTCATTATCAAAGGCTATTGATCACTGGTGTGTCAGCACAACTTGCAATAAATGTGGTAAAACTATTATTTTTGTTTTTAGGATCGGACGCGATACAGCTGTTGATGCTGCTACATTGGGATGGCAATGTGTAGTCACATTCATTTTGCATAATCAAAGGAAGCAGTCAGGAAAAGCTTTAAAAAGAAAAATAATAGCAAGGACATTAACATTATCTTCTCTCTTTCTGCTGGAAAACATCTTACTGGTGTGACTTTGTATGAATAGCCAGTTCTTTGGAAATAAATTACGATCAAAATCCAAAGACAACCATAAATTAAACGTGGCTTTTTTTCCCCTTCCTACTTTGGTATACATGACTTTCCATTAAGCTAGCCTCATATAATATACCTCGGATGTGTTCAATAAAGGCCTGTAAATTATAGTAAGTATTTAAAATGGTAAATAGACGTAGAAAAAGGCCACATTAGGATTAATGAATGAAAGGGTTGATACTGAAAATGCACTTGTAAATAAATAACGAGGAAAGTAAAATGACATACTCTTAGGTTAGAGTTGCAAGTAGAAAATGATGATAAATTGTGGGGCTTTTTGCCAGGGCATCTCATTTTGGGTAACTGTCTCTTGAAGACCTTGTAAAGAAGGCTTCTCTGTTCCTCATTGCAGGCTTTGGACAAGCTCAGACTGAGTTCTGTAGCTCAGCAAGGCCAGATGGTAAAGAGAAGGAGGTCCTGCCATTTTATAATAATTGTGTTTAAGTGGGAATTTGGGAAGATAGCACTTTATATGCAGAAGACATCTGACAAAATGACCTCTTTCACATAACCATTTAAACTACAGCATCATTCTCCTCCTTTATGTCTGGCCTCCCTATGTTCTGTCATCTTGCATCTGGTCAGTGATTACAGAAATAAAAGAAGCAGCGATTTCCAAAATATTGGGGTTTGTGTGCTTTATTTATTATTTATTTTTATTTTCATTAATTGTATTTGTATGCTAATTGATCAAGGCATCTCAATATATCTTCTTTATGTCAATCATTCCTTAAATTTTAAAAAATGGTGTGCCACGTATTTCTTTTTCTTAAGTGGAAGGGTAGTTGCCTTCTTTTTCAATACCGCATGAGTGCCTATTTGGTTAAATGTACATTTTTAGCAAATAATCTAACTGTAGATATTCCTGCATATAACTGACCACATTTTTCATATATATATATATATATATATATATATATATATATATATATATATATATATATATATATATATATATATATATATGGTTATTTAGTATCTTTAAATGTTGATTATTATTTACTTTATTTCTAAACCTCTGTTCTTCCCAAAGGAACCCATATTAGCTTATTTATTCATTTACTAATTTCTATGCCACTCTACTCCCAATAATTCAGTGTAAAATATCTTAAAATGATCAAAAATAACATCTGAAAGGCAATAGAGTTACAGAAAAATAAAATGTCTTATTTAAAGAAAAGGCCTTTCTCTTTTTGAAAAGTGGTATGACTAAATGTGTCACAATAGTCATTCTTATTTTCTTCCTCTTGTATCTTCTGCTTTCAAAAATGTTTTGATCAAAATTCCAAGAGATTGGCTGTTGGTTGATGTGGAAGAGGAACTTATGGTTGAAAAGAATTTATGTTTGAGCATTCCAGGGTTGTTAAGTTGTATAGGGTCTCTGTTTACTTTCATTTTGTGATAATTATTCCAGACCAATATTTCCCAACTTTGGCAACTTTAAGATGTGTGGACTTCAACTCACAATTCTCCAGTCAGCATGAGTTGAAATCCACACATCTTAAATAACAATTTCCCCCACAATTTAGGGATGGAATCTTTTTCTCAATAATAAAAAGCATTCTCATGGAACATCCACATTAGTCCAAGGAAAAAATCATGTTTAAAACTTTGAAGAGCTGTTGATTGGCAGGATAATAATGATTAATTAAATGGAGCAGGCATTAACATCCAGATGTAGGAGACATATTTCTGTAGTTCAAAAGATGCTTTGGAATCCCCTTTAGCATACGTCCAACTATCTTTTCTTTAACTATTGACTTCAGTATTGGATTTCTTCCAATATGGAGCTATTAGAGAAAAATGACAAAGATGTGCAAGTCAGTGTTGACGTGTGGTGATTGTCTGGACAAATCCCTGCAGTAGTCTTGGCAAGATTTCAGAAGTTGTTTTCCATTGCCTGCTTCCTAGGTTTGAGAGAAAGTGACTAGGCTAAGGTCACCAAGTTGGTTTTGTGTTTAAGGGGAGACTACGACCCATGGTTCCCTGATTTCAAGCCTGATGCCTTAACCACTGCACCAGATTGGCTCCCTAGGGAAGGATAGAGAAGTATAGTTTATTTTTAAAAAATAAATCCATAACTAGAAATCATCTTTCTGTTATTTGTGTGTGGGCTTTACTATTTATACTTTCTGACCTCTAATCTTAGACAACACAAATGAATTCAGGTCAGGTGTGTGTGCTTGTGTAATCATGTGCTTAATGACAGAATGAACACACAGAACTATGTGGAAGTTGGACTGCAATGGCAGATTCTGGAGTATAAGCATTATCACGGTTATCTAATACTTCTTTTCAGGAGAATTCTAGGTTAATTTTCTTGTTTCTCTATAGCAGTATATTCATAACTACAGTAATGACCAAAATTGTGGAAACCTTTTGGGAAAAGTGTATTTTCTAAAACTAGCTAATAACCTCACTTTTTTTAGAGTAGTACCATAAAATTATATATCAATGGAAAGATAATTTAATCAAGATTGTAATGCAATAACTTTTATGAAGGATTTGCTATTAGAATAGCAGTTACAGTATAAAGAAGAAAAGTGAAATGTAGAAAAAAAGAGATATACAAAAATTATCACCATAGAAAAAAAGAGATATACAAAAATTATCACGTCAGTTAATACTTAGTTGGGTAAACTTTAGCATGAATTACGGCCTTACAACATCTTCCCATGGAGTGAACTAAATCTTTTAGTTCTGCAGCAGTTCTAATGTGAAACCAAGATTGAATTATTGCTTCTATTAAATGGGTTTTATTGCTGGGTCGCTTCTGACTAACAAGTTTCTTTAGTTGGCTCCATAGATTTTCAATTGATTAAGGTCTGGGCTTTCCCAGGCCATTCCAGCAGTGGAATATGATTATCTTGAAACTCTAAAAAAAAGTGGTGTTATTAGCCATCAAACCTCAAAAATACATTTTTCCCAAAAGGTTTCCACAATTTTGGCCACTACTATATAATATTCACTAGCCTTTGAACGTATAAATAACATAATACTTTGTATGCCTATGGAATAATTAGGATAGTATATTATGTTATAGATAAACTGAATGCAGATGAAGCAAAATTGCAAACAGCTATAACAGACAAAATTTTCATCTACTTTAGGAAATAGACTTTTATCTATAATAGCCGCATCCTTTATAGGGAATGCCATCATCCTGTACATCTTATTTCATTAGGGTTCAAATTCATGCATCTGCCATCCTGCCAAATAGATGGCCAACAGTGTTGATGTTGACCTCCTTTCATTGTAGACAGAGCAGATGGAGAATGCTACCTGGGTGACAATGTTGAGCATTTGTTTGGTCTGTTTACACCCTGACCTGATCCATCAGACATTTCTGGAAGAACATGTTCTAGTACTCCACAGCACCCATAACAGAAAGTACTGTTTTTGATTCAGAACAAATGTTTTTGGGATAGAGATGTTAATATGATATTAATGAAATGCAAGCTATATGATTAAGACTGAAGAATAGAATAGAATTTTGTATTGGCCAAGTGTGATTGGACACACAAGGAATTTGTCTTGGTGCATATGTTCTCAGTGTACATAAAAGAAAAGATACGTTCATCAAGAATTATAAGGTACAACACTTAATGATAGTCATATCAAATAAGCAAATAAGCAATCAGGAAACAATATCAATATAAATCGTAAGGATACAAGCAACAAAGTTACAGTCATACAGTCATAAGTGGAAGGAGGTGGGTGGTGGGAACAATGAGAAGATTAATAGTAGTGCAGACTTAGTAAATAGTTTGACAATGTTGAGGGAATTATTTGTTTAGCAGGGTGATGGCGTTTGAGAAAAAACTATTCTTGTGTCTAGTTGTTCTGGTGTGCAAGTGTTCTATAGAGTCGTTTTGAAGGCAGGAGTTGAAACAGTTTATGTCCAGGATGTGAGGGGTCTGTAAATATTCTCACAGCCCTCTTTTTGACTCGTGCAGTATACAGGTCCTCAAAGGAAGGCAGGTTGGTAGCAATTGTTCAATTCAATCAATAAACATTGATCTTATATAAGTATTGACTACATGAAATATGAGACTCAAGTTGTTCTCTCTGGTTGAGTCAGGACAGTGAACTAACTATTGGAGTAAACTATTGCAAACTTGCTCTCACACTTCTAAAGCTCTGTTCTTGTAGTTGGGCTGGGATGTTGCTATTGACATTTCCCCTAGGTCTGGTGTGGAAAAAAAAATAATGAGACCAAAAAACAGGTTCCAAGTATGAATATATGTATTCAAGAAAGTTCCAGGACTACTGCTTCTCTTTATGTTTTCAGAAATAAAACTTGTAGTGAGACCATCACCAGCAGTTTGATTCTATTGTATGAAAAAGTCTGTTTATAAAAACAAGTTGTTCATTTATTCATACACAAGAAAAGTCAAGTATAAATGTTTAAATAAACAGTTTTAGTTTTGTTATTTACTGTATCAGCCACTTTAATAACCCGGTCTGTAGAAAACAAAATATAAAAAGAATAAAATAGAAAATGTGTTATTGTAGAAAAGCTGCTCTTAACAATACCTTTTTCAGACTTGCTTAAAAGTTGATACTAACAGGACCAAATTGATGGAAGGGAGGTATGAGCTATAAGCTCACCACAAGACTGTCATGAGACTAGCATATGTTGCTGATGGAAAAGGCCTTTTTATTTACTCGTTATGCTTTGTTTTTGGTCAACATCAGATGTTTTTTTATACCTTGACTACAGGTAAAAGGAAAAAAAAATAATGAAATGGAGAAGCCCAAAAAATATCAAAAAAAATCTCGAATAATGTATTTATTTATTTATTTATTTATTTATTTATTTATTTATTTATTTATTTATTTATTTATTTATTTAGTCGCATTTCTATGCCCCCCAACTCCCAAGGGACTCTGGGCAGCTTACAACAAAGAATAAAACAATGCGAACAATCCGGTCAAAAAATGTTAAAAGAAAAACATTAAAACATTAAAAACTTTAAAAACGTTAAAACACATGCACTCTAATTCGTGGCCGGGTCTCGCAAGATCATTATAATGAGATCAACAGCCCCAGGCCTGTTGGAAGAGCCAGGTCTTCACCGCTTTGCGGAAGGCCAATAGGGTGGGGGCGGTCCGGACCTCAGGACGTAATTGGTTCCAGAGAGCCGGGGCTGCCACAGAGAAGGCCCTCCCCTGCGGGCCCGCCAGCCGACATTGTTTAGCTGACGGGACCCGGAGGAGACCGACTCTGTGGGATCTTACCGGTCACTGGGAGCTATGTGGTAGAAGGCGGTCTCGAAGATAGCCTGGCCCTGAGTCATATAGGGCTTTAAAGGTAATGACCAACACCTTGAATTGCACCCGGAGACCAATAGGGAGCCAGTGCAGCTTGCAGAGAATTGATGTAATGTGGGTGTATCTAGGCGCAGGTATCTCCCCAAGCTCCTTCTGAAACCCCTCAGGGTCCATTAGGCGTCTGGGGCGGAACCACTTAATTGGGTCTGCCCAGGGTTGGGTTCTAAATTTTTTTACTACTGGTTCTGTGGGCATGGCTTATACTATGGGTGTGGCTTGGAGGTCATGTGACTAGGTGGGCATGGCTAGCTGGTCAGAGTCATTTCTGGAAGGTCCTCGCACTTATGACCAGTCCTCGCACTTATGACCTGACTCATTTGTTTGCTTTTAACACTGATCAGCTGTAGGACGGCCCTTTGAAGCCCCGTGGCAAGAGTTTAAACAGTTTTTTTCCCTCTAGTCATCAGCTGGAGATTGGGGGTGGGACCAAATAAAAGGTAAGAATAACGTGGGTGGGTGGGTGGGAGGGCAGGGGGGAGAACCGGTTCGGTGATGTCATATCGTCACCGCTACTGGCTCGGCCGAACCGGACCGAACCAGGAGGAACCCACCACTGGCTCCGCCTCCCTGCGATGGAGGAGTGGTGTCTTAAAGTCCAGCCTCAACAACATTGAGGATTGAGGATCATTAGGTGATCCAGTTTTATATAATGCATAGTATTTATGCATGTGAAATTCAGGAGACCAAATTATGATTCCTCAAATAGCAAACACAATTGAGCAGAATATGGGTACCTTTCTGGGAGTGAGTCTACTAGAAGGAAGAATACATTAATGTATGTGTGGGCATTAAATAGCAAAAATGCTATTAAATCAATGTGCCAGAGTAGATAGAATGGACAGTGGAATAAAACGTGTGTCTGACTCGCTCTCCCCAGCTGGGCAAGGACAAAGGTGAGTTTGAATTGGGGAGCTAATGTATTCCCTTATATTAGCACAGATGGTAAAGTATTGAACCTGACTATTGTACTTTGAATTAGGACAAACTTTTTATTCACTGACTGGGAAAGACAACTCAACCTTCTTATCTAAACCGCTTCCAAGAGCTCAGATGGGATTTGGTCACAATGTGTCAGTTACACACATAGCTGAGAGGACTGAATAGCATTTCACTGCTTGCTTGCATAACATCAGTGGTGGGATTCAATTTTTTTAACAACCGGTTCTGTGGGCGTGGCTTAGTTGGGGGTGTGGCTTGGTGGTCATGTGACTGGGTGGGCGTGGCTAGCTGGTCATGTGACTGGGTGAGCGTGGCTAGCTGGTCATGTGACCAGTGGGCGTGGCTATCTGCATAGGGACTACAGCAGGCTGAAAAAAGTCATTTCTGACTGGTCCTCGGACTTTTGACCGGTCCTCACACTTATGACCATCCTCACATTTATGCCCGTTGCGGCATTCTTAACAACCGTGTCACTCATTTCACAACTGCTTCTCTTCACCATGGTGACAAGATAGGGCAAAAACGTAAAATGTGAGGACAGTTGTAAGTTCGAGGACTGGTCAAAAGTGTGAGAACCAGTCAAAAATAACTTTTTCAGCCCTCTGAGTAGTCCATATGCACAAAAGGACTACCCAGAGAGCTGACAAAAGTGATTTCTGACTGGTCCTCGCACTTTTGACCAGTCTTCGCACTTATGACTGGTCATCATTTATGCCCATTGTAGCATTCTTAACAACCATGTCACTCATTTCACAACTGCTTCTCTTCACCATGGTGACAAGATAGGGCAAAAACGTAAAATGTGAGGACAGTCGTAAGTTCGAGGACTGGTCAAAAGTGCGAGGACCAGTCAGAAATAATTTTTTCAGCCCTCTGAGTAGTCCATATGCATAAAAGGATACAGCAATAGAGAGGGATGAAGGAAGGGAAGGGAAATTAGAGTAGGAGTGAGGGTAAGAGAGGGAGGAAGAGAGGAGGAGAAGGAGAAAGGAAGAGGAAGTAGGAGGAGAAGAAGAAGGGGAGGAAGAGAAAGTAAGAAGGAAAGAAAAGAGAGAAGTGGTAGGTTTGAGGAGAAAGATTGCTGTACAATAAAAAAGATGAAAGGGAAGAAAGCCAACCCCAAATAAATATAAAGATATTAAGATAAAGAATGAATTGTTAAACTTTAAAGAATAAAAGAGAACAAATATGAATAAATAACAATAATTAGAAATACATATACAAACATACAATGTATTTTCTTTGAACAGAGTATTTGGCCGGTTCACAAATTTAAACAGTGTTTAGTCATTTCAATTAAATTTACAATTTCTATATTTCCTTTTTGCCATATTTATTCCTCATCTATTTTTGTAAAAAACCAATATTACTCTTCATCTTCATCTCTAATCTTAATCAAATTCAATTTTTCCCTTCTATTCTATATTATACCCCTTTCCATTGTCATCTATTTTTATATCCATGCTCACATTGGTTAATTATGTAATATTACAGTTGTTTAATATAAATTCAACATTTTAATATAAATCAATTAGTTATATAACTATCTTTTTTGTATATTAATCAATATGAACATGAATATTCCAATTATTTCCATGCAATCCAACTTCTTACAAATCAATTAATTATATTTACCAATAATAATAAACCAAATAATTTCCCCCATATATTCCTCCAAACCACAACTTAACCATTTCTGCTTTCAACACAATATACAATTAATAGTATCTCAATTATTACAATTCCCTAGTTAAATAGAGCTTTTTTTCTTTTGTGTTTTAAAATCTTGAACTCTCCTCTTTTTCCCTAAAGAGGAACTACCTCTTTAGGGAAAACTACCTTTCCACGAAAGGTAATTTGCACCTACCTTTTTTGGTGAGGAAAAAGAAAAGAAATCTGCCTAATTTTCCAACGTTGCAACAACAGCAAAGCCAACAGCCTGCTTTACTTTCTGTTTCGTTTTTCAGGATAGCTAGGGGAAAAAAAATCAGCACTCTTTGCAAGCAAGCAGCAGAGCCCTGAGCAAAACAGCTGAGAGCAAATCAGCTGTGAGACGGGAGCCGATCTAAGCAAGGGCTAATTAGCCTATGCTGAAGCTCCGCGGGCCAATAAAATTACAAAAAAACATCGAACCATTTGTTAAATTGCTGGCTCGCCCGCCCCTCGCCCACCACTATTTATTGGCAATAAATAGTGGTGCAGAGGGGCGGGGCAAGGGGCGGGGCAAGCCAGCAATTTAACAAAGGGTTCGGCCAAACCCCCTAGAACCGGCAGAATCCCACCACTGCATAACATGCTTTGTTGATGAGAAAAAGAAAGTATCGGAGTATTGACATTCTCAAGTTAGAGTGATTCTCGCAATCTGATTGCAGAAGGGTTGTTACAATCACAGCTTTGGGAGAGATCTTGGGATAAAAATCTTAAATCCAATTATTTGCTGTACAATTGTTTGCTGTAGCTTTTTTTTTTTAATTTCTAAACATTTGTTACTAAAGTTTTATTACTTCTATGATGTCACTTTGTGAGCTGCCTGCTAGCTTGCCTTCCTTACATACTATTCACTTTTAGCAGGTACTCATCCCCTCAAATTAATTCCACTATATTGGGGAAACAGCAGAATTATTTCTTACCATTGAAAAGATGTCTGTTGAGTGTTAAAAAAGTCAAGTTCGCAGCCAATCCTGACTTGTAATCTTTGATTGGCCCATTGCAGCTGTCTTGATTTTTTTTTTTTTACTATATTCTGCAGACACCCCTGTAAGCATTGTCCTCATGTGTTCTGTAAAATTCCTTAACCTATCTGTCTGAAATTCACATGACAGGAATGATTTTCCCTAAAAATGTGATACTACTACCTCTCAAAAATAAAATAAATCCTTTAATGGCATCTTCTTTTTGTTTTTAAAACGGGGTTTTAAAACTATGGATGGAAGGATTCAGCACCAATATCTAACCACATTTATTTAACTTCTTCTTATAATAATAATTTAGCATGCATGTAAGTGACATCACATCCTAATTAAAAACAAAAACGACATGGACTTTTTAATAAACTACATTTTAAACAAGTCTAGTTTAAAAAAATGTATGCCAACTTTGATTAAACTTAGTGTGCTTTTTCTCATAATGGCCTAATAATCTGGCCAATTTAATCTTGTGTTGATAGCAAAGGTAAAAGATAATTGGACCATACAGGAAGAATGGACTTTTCCTAGAATATTAGATCCAATCCTTGGATGTTTTTGAAATTGGATATCTTATTTTGAGGTACTTAAATGGAATATGGAACATGTTCAGACAGATCTATTGTTGGGTCACTGTAGCCCTTCAGAGTAACAGTTGCAAGTGACTCAATTAATGCAAAAGATAAGTAGTATGTTCCAAAATGTGCATCCTTAATGCATCCACTTTGTTTTATGTATTTAGGAATATTGTCAGTATATTTGAATGATCAAAAAAACTATCAGTTGTACCACTTCCTGTGCTGACTCAGAATCTGTACATTTCTTAAATAATTCTTGAAATAATTTCATTGTGCTATTTTCTGAAATTGATCAATAATAGATAAATCCATTAGACTGATTATATCAGGTGGTTAAATGTTCAGGTAGGTGTAGATGAATCTATTTTGCTGCCAGCAATGTATAGTCACTCCCGATTTAGAACTACTACATTTAAAAAGGCTATTTGGAATGCATTATGGCAATTTGAAAAACGATTCCTTGATTTTAGGAAAAGTTTATATGTTGCACCTTGTGTGCTCTTTCTTTTTCCCGATTGGTGGATTATATTCCAATTGATTTATTTTATGTTTATGGAATACGGCAAACTATCTGACAGAATATATTGTCTGTGATTATTTAGATTAACTTCATTCATTTAGTGTATTTAAATTCCCTTCATTTATCTATATGACTTTTGTAAATTTTCCGACGTCCTGAATCTATAAAATAATATGCAAGGGAAACACAGTTTTATAATCATTAAAAGAAAGTTTCCCTACATGACATTTTTAATCTGCATGAATCCAAAGAGAGAGACAAATTCTTGGTAATGAATTTGTAGCCTCTTAAAGAAAGAAAACTTTTTTAAAAGGCCTGAAGCATTTTTAATATGTCTGAATGGGTACAAATATTTTCTGAGGAAAAATAAATCTACAGACTATGTTGAATGAAGGACATAATTACAGTGAGAGCCATTTAATTGTTCTCTAGACTCCAGAGGGTGATGGAAGTTCAGGCTTCTATTGAATAAGTTCTGTGAAAAGACAATAATATAAATGTTGGTAAAAATATGAATATAATAACTCTCCAGAATATTAGATCCAATCCTTGAAGCAAACTGGATGCTCTTGACATTGGACACTTTATTTTGCTGCTTAAATGGAATATGAGATTGAAATAAATTGATAGAAGTCCTCATGCTTTTACAATAATGTACAAATGCATATACATATATAGCATTTTTATCCTAGTTTTTATCCCTATTGTTGATTATTAAATGCAGCAGATCAATGGCC
The DNA here is from genome assembly GCF_029215685.1 of Pituophis catenifer annectens. Classification (NCBI taxonomy): domain Eukaryota; kingdom Metazoa; phylum Chordata; class Lepidosauria; order Squamata; family Colubridae; genus Pituophis; species Pituophis catenifer. The sequence goes on from NW_027256883.1 coordinate 60,668,472, forward strand.
AATGCAAAAATGGGAAAAATAATTTACATTGTTTTACCATTCCTAATGCTTTTTGAAATAGACAAATCTCCAGTCATTTGTTAGAAAACCAATAGAAAGGCAAATAGGTCTCTTGAAGAATTCTGCAAGCTGGGAGCAAATATATATATATATTTGGTCTTGTCATGTAAAGGTGCCCTTCCATTTTCATGAGGACATGGAACAGATCTACTGCTGATAAATAAGTGATCAGTATAAAGTGATTGGGGGAATAAAATATTCTTGCTTTAGCTGTTCAGGAATTTAATGGTTAGTTAATCTAGAACCACTGGAAATCAATAAAAATGATTGCATACTAATGATATGTTCTGTGCTTTAGATCCCAATACGAATGATTTCTTTTATTTTATCTGAAAATAACCATAGTAATTATGACTGTGATAAAAGTGGGTTTTTCAGGAAAATGGATTTCAGTATATCAACCATAAGTCAATTTTTGACATCATGATCTCCTAAAAGTTTAATAGCAATTCAATATTTAGAATATAGTTCAAGTTCACCTCAAGTTGTAAAAATTATTGCTAGAAAACATTAGATGTTATTTAAATAAAAACATTCTTTGCTTTTTAATTAATTGATGAACTTTTGCAGGTTAAAAAAAAATGTATCTATTATGTTACTTATCCAGGGATAAATTATTTTAGGAAGTTAAGCTCTTCGTAAGTATTCCATGTCCAAATTCTTGAGACTCTCTGTAGAAAAAGACATGCCAAACTGGGAATGCTTTAATAGTTTTCAAAAAATTGCAGCATTGATAAGTTATTTAAAATATAAATATAGAGCAATTTACCAAAATGCAATCAAATTAAGAATATTCACTAGAAAATCATTCATATATAATCTATATATAATCAATATAATATATATATATATTGAATTGTGAATAAGCACCACCAAAATACCACAAAATTTACTTTGAAGTAGAAAAGCAAGAAGTGCTGTATTATTTTGTAGTAGAATGATGCTTATATATTAACTTTTATTTCAAGGGTACTCAACATACAGGGCTCCATTTGTTGCTGAGCCAAGCAAGTTCTAGTCAGCATGGCCAATAATAAAGATTGTTGCAAATATGACATGCTTATTTGATGAAATTTTGATCACCTATTTTATAGGATGCAATCCAAAAAGGAATTGTATCACTTGTTCAGTTAGCAAGAAATTTGCAGTATAAACAATTCTTGTGCACTGCAATTTTAAATATGTTCTCGAAATCTCCAGCTGATATAAATACGCAAACCTTTTATGTATCAAATTCATTTCAGATTTAAGAACTAAAACAATTTTTAGCTTATTTGATGGCTAAAAGGTATAAGCAGAAAAATTTGCTGTTTGGGTATATGAGTTGTTTAGGCAACATGACTTTAGCATTTGTTCCTAATGTATCTATCCCAAAACAGAGACCCCGTCACCTGTTTTAGAATTTTATATAGCGATGTTACATGAAATAAAATGTATAATAGCTTCATCTGAGCCTGTAGAAGATGACCAGGCCAAGCCCGAGGGAGGGGCTTGGTCAAAAGCATCATAAATCACAATTCTCTACAAGAATCTGACCCACAAAGATCTAAATATAGACCACCTTGAACGTCTCTCTTATCTCCTGCTCATTTCCTTTGACTGCTAGTAGATCAGATTCTTGTAGAGAACTTAAGCTTACAATAAATATTTATACTCGTTTGAACTGCCTGAATCTCCTGATTTTCCCAACACCTGACAGAGCCCTCAAAATAGTATCTTATTCTCATTTTCTTAGTTAATGTTGAGACAATAACAACTGTAAAATAAATCCTATTGCTAAAAACTTCCGTACAACATAGGCAGTGAAGTATGTGATTTAGGTTGTAGATAGCAACACCTGCCTGCTTAAATCCAGCAGGGAATCTGACTATGTGCCTCCTTGATTAAAAACTGCCATTTTCAGAAGTCATGGAAGAATGTTTTGCTGCAGTGGTGAAATCCAAATATTTTTACTACCGGTTCTGTGGGCGTGGCTTGGTGAGCATGGTGTGGCTTGGTGGGCATGGCTTAGTGAGCCTGGCAGGGGAAGGATTCTGCAAAATCTCCATTCCCACTCCACTCCAGGGGAAGGATACTGCAAAATCCCCATTCCCTCCCCACTCTTGGGGGAAGGATATTGCAAAATCTCCATTCCCACCCCACTCTGGGACCAGCCAGAGGTGGTATTTGCCGGTTCTCCGAACTACTTAAAATTTCCGCTGCCAGTTCTCCAAACTGCTCAAAATTTCCGCTACCGGTTCTCCAGAACCTGTCAGAATCTGCTGGATTTCACCCCTGCTTTGCTGTCTGCCTTCTTTAGAATTTTCTATATCCGGGTATTTAGAAAACTAGCAAAAACCTGGTTATTTCACCAAGCCAATAAAGTTGAATTGTTATTCCTCTGGATGATTGGTTTTAATATTGTTATTGTTGTTGTTGTTGTTGTTGTTGTTATTATTATTATTAATTTATTATTATTATTATTATTATTATTATTATTATTATTATTAATCACAAATCCTGGTTCTATAGTATTGTAATATATAATATTGCTTTCAATTTGATTTATATTGCTTTGTTTAATCCCAATTATGTGTTGATGAGATGTATGCCTCTCAGAATTGGCTAATGGGAACAGCTAATACTGTAAATCCAAGCAGATATTCAAGAACATGCAGTGCAGATTTATGCTTTTTACCAGATTAGAATATGGTAACCATCAATTATAACTAATGATGTGTAAAATGCTGTATCATTTTAAAATTGAGCTTTACAATTAGAGAAAGCATCTCTGGTATTTTTCATGTATGGGTCTTTATCAGTACAAATATAGGGCCTTTTTCAAAAATGTCATAAAATACTTAACTATATTGTGTTGCAAAACCCTTCAAAAATTCAGTTATAATCACAATTGAACTTTCAGCTAGAATGTAACAATGACAGAGACACAGGATAATGATTTTGGCCTTAAAATTAGCTAACTTGATCATATCTTTGTGGATTTTTGACCCACTGGGTATAAGAAAAAACATTTCTTAGGAAGAGTTATTTGATTTAGATCACAATATATGGTTTGCTTGCCAATTTGAGAAATGACTTATGAGTCAAGTTTGACTGCAGCTATGCCATAACAAGGCTCACAGACCTAACTGCCAGATGTTCATTTTTTCTTCAACACAATTCATTATTTTTTTTTTAAGAAGAAAAATAAAATCTAACAAGAACTAATAATCTGAAGATGAAACTGAAATACTTTGGCCACTTAATGAGAAGGAAGGACTCACTGGAGAAGAGCCTAATGGTGGGAAGGATTGAGGGCAAAAGAAGAATGGGACGGCAGAGAACGAGGTGGCTGGATGGAGTCACTGAAGCAGTCGGCGTGAGTTTAAATGGTCTCCAGGGGACGGTAGAGGACAGGAAGGCCTGGAGGAACGTTGTCCATGGGATTGCAATGGGTTGGACACAATTTTGCAACTAACAACAACTAATAATCAAAATGAGAAAAAGAAAGTAAAAAAGGAAGAATAAATCCAAAAGTGCAGAATGAAAAGAAAAGAAAGGTATAAAGAAATAACTTTTGATTTTCTTTTACAACAGTTATAGGTATACATTTATATGGATTAGTAATGGTTTGTAGGAAAGACCTTAGGAGATGAAGAGATGTTACCTAGGGAACAGTCAGATAAGAAACAGCAAGACCCACAGCTGGATAGAGGTTGGGAAAAGAGGCTCAGAAGCAGGGGTGAAATCCAGCAGGTTCTGACAGGTTCTGGAAAACTGTTAGTGGCAATTTTGAGCAGTTCGGAGAACCAGCAGCGGAAATTTTGAGTAGTTCGGAAAACCTGCAAATACCATCTCTGGTTGGCCCCAGAGTGGGGTGGGAATGGAGATTTTGCAATATCCTTTGCCTGGAGTGGGGTGGGAATAGAGATTTTGCATCCTTCCCCTGTCATGCCCACCAAGCCACACCATGCCCACCAAGCCATGCCCACAGAACTGGCAGTAATAATATTTGGATTTCACCATTGCTCAGAAGGGACCTTCCCTACTTTCTCACACTGTAAAGGACATGGTGGGAAAATTGTACTTTCAGACTTTAAGGATTCTTTACTATGAAGTAAAATTAACTGATGTGGTCATGACTCTTGTCTGGTCTACCTGGTGAGGTTGACAACCTTTGCTGCTACTGATAGAAATAGATGACCCTGGGTCTCCCAACTAGGTTATTTCAGAATTAATTTATTCCAAAAAGGTGGGTTTTATAGTTTGGAAAAAGCTCTTGAAAAATATATATATATTATCTTGGGTATCATTTGACAGTTTCTATTTTTTTTTTTTTTGCAGAACTAGCAAAAGCATATATGTTTAGTAATTTCAAAAGAATGGGTTGAAGAAACATTATTTAACCCTTCCTGGCAATGTGAGGGTGGAGATTTATTGTCAGTTCTGAAATAAGACATAGATAAACTGGGACCAGTACAAAGGAAAGTCCTTTATCTTAGGTCGTGAACATATTCCAGGGTGCTTCATAGTTAGCCTAGCAATTCTTTTTCCAGGCCATAACCAGTATTAAAGCTTTAAGGCTAACATGAACTGAACTCGGAAAGCAACTGGCTGCTATTATAGAGCTTTCAATATTGGAGCAATATTTATGCTTTCATACATCAACTGAGCTTGTCACCTTTTGTACTAAATGAAGTTTCTAAACATTGTTCAAGGTGGTCTCATATGCCGTAATAATTTAGATGCACTATAGCCAGCAAATAGATAACTGTTGTAAGATCTAGTTGAAAGAAAGGCTCACGAACAGGTGCGGTTGTGCAAATATATCACTTGTTCTGTCTCCAGTAAAGATTCTGCAACAGATTTTCTTTTTTTAAAAAAGGTTCTAGAAATAGTCTTGCTTCTTTTTTCACTTGATGGTCCTTGATGTAACAATGCAAAGTCATTATTAAGTACACTTTTACAGCCACATTATGTAAAATAACATAGATATATGTGATTTGTATCCAATTCAGGTACATAATATGCTTCTTGGAATATATTCTTCTTATATTCTTACTTTTATTATAATTTATGAAACATTTCAACTTAATCCTGTCTTTTAAAATACTTCTATGGACATTCCATTTGTAAAATTAACTATTCCTTAGAGAAATTAATCAAGGCTTACAAACCTATATTAGTTGCATATACTGACTTCATGCACCACTGTCTAGCAAAAATCTCTTTTTCTTTTCACATTCAGAATTCAGAAAGTTTATGGCCTTTGTTTGCTAACATACAGTAAATACTATTTCTCTGTACCTGTTTTTGCAACCCTTATGCAGACTTGATTTTATTTTTTAGGACATTTGATCTCATTGCTTCTGTGTTGTGTAGGTCATTCTCTTTTAATATATCCCTTTCTCTTTTAGTAATCACCAACTACACTTCTTCCTTTTATCTTCTTTAGATAATTGCCTTCAGTTGCATGGTTCAAATGATGCTGATAATTGCCTCCAGTTTGGCAATTACTCTCTCAAGGGAAATTTCATTATGAAGTTTGATAACTCTTGGTAAAAGTATTTTTTAGCGTTTTCTGAATAGACAGATATTTTGAATCAAGTTCCATTCAACTTCCAATCTCTGATAATTTTAGAGGTATAAAATTTCCAAACATTAAAATATTATTGTTTAGTGACAGTGTGTTCCAATATCTCAGGGGCTGCCACGAAGAAGAGGGAGTCAAACTGAGGGCAGGACAAGAAGCAATGAGTGGAAACTAATCAAGGAGAGAAGCAACCTAGAACTAAGGAGAAATTTCCTGACAGTTAGAACAATTAATCAGTGGAACAACTTGCCTCCAGAAGTTGTGAATGCTCCAACACTGGAAGTTTTAAAGAAGATGTTGGATAACCATTTGTCTGAAGTGGTGTAGGGTTTCCTGCCTAAGCAGTGGGTTGGACTAGAAGACCTCCAAGGTCCCTTCCAATTCTGTTATTCTATTCTATTTTAGTTCACATGCCTGTCTTAGCATATTTCATATCTCCTTTCTTAAAGCACAGTTTTGAACTGACTTCTACTAAGTCAAGTTCAACTTTAGAATTATTTCAGACTTAAGTAATCAGTCCCTTTTCATCTTGGCTTGGGCTTCTTCTGGACATGGTAACTTCAAAAATTTCTGAGGGTCTAATTTTTCAAAGAGTACCTGTCCAATCCATATTTTTCCCATGAGAGATTCTTTGATCCTGACGTCACTGCCATTTCTAAAACTTTAAGATAGCTTTGAAGGCATGAAAAAACACACTCCTCAATTAGAGCATTTAAAATCCTAATGAGTATCCACAATGTGTAGACTCTGAGTGGCATATGGTTGATCAAGCATTTGGAAATAAATTGGGATGATTTGGGTGCTCCCCCCTGCCCTGGGCCCCCTAGACTTTTTGCTGAAAAATTACTGTAATTTCCCATTTAATTTGCATCTGGCACACTCTCAAACAATTCCTAGATTCTGATCAAAGGAAGCATGCTAGCAGCACTGCTAGCAAAAAAAAAAGGCTTGCTCTTTATTTATTAAATACCAGCAAACATCAAAATAGTTACCTGGCAAAACAGGAAAACACAGGAAGGCAAAACTAGGGAGATATACAACAATTTATATTATGTCTGTCTTTCTGTCTTTCTGCCTGTCTGTCTATCTACTCTATCTATCTATCTATCTATCTATCTATCTATCTATCTATCTATCTATCTATCTATCTATCCCTATCATCTATCTGAGAACTGTTTCTGAATAGTAGTTAAAGCTAGAAACCAGAAAAATATGAGTTTTATCCCCATTGTAAGGTGGGGATTTAATAATGGCAGCTGGATGACCTTTGGCCAGTCTCTCTCTCTTTTTCAGCTCGAAGAAGGAGGCAATGGCAAACTAATCCCCCTCCCCAAAAAACCCTTCAGACATGGGTCCAGGACTATCACCAGGATCAACACTGACTTAAAGGCATTCTCCATTACCATCTCCCTTTCCCTCCCTCCCTCCTTCCCCCACCTCTCTTGTCTTTAAGAAGAGATTGGACAACCAGTTACCTCCTGAGGTCCGGACCACCCCCACCCTATTGGCCTTCCAAAAAGCGGTGAAGACTTGGCTTTTCCAGCAGGCCTGGGGCCATTGATCTCGCTGTTGCGATCTTGTGAGATCCGGCCATGAATGGTGTGAATGGGTTTTAATGTTTTAATTTTTAAATATTTTTATAATGGTTTTTTTTAAAAGCATTGTAAGCCGCCCTGAGTCTTCGGAGAAAGGCGGCATATACATTGAAATAATAATAATAATAATAATAATAATAATAATAATAATAATAACAACAACAACAACAACAACAACAACAACAACAACAAGAACAAGAACAAGAACAACAACAACAACAATAACCATTTGCCTGAAATGGTATAGGGTTAGATTACTACAACCACATGGAATTAGCATAGCACACAAGCCAATTAAAGCCTTTCAAAACATCCAAAGCAGACCAAAAGACCCAACAACCGTACAAGAAAACACAGGTGTCATTTACAACATACAATGTAAGAACTGCAATAACCACTGTGTAGGACAAAAAGGCAGAAGACTGGCAGAATGAATCCACAAACAGCAACTAGCAGTCAGAAGGCATGATGAAAATTCTTTAATTTCACAACATATAGACAGATTTAACCATAGTTAAATATGGATTGGATAAATACGATCATCCTAGACCAAGCCAAGTCCAAAAATGTAAGGGAATTTCTAGAAATCTGGTACTCAATAAACACATAGACCTTAATAACTACTATAGACTATGCAAAAGAGATTGTCACCCAGCCCCAAAAGAAACAAAAAGACCCAAGCACCTCTTCACCAGCAATCAGCATCCAGATTAGCATAGATCAACTGCAAGGTTAACATCAGACCAACAATCAAATAAACAATACCCCAATCAAGAAACTGCCAAAGAAGCGAACAGCAAAACGTTCAGTCAAAGAACCTCTAAGACCATCCCCACCAACAATGACAGACAAGCCACTGGTATATAAACTGACAGCAAACAGTACTCATTAATAGCACTGATGATGTTGCCTAGTTTGAGTAATAAAATATCTGCAAGAGAACAAGCAAGCTTAAAAAGTACCAAGGACCCCTCAGAAACCGTATGTGGACAGGGATAATGTATCCAACATAGACTGACACACCATTTTGTTATTTGAAATTAGCTAGCATCTATTCTGTCAGTCCACCTCAATAAAGATGCATAAAAATACAACAAGAACCAATTAAATAGCTAATGATTTGCTGTTGTTTCAGGATACCTCAAATCTGAGCCTTACTCAGTGTAATGGCAAAGTGACCATTAAGCCCTGAAGTAATGAATTACTATTACATGGTCCCCCCCCCTCACTCCCACCTTCCTGAACAATATTTCCAATCATCTAAAGACTATTATTTTTTAGTTGCCAAAACTCTGTTAGGAAGACCACACAGAAAACCAGCTTGTCCTATGTATATATCTCTTGCGTTGAAGGGAGAGCAGTGGTGTGAATTTTGATTTACTGATAGCACTAAAAAAGAGGAGGCCACCACCTAAGAAATGGATGACAGCATCTGAAAGTGGTTCCAGCTTTTCAAAAGCAATTACAAAGATAGATTTATGTACCAGACCTGTTCTGTATATTTGCTAAAAAGCTGTGGGTCTAATCGCTCGAAAAACAGCCGCACCATCATAAATGCCATAAATGGCAACAGGAGATTCCAACGCTTGCTTAAGCCTTGGTTTGTGTGATGTGTGTTATGCGGGTGTGGGTGGGTGGGTGGGTGGGTGGGGGCAGAGTAAGTATACATACATACACACTAAAGAAAGAATGCAAAAAGCAAACATAACTATGATACAAGGCTTCCTGTATCAAAGAAAACAAAGCAGGAATATGTGAGAATTTCTTCAGAAATACAGAGGGAATGGCGAAGTAGTAATGCATTCTTCACACCAGTGGAAATTAATGGAGCATGCATTCTTCATTTGCAGTCTATTTGAGTCTGTAGCAGGGGACATCACATCTGGCACATCTACTTTGAGCCATGTTATTCCACTTATAACTTCATCTGGACGTTAGGAAACAACTTCCCCCTCACCCCCAAAAGGGATACTGAATAACTGACTTGTTGAGAGGCACAGATGATTTGGAGAGTCTAAGAAACTCAGGGCCTCAATTTGGACACCTATATGGACAGGGAATATCTGTATACTTTGATACAGCAAATTATGGGCTCCTATAATTTTGAACTGCCTTTCCTGCCATTAAGCGCTAGTCTTTGAGCAAAGAACAGGGTGCACCTTCACTCCAGTTCTAACTTGGAAAAAATCAGTTTAGGAGAGCAAAATAGACTGAATAAGCTATTAAGCGAGACTTTGGAAAGCAGACTTAACTGTTTTCATTGTCGTACTGTACACAAACACATTGTCACTGAACAATGTATGGGATGTTGGCCACATTTTATTTTCACTGAGATCGGACTTTCACTGTTGATATTTTATAAACCATCTGCTTTCTCATAGAAAGATGTGAACGTGTGTTTTTCTAATCAAAGGAACATTCTTTTAAAGAATATTATTATTGAATGTTGAATACATCATATTTATAAACTTTTCCTGAATTCAGTAATGCTTCAATAATAAGGTAGCTTACAAATGAAGCATTCTGTGGCTTGACTGAAGATTCCATGTAAAGTTTGCAACCAAATTACCTGTTCTGGCATACTGATAAGACTTCCAAAAGCAATACATGTGTATTTAGTTTCCTTTCTTTCCATTATATCCAGCAGATCTTTTTATGTTATAATATCAGAATATTCTGCTTTTCTATGATCCCATTTGACACATTGCACATTAGTAACAAGAAACAGGAAAAAGTGGAATCTTTCAACGTCATAAATATAATATTATTGTTACATACTGTAAGGGAGAGGAAGCTCTCAAGTTGGTGATTGGAGGCGGGGGCTACCTAAATATTAAAATAACATTTAATTTTATTCATAAAATATTTAAATGTTACAAATGGATCATATCAGGGTTGGTTTATTTCCCCCAGAGCTGTTACTTAGAGCATTTATTTTCTAGTGTGATTTGGAATTGGTTTAATATTCTTTTCTGTTCTGCATATGGCAGCTGAATTTCAGTTCAGTTCAATAATAAGGGAATGGGGTGATTGAATGAACGGACAAATTGTTCATATGTCTATAGATGTATTTATTTTAAAGGAAAGTAGAGCATGTAGATACAATATACTATCTTGGTTTTGCCTGCATTTTGGTTTTCAAAATACCTAATTCTCCAGTTTGTGATGAAGTATTGATATAATGATATGTTAAACATTACCAGGGAAAGAATGGAAGAGCAAAATGATGCCTCCGGATTTTTCTGATCTTTGAAAACTTGGCAAAATTTCTTAAATTCTTCTGAGATAAAAGATTATATATGTGAGCAAGTAGAGGTTACAATTATTTTTTATCAAGTATTAAGTGTTGCTGCATTGTTGAAGGAGCTTTAACATCACACCATTCTTTTTTGCGATTGGCTGAATGGGAGGGTTAATATGTTCTTAAATAATTTCGTTCTCAAAGTCATTATTGAATTGAAAGAGGTGAAAGTGCTTCTCCTCCTTCTCCTCTTCCTCCTTTTCTTTCTTTCTCCTCCTCCTCCTCCTCCTCCTCCTCCTCCTACTATTACTACTACTACTACTGTTACTCCTATTCCTACTACTCCTTCTACCACTACTCCTACTACTCCTACGACTCCTACTACTATTCCAGCTCTACAAGCCATCTGCCATCTTATTTTTTTTATTTTATTTTATTTCAAATTTATATACCGCACCTTCTCCCAAGGGACTCAGGGCGGTGTACAGCCAGATAAAAACATACAATACAAACATTAAGAACAATTAAAAGAATATATATTATTTTGGCCCCAGTTTAAAATGACAAACTAATTAAAAATTTAAAATTTAAAAATATGTTAAGCCAGCCCGGCTTGATGAAAAAAGAAAGTTTTACGGGCACGGCGGAAGGCACCAAGGTCTTGGATTCTCCTTATCTCAGGGGGCAGCTGGTTCCATAGGGTAGGTGCCCCCACAGAGAAGTCCCTCCCCCTGGGGATCACCAGCCTACATTGTTTGGCTGATGGCACCCCGAAGAGACCCTCTCTGTGGGAACGCACGGGTTGATGGGAGGTTGTCGGTAGCAGCAGGCGGTCTTGAAGATAACTAGGTATAACTAGGTTATATCTATCAGATAAGCTCTTCATGAAAAAAAAAAAACCTACCTAAAAATTTTTGATGCTGCCCTTCAGAAAAATGTCATTTTAAACCAAGACCTAATAGATACTCTTTTGTTTGAAGACTTTGGCTACTCTGGTTGACTGATGCCCTCACTCACAAAAAAATAAATTAAAAAAAAATTGTGAAAACCTATGCTGTAAGTGCAGGGTGTCCTCTCCCCCCCCCCACCATGCTCAGTTTTTTCCAGAGCTAGTTATAAATGTCCCTAGTGTCTCATACTGCACCTGTGATTATAAAAAAAATTTAAAGGCAAAGATAAGATATACGGCTAACTAGAAGCCCCTTTTGATTTATGTTACATAGGCTATGAACACACATTTGAAGGCAAGGTTTTTGGCTGACAGCGGCATCACACTTGCCATCTTCCACCAATATATTACAGTGATGATCCCTTGAAATTATCAGAATTTAATACAAGGCTGCAATATAATATTTCTTAACAAACAACAAGGAACCTCCCATACATAAGCAGAGACAACATAAATAGTCACGTTACTATTTATGAGCCATCAAATCATATTAGTAGTGATTTTATCACATAAAATACTAAAATGGGTTTTCTGAAATATGGAAATAAAAGAAAAATGTTCATATAGGGACAATATATTAAAGAATAGCAACAAATGGGCAACAATATTATGGCTGTAGGATAGAAATAAGATGGGCGAAATGTCTTTGGAAGCATTTGTGAATTTGTATTATTTAAATGAATGTTTCTGGTGGCTTATGTTTTCATGCATATTTATTTATTTATTTATTTATAAAATGTATTGGCTGCCCATCTTACCATAAGGTAACTCTGGGCGGCTTACAGTTACATAAAATTTAAAATATAAAAACTTAAAAACAACCATTAAAAACAAAAACACATGGGGAGGGTACGGGTGGAGTTGGGATCTGATATTAACCAACTATCTCCATTGCGTTGTTCCCCCAACCCAACTGGCACAGCCACATCTTTAGGCCCTTACAAAAAGATAGGAGCAATGGTGGGATTCTGCCAGTTCTAGGGGGTTCAGGCGAACCCTTTGTTAAATTGCTGGCTCACCCCGCCCCTTGCCCCGCCCCTCCGCACCACTATTTATTGCCAATAAATAATGGTGGGCGAGGGGCGGGCGAGCCAGCAATTTAACAAACGGTTTGGTGTTTTTTTGTAATTTTATTGGCCCATGGAGCTTCAGCATAGGCTAATTAGCCCCTTGATTTTATCGGCCTCCCGACTCTCAGCTGATTTGCTCTCAGCTGTTTTGCTCAGGGCTCTGCTGCTTGCTTGCAAAGAGTGCAGATTTTTTTCCCCCTATCTATGCTGAAAAACGAAACTGAAAGTAAAAGCCTGCTTTACTGTTACTGCAACATTGGAAAATTAGGCAGGCAGATTTCTTTTCTTTTTCCTCACCAAAAAAGGTAGGTGCAAACTACCTTTAGTAGTAAAGAGGTAGTTCCTCTTTAGGGAAAAAGAGGAGAGTTCAAGATTTTAAAACACAAAAGAAAAAAAGCTCTATTTAAATAGGGAATTGTAATAATTGAGATACTATTAATTGTATATTGTGTTGAAAGCAGAAATGGTTAAATTGTGGTTTGGAGGAATATATGGGGGAAATTATTTGGTTTATTATTATTGGTAAATATAATTAATTGATTTGTAAGAAATTGGATTGCCTGGAAATAATTGGAATATTCATGTTCATATTGATTAATATACAAAAAAGATAGTTATATAACTAATTGATTTATATTAAAATTGAATATTGAATTTATATTAAACAACTGTAATATTACATAATTAACCAATGTGAGGATGGATATAAAAATAGATGACAATGAGAAGGGGTATAATATAGAATAGAAGGGAAAAATTGAATTTGATTAAGATTAGAGATGAGGATGAAGGGTAATATTGTTTTTTTTAAAAAAATAGATAAGGAATAAATATGGCAAAAAGGAAATATAGAAATTGTAAATTTAATTGAAATGACTAAACACTGTTTAAATTTGTGAACTGGCCAAATACTCTGTTCAAAGAAAATACATTGTATGCTTGTATGTGTGTTTCTAATTATTGCTATTTATTCATATTTATTCTCTTTTATTCTTTAAAGTTTAACAATTCATTCTTTATCTTAATATCTTTATATTTGTTTGGGGTTGCCTTTCTTCCATTTCATCTTTTTTACTGTACAGCAATCTTTCTCCTCAAACCTACCACCTCTCTCTTTTCTTTCCTTCTTACTTTCTCTTCCCCCCCTCTTCTTCTCCTCCTCTCTTCCTCCCTCTCTTACCCTCACTCTTACTCTAATTTCCCTTCCTTTCCTCCCTTCTCTTCCTTCCCTGTCTCTCCTTCTTTCTTCCATCTCTCTTCTCCTTCCTTCATCCCTCTCTATTGCTGTATCCTTTTGTGCATATGGATTACTCAGAGGGCTGAAAAAGTTATTTTTGACCGGTCCTTGCACTTTTGACCAGTCCTTGAATTTACGACTGTCCTCACATTTTACATTTTACGTCCTATCTTGTCACCATGGTGAAGAGAAGTAGTGGTGAAATGACTGACACGGTTGTTAAGAATGCCGCAATGGGCATAAATGTGAGGATGATCATAAGTGCGAGGACCAGTCAGAAATGACTTTTTTCAGCCCTCTGAGTAGTCCCTATGCACATAGCCACGCCCACCCAGTCACATGACCAGCTAGCCATGCCTACCCGGTCACATGACCACCAAGCCACACCCCCAACTAAGCCACACCCACAGAACCGGTTGTTAAAAATATTGAATCCCACAACTGGATAGGAGGGTTGGGGCCACATTGGAGAGCAAGATGTTCCAAAAGGCTGGAGTAACAGCAGAGAAGGCCCTCCTCCCGGACCCTGCCAGCCAGAGTAATCGGGCTGACTGGATCCCTCAATGTGCCTCTTCTGCCGGCACAAGTAGTACAGGCCAATCCCAATGAGGTGAGACGGTCCCTCGAGTAACCTGGACCCATGCCATGACGGGCTTTAAAGGTGATAACCAGCACATTGAATTGCCCCTGGAAGCAGATTAGTAACCAGTGCAGCAGAGAAGTGGTGTCACAGGGGCCATTCTTGCCCACCCCAACTACCTGCGTCATGCTATTCTGCTGTAGCTTCCGAATGCTCTTCAAGGGTAGCCCCATGTAGAGCACATTACAGTAGTCCACTCATGAGATGTCTAGGGACTGAGTGACTGAGAACACATGATATATCCCATCTTAATTGGACATGTATTGCATTACATCTATAGGCTGAAAGGGAACTGATACGCAGATTTGTGTTACTGAAGCACGATGAAGTCTACCTTATTATTGATTTGAAACTTTGATTATGTTTCTCACATAACTGGCTTACATTTTTGTAAGAATGAAACTTATATTTTTTCCACAAATGGCATGAATTTGGCCCAGGCATGAATTTCATGTTGTGAATTTGTGTGACATAACTGCAGGAAGTACAGATTACTTTACAGTGCTTTATAATGCACTGTCTGGATTATGTTTTTATCATCAGAATTCTACCTAGCTGAATTTAAAAGGTGTGAAAAGGAATGTAATAGAACCATTTTTTCCTGAAGCAGTGCACCTTATCCTAAACCTTTAAAGATGCTTAAGGCTGATTCAATGAGCAAAGTTATTAACCTTCCATTATTCTGCAACCCAACTGAGAAACCATCTTCTCAATAAGATGCTGCTGTCTGTTTAAAAGGCTAGGTATTGTATAGCAATCCTGTGTTCAAATGATGTTAAGACCACAGAAAATCACATGAAAAAATTAAAAACTCAATAAAAAACTAATTTCAAAACTAAAAGTAGCTGAGGAATTCTGGGAATTGAAGTCCACATATCTTAAAGTTGCCGTGGTTGAAAAACACTGCTTTAGAGCAATCCAGCAGTTCATCTGATCCATCTTATGTGGGCTTAATGATCAAGCAGGATCAGACTTGGTTAGTACGTGGGTAGGACACTTACTGGGCTGCAGGACTAGACTTGGAAGTCAAAAAAGGCCAGCGGCAAACAAGAGGAGAGGAGAGGAGAGGAGAGGAGAGGAGAGGAGAATCTTTATTGTCATTTTTTGCTGTGAGCACACTGGCACACATTAAAAATGACATTCTGTTGCCTCAAAAGAAAGTATATATTAACCCATACACATGCATAACACACACACACACACACACACACACACACACACACACACACACACACCCCAATTCCCTATTGGTAGAGACTTTCCTCTTTCTCTTTAGCAGCCCTGTTGGCAAGGGTGGGATTTAGC
This sequence comes from Pituophis catenifer annectens, assembly GCF_029215685.1. Taxonomy (NCBI): domain Eukaryota; kingdom Metazoa; phylum Chordata; class Lepidosauria; order Squamata; family Colubridae; genus Pituophis; species Pituophis catenifer. The sequence continues at coordinate 60,684,141 of NW_027256883.1, forward strand.
TGGTTCAGACTGGTTCAGGCGAATCGGTAGTTGTGACCTGCAGGTGGGATCACCCACCGCCCCAGTACTATGCCATCATATTTAGCTGCATTTTTAAGCCATGCGCATGTGTCCAAGCGTGTCCGTGAGCAAAGCGCATGCACAGAAGGCTGCACGCATGCACGGAAGGAACACACCTGCTCACATTTTCGGTGCTGGGGTGAACCGGTTGTTAAAATTATGTGAAGCCCACCTCTGCCTGTTGGGACATTGAGAGACCAAAGTATTTCATAAAGTATTGTAAGGTACTTCATTATCTGAATCTCTTGTGTGTTATGTATGAAACAGAGCTTAGGGAAGAGGCAAACTAGACTAAGTGAAATGTACACAATTGAAAGTAACCAACCAAGGAAAATGTTAGGTACAAAATTGTTTTCAAGATGGCTAACAGTTCTTTGACTGGTCTGGAGTTCCTCGATTAAATCTTGATTAAGTATCCCTTTTTTCTTTCAGATATATATATCAAATCAATTTTAGAATTTCTATCATTGAGGTTTTAGTTCTAGGCCAAAGCTGTTTTCTGGATTCATAGTTTACAGTGCCCAAATGTCAAGTTTGCATTGCTAAGGATGTGAGGATTGCACTTTTTACTGGATACTGTGGTCATAATATTTTTTGCTTAGTTTCAGAAGTGATTGTAGATCATGCTTTAATATATTTATATAAATTAATTATCTAGAGCCAATTGGAATGAATGTTAGCACAGAACAAGAATTATTACTAAATGCGAGTCAATGCCTCGAGTAACCTGGACCCATGCCATGACGGGCTTTAAAGGTGATAACCAGCACATTGAATTGCCCCTGGAAGCAGATTAGTAACCAGTGCAGCAGAGAAGTGGTGTCACAGGGGCCATTCTTGCCCACCCCAACTACCTGCGTCATGCTATTCTGCTGTAGCTTCCGAATGCTCTTCAAGGGTAGCCCCATGTAGAGCACATTACAGTAGTCCACTCATGAGATGTCTAGGGACTGAGTGACTGAGAACACATGATATATCCCATCTTAATTGGACATGTATTGCATTACATCTATAGGCTGAAAGGGAACTGATACGCAGATTTGTGTTACTGAAGCACGATGAAGTCTACCTTATTATTGATTTGAAACTTTGATTATGTTTCTCACATAACTGGCTTACATTTTTGTAAGAATGAAACTTATATTTTTTCCACAAATGGCATGAATTTGGCCCAGGCATGAATTTCATGTTGTGAATTTGTGTGACATAACTGCAGGAAGTACAGATTACTTTACAGTGCTTTATAATGCACTGTCTGGATTATGTTTTTATCATCAGAATTCTACCTAGCTGAATTTAAAAGGTGTGAAAAGGAATGTAATAGAACCATTTTTTCCTGAAGCAGTGCACCTTATCCTAAACCTTTAAAGATGCTTAAGGCTGATTCAATGAGCAAAGTTATTAACCTTCCATTATTCTGCAACCCAACTGAGAAACCATCTTCTCAATAAGATGCTGCTGTCTGTTTAAAAGGCTAGGTATTGTATAGCAATCCTGTGTTCAAATGATGTTAAGACCACAGAAAATCACATGAAAAAATTAAAAACTCAATAAAAAACTAATTTCAAAACTAAAAGTAGCTGAGGAATTCTGGGAATTGAAGTCCACATATCTTAAAGTTGCCGTGGTTGAAAAACACTGCTTTAGAGCAATCCAGCAGTTCATCTGATCCATCTTATGTGGGCTTAATGATCAAGCAGGATCAGACTTGGTTAGTACGTGGGTAGGACACTTACTGGGCTGCAGGACTAGACTTGGAAGTCAAAAAAGGCCAGCGGCAAACAAGAGGAGAGGAGAGGAGAGGAGAGGAGAGGAGAGGAGAGGAGAGGAGAATCTTTATTGTCATTTTTTGCTGTGAGCACACTGGCACACATTAAAAATGACATTCTGTTGCCTCAAAAGAAAGTATATATTAACCCATACACATGCATAACACACACACACACACACACACACACACACACACACACACCCCAATTCCCTATTGGTAGAGACTTTCCTCTTTCTCTTTAGCAGCCCTGTTGGCAAGGGTGGGATTTAGCTGGTTCAGACTGGTTCAGGCGAATCGGTAGTTGTGACCTGCAGGTGGGATCACCCACCGCCCCAGTACTATGCCATCATATTTAGCTGCATTTTTAAGCCATGCGCATGTGTCCAAGCGTGTCCGTGAGCAAAGCGCATGCACAGAAGGCTGCACGCATGCACGGAAGGAACACACCTGCTCACATTTTCGGTGCTGGGGTGAACCGGTTGTTAAAATTATGTGAAGCCCACCTCTGCCTGTTGGGACATTGAGAGACCAAAGTATTTCATAAAGTATTGTAAGGTACTTCATTATCTGAATCTCTTGTGTGTTATGTATGAAACAGAGCTTAGGGAAGAGGCAAACTAGACTAAGTGAAATGTACACAATTGAAAGTAACCAACCAAGGAAAATGTTAGGTACAAAATTGTTTTCAAGATGGCTAACAGTTCTTTGACTGGTCTGGAGTTCCTCGATTAAATCTTGATTAAGTATCCCTTTTTTCTTTCAGATATATATATCAAATCAATTTTAGAATTTCTATCATTGAGGTTTTAGTTCTAGGCCAAAGCTGTTTTCTGGATTCATAGTTTACAGTGCCCAAATGTCAAGTTTGCATTGCTAAGGATGTGAGGATTGCACTTTTTACTGGATACTGTGGTCATAATATTTTTTGCTTAGTTTCAGAAGTGATTGTAGATCATGCTTTAATATATTTATATAAATTAATTATCTAGAGCCAATTGGAATGAATGTTAGCACAGAACAAGAATTATTACTAAATGCGAGTCAATGGCTCAGGTCTTTTCTCCAGAACAGAGAAAATGCATTTACTAGGATTTGTGGTCTCTCCTGAAAATTTTGTTTGTTGTTTAATAAAATGTTCTGAAGCACCTGAAAGCTTATATGCTATTATTTGACCCTGAACTGACATTATTGTCCTAACATGGATTTTTAAAAGATTTATGATCCTCTAGGTGACATGGTTTCTAACTCTAATTCAGCATGCTTTGTGCATAGAAATATAATTCTCTGAGATAGTAGATTATTTTGGCAGGATCTTCAGGCTCTGTCTGTCTGTCTATCTATATCTATCTGCCCAAAATAAATACATGTCTATTTTTTTTCTTCTCGCTTGCTCATATATACCAAAGCACACCATAGCTCGCTATAATGCACTGTCCCACTATATACAAATCTGAAACATAACAAAATGAAACAGAAAGAATTAAAGAATCTAAAAAATACTAAGCATTTTCTTGTTTTTCTGTAGATTACCTTTGGGATTGACATATTTATTAGATTTATATTCAGATTTTCTTCCAGGACTACAGTGTGGTATATATAGTAAGTTTCCATTTTTATTAATTCTGTAGTAAGATTGAGTTAGTGTAGTCATCCTGTGTACATCCTTAACTGAAACTTTTCCTATGTCTTCCCATTCTTCATCAGTTTCTCCAACCATGAGTTCACACAGCAGGCTAACTAGGAAGGTTGTTTATTATTATGAATGCACAGGTGGGCCTTCATGTACAAAATGGGATAAAAGTGGGGTGAAATGCTCCTGGTTCGGCCTGGTTCAGCCGAACTGGTAGCGATAGTGGCCTGTGGTTCTGAGAACCGGTACCGATGGCAGCATGAGGCTCCGCCCACCCACCTGGTCATCGTTACTTCCTAGAAAGTAGATTTCACCCCTGGATAGAAGTTGTAAATATTTTTTTAAAAAAATATAAGTGCAATTCCAAATAACAAAGAGGAACTTCATTAGAAAAAGAGGGGAAGAAGGGAAACAGATTTAAATTAAAACTGCATTATTACTTTATCTGTATCCTTACAGATTGATTATCAGGTAAAGTGTAATCAGTCATGGTAGATAGCAGCAGTTGTTTTGGGGTTGATGACCTCAAAATGGAGACACCTCCTAGGGAACGCCATGGCCAGAGACGGAATGGGGAATTAGAGAAATCAACCTGGAAAAAAGGCAGTGGCAAAACCCTTCGTTATTACTTACAAAACCCTTCACCAAGGATATGTCACCGGAGTCACAGGAGTCAAGAATAATTTCAGAAAGAATTATTTTAACCCACTTGGTATAATTACAAACTTGAACTTCAAAACTTCTACTGATGTCACTTCATATCAAAGATCAATTATGCAAAGGCAGGTAGAAAGCGTAGATGGTGTTCATGTATTCTATATTTTGGTATTATCTGCTGCTGCTAATGTGAACGCTTTGAAAATATAATAAACCAATTATGAAGGAGACAGGACTTCCACCGTTGCTCAGATTGCAAAACCAATGTCAGATTGGTGAAAATGCCACTCCGCAAAGAAAAGGTTTTCCCAATGTACCTTACAAACCATTTTAAGATCATTATATAAAAATATAAGATGTTCTATACCAGAATATCAAGCTATCACACAAACTCTGATATTTTCTCTAAAAAAAATTAGAAATGTTAATTAAAAAGCTAAGTTAAAATATCATTAAAATTATGGTAGGATAAAAATGTCTTTGGCTGAAAAGATTATAGTAGGACAGGGTATGCCTTGTTTGAGAGTCACTTCAGAAGCAGGTGATCTCATCATTTAGACACCTGCTGTATCTTATCCATGAGAAACGTCTCATATTTGAAGGGAAAAAGTTAGCTATGCTTTGTTGAGTGTTCTCCACTTCATTCTCCAGGAATCGCATTTAGCAAAAGATATATGGGTGAGTAGAAGCAAACTCTTTAGAAATGTCTAGACAGAGAGAGACTTACATTCCAAAAGGGAAATCAAAGTTTATTGAGGAAGTTGTATGCTCTAACAGAAAGCCTGCATCTCTGTATTTGGGGAAAGAGGAAAGAGGAACTATGATGTTCTGCATAAAGCAGGCAAAATGGGAGTATTTAAGAATCTTCTAGTCTAGGAAAACAGAACTGAGTCCAACTCCCCCTCCCTCCCCCCGTACACACACTTTCCTCACTGATGAATTGAGGTGCTCGCTACCCATCCTTAAGTTGGCAGAAAACTATACTGGCATGAAATTTGCTGTCCCTTTGCCGATCCGTATCCTGTCTCTATTGCCTCAGTTTCAAGTCACCGCATTCATGAGACTTCACTCCAAGGTAATGGTGACAAAGCCGAACAAATGTTATATACTTTGAAGCTGCCCTTGGATGGCATTATAAGAAGACAGAAAGTTAAATGCTACTTTAACACTGTTACAGCTAAGGATGACTAAAACCTGTTTCACTCTGGACTGGGGATGAGGGAAAGGTAATGGGCTCGGGGCAGAAAAGAGAAATTGCCAAGGCATGTTTGTGCCTTGGTTAGGTATGATTTGGGAAAGGCACCAAGAAAGGTGTATTGTTATCTCTTTTTCTAATGCCACTGATAGTCAATAGGTAAAAGGTGTTAAAAACAATGTCTAACAACAATAAGAAAGACCAGGAGTAGCAAGACCTCTAAAGATAATTTTAGGATTCATGAAGGGTCCTGGAAGAGGAATTCCTTCAGGGTTGTTTTGAAGGTAGGCTTTTATCTGTCACTTGGTGTTCCAAGATAAAAGATGGGATATAAATCTAAGAAATAGAGAACAAGCTTTTTTGTTGCTTGGAGATGGTAGAAGCCTTAATGAGTTAGGGTGGATAGTTTATTATGAACTTCTCAGTAAACACTCGCATCCTAGTTCTTTCCACATAATATTCTTCTCTGTCAACACAGCCTACAGTTGATTTTTGCCTATGATGCAACTCAAACAAAGAATTTCCAGTAGTGCAAATATGGGAAACTGGATTTCCCTTAGGCTTGTATGTCCAATGTGGAATATCCTGAAGAATATCAGGGAAATGTAGCAAGTTGCCTTGTTTAGAATCATCGGTCCATCTACCTATACATTCTCTATAGAGACGTGTAGAGATACTCTAGAGTTGCAAATAGCACCATCTCTATTTGATGGTACTGAGAACTGAACTCCAAACTTCAGGATCCAGTCTGGGTCAGTCACTGGGAACAGATGTTAGTCTTCCAATCCTCTAGAGAGAGGTTCCCAGAGGATGGGCTCCAGCATGAGTCCAAAAGCTAAAGTCCAAAAGCTAGAAGACTAAAGCTTTGTTCCCGGTGACTGACCCAGACCAGATCCTGCAACATTATCCTGGGACACATATATTCATCTTAGTTTGCCAAAAGTTTCTGAATGGAAAGCATCTGCTTGATCAATGACCCTTCCTTTAAGGTAGCTTATAAAGGACAGATCATGCATGTGATTCAGTCATTTGCCTTTTTTGAATAGTAAATACCAACACATCTGGATGCCAGAGATAATTAAAATAAAATTCACCTGACTAAAGAAATACTTTCTTTCCTTTACCTCTACATACCTGTCACAATTTGAAAGCATACATTTCCCTTACTTTCAAGAATGATTGCATTGTTTTTTACTATGTTCTATTTTTATAGATTTGCAGTAAAGTATTGGAAAAATGGGTTCTAAGTATAAATTGCTTTTGATAAAGAATTAGTTAGAATAGAATAACAGAGTTGGAAGGGACTTTGGAGGTCTTCTAGTCCAACCCCCTGTCTAGGCAGGAAACCCTACACCATTTCAGACAAATGGTTATCCAACATCTTCTTAAAAATTTCCAGTGTTGGAGCATTCACAAATTCTGCAGGCAAGTTGTTCCACTGATTAATTGTTCTAACTGTCAGGAAATTTCTCCTTAGTTCTAAGTTGCTTCTCTCCTTGATTAGTTTCCACCCATTGCTTCTTGTTCTACCCTCAGGTGCTTTGGAGAATAGTTTGACTCCCTCTTCTCTGAGGCAACCACTGCTCTCATGTCTCCCCTAGTCCTTCTTTTCATTAAACTAGACATACCCAGTTCCTGCAACCATTCTTTATAGTTATTTGATAAGATGAGGCAAATATTGGTATATAACTTTCAGAATCAAGGTGTCCTGCTTATATACACCCACAAATTTAGATAGTCTTTCCTAATCGGTTCCACTTAGGTTTGTTAGCTAACTTTGTTGTATGGTAGAAAGTTGAGGAAATCTGAGTTACTATGCAGTTAGGATCAATGTGCAATAGTGCTTTTGATTTATGAATACATCCAATAAAGTTTTCTACGTTAGAACAGACAGCATTAATGAGTTCATAACTGTAATATTTATTACATACTCAGATTTTTTGTATGTTACTCTAAGCCTTGGTTATCTTACGACTAAATTATGCTAAAATGCATTATCATTTTACAGCTAGACTAAACATTCATCTGTAGATTCAGTTTAGGCCAGGGAACCTTTTAAAAACAAATATTGTTAATCTTTAAAAAAAACTGAAAACATATATGGAGATCACTTGGGATATAGATTTTCATGCTGAACTCACGTCATCTTTAATTTTTGAAGGCTGAATTCACCTTTAAGTTTACTTTTAAGTTACCAGAATAATTTTGCAACAGGTCCTAGAGGTTATGGGCTGAATCTGATTATAGCAGTATCTTTGGAAGTTTGGCTCCTATGAGGAGGGCCTTTAAGCCCTTCATCCACACTGTCTTGCACTGTCCAAGGCCCTTACGAGAACCTATTTAGAAACTACCTTATTTCCGAGAAAGTCCCTCTCTAAGTAAGGGGAATGGCAAAACTCTGCCTTTTTGTCTAGTCAGTCAGGACTAAATGCTACATTCCCTGTCAGAATGTGAATTCTGATTCACTAAGAAATGCAAGTTTTTGACTTACATAAAAAACATGTGGAACTATAAGAACTTAAAACTAAAAGAAAATAAAAATGGATGTCTGAAGGTTTGCTCACATAGACAGAAATATACATGGAGAGAGAGAGAGAGAGAGAGAGAGAGAGAGAGAGAGAGCTTTTCAGTGGAACAGTGTTAGTCATTAGGATTCTTGCAATCATGGAAGGAAAAAGTGGATTTTGATCTCACCTGATGAAATGTTGAATGTAATTAGTAAGAATTCAGACTCAAAATGACAGTGTGTATGAGTTATGTTGTAATCTTTAAGATGCTTAGTGGTTTTTATAATTGATTAGTTTTATTTATTTACAATAATTATAACTTGTGAATGGCATCTCAGGGCTTTTAGTATAACTGATAATTTAACACATAATAGTATTAACACATAATACTTCAAGTTTCTTGCACAATATGCTTGTGTTGGCTATTCATTTTTACATTGCAATAGAAAACATGTATTCCTAAAAGAGTTTAAGATAATGTTTCTGAAGGGAGAAAAAATTGTAATTGTATTGACTGACAGGGTATGAGGCCATTTCCATTTCCAGGGCCTTGTGGGAAAGCTAGATTAAAAGAGGGGAATACTTTGCATAAAAATGATTTTCACAGAATAATGAAGAAAATGATAATATGCAGACCATAAGTGAGAGATTCATAAACTGATTTGTTTTCTTCCTTTGGGATGTACACATTCATGTACTTACTCCATATCCCAAGAATTGATGGGACCCTTAATCTGCATGTAAAGAAGCACCTGAGAGATGCTAAAATGCCAATTTCATGATGACTTTCTAACCTTCACCTGTTTTTTTTTCTTCGCTTGCATATGCTATCTCTCTAAACTCCCTTTGTTGTATCACATAAAGAAAACTATGCGTAAAATATAGCAAATGGGGATAGAAATACATGAACTGTGTGTGTCCAGACAATGGACCAGCTATTAAACAAATGATAGGGATAAAGAGTCAACCCTTTACCCAAACAATTTATGATCTTCGCAATCAATTTGTTGTAAATTGTTTGAAGCACTGAACAAGCTGGACATGGTTTGTACATCTTGGTGATCTTGTCAGTTAGGTCTAATGGTTAAGGCACCCGGTTAGAAACCAGGAGACTGTGAGTAATAGTTCCGCCTTAGGCATGATAGTTAGCTGGGTGACTTTGGGACAGTCATTCTCTCTCAACCCAACTCATGTCAGAAGGTTGTTGGTGGGAAAATAGAAGGAGGAGTATTAGGGATGTTAGCTGTCTTCGAACTAATAAAAGTGGTAAATAAATAAATGGAGAAATCTTCAGTCTTTTGAACTAAAGCTACTATTAATTGGTATTAATCAGTATTAATAGAATTGTGCATGTATAAGAAGAACAATATCAGAACTAGAGGTGGTATTCAGCAGGTTCTGAACTAGTTCTGGAGAACCCGTAGCGGAAATTTTGAGTAGTTTGGAGAACCGGTAAATACCACCTCTGACTGGCCCCGCCCCCACCTATTCTTTGCTTCTGGAGTCCCAGCTGATCAGGAAGAAATGGGGATTTTGCAGTATCCTTTCCCTGGAGTGGGGTGGGAATGGAGATTTTATAGTATCCTTCCCCTGGAGTGGGGTGGGAATGGAAATTTTACAGTATCCTTCCCCTGCCACGTCCACCAAGCCATGCCACACCCACCAAGCCACACCCACAGAACTGATAGTAAAAATTTTTGAATCCCACCACTGATCAGAACAGTAACTTCAGAGCCCCAATGAATTATACAAGATGGAACCTGAAATAATATATTGCATTTGTCTGAGTCTTAATTTTTAGAAGAATCCAACTCCATCTGTATTATTTGTTTTATATCTCCATATGTACCTATCTAGACCTTGAAATCTCATCTAGAGATCCTTACCCATTATCCTCACCTCCAGGTAAGGTGTAACAGATGATTACTAATGGAAAGACCTTTCTACAGAGGCAGAGCAGCTGTAAAATCCATCCCCTGGAGTAAGGATTGCCTGGGTACCTAAGTTATGTTAGAAAGCAAGATAAAACCTCTTTTAGTTTTTCTGTATCATTGTCAAATAAGAACTTTAAATATTGTTCCTGAGCTTTCTAAATCTATTTTAGCCTATTTATTCTATCTTTCCCTTATTGTCTTTATTTTATTTTTGAAGTTTATGCTGTATCATTTTCTGCTTTTACAGACGGAGTCTGTAAAATCTTTTATTTAATGTTGCAAGCTGTTTTGAGAACTTTCTGTCATAGAACATTCTACACCTTTGCTTTAAAAAAAAAAAGTATATCTGCAAATTTACGTTCCTAGAAGAATGTACCAGCAATAGACCTTATACTGACTCATATTTTGTGTCACTCTTTATGGCTTCCAATTGCCTATCCTTACCTCTTCCAAAATATAAGGCAGACCTGGAGATACCATCTTTTTCCTCTTCAGCAACTATCAAAACAGTATAGCAACTTAGTCAAAAAACTTGAGAGCCTTTTGACAGCAGCAATTAAGCACCTTAATTAATGGGTGAGTAAAAATGATAATATTTACTGAACAGGAACATCCTGTTTTGCATTTCTATTCCAAATGTGCACCTGAAGAACATCAGTGACTACAGTGGGCTGTGATCCTTCTACACTACTGTTGCTAGGTGTTGGTAGATAAAACATTCATAAAAGTACTCAGTTCAAATTATATGCAAAGGAACTGTAGGCAGATATCCTGGCTGTGCTTCTTTTAACACAAACACCGATATCCAGTTCATCCCTGATGGACAGTTTCCGCAGTTTATATGCAACACTGAATTTTATATCTAAAGTGAGTGATTAATTCCTGATAAAAGGTCTAATGGAACATGAATGCATCTTGTAATTAAAGAGTGTTTGAATGACAAGTCCCCTAACCTACACATGGCTAACATGCAATCAACAGATGCTTTTCTTTCCCTGTCATCTTTATTTGGCTGCTAATCTTAGTGATGCTCTCAATGAATTACCCCCCCCTTTTTTTTTAAAGGTTGCATACATATATTCTCAATGAAACGTATAATCCATCTAGGGTGCAAGTAAAGCCCCATATATAATTATTTCAGAATGACAGACAGTGAATTTCTTAGCTATTATTTTTGACAACCCTGTCATGGATGCCAAGTATATATTGTGGTTAGACCCTGAGAAACTTGGGGGAAAATCCATGTGGGGAGCGAATTCCTTTTTTCTTTACGGAAAAGTTCCTCAAATGACAGGCCCACGATCCTGGCTAAGCTTTAATGAAAAGTCAAAAGAGAGAAACCATAGTGCTAGAAATTAATTATTGAATTTGGGACTCCTCAGCTCTTCTCTCTACTTCTACTCACTTGAGGGATAAAATCTATTAAAAAGCAGCTTATTAGGTAGCCAGGGTTTCTTTGATTGTCCATTTTAAGGTTCTGTGGCTGATATTCTCAAACTACTAATTTTAGACTAAGCAGTTGTTCTTTTCCAGAGTTAACTGAAATACTCTTAAATTTATTTAATCTATCAAGAGTGGTAATTAAAAAATGGTGCTAGTTCCCCTGAGGTATTCTCTATGATCTACCATAGCATATAAATTATCACAAATAATCTTGCTGTTGTTATCTCTATTTCTAGAGGTTAAGGACTACTATGCAGGACAGGAGACAATTATTTAAGGGATATACCCAAAGTCCCAATTCAGATTGAAGCTAGAACTGGAAAACACATGTTTTTTATAACAAAGAGCCCAGTTCATTTTGTTTTGTTTATTCAGTCACCGAGATTTAAGCAAGAATGATACATGTCACTCACCTTCCATGATTCTTTACTAATATATAACTCTGACCTAATCAGGACTGGGATGTTTGTTTTTAGTAAAGAGAAAACCAAATCAAATTCTCAGTGTTTGCTTAGGAAAAAAAAAAAATAGATCACTGCAGATGGAATAATGAAAGCCCAGTGGAGACTTTTTCTTAAAGGGAACTTTAAAAAGTGCTTATCGGTATGCATGTGATTTTTTTTTTTCTAAACCAGTTTGGTGGAAGATTAGATTGTCCCATAACACAGTGGCTCTAATTTCAATATTTCTTTGTCCAGAGGAATGGAATTCAGAAACAATTCTCCTGTTAATTAGTATCAGTTTCACTCAATTGTCAAGTTCAAGAATGCTAAGGAAAATTTGAAGTAAAAAACCCTCCAAATGTACAGAGATGGGAAGACTCAGTGGATAGAGGTAGTCCTTGACTTACAACAGTTTATTCAGTGACTGTTTGAAGTTACAATGGAACTGAAAAAAGTGACTTATGATCAATTTTCACACTGCAGCATCCCCATGGTCACATGATCAAAATGGCAGCTGGCATTTGACACTTGGCAACTGACTCATATTTATGACGGTTGCAGTTTCCCAGAGCAATGTGATCACCTTTTGTGGCCTTCTGACAAGCAAAGTCAACCAGATTCACTTAACAACTGGGTTACTAACTTAACAACCACAATGATCCCCTTAACAACTGTGGCAAGAAAGGCCATACAACGGGCAAAATTCACTTAGCAACTCTCTTGCTTAGCAAAAGAAACCCTGGGTTCATTTGTTGCATTTGTTCATTTTGTGTGAAGTTTGTTCTGTTAGTTTACAAAGAATCCAGAAGGACACTGCTGGTAGATGATGGCAGTAAAAATGAGACTAAGTGAAGAAGAACATCAGAGCATCTCTAATCTTATGCATGCACTTGTTGGAACCTATGATGATGTTGTTGGTATAGATGTCAGGGCAAAATAAATATCTGAGTTTCTATTCTATTATTCTATTAATTCAATTTGTATGCCACCCCTCTCTGAAGACTCAGGGCAGCTCACAATGCATTTAAAATCATTATTATCATTATTTAAAAATTTAAAAATTAAAAACATTAAAAACATTAAAACTCATTCACACCATTCATGGCTGGATCTCGCCGGATCACAAGGCCTGCTGGAAAAGCCAGGTCTTCACCGCTTTTCAGAAGGCCAATAGGGTGGGGATGGTCCGGACCTCAGGAGGTAACTGGTTCCAGAGAGCTGGGGCAGCCACAGAGAAGGCCCTCCCCCGCGGGCCCGCCAGCCGGCATTGTTTGTTCTACAGTCTGGTTCTCACATTAGCATTAGTGTCCTGTCGGGGTTTGTTTTTTTTTCTGATGAGAATCTGTTTTAAATTGGGTGCTTATTGTTATGCCATTCAATGGCATTCAGTCCCTGAGAAAGTGCAAGGTCATTGTATGGATTTTAATGTTTTAATAATCTGATGATTAATTCCTCCTTGAGAGAAGGAGTGGTTCCATTGTCACTGAAGGAAGCAATGGTTCACATTCTCCTCAAGAAGCCATCTCTGGATGCTGCAATACTGGACAATTTCATTCAATCTTCCCTTTTAGGGAGGGTTCTTCTTTACCTCTCAGCAGCTTTTGATACCATTAATTATAATATCCTTCTGAATTGTCTTCAGGGATTGAAGTGGATGGCTCTGTACTGTGCTAGTTTACATCCCTCCTCCAGGCTGATTCTGGTCAGTGTTGAGGGGATGATAGGTCCAGACCATGCCTACATGGTCTGGATCTTTGAGAGGTGCTATAGGGTGCATATATTCAGTTATATGTCTTGACCTGGGCCATCTAAGTGATGCTGTGGATGTCCTGTCTTAGTGGGTGTTTGGATAGGGAACACAGGTTTCAACTAACCCCAGGAAGACCAAGTGGCTTTGGGTTTTTGGACCTCCTGGTTCAGGGAAATCTTCTATCACTTATATTGCCCCAGAGACAGGTTATGAACAATCCATGGTCCTCCTGGACTCATGGCTTCTGCTTGAAGAGCAACTGGCAGCCTTGATTGGACAGCCTTCACATCTTTGCATTATGTACCAGTTGTATCTGATCCCAGACTGAGAGGCCTGCTCATAGTTATTCATCCCTTAGTCATCTCCTGATTGGATTACCATAATTATTGCCCTTGAAAAATATTTGGAAACTTCATCTGGTGCAAAATAAAATCATGTGGGAAGTTATGGCATCTCTGCTTTGTGAGCTGCATTGGATTCCAGTATGTTTCCAGGTGTAATTCAAGGATTAATGATGACCTTCAAAGTCCTCATGGCTGGGGAGGTGGGTTACTTATGGAATAATTGTCTCTCCCTAATTGTGTCTATCTATCCAGCAGGAGAAACATGCTCTGTGTCCCTTCTGCTGAAAAAATCCATCTGGCAGGACCTAGGAGCAGAGCCTTTTCTGCTGTGGCACCTGCCTTCTAGAACATCATCCCCCTGAGATCAGACTTGCCTTGACTCTCCTGTCCTTATACAAGGCATTAAAAACCTGGCTTTACCACCTAGCCTTAGCACTGGCAGAATAGATAAGCTCATTTTATGGTTGGTTGGAATGTAAGATGTGAATTTTCTTGGGAACTATTCTATGCTATTGATGTTTTTGTTAAATGTGGTTGTTTTATTCTCCCCCACCCGAAATTTTGCTTAGTAAATTATAGAATTTGTTAATTATATAATTAATCTGATTTGTAGTTTTTAGTTGTTCACTGACCAGAATCAGGTATATGAGATGGGCATCCCTATCAGGGGTGGGTTCTAAATTTTTTTACTACTGGTTCTGTGGGCATGGCTTATTTTGTGGGCTGGCTTGATGGTCATGTGACACTTCTTTAGGATTTAGCAGAGGTACTGGTCTACCAGGCTTTTAACTGCTTGCAGAGCTGTACCAGTCTACTCATTTGTTTTTGGAGGCACTGGTCTACCCATTTATTTTTGCAGGCACCGGTCTACTCATTTGTTTTTGGAGGCACCAGTCTATCACCACACTGCCTTTTAACACTGATCAGCTGTAGGGCAGCCCTTTGAAGCCCTGCGGCAAGAGTTTAAACAGTTTTTTTCCTTCTAGCCGATCAGCTGGGACTCAGGAGGCAGCAATAGATTGGGGGTGGGGCCAAATAAAAGGTAAGAATAACGTGGGGGTGGGGGAGTGGGGGGGCAGAACCGGTTCAGTGACATCATATCGTCACCGCTACCAGCTCGGCAGAACCGGGCAGAACGGGGAGGAACCCACCACTGAACTCTATACATTTTCTAGACAAATAAAGGCATTTGAGTAGCTTGAGTTGGAGGCTATAAAGGTGCTCAATTGTTCTGTGAATTAAAAGAGAATGATTATTTATACAGTATGGTCTTGTAGATGGCAATCGAAAAATGCTAATAATATATTATTATTTTTCAGAATAAAAATGTGAATGAGTACATTTAATCAGGCATTTCTGATTTGGCGCTTTTCACATGTTGTACTACCATTCCCAACCTGTTATTTGCAGAGCTACCACTCCTTTAAATAAATTTTAGCTACTTAATTGTGTGGGTTTGGTTGATTAATCACTTAATTAAGCAAGTAAATTTGCATGCATTTATGTATGAACAAAATAATAGTTCTGGGAAAAACAAGTTTCTTTGAGATTAGATAATGCTTGTATGTGCCCTTTTAATATACATTATTTTAGGAATGACATTATCTCTTCTGTGAGAGAAACTACAGTTCTTAGTAGGTCTTATGAAAAAAATTGTAATATGACATTAAGAAGGATGCAAGTCTCTTTTAGGATAGCGCTTGGTGTGTATTGTTTTTATTATTACTTTTCATGAATAATAGATATTTTAATATTTATTGCCTTTTTTGGTTTTTTTCAGCAAAATGTTTTGAATTGAATTATTCAGAAAGAAATGATCTTCCTAGCAATTGGGTTTAAGAACTGGAGAAAAAGCTTCACAACACCAATTTTCACTTACCTTATTTTCTAGCAATATTGCATGTCTAATAATCTCCAAACAGCTATTTAGCAGTTGCTGGAGAACACAACTGTGCACAATAGTTAGTTTAGTTTAGTTTATTATATTTGTATACCGTCCTTCTCCCGAGGGACTCAGGGCGGTGAACAGCCATGGTAAAAACAATGTACAACAAAAATTAAAAGCTTATTAAAATAATTCAATCATTCGGCCAAATTTAAAACATCCAACTAAGATCATTTTAAAACCCCTATCAAAACCCAATTTAAAAACCTTTATCCTGTCAGACCAGCTTGCTGGAATAATAGGGTCTTCAGAGAGCGACAGAAGGCACGGAGGTCGGGGATCCTTTGTATGTTCGGGGGCAGTTCATTCCATAGGGCCGGGGCCCCCACAGAGAAGGGTCTCCCCCTGGGGGTCACCAGCCTACACTGTTTGGCTGACGGCACCCTGAGGAGGCCCTCTCTGTGGGAACGTATTGGTCGGTGGGAGGCAATCGGTGGCAGAATGCGGTCCTGTAGGTAACCAGGTCCTAAGCCATGGAGCGCTTTAAAGGTGGTAACCAACACCTTGAAGCACACCCGGAAGACCACCGGGAGCCAGTGCAGCTCGTGCAAGATGAGTGTTACATGGGAGCGACGAGTCGCCCCCATTATTACTCACGCGGCTGCATTCTGGACCAGCTGGAGCCTCCGGATGCTCCTCAAGGGGAGCCCCCATGTAGAAAGCATTACAATAGTCCAGCCGGGAAGTCCAATCTTCTCCATCAGCTTCGATAGTGTGCAGGATGGAGGCAATAGCATGGATACCTATCTTGAGGCTCTTGAGAGGTTGCTGAAACCTGAAAGCAGCACAGACATAAACATGTGGCTTTCTAGATGCTTGTAAACTACAACTGCCACTAATCCTAGTTCACAAGGCAAACAGTGAGAATTACAATTGCAATTCATCAACATGTGGAAGGTCATATTTCCCTCATATTAGGGGATTTATATCATGCCACCCTTTTCTATATTTAAAACTGCATGCTGTCAGAATTCTTTGAGTAGAATAATCCTGTAGAACAAAATATTTTAATAACGATAAATTTATAATAAGTTAAAGAATGTAGCCTCATCATTTATTCTTGAGCTATCATCCTCCTTCCTTCCTACACGTAGCTTCTCATGTATCATGTACTGATGGAATTCAACTACCAGTTTTGGCAGGATTACAGAAATGGATTTATATTAGAATCCTATCTCACCTATGTTGAAACAGCCCTTTTAGTTCCTTATTCAGTTCAAGTGGATCTACAATTTAGAACAATTATTGGTATTCAATATAGTTCTCTACAGTTTTGGAAAAAAATGATTGAAGAAATATATTTGCTTTGTCAACCTTTTTCTATTCTCAAGAAAGCTATTAACTTTCCTCCTCAGTTTATTCCCCCATTTAAGAAAGCTCTGGTTTCGGTCATCTTGACTGAGAAGTAAAGCAACAACAATAACAACATCCTGAAAGAGAGCAAGGGCAGCCCATTTCTGTAGCACTGCCAAGAAAACTGCATGGATGTAGTCACCATGAATCAAGCTCAAGGTCATCTTTACCTGTTTAACTGACGAATCAGGAAAGTGAAGTTTTAGGTATTTTGCTCCCTTTGAAGAATTTTCTACCGGGAAGACTGGCCTGGCTTTCATATTGCTATGGTTATGGCCACATTTGTTTTGAAACTGATAGTCATGTTTTGCTTCCTTTCCAGGCTTTAAATATTATTTTATAAAGAGATTGTGCTGCTTCATATGCTGTTTTATGACTGGCTTCGTATGATTTGTCTTGCTCCAATAATGGTATGGTCTTGGAGACCAAACTGGTAACAGAAGATGGAGAATTCCTTCCCCAAAATAGTGGGTGGATACAATACTAAAATAAACAGTATTAAGACATGTAAAGACTCCGATTTTGAACAAATAGCAGATATAGATTTGTAATGAATGATTCAAAGTGCCCATGGAAACTTTCCTGCAATTCAAAGAATTCCTTTGAACATCTGCTTCTACTTCTCAGGTACCTTTTCTTTCCACATACATTACAAGACCCCATGTATGTTAATACCATACATATATGTTTAAGTTGTTACTAACTTTAGCATTTTTTATTTACACACCCAATCCAAGTTAAAAAATTGCATACCAGGTGATGAGATTTGTTTTAATTACACTGTATTACTTTCACATAAAGCTTCAAAGGCTTAAGCTAGAAGTTCGTATTAAAAACAAATGCCTAACTCTGATCTAAAATGCCAATCTTGCAACTATTCTTCATGTTTACTCTTTGAATGTTGTTTCCAATGCTGGTTCCAGGGGTGGGATTCAGCCGGTTTGGACCAGTTCAGGTGAACCGGTAGCTCCGACAATCAGCTGAGAGCGAACTGGTTCACTCCGACAATCATCTGGACCTGCCTGCCCCTGAACTATACCAACCTATATTTCCTTTGTTTGAAGCCCAGCTGATAGGTGCGGCAGAGCGCTGGATTGCCGTGCCTCAGCTGTTTTACTCACCAGGGCTGCAGTAGAAGGTAAGTTTTAGAGCTGTTTGCAAATGCACCGTGTGTGCGGAGCATGTGTTTGGCACATGTGTGAGTGAAGCACGTGCTCAACGAACCGGTTGTTGCATTGGTTGAATCCCACCACTAGCCGGTTCCTAACTGTACTCATATTTAAGTCTATCACAAGCTATTCTGCAGGCCCCCTCCCAGTGTGTTTCTCAGAGCAAAGTCTCTTCAGGTGGCCCCCAAATCCTTTCAGATATTATTGTTTCATCTGGTTCCTGATACCATCTGTCATTCAATTTCTCCCCCCGCTCCCACCTGAAACAAGGATGAAATGGACACTAAAGGGTTATGTGTGGTGTTTCTATGAGTTGGGATGTTGTGAAATCTACGCTCATTAACTTTTCTGGGTGGCCATCAGGAATTTAATTAATATCTCTGACATGGGCTGCTGTAAATGATATCTTGCTTTCCAGATACCTATTGCTGAGGGAGACACAGATTGTTCTTGTGAAGAATGACAGCTTTCAGGAGAGCGGCCGGTCTTTGCACTCTGTCTCGCAAGAAGAAAGACAGCTCTGGTTGCCACCTTCTTCCTGTGGGAAAAAGTAAGGGGGAGGGGAGAGGGGAAAAAAAAGATCCTGCAGTCCTTTCCTTAGGTAGGCTCGTTCCTGACAGTAACATCACGTCTGTTTCTGCCCTTGTCAACACATCTCACTGTCCACAATCGCTCATCATCTGCAGACAGACAGGACTGGAGGAGATCATCAATTGCCAATGCAATTCAGCAGATACACTTCATAAATTTTAATTACATTCCCACCGAAAATGAATGGTCAGAAAATATAAAACATCTGCCATCCAGATCATTTACATTTTTCATACAATAAATCATCAACAACATCCAAAACAATGGATTAAATCATGTGCAGTGTGGTAGGTCAAGAAGAAAAAAAAGAAAAGCATCCATTGTGCGATAACTGTTTGGGGCTGAGCCATTACACAGTCCACAGGACGAAGAAAATACGTATAAAAATAGTTACCATTTGTACTTGCATTCATAAATAAAAGAGTGTTGGCCCTTGGTAGACCATATTAATGGATCTATTATACTATCTCAATAATAAAATGAGAGCTTGTTTAAGGAAAAGAAAATTTAGCTAATTATGATGGGAAACTGGAACATTTATCATTCAACTGGCTGGCCTATGTGTTAGTGAATATAAATACAGTAAAGCATTAGAAAAAGCAATTAGCCTTCCTTCCTTCCTTCCTTCCTTCCTTCCTTCCTTCCTTCCTTCCTTCCTTCCTTCCTCCCTCCCTCCCTCCCTCCCTCCCTCCCTCCCTCCCCCTTCCTTCCTTCCTTCCTGTTCAAAAACGTTTTAATATCCATACAACATTCACTTCTTAGAATGAGGTTTTTCTTTTCTTCAGCATATTAAAAGGTTTTTTTAAAAAAACAAGAACATTCACTTACTCATCTTGCTAAGAAGATAGTCAGCAGGCGACTCAGCATATTCTGATCCAATCAGTATTCTCAAATATGTTTTACAGCTTCTTGAGTTGTAACAGGGATATACATTATGCTGCACCATTCACAAGATCAGTTCTGTAGGTATAACTCCATATTTTCCAACATGCAAAATATGACAGTGTAAATTGATCTTAAAATTTAATAATACAATGGACAGTCCAACCTTGAATTAAGACTGCTAACATATTAAGACTAAGATGATATTCACAGATCCATGAGAAGAAAGCAGTTGGTAAGAATAAGAAACAAGCTTGCTGATTTATTATATTCCTTCTATACAATAATATTAAGATTGTAGGAGATGACCAGACTGAGCCCAAGGTAGGGGTTAAATGCATCATAAGTCATGAGATCCTGTGTGCCCTCAAGAGATCTAAATCCTGCCCTTGAATGCTTTCCTATTCTCGCTCATTTTCCTTGACCATTAGTAGCTCAGATTTTTGTAGAGAGTTTAAGCGAGCAATAAATCTTTATACTCATTTGAACTGCCTGAATCTCCTGATTTCCCCTGCGCTTGACAAAGATAGCTGGTTGGAAATGTTATCATCACAGCACATCCATTTAAATTACATTATTCTTTTCTCCCTTTACTCTTTAAATAACTGTGTAAATATGGTTCTTTTAACTTAGGTGACACCTGATTGGGAGGAACAATTCAAATGGGGTGACATTTTTTTTCCTGATGTCATCTGAATAATATTTTGTGAAATACATGCATTCTTTCCTAAACTGGGTACAGGCATTCTGTTCTTTTTACTGAGGTGGATTAGAGCACCTTAATCCAAAATTTGTCAGAGGAAAGAATATACTAGGGCTATCATATCTGATCACAAAATAAATGCATCTATGTGATTGCTAAGAGCCAACACCAATTTGATGGCATATAATGAATGAATGAATGAATGAATGGAGGGATAAATGAATGAATGAATGAATGAATGAATGAATGAATGAATGAATGAATCAATCAATCAATCAATCAATCAATCACTCAATTAATCAAATCTGAACTACAAAACTCCCAATGTTCACTAAATGGTAGCAAAATACTTTCAGTACCAATTACTATTTTGCAGCCCGGTTATGGTAGTCCTACATAACTTTAAATGGCTTACCCACATATATACATTTCCATCACACTATTCTGTTTCTCTAGAAGCACAATTAGGAAAAATGCAGAAAATGAGTAATGAATGGGAACCCAAAGAAATTAAAAGCATGAGATAAAACAAACATGATTTGGTATGTGTTTGCACACCTTTCTATTCTTACAAAGCAAACTTGCCACATCCATATTCAGCTTCAAATGGTGCCTTTTCAAAAATTTCCCACCTCTCCCTTTTTGAAGTTTTTTTTCAGTTACATCCAAGCTACATTTTATTGGTCTTGTCTTTTCTCTTGACCCATTCATTGTTCCTTTACATATTTCTTTTGAAATTTGATACTCATTTATTTTCTCTATGTGACCAAACCATCTCAATGTATTTCCTTCATACCAGTTGCTCTGTTTGAATTCAGGGTACATGAGTTCAGTACCCATTCTCTTGTGACACATCTTCCTGTTTGACTATACACGCTTCTTATATAGTCCATCCCATTTATTTATTTTTTACTTTTTTCCATTTTCATAGAACAAGGTAGGTAGAAGTAGACTGTTAGACAGAGTCATGTGTGCTTCTTTCAAATCCTATTCATTCCTTGCAACAGTCTAGATATTACCTTCCTATCTAAATTTATAATGTTATCATGTATTTTCCCATTTTTAAATAACCATTTTAACAGGATACACATATTTATCTACTTGTTCTATATATTTTTTTCAGATCATGTTCAACTTACAATCTTCAGTCCATTTCTCCTGTCAAACCAAATTACCTTTGATACATTAATTTTTAGATCCATACTTCCTATTCGATCATCCGATTTTTTATTTGCTACAGCTCACTCATAGTCTCATAAAACAACATGGCATTTTTTGCATAATAAATATGTGTATATTAGATATACATTACTGTTCCCAAACAATACACCTCTCATGTCACCATAATTTCTTATATATTTATCTACAGTATAAATTCATTAAACCAAATGAGACATTATACACCCTTGTTTAATCCCTGCTCAATGTTAAACTGTTGTGTTCTGTTTATTCTCGTGCATGCTTAACTTTCATCAAGAACTTCTCTTAACTGCATTCAGTAACTAACCTTCAATGTGATATTCAGACCAAATATTCCAAAATTCCATTCTATCCACTCGTCACATGCTTTCCCTAGATTAATATATGAAAAATAAACTTTATTAAATTATATTGCCTATACAGTGTCTTCAGGTTTGTAGGATGCAGGCAATAGTATTTTGGCTGGCAAGATAATTTCTAGACTCCAAATTCTATCTTGTGTAGAAAAGCATGAACATGCTAGGGTTAAAAATGAGTCTTGGTTGCATATTATGCCAAAAAAATTAGTAATGTCTTTGCTGTTAGCAGAGAATGGTGTACAGATATGACTAAGCCTGATAACTAAGCCCCCACCATTTCTATATGACTAAAAAAAGCAGAATATAATAATTTTAACACTTTACCATTAATAATATAATTTGATCTGTCACTACAAGATGGTGAAATATTTGTGGATTGGATTATGCAAGGATTAACATTAATTTGCAAACATAATTTTCTTTTATGTTAAGTGAAAGTGATCCTTGCTGATGAAGTTATATTTTGAATGGAAAGCTGGCATGGGAAATAAAAAAGATGGATACTTCAAGCAGGCTGATACCTGTTCTTTTGAAAATATGTAAATAGATAGCATAGACACTTATTTTTTATTCTTTTCATGACCTTCTGTTGCAGTTAAGCTTTTATTTATTACTTTAAAAATAATTCATTTGGCTGCAACAATAAGACTCTGTCTACAAAGTGAACACGCTTCATTCGTATCATGGCTTGTGTTCCAAAGGAAATTGTAAAATCCTCACAACATGTGAGTGCACAGCACAGTGGAGAGAAAAATGTTCAAGGTGTTCAGTATGGATTTTATGCCTGGAGAAGATGTGATAGTTTAAATCTTTAGGTGTCTGAATTTTTCAAATTATAAGATCTGAAGAAACCAGGTAGATTTTTCCCCCCTCTAGAGATAGTCTACTGCAAGCTATTATCTTCCCAAGTATTAGCATTTACTGCAAAATGATAATGAAAGCAACCTGTTTCATAGTGCTATTTTTATATTTATATGTCAATGTAGAATAGTTGAGATAAAAAAGGGGGGGGGGATTCAGTCCACTCTTCACAATATGCTATTTTTCCTTCTCCATTAATTTCCAGGGTGCCTCTAGGCATAGCAAAGTACCTGGTCATTCTATGTAAATATAGTCTTGCTCACAGAAATGATAAAATAAAAACCCGTAATGGTAAATAATGTGATGTGGAGGAAAGATAGCTAAGTACACGATCTGCTGCACACTTTCCTTTTACATATATTCAGAGTTTTGTTATAAATCCCTTCTAGGATTTGGGGTCTGAGTTTCAGACTCCATTTTTGTAAGCTGGAGTTGGCCTTGATGTGGCACTTTATGCTGCAGAAGCCATACTATTTATCTCCCCGAGGCACAGAGGAAATATTCTTTGGCTGATTGAAGTGCTTTGTGTCGTTCTGATTGCCTCGTCTGACACATCCAGTAGGTGGAAGAGTTACGGCTGCCCATGTGCAGAAGCCTCTCCCAGCACTACACATATCGGAGAAGCTCGGCTTCCCTCTTCAGAAGTGGCATCTTACTCTTCATAAAACATTTTCAATGGGATGCTTGCTCAAAGCAAAATTGAAGGAAGCATTCAGCTGTACAGGCCTTATTTTCTTTTGTTTCTGCTGGGCATAAGAGGATCGGTGCCAAGACTCGTGGACCTGTTTCTGAAGAGGAATCAGATGTACTACACAACAGACCCCTTCTTCCCTACTCTTAAATCAATATTGGCATTTTCACAATAGTGGTTGAAATGCCATGCTGAAGTTTTGCTCGCATTCTTTGCATTTAATTCAACCTTACGGTTATATGCTAATATACTTCTTAAGGGTGATAACTTGGTTATATTTCTCTTGCTTTTATGTTCTCCTATCCTCGTTATTTTACTAGCAAAAAGTAGTTTTGTTTATGCCCTTGTTCTAAAAAGAAAGTAAGCATATCTGTCTCTTTTCATTTTATATTGAATTACCCAGTCTTAATTTAGATATCTATGGCCAGGGGGAGAGGTCTGATATCTGTGTAACCTTTCCATCTGCTTTCTTAATTTTGCTGCCTCTTATTATGGAGACATTTTTTGAACAAATTCCTCTCCTTGTAATTAATGAAGATACTTAACTATTCCAGCCACAGGGCTAGCATAAAATCTTGCTCTTTCTATAGCCATGTTATTTTCATGGACGTGATGGAGATTCAAGATATGTCTGCCAAAGTCATACTCCTGATATAACCTGTTCCCCTTCATTCTATTATTGCAACCCTGAGTAACTTTCTTTACCACAACTATCATTCCAATAAAATACTTTTGCCTTTACCAGCAAGTTACATTGACAGCTGGCCTGGTTCTTTTTGTTTCCAGATTCACAATCTAGCAGTAAAAAAAAAAAAAAAAAGGAAATCTTTTAATGCTTTATTAAATAGGGATTCATATCTCTACGACAGGGATATTTCTGATTTAAAAAGATAACTCCAAATCCAACTAATTAACTGTCGTTGTGAAGGATATCTGATTGTTAAGTTTCTAGAAATGAAATGAAAAGAAAAGAAAAGAAAAGAAAGGGGGATGATTTTGCAAATGGATTTTGACTCATTTATTTATGCTACATTATTGTGCCATCTTTCTTATTTTGTGTAATAATATATTGGAACTTATAACCAAAACTGGGAAGAAAGGAAAATCTTGAGTTCAACTCTTTGGTCATGTTTGAAACATAAAAAGAAATATAAAAGTGAGTAACTGGCAATTGTGTTATATTTTCGGACTAAAATTCAGGGGCCCTTGTTCAAATCTGTTCTTCAAAGAGAAAGAGCTGATTGCTGCTATCACTATCTCTCTATATCATCACTCCTTAATCTCAATGATTAGTCAACCACGAATCTCACTTACATTTGATATTAATATCCATTGAATTTAGTGGGAATAACGTTTGGGATTGTAGTCTAAACCTATCTTTTAAACAAATGGCAATAATTAATGAATTAATAGAATGTTTTTGAATTCAGACAGTTTACACAAAGAGCTGAAAGACTGAAACTCTTTAGATTGTTTTATATGTATGCGTTTCAAAATACCCATTTGAGTACACAGACTAGTTTTGATCCAGAATTATAATGACTGCCTTTAGACTCTGAGATTTCAAAGAACCTACTTGAATTATGATTACAACTGGATCCCATCCTCTGTTGGGTTGAAAATTAAAGACATTGATGTGCTCCTTGCCTCAGGACTTTTCACAAATAATTTTTATAGAAGATATAGCAACTGTTCCTTAAATATATGAGGTGATGCTAGATTCATTTATTTATTTTTATTTTATTTATTTTAATTTAATTTGTATACCACCCTTCTCCCAGAAGGGACTCAGGGCAGTGAACAGCCAAAATTAAAATACATACAATACAAAAGTTAAGACAATTAAAAGAGATTAAATCAATCGGCCTCCCAATTTAAAACTCCAAGTCTATAAAATTTTAAAATCCCATTAAAAACCATTTAGGCTAGGCTGGCTTGCTGGAATAAATAAGTCTTCAGGGCCTTACGGAAGGTCCGGAGGTCCGAGTTCAGTCGTATTCCAGGAGGTAGCTCATTCCACAGGGCAGGTGCCCCCACAGAGAAGGCTCTCCCCCTGGGGGCCACCAACTGACATTGCTTGACTGATGGCACCCTGAGGAGGCCCTCTCTGTGAGAGCGTATTGGCCGGTGGGAGGTTATCGGTAGCAGCAGGCGGTCTCGTAAGTACCCTGGCCCTAAGCCATGGAGTGCTTTAAAGATGAGAACCAACATCTTAAAACGCACCCGGAAGACTACCGGGAGCCAGTGCAGCTTGCACAGGAGAAGTGTTATATGGGAGCGCCACGTCGCTCCCATAATCACCCACGCGGCCGCATTCTGGACCAGTTGGAGCCTCCGGGTGCTCCTCAAGGGGAGCCCCATGTAGATACCATTGCAGTAGACTAGGCGAGACATGACGAGGGCATGGGTGACTGTGCATAAGGAGTCCCGAACCAGAAAGGGGCGCAACTGGCATATCAGGCGAACCTGATAAAAAGCCCCCCTGGCCATGGCCATCATATGCTCTTCTAAAGACAGCTGTGTGTCCAGGAGGACACCCAAGTTGCGGGCTCCCTCTGTGGGGGTCAATGACTCGCCCCCAATAGCCAACAATGGCACCAGCTGGCTATATCGAGACGCCGGCATCCACAGCCACTCGGTCTTGGAAGGGTTGAGTCGAAGCCTGTTCCTCCCCATCCAGACCCGCATGGCCTCCAGACACTGGTACATCACTTCGAGGGCATCATTGGGGTGGTCTGGGGTGGAGATGTACAGCTGAGTGTCATCAGCATACAGATGGCATCGCACCCTAAAACCATGGATGATCTCACCCAGCGGCTTCACATAAATGTTGAACAGAAGCGGTGAGAGGACCGACCCTTGCGGCACCCCGCAAACAAGGCGCTTCAAGGTCGACCTCTGCCCCCCTGCCAACACGGACCGCGACCGGTCAGAGAGATAGGAGGAGAACCACCGCAGCATGGTGCCTCCCACCCCTAATCCCCCCAGCCAGCGCAGCATGATACCATGGTCGATGGTATCAAAAGCCGCTGAGAGATCTAACAGGACCAGAACAGAGGAACAATCCCTGTCCCGGGCCCTCCAGAGATCATCCACCAATGCGACCAATGCCGTCTCCGTGTTGTACCCAGGCCTGAATCCGGACTGGAATGAATCTAGATAGATGGTTTCATCCAGGTACTGAGGGAGCTGTTGTGCAACCACACTCTCAACAACCTTCGCAATAAAGCGAAGGTTGGAGACCGGACGGTAGTTTGCCAGAACAGCCGGGTCCAGAGAAGGCTTCTTGAGGAGGGGCCTCACCACCACCTCTTTCAAGGCGGGAGGCAAGAAACCCTCTCTCAAAGAAGCATTTATAATCCTCTGGAGCCAGCCTCGTGTTACCTCCCTGGTGGCTAGTACCAGCCAGGAGGGACACAGGTCCAATAAATATGTGGTTGCGTTTAACCTCCCCAGGATCCTGTCCACGTCCTCAGGAGTCACAGGGTCGAACTTGTCCCAGATAACATTCTCAAGACCGGCCTCAGTCGCTCTGCTGGGATCTACCCAGTCAGAGTCCAAGCCTTCCCGAATCTGAGCAATTTTATCGTGCAGATACTGTGCAAAATCCTCAGCCTGCCCTTGCAAGGGGTCCTCCTGCGCTCCCTGGTGTATTTATGAAGGGGAAGCTAGATCTCTTGTAAGAGTGAGTTTCAAGTATACAGTCAGAAAAAGAATCATCAAAAAGAATATGAATGCCATAATCACACCCAAACAAAAGTTCAGCCAGGTTCTCATTGAAGCCTGGTAAACAGAAAAATGAGCTCTCTATAATGAGCGCAGATTCTGATGTCATTCTTACTTATGTCTCAATTACTGACAACTGCTTGTAAGGTTTTAATTAGATGAGCACACCATTTATTTTATTTTATTTATTTAGTTTGTCAAACATGTACGAGATAACAGGTATACAGTAAGTATAAACATGGATATGAACACAGGAATTGGGTACGAATAAATGGGGACAGTAGGACAGGGACGGTAGGCACGCTGGTGCGCTTATGCATGTCCCTTACAGACCTCTTAAGAATGGGGTGAGGTCAGCAATATACAATTTAAGGTTAAAGTTATGGGGATTTGAGGATGTAACAACAGTGTCAGGTAATGCATTCCAGGCATTGACCACTCTGTTGCTGAAGTCGTATTTTCTGCAAGCAAGTTTGGAATGGTTTACTTTGAGTTTGTATCTATTGTTTGCTCATGTATTATTGCTGAAGTAGTCAGCAATATGGTTGAAGCTGAAGTAGTCATTGACAGGTAGGACGTTGTAGCAGATAATTTTGTGTACTACACTTAGAGCAGACTGTGGGCGGCGTAGTTCTAGGTTGTCCAAGCCCAAAATTCAAGCCATATTCTTCTTTTTGTCTGCAAGCCTCCTCTTTTTTATAATGCTTTTGCTTTAGAATTTATTTCCTGTTTCTTGCCACATAACTTATTTGAAACCTCTCCTTGAACTTTTAGGTCCCAGATTATGGTTCTTTCTCCCTCCCTCCCTCCCTCCCTCTCTCTCTCTCTCTCTCTCTCTCTCTCTATCTATCTATCTATCTATCTATCTATCTATCTATATATATATATATATATATATATATATATATATGAAATACATCTAATTGTAGTTATTTTTAGCAGCTTTGCTAATCTCTAACCTTTTTTGTTTGTTTTTGGGTTATAGTCATATCAGTTACAATTGCAGATTTTTTAAAAAAATATTGAATATACCAAGAAAACCAGTCACAGATATAAAATGTTGATATATTCAGAATTTTGATCTATGTTCAAAATGTTTAAATTGAATAACTATTTATTACTTCCAACCTTAATTCTTTGAAAATAGGTACCTGGCACCCAATTATAAAAAAGGCCATATCAATCTGTACTTAACTTTAATGAGATCAGTTTAAATGAGAATTGTAAACACACAACAGAGTCCCTTTTTGTCTACTTTAAAAATTACACTATGGGGTAGAAGGATCAGACGAAAGGCAAAAAGCTATTGCAATGTTTTATTAACTAACATCATAATATATCCTGTTGAAGAAAGTTTCATTTTAAAAAGCAAATCATTTGATAATAATTTGTTAAATTTAAATGCTCCCTGATTCTATTTGCATTCAGTTAACTATAGTGACAACATCTGCTAGATATTTATATTACACTTATTTATCCATTTGTTTTATTGCATAGATGGCTATTCCACAGTTTCAAGCTCTTCTTTACTTCTTAACTCTGGTATGCTAGTATTTAAACTGTCTTTTTAACTGCAACAAATTTGGATTCGATAAACAGGATTTTTGTTGATAGAACTGTAATTATCCAATCTGTAGTTTAGTATATACAGTATAGCCATTGTTGGATCCAATATTCTATCTAAGGGCCTGATGTCTCTTTTGGCAACTTCACTAACCCGTTGCTTCTGTATTTCACTTTCAAATGGTAAAATTAAGACATTTTCAGATAATTATGTCACTCAGTAGTGCACAAGTGAAGTAGGGATACAAAATAGAGTATCAATAAGTCAGGGCTAGTTCATGTTGGCAAAAGAAATTATGGACAGGTTTGTTCTCAGAAACCAATAAGAAAAATGGGGCACGTACAATATGCATCAGTGAATTTTTCCTGGAAAACACTGATCATTTTTATAAAATCAAAACAATTGGCATTTGTTGTTGTGTTGTTTGCTTTTTCTTTGTGGAATTTGTAGAATTATTTTGCTGTTAATTTGTTGTGCCATTGAAAATGAAATTGAGGCAAGTGTATCCAAATAGTTATTACCACTTCTGTCACCACTTTGGCTGGAATAGCCAATAAAGCATCTTTCCATATTACAGCATCCTCTTTCCTGAAGGAGGCATCAAGTAATTTGAGAATCCCAGTGTTTCAAAGGTATAGTAGCTCAGAACCATGGAATTGAAATATCTTCTACTCCAATTATCAGCAACTCCACATATATGTTTATGGTGCTTTTGTTTATTTATTACTGCTAGGCTAGGCTGTAAAAATCTGGATGACCATTAGATGGCAGGAAAGTTATACAGTCCTCTATATCTCTTTCTTGCTGTCAGACCTGTTAATCCTAATCATCATCTCCTTCTTCCCTCTCCCCTCCTCCCCTCCCCTCCTTCTCCTTCTCCCTCTCCCTCTCCTTCTACTTCTCCTCCTTCCCCTTCTCCTTTTCCTTCCCTTTCCATATATGTAAAGAGGTGGAAAGGGAAGAGGAAAAGAGGTGGGGCTGTCAATACAGTTGACAGTCAACTTTTGATGGTTCAAGGTTTCTATTTTCCCTTTTCTTTTTCAGCATAATGTCTATTTTAAAGTTGGAATGCCAGTCTAGAATAGAACAGAATAGAATTTTTTATTGGCCAAGTGTGATTGGACACACAGTCCTTTAGGTAAATAACATTTTCAATCTGATGATACTTCTCTGGCATCCCTTCTGGTAGAAATTTGTTTTGTATAAAGTATAAAGCATGATGCTCTAATGTCTTGTGAGAAATTGCACCTACTATATTAACCGTGAAATATTTGACTGGTGAATTGACCCACTGTAAGTTACACACACACACACACACACACACACACACACACATTTGTACACTACCTATTTGCTTTGGATTACAAGAATTACTAGACTCCTGTTTTATTTTGCTGCAGTGACTCTAAAGTTAGCCATGAGTGAGAATTGAATCCAGTCATGCCTGGCTATGCCAGTGGAAATTATCTTTAAAAAAATGTGGCTGAATAAATGCCAAAAGAATCCTTTACTGAAGTCCAAAGAAAAACAATTATTGTATTTTTCCTCTCAGAGTAGATTAAAGTCTTACTTTGGGAGGGGAAGAATCATTGTTTGAGAAGCAAATAATTGCATTCTTTTCAAAGTTTTTCCTTGTATTCTTTCTGGAAGGAACTGTTGGTATCTGATCCAAATGCGGAGGTTTTCTGCTAAAAGCTGCCAAAACCTAATATAAATTAAAGAGTCCTAGAAATTGTAATGTATTTCCATACCAGGCTTTCTCTGGCCCCCAACATGAAACTCTAAAGATCAATCAGTACCACATGAAGAGGTATGACCTTATTCTCACTTGAAATAACTCTTGTCTCACTACATAACATGACCCGGGGTGTGATCTTCATAATTAGGGCTTGTAGGTCTAGCAACAATGAGCCCTAGATGGTCCCAAGGTGCGAAAGGAAAGCTTAATTCCTCTTGCTTAGAGGCAGGCATCTCTTTCTGCCAATTACCCTTTTGACATGACTGCTTAAGCTTCCTTTTACAAACATTGACCTCATAAACTCTACACATACTGCAGTGGTAAAGAGGGGGAGAGGATGGAGAAGGATTTGGGCCAAAAAAATAAATATCCCCAAACTAAATGAAATAATCCTCCTACCAAAACACACAGGCTTTGTTAGACTATACTTCTTAAGGACAACGTTTTCAACTTTGTTGTTTGTTACTATTGGAAAATGTGCTTCACCTATCAGCTATCAGCTTTTCATCCATTTGGTCTAACAACTTGACTTTAGAAATTGAATTGAAAACTTCCAATCCAAGCTTAGTTCTGTACTCACCAAAGTAGAAATTGACCTATAGGCTTCTCATGCCTTGGTGAATGTTTTTCCTCTTGAAAAATAACACAGGTATATCTGTTGATAAATTAGGTTAGAAATAGAAACTATTGACATAAAATGAGCTTCTGAACAAAAAGACGGCCAAATATATAGCCACCGATCAAGCATACGCTGCCCATAGGATCTTCCCAAACATCAGCAAAGCAGGCCAAACAGAAAGATATACAACTCCTGTAATGCTATCAGCTTCACTTCTCCAAAACTTTTGCGCTGAGAATGTGAGCAGCAACCCAAGGCCAAAACATGGAGTTCTCCAACAATGCAGCACATTTAAATATCTTATCTATCTACCCTGTGGAGTTCAAAGTGATTTAATGCTGACAGCAAAAGAAAAAAATACTAATAAGTGAATGTGGGGCTTAAAGAACAGGACCAGGTTTCACAGAAGAAATGTAAATTAAAGGGCAGTGGATAGACATAAATTAGGCCTTGAAGAAAAGCTAGGATTAGAAGAAAACCAGGCACATGCAGAATAAAACCAACCCACAAAACCACCAACCATCAAAATAATCTTTGGTTATTCCTGGTATCTAGCAATATGTAGGCACTAGATTCCTTCCTGAGACTTGGAAGTTTGCACCAAACAACTGATGGATTTTTGCTGTCCAAGAGAGGTTCAAAAAGACAAAAGCCTTCACCATTCTTGCTATTAAAATGCATGCACAATAGGATTGTGTTTTACAGAAGGATTTAGCCAACTGGCCCTCTTAGGCTTATTTAACCAGAGATAGAAGAGATTAGTATATAGATCAGTTCTACATGTGTGAGTTTTCATCAAGGGGGAATCTTTAGAAGTTTGGATAGCTAGAGATGCCCATTACAATGATAGTTGCTTCATTCTGCTTCTACGTTCTTCCTGAAAAAAAGAGCATCTGAAAATCAAGGCAACCAATTCTACGTGTGTTCTTTGGCTTCACTGCTTTATTTCTGGGAAATCAAATAAAGCCATTTAATCAAAAAGGAAGTAGGGAACAATATAAAAATACTGTGTAGTTTCTGTACAAATAAAGAATAAATGAAATAGAAGCACATTTATCAAACTAAAAGTCAATACTGAAATAACGTTGGCCTTCTCTGATATATACCATATGAGGTAAGAAAGAAACAAGCAGGAGAAAAACAATGAAATTCTAGAAATGAAAGGTATTTTTTTATGAAATAACTGTGTTTCGAAATAGTAAAACAGTAATAGATTCTACTCATAAATGTTACTAAGAGAGGTAAAATATTAGTATCAAGTGTCTACGTTTTTTATTCTCTGTTGTTAAAATTATTTCTGCTAAAGCATACACTTGGGAGCCATGAGAATTAAAGGTGGATTCTAGGACCACCATGCATGTTTTGAAAACATTCTTTCAATATCCAACACTATTTGTAGGACTATCAGGCCTAGCAGCAAAAATCCAGGAAAGTGCTGTCCCTGCACAATCCTGTTTGAAACTTTAGCATATATACCTGTAAGGGCGTTCCTTTTGGAGGGGAAAAATTGTGGCATTCCAAAGTATACAGATGTACATTTATTTTTTAATCATAAAATTGAAACACCATTGTCCAATGAGAGAGCATGTGCTCTGTGGGCCAAAGGTCTTAGGTTCAATCTCCACAGACCATAGGCAGAAGCTCTCCTCTAAAACTTCACAGAGTCCCATCCCAGTAGACCAGGGGTGTCAAACTCGATTTCATTGAGGGCTGCACTAGGGTTGTGTCCGGCCTCTGGAGGCCAGGGTGGGTGTGGCGAGCTCAATGTCACTTGTGTCGGGCCTGTGGTGGCCTGAGTGCTCTGCCAGCTGAAATGGCCTCCTGCAACCCCCTGCCAGCAAAAACAGAACTCGGGAGGGCCGCAAGCTCCATTTTAGCTGGCAGAGGCACTGTGGGCCAGTCCTTCACAGTTTCCAAGGTGGCCCCATGGCCAGATGTAAGCACCCTGTGGCAGTGGTGAAATCCAAATTTTTTTACTACTGGTTCTGTGGCTTGGTGGGCATGGCAGGGGAAGGATACTGCAAATTCTCCATTCCCACCCCACTCCAGGGGAAGGGTACTACAAACTTTCCATTCCCACCCCACTCTGGAGCCAGCCAGAGATGGTATTTGCCGGTTCTCCGAACTGCTCAAAATTTCCGCTATTAGATAGGAATAAATTGGATTTGAATAGAGACGAAGGGAATATGTATGTAATTGAAGTGAGATTGAATGTACAAAAAGTATATATGGAATATGCATGATATTATATTGTAATATATGCGAAAGAAAAAGTGTTAGAAAAGTATGTATCAGACAAGTCGCACCAAGTCTAATGTTTTTAAACTGTATACTTAATAAAATTTGTTTTAAAATAATAATAATAATTTCCACTACTGGTTCTCCAGAACCTGTCAGAACCTGCTGGATTTCACCCCTGCCCTGCGGGCCAGATCCGGCCGACAGGCCTTGAGTTTAACACCCCTGCAGTAGACAGTATTGAGCAACACTAATGATCTGATATAAAGATGCTCACTAGGATCATAAAAACTAAATTTCTCTTTATATATATTCTTTCTTGTATGCATAGTAGCTGCCCATAAATTATTTTCAGTTTTAATAGCTCTCCAAAGCTCTATACTCTATCCTGTTTAGGTCTTGTAATTGTGTTTCATCACCTGTGGCAAAAGTAAAGAGAAGATGCAATTTTGTGTGGGAGGTCCCATGCACAGTTTCATGTCATGAACATATTGTTATCCTTATGCTATAGCGGAACTCTAAACAATAATTTATCCATTGCTGAATATGTTCAGGGTTCTTTTACATTTTCTGTTTATATCACTGAAACATAGTGACAGGTGGAACACTGAAGGATGTGGATTGAATTTAATTGCCTTGCATCCCACATACTGCTATTTGCACCTGTACAAATCAAGATAGAACGATTCCCAATACAATTTTTTCCCCTTTTTTCCCCTATGCCTACAAAATGTATCAGTTTTCTGTTTGCCTCTGCAAATTTTCTCAGAAAGCATTTCTCACAATTATTATTGTAAATTGCTTTGAGAGGTTACTTATTCTGGATATAAGTGTGTATGTGCATCTGTACTCACACATAAAACTTTCAACTACAAGGCTCCAACTAATAGGGTCTTGATGATTGAGCTGATATTTATTTATTCATTTATTTATTGGTTCGATTTATATGCCGCCCTTCTCCGGAGACTCAGGGTGGCTTACAATGCATTAAGCAATAACCTTCATACTTTTGTATATACCTGCTTAGTAGGGCTTTTGGCCCCCCCTAAGCAGTGTTCTTTTTTATACAAAGTCAGCTTATTGCCCCCACAATCCGGGTCCTCATTTTACCTACCTCAAAAGGATGGAAGGCTGAGTCAACCTTGAGCCTGGTGAGATTTGAACTTGCAGTAATTGCAGGCAGCTGGTGCTACTTAACAGCACTTTAGTCTGCTGCGCCACCAAGGCTCTGATGATGTATAATACACACACACACACACACACACACACACATTTATAACAGACCCATGTGAGAATATATATAATATATTCATAATTAATGAATATATAAAATTATGCATCAGTTTTAATTACCAGACTGTGATTTCCAGAAACCTTCACCAGTTTCTGGCAAAAAAAAAAAAAGTACAGTAGAAATGGTCATAAAATCAGGTTGAGTCACATGGGTGCCTTGACTTACGACATCACAACTTACAGTACAACTGAAATTCCGGTCACAGTTGTGGGCAATTTATGACCACAATTGAGCCCAAAATTTCTGCCCGCTAAGTGAGTTTTGCTCCATTTTATGACTTTCCTTACCACACTTGTTAAGTGAATCACTGCAGTTGTTAAGTGAGTAATATGGCTGTTAAGTGAATCTGGGTCCTCCATTGACTTTGCTTGTCAGAAGGTTTCAAAAGGTGATCGCATGACCCCAGGACAGTGCAAGCATCATAAATATGACCCAGTTGTCAAGTGGCTAAATTTTAATCATGTGACCTGGGAATGCTGCAACAGTCATTAAAGGTGGAAAGTGGTCATAACTCACTTTATTTCAGTGCCATTATAACTTTGAATGATCACTAAGCAGTTGTAAGTCAAGGACTACCTGTATCTCTATGTATGTATGTGGGCTTCTATGCAGTTCTGATCGATGCCACCTCTGAATAGATTACATATCTAGCCTTAAATATCTAAAATATCTAAACAATCAGAACAACACAAGTTAAGGAATTAAATTATATTAGAGTCTACTGCTAATTCCATTTCAAGTACCACTTATAAAGCCATCTTGCACTTGATAAGGTGGACAATTCAGAATTCTGCTTCCTCTCAACACATTCCCTTCAATAAAGAAGAATATTTGTAGCTCAGGGTTGAAATCAACCAGCCCAAAAGACTCCAGCACCTCTCCACCAGTAATTACCACCCAGATCAACATAGATTAACTTCAAGGTTAACTTCAGACCAACAATCAAGTAAACAATACCCCAATCAAGGAACTGCAAAAGAGCCATCAGTAAACACCTCTAAGACAGTGGTTCCCGACCTTTTTTTGGCCATGCCCCACCTAAGCATCTCTAAAATCCTGATGCCACCCCCTCCCCCATGACATACAATTCTTACTATTCAAAAAGTAACTCCTACTCACATGGAGGAAGCCTAAAAGGCCATTAACCTGGTTTAAACAAGGTTCCAATTGCCCCCATTAAAAATCAAATTGCCCCCCTGTGGGGCGTGGGCCCCACATTGCGAACCACTGCTCTAAGACCACCCACACAGGCAAACAAGTCACCAGAATATGAACTGACAGCAAACAGCACACCTTACTAGTAGTACTGATGATGTTACCTAGTTAGGGTAATAAATGTCTGCAAGAAAACAAGCAAGCTCAGAGAGCACCTAGGACTCCACGTTCCCTTCAGTTTTCTAATAGTACCCCATAACTTACATATGTTTCCTTTTAGTATAGACATTATACTAAAGTGGTGTGTGTGTGTTGTAGTTTAGCACATCATGTGTCTGACAATGGCATTAGTTTTGTAACCTTACTTTGCAGTGTGGCCCCATAAGGGAAGCTGTCTAGTCTTCTGGGACACGCTATTATGTCAACTCAGCGAACTATGCAAAAATAGCCTTCTCTGCACCTGGCTTATCACCGAAAGAGACAGCGGCTTGTACCAGAGATATCGCTGATCAGGTGGGAGACTAGAATTAGGATTCCAGAAAGGACGAAGAAATCGAATAATAAACCAATGTCAGGATGTGCAAAAGTGATAAATAGCTGCGTAAACATACCTACAAAACGCAGCAGGAAAAATGTTGCACCTGGTGCATTATATGATTCTCTTTATCTCTTGTCGTTTAATCCACAGTGGAAAAATGTACTTCATTCCTTACTTTCTTCTTTGGTGTTTAGTAAAGAAAGACAATATTGGCTTCAAAAGCAGCCTAACAGTCATCTGCAAAGCATCATGCATTGCATTAATTCCATGTGAAAGGTAAGTCAAGAAACTGCATGTTCCCAAGCCTGTTTGCTTGTTCAGTATATGAACTGGAGCTACAGACCCCTAAAATACACTAACTCTTTCAGTTAATTAATTTTAAGACAATAGAGGAATCAAGAAAGCAGTATTAGCTGTTCTGTTTCCTTTACTAATTCACCCTAGAGCAGTGTTTTTCAAGGATCCAATCTAGGTCGGTCACCGGGACCAGAGGTTTTATCTTCCGAGTGTTTGGATTTGTGCTGGAGCCCATCTTCAGGGAACTTCTCTCAAGCAGAGTGTGTGCTTGAAATATGTTTGAACATTAGCATCTCGAGTTGGTAGTTGGTTTGAGCTCCGAGCTTGGCAATTTAACTCCAAACATTTAGTCAACATTCGAAGAGACATCGTCAGTGCGTTTTGAATTGTGCTCGTCTGTCAGAACACAGGTCTTTAAATACCTTTTTATGAGATGAAATTAGTCTGAATGTTTGTTCGGATATTTATTTATTTTATTTATTTATTTAATTTTTATACTTCTATGTATTCTATAGATATTTCTGAGTCATGGTTTGATTTCGGACCCTGTTTGATTGGCTGGCTGTTTGAATGTGTGCTGTTCTGTGTGTAGTATTTATAGTGCCTGTTGTATGTGGCTTTTTAGATGTTGATTGGGGTGTATTGATGGCTGGCTTTTATGACATTGGCTGTTGTTTAAGCCAATAACTTAAAAGCTAGCCATCAACACACCCCAATCAACATCTAAAAAGCCACATACAACTGTTCTGACCAAGCTTCCTTAGAAATTAAACAGCCCAAACTTAGTCCCGGCAAACTTCTTTAATTCATATGGCTGTAAATTTCTTTCATTTATAGTCTACAAGGCTTGCATGAACAGTCTTTCAGAGAAAGATTATCAACACCCACCTATCTCACATGGAACCCTGCC
Source organism: Pituophis catenifer annectens (assembly GCF_029215685.1). NCBI lineage: Eukaryota > Metazoa > Chordata > Lepidosauria > Squamata > Colubridae > Pituophis > Pituophis catenifer. The sequence goes on from NW_027256883.1 coordinate 60,721,708, forward strand.
AAAGAGCTAATTTCCAGACGCAGGGCAAGGCCAAACTTTGCACAGTCACAAACAGAAATTTCAAATCTTGAATCGGCCAGATGAACTAATTGCTTCCTGCAAAAGCTCACGTCCTGTTTGCTTCTCTTTTATGTCGTACGGGCGGGGCCAATCATCTCCAAGCCTTACTCCCAAGTCGACCCTGTTTCTTTAATTGTTCCTGTCTCCCGGCAGCTCTGCGCATGCACACACTGGGAACAGGCTCATGCTGTTCTTCTGCCTCACTGATGTCAGACTCCGGAGACTCCAGAGGCAGCAAAGAACTACCAGATGGCCTTGGCCCCCTTTCTGCCTCCGACTCAGAGCCATCGTCTGAGCCTTTCCCAAACTCCAGGACTGGCCCACGTTCCTCCCCAACCTCCTCACTGTGCCGAATCTGATGCCAGCTCTGCTGGCTGCTGGCAGGTCACAACAACAACAGGCACTATAAATACCACACACAGAACAGCACACATTCTGCTAGAGATAATTTCTCTGAAGATGGGCTCTAGCATGAGTCCAAACACTCAGAAAACAAAATCTCTGGTCCTGATGACCGACCCAGATTGGATCCTGCAATATTATCTTGGGACACGTATTCGCCTTCATTTGTGAGTATTTTTCAAACCTGAACACTTTTAAGATATGGGAACTTCAATTCCCAGAATTCCCCAACCAGAATTTGTCTAGGGAATTCTGGGAACGGAAGTTCCCATATCTTAAAGTTTTCAGATTTGAAGAACACTGACCTAGAGTATGAAAATATGGCATACTTAGCATATCTTCAAGCTCAAAGTGACATTGATATGATGTTTGAAATTATAGTACTTTTATTTCTTTTTGCAGATACTGTCCATTTGCTACAAAACTGTGTTTTTAACAGTGGGCTGTATGGCATTGTTATACTAGAAACTTTGCACATACAAAAAGAACCCCACTATGAAAGTGTTGTTCCCCAGGGCCAAATTTAAAGCCTCCATTGCTTGTCTAGGAAGGAATATAAAAGCAAGTTTGGAATAGAACAGGGATCTCCAAACTTGGCATCTTTAAGACTTGTGGACTGGCTGAGGAATTCTGGGAGTTGAAGTTCACAAGTCTTAAAGTTGCCAAGTTTGGAGACCCCTGGAATAGAGCCCACATGCAGGGAGCCAATCTAGTAGTGAAACCCAATGAAGAGCTTTGGAGAAAATACCTTTTATAACAATGTTTTGATATAGCAAGTATAATCTTGTTAGAAATGGATTTCTTTTTGAAATGAGAAAATGCAGACAAATCCCAATTCATCCTTCCTACTTCCAGATCAAATGATGTGAGAAAATAGAAAATGGTATTTGAAGATGCGCTAGAAGAAAATAGAAGAAACAAGGTAGATTATGCAGAAATTTATATTTTAGCATATTCAGGCTCGATTGTGAATCATGTTGTAGTCTAACTCCTGATATTTAATTGTAGTTTCAAGACTGACAGAAGTGCCAAGTAATGTAATATGCCATACACTTTTTTAATAATGTTTTTCTTTCCCTCTTCTCTTTTAATTTCAAACCTCGAGGGTTGAGGTTATTTTAAAAAAATCTTTTAATTAATAATGAATAGAATCTATATTCAAACAAATTCCATGCCAAACAATTACTTGGAAATGTTGGAAAATCAAGATGAATTTGATTTTTTAAATCTGTTATCCATGAAAATCTTTTAGGATTTCAGGAAGCATTCAGAAAAAATAATTTAGACAATGGAGAATGTGCAGAAATGGAATTATTTATGTGTATTTTATACACAAAGTCAAATATATACGTCTGATAAAACTAGAAAATAAGTTGGCAATTGTTCTCCTGCTACCTTTCTTTAATTCATGAAAAGGCTTTTTAATGCCTAAATACTACAATATGGGTTTTATGTTGATTTATGTTAATTGGTAGTATAGATGGTGTCATATTATACCATTAAGTTATAACATTGAAATAATTGTTTTGCTTTTAATGTCAACTGATTATTAGTGTTTGAATGAAATAATAGCATACCTTCTTAGCTGTTTGAGACATTGTTTTGATGTTCTGTGTTGCTATTACACACATACACACACACGCACACACTTTCAATATCTAGAATCTGATGGTGGTGGGCTAAATATATATCATTAAGGATAGGTCACAGGCTAAATTTTCATTTACCTTAATCTAATGGAACAAAGACATATACTATTATGTACACATAGTATTATGAGCATATACTATTAGAGCAACCCAAATTTAATATCAGGAGAAATTCTAAAGCCATGTTTCAAAGTAAGCATGACTATGAATGAGCATCTTCATGCAATCAAGATTGAGGAAGCAATTTGCTCTAGTTGTGAAGACACCAGGTTAGGAACCAGGACACTGTGAGTCCTAGTCACACCTTAGGCATGAAAGCTCACTGGGTGACTTTGGCCAGTTATTCTTGCTCAGTCAATGAGATCGGACTTCATTGACAATTCCTATTGCAATCAGCGGACCAACACCAGTTGATTTGAAAAAAAAAGTGGACCCTACACTTGTGGGAAAAAAGAAGAGAATCTTAGCTAGCTTGGAAGGATTACCTTCTTTTGGCCAAAGTTCAGGAGTCTGCTAAATTAATTTAATACAAGTAATGTAATTACTTCACATGCATCTAATATTTTTATTTTTTGCGATTCTAAAAAGTACAATTTAGCAGTAAATTCTTCAGGGATTAGAGTCACATCCTAAGCTTTTTTGAGGGAGGAGGGGTATTATGCATGCTGGGACAGCTTCAAATAATGCATCCCTGAATTAATAAAGAAACAGGAAATTATCGATCCATATTATTTTCCTTATTTTTTAAAAAAACTCAAGATTAAAAGGCAATCACATAGCTTGACTGAAATATTTGTGGAGATGCATGTTTTCTTGCTTCTCAGTTCTCTTTGGTATCATTCTAAACGCAATTTCTTTCTTTCTTTCTTTCTTTCTTTCTTTCTTTCTTTCTTTCTTTCTTTCTTTCTCTTCTTTCTTTCCTTCCTTCCTTCTCTCTCCCCTCCCTCCCTCCCTCTCTCCTCCCTCCCTCCCTCTCTCCTCCCTCCCTCCCTCTCTTCCTTCCTTCCTTCCTTCCTTCCTTCTTTCTTTCTTTCTTTCTTTCTTTCTTTCTTTCTTTCTTTCTTTCTTTCTTTCTTTCTTCTTTCTTTCTCATATTATTAAACCAGCCATCTCCCACCCTTTTTCTTTTTTTAATCTCCCTTGAATACCAATCCACTGATGAGAATGGCAAAGAAGAGATAGTTTAGCAGATAAGGAGGAATCACTGGCTATAGAAGTTATCCACTTTCCATAGCATATCCATTATTTCAGCAAATGCAAGCTTGGAGGCACAAAATATACTTCTGATATATCTTTTCTTTTCCTCTCCCCCTTTTATATTCTATGTGATTTTGAATTCCATTTTACTGTTCTAAAGTGCCCAGTGGCATAATGCAAATAAATAAATAATAAGTAAATGTGTACTTTTCTAGTGTGGTGTTGTTGTTGGTGTGTGTGTGTGTGTGTGTGTGTGTGTGTGGTACATAGAGTTTTATATAATATGATCTGCCCTCTTCCAATGAGTTGGGAAATTTTACCTCCAAGGCTGGATTTACGCTGGATCATTTCTCATCAAAAGCTACTGTAGATTTATTATCTAAACACAGACAGAACTCGGTTCCCTCCTTCTGATCACTATATTAATTTAACTGAAGAGCCTCTAAAACAAAAGCAACATTGACAGAACGGAAATGGAGGATATAGTGATACAAGTCCTCCTTGAGAAAGAAAGTTGCCCTGAAGAAGTAGCAATAGATCAAACATTGTTCCTCTCCAGGCACGTCTATGATAATAGAAGTTAGCATCCGTCCATTCTTCTCATTGACACGTTGTTTGTTTAAAGAGGAAACTCAATTTGACACATGGCCTGTAATGATCATTTTGCAACAGAGGGTGGAGAGGGGAAACATTTTTAATAAGAAATTTGTTTTGGGTACTGAGTGACAGCTCACATTGGAGGGTATGAAAGATTAGAGTTTCAGCTTAACTAAAATGTTCACAGTGTAGCAGAAGTAATCTAGCTCTTAAACCATTCAGAAAAGATCACCAGTTCCACCGAAACTGGAAGAAGGCAAAGAGAATGCTGGCATGGACATTTTTGTGCCTCTAAGTGATATGTTGTCATTTTCCTTTTCTGGAGAAAAAGACAAAGGTCCTGAATATATTGTAGGCAATAGCAATAGCACTTAGATTTATATACCGCTTCATCGCAATTTACAGCACTCTCTAAGTGCTGTAATATGCAGTGCCAGCATATTTTCCCCAACAGTCTGGGTCCTCATTTTACTGACCTCAGAAGGATAGAAGGCTGAGCCAACCTTGAACTGGTGAGGATCGAACTACTGGCAGCTGGCAGAACTAGCCTGTAATACTGCATTCTAACCACTGCAGTACTATGGCTCTGTAGATTGTGCCCCTCAAGACTGTGGACTTGTAGTTCACTAGAAGAGTAAATGCCTTGACTGAATCCATGGTGTAGGTACTTGCAACTCTTACTTTATCCCAGTGAGAAGCTTAAGCAAACTTTCTAAAGAGCTATACCTTCTGTTCCACAAATCAGTTGACTCATGTCAAAAGCCTGCATGCTTAGTAAAAACACTGCTTCAAATCTGCACTGCCACTATAGGCCTGAACTCTAAAAGTAGCTCTTTCCAGTTTTGTAAAGTGAAAAGATACAAACCACTCATGGAAATTGTAGAGCTTTCTGCATTCAAACTTCTTTTGAGCAGAGTCTTGGTGATGCAGTGGTTACAATGCAATATTACAAATAAACTCTGCCCACAGCCTGGAGTTTGATCCTGATGGGCCTTAAGGTTGACTCAGCTTTCCATCCTTCTGAGGTTAATAAAATGAAAACCCAGATGGTTAGGGGCAATATGCCAACATTGTAAAATCCCAGAGAGTGCAGTAATGCACTATGGGACAGTATATAGGTCTAGGTACTATTGCTGTAAGACTGACTAACCTTGGGCACAGCTGGATGGCTACATTCAAGTATTGTGTTGGAAGAAGAGAGAAAACACTATTTTAAAACTGTAGCAGCTAAAGATAAATTTAAGTATCTTAGTCTGATCTGGGATAAGGCAATGGAGCATATTTGTGCCACGCTTAATGGAATATTGTTGCTTTACATATTATCCGAAATTTCAATCCATATTGTATCATCTTTAGATCGGATTGTTCAATATACTTTTCTAGGTGCATTAAAGCATAAAATCAAACCATCACAGATTATTGTGCTGTAAGTAGCTTTAAACACATTTAAATTTTAACAAAATTCTTGTTATAATATGCAGACAGACTGCCAACACTTCTATATAATGTTCTGGATTCTTTTTTCTATATCTTGACAAGCATCAAATTCCAGTTTGATGGTTGTTTACCATCAGTGGAACATCAATTTTTTTTAATTAAATAAACATATTCAATAAAAATAGCATACAGTATTTGTTCCTGTTTCTGAGACTACATGACTGACTAAATTGAATAAAATAAGTCAACTGCTGTTGGTGTATGGAAAGCAAATGTGTTCTACTTAGTAGTTAAATTAGGTGAGTAATTAAACTGACAAACCCTCCCCCCCTCAGTAAAATAAGGACATTCTCTTTTATATTTTAAGCTGTCATTTTTTTCTATTACTTTTACTTTTTCTGCTTTCATTTATGTATTGTATTTGTCATTTTTTTTAAAGAGAGCTTGGCTGATTGTTTTGATGATAATTTGCCTGCAATACTTGAGGGATTAATTATGAAATGGCACACTTCATTCTGCCACCTGTATAATCCAGAGTTTACCAATGAACAATAAAGGATATATTGTCAACAACAGATCATTTGAGGATGCATCAAGTACACCCAAATCTTACATATGGGAAGCTTGGTAACAAGAGAGGGAGATGAGTAAGATAACAAGAAGTCCTTTGGGAGAAATAAGTACTGTAAAAAGCAAAGTAGAGATATTACAAGGCAGTTGAGACGTGAACAGAAGAGTGACACTGCTAGATTTGCATGTATTGTGGTGTGAAACATATTTAAATATGAAAATTAAATCTTTTTCTGTTAAACTTGATGGAGTGATATGACATTAGCATCTTATGGAGAACCATTGACTTTAGTATTTTTCTAAAGTATTGTTTTATATACAGCAATTGAATTTCTTTCTTTCTTTCATTATCCTCATGGAAATGCAGGATTGGCCAGAACATACGCTAACTCTAACCTTGAACTTTGAAAATTTGAATTTCGTGTACATTTAGAATTGTACACTAGGGCTACAACCTGCTATTTTATATTAATCTGGGAACAGCACTTTGTTCTATAATGTAAATATTTAGTCCTTGCATCTAAACATTGGAATAGGGTTCATGAACTTAACATATAGGTGAAAGGTGATAGATTCATATGGGAAATATATGATAAATCCAACTGCAAAATATGCAGTTAATTCAATGCAAAATATGAAGGCCATGTTAATACAGTTAAACTTCTCATAATAATCTACAGTGCATTAAAAAATCCACAAATACATCAGATGCTGTGCAACACATAAATGGAATTTAGATTATGAAGTGAGAATAATTTTTTGGCAAATTAGTGGCATTTGCTCTGTTTTGGCAGGTTGAGGATGAGGAGTATAAGTTATGTGATATATCAAACTGGGAGGCTGAAGAAGGACCTTAGCATGCCTGATGGGGTGAATTATGATTTAACATGTTCATTCCAGATTAAATGCCACTGTTCAATACAACTAACATCCAGTTTGGAACTATAGCACTAGGACATTTCTAGCCCCCGAATTAAATCCTTTGTCCAATGTCCATTTCCATCTCTATATCAAATGGAAATGGAAAAAAGTGATAGTGTTGAAATTAAATAACACATTTTTATGGCTACTGCCAATAAATCTGCTTAAAGATGCATTACTACTTTTCCTGAGGAATAATTTAGACTATGTATCAAAAGAAAAAAAATCAATAGTTTTTTCTATTACAAATAATTGCCTGTTTGACTCCTTTCCACTTTTCTCCTTTATTTATTTTAGTCTTCAAAATACTTCCACCAAGAGGGTCTTGTGTTTCAAGTGACTAGCAGTAATAGCTTCTTGAAAGGCAAAAAGAAAAAAAAGGATGAAAGAAGTCTGTATACTTAAGAAAATATGCCCAATGTTCCTCCAGCAGGAAATATATTTTATAGTGAAAAAAGAAATGGAAAGCTGTAGACAGCAATCTTGAGAGACTGAAGAAGTTCTCCATTTCCTGTTACTTTTATAACTTATGGGAGGTCTGTGGATGCTGTAGGTTTACTGCCTCTCTCGTCATGCTACCTTTTTCTTCTCTTTCCAGTTTGAAGAAATTGATTAGCCCATAATTTAAGTTTAGGAGAACGATCCTGTCAAACATCTCATCATATAAGCAACTCCATCTTCATAGACCCTGTAGTAGGGCCTTCTCAATGGTGACACCCTTTCTGTGGAAATAACTTGATCTCATATAGATGGACTCCACTTCACTCATGAACTTCCATTCTGAAGGTAAGACTTGGCTCTGGGAGGGAGCATTTGGTGGATCTGTTTCTGTCAAATGGTGTCTGTATTGTTGTTCTATTGTTTTAATTCTTATTTCTACTATGAGGGGGCATCTCATAGATTTGGTAATGAATTTGTATAGGGAGGGAGGTACCTTTCACCATCACAATGTTCCTCAGAGCCAATGGGTAAAATGGCATAGAAATGTCATTAATCAATCAATCAATCAAGAACATTTATAGAGACTTCTGTAGGAGCTGGAGAAAGGCTTCCAAAATCTCCCTCTCTGATGGCAGAGCGTCTTCTTAGAAGGACATACAATAATTCCTATGGTGCCTTAGATATCTGCATGGCACATAACCAAATCAAATGTTTAAAATGTTATTTTAAATCAGGCTATCAGACTGTAAAAATCCACAAAGCCACAAGGCGGCTTTCTTTAGCTCTTTGTCACTGGGTGGCTGTCTTGATTTTTGCAGCCAGATTGCATGAATTTGTTCCTAGGTAATACGAAATAACAGCAAAATAACAAATAAGTTATTTGATGCAATAGGCTAGTGTTTCCCAAAGTGCTCAGGATCCCTTTAGTGCCTAGTCATTTTTTTACCAAAGAGTGTGCCACAGTCTCTGGTATGCTGCATTGCACAGTTTAAACCAGAAGTTTCCAAACCTGGCTACTTTAAGACTTGGGAACTTCATTGTCCACAAATCTTAAAGTGGCCAAGTTTAAACCGTGAGTTTAACAGAAACAGTGAACTCATGGAAGTGCTGCAGGTTCTTTAATTTTTTGAAGGAACCACAACAATATTTGCACCTTGTCCAACAGATGTCAAGTATTGCTATATTTTCCACAAAAAATTAAAATATCCTGGGGTCCCCCCTCCCTCTTGTGAGTTTGTAGTGGCGCTCTAGGATGCTTTAGTGCACAATTTGGCAGTCACAATGCTAGGCAAAGCAATTGTTTTTTCTGGGTCATTTTGAAGAGCAGTGCTTAATTATTTTATGTCATTGGCGATATGAATAGATCCGCATATAATATTTTTTGCTTAGACTTTGAAATTGTGCATTGTTTTCCATTATATAAGGATTCTGAAGACTTTATTTTGTATTTAGCTTGTGGCATCAAATCAAGTTAGGTTCTTGGTGACTGTATGGACAAATATTTGCCATCATTACCTGTATCTAGGAATAACTCATAGCATTTCTAAGGACATTTTGATAAACTCTTTCCTCCCATCCATCAACGTTATGTCTTGTCATGTCTTTTCTTTTTGTTAGATTCCTATAGTAAGTTGGACTTTGGCTGAAGCTTCCCAGTGCGTGACATGACTCAGTTTGAACTGGACCTTTATAAGAGTATGAGAAATGAAGCTGTGCTGTTACAAATGACTGTAGCAGTTAAGGCCACTACTTATCATAGGCTCTAGCTCTTGCTTTTCCTCCCATGTCTTTTATGGCTTCCCACACTCAATGCTATGTGGCAGTTGCCTATATTGACATTCTCCACATTCTTGCCCTGGGAAACTTTAGCTCCTATCATGTCTCCCAACTGTGCCAAGTAAAATAATTTTCTCTAGCCCTTCATCTACTCAAATCAAATGCCCACATTATGTGAATTTCTGCCTGATGATCATTGCCTTGAGGGAGCAGTTAGCTTTTCCTGGCTCCAGGATTGATTGGTTGGTTCTTCATGCAATTTATGACCTTCTAGAAACCATCTCCAAACCATAATTCAAAGGTGTGTATCTTTTTTCAATCTCAGTGTCCAATGCTCACAATTATATATTACCATCATGTTCTTCCTTTTTATGCTCTTGACTAAGTTTGCCATTGCCTCTTTTTTCCTAAGATTAATTTGCTTTTTCTTTCTCTAGCATATTATTCACATCTTTATTCATGGGCCCCCAAAGAACAAAATTGCCTACTTCTTTCACTTCTTCACTATTCTTAGTAAATTCACCAATTGTAACAATTCTTCACAATAGTCAAGTATTACAATACTTATGGTTTTCTGAATGCTACACTTTCTTCTCAAAATCATGCTGTCAATGAAAGATAAACCTCTTCTATACTATCTTGTAGGGACGCGGTAGCTCAGTGGCTGAGGCGCTGAGCTTGTCGATCGAAAGGTGGCAGTTCAGCAGTTTGAATCCCTAGTATCGCGTAATGGGGTGAGCTCCCGTTACTTGTCCCAGCTTCTGCCAACCTAGCAGTTCGAAAGCATGTAAAAAATGCAAGTAGAAAAATAGGGACCACCTTTGGTGGGAAGGTAACAGCGTTCTGCGTGCCTTTGGTGTTTAGTCATGCCAGCCACATGACCACGGAGATGTCTTTAGACAGCACTGGCTCTTCAGCTTTGAAACGGAGATGAGCACCACCCCCTAGTGTTGGGAATGACTAGCATGTATGTGCGAGGGGAACCTTTACCTTTACCTATACTATCTTGCTCTTTATATTATTTTTCTTAGATGAGTTATTTGAAGATGGGTCCTTCTGCTTTTTCTGAACCCAATTAGTTAATCTGGTATTTTTCTTGATATTATATAGCAGTAATATGCTTTGTAAGATATTTAAAAAGCCTTTATATGCATGAAAACTGTAGCTCGATAGTTTTTGCATTGATAATTTTGGTACAGGTCTTATTGTTCTGTGAATCCTCCCAAAGAGGTGCATGTGAATTAAGACTCTCTCTTTGAGGAGTTTGATCATTTTCTGGAGTCATGTGGTTGTTTCAGAAGTGGTCCCTTATTGGTTTTTCATACATATAAAGTTGCTTTTTAATATCACAGTGCATGTGCAGAGATACTGAGGATAATATTCTTATAAGCATTATGAGCCTGACAAAGGAGGTGGCTGCTTTAATTGTCCAAAAAGAGGTTTTTTTTAAATTTGCTGTTAGGCATTGCAAAACACCTCTGCTGAAAGATTCGCACAGCTTTGATAGATACAACATAATATTTTCCTAATAAAGGAGAATATTTGCAGCTCAGGGTTGACATGAAAGGTCCTTGGTGCTCCCTGAGCTTGCTTGTTTCATTACCCAAACTAGGTAACACTATCAGTGCTGATGATGTTACCTACTTTGGGTAATGAAACACCTGCAAGAAAACAAGCAAGCTCAGAGAGCACCAAGGACCCCTCATAATCTTTTCTATCTCTAGGCTAGATAGCATTCCATATTTGTTGTCACAGAGCTGCTAATACTTTAGCTGCTTCTTTTGCAGCTGCTTTAAACAATTCAGTACACCTGGTGCTTTTTATTATTATTATTATTATTATTTGACAGCAGTTTGTTGCCTGTCATGCTTCATTTTATAATGGAGCTTTTTTTTTTTTTAATAGATGCTCCTGGCCCACTTTGAAAGGATAGTCTTTCCATCTTCCTTTAACCTCATTTGCCTTTATCATATTCCTTCCTTTATTATTGCCAAGTACTTCTCTCGTAGCTGTACATTTTCCTGGGACTTCTTGACCTGCTTGAAAATATTGCTTTTTTCTGTTCACAATTAATTCTTCTGTTTGTGGATAGTCTCAATTAAAATATCTTTCCTTCTCTAATCTTCTTAATATTGGAAGTTTATATGGTTAAACATCAGACATCTTTGTTGCTCAAAGCTTTCATCTCACGTTTTTTCCTCAGCTTTTTTTTATATAAAAAGCTTTTTTTCCTTTGTCTTTTCTTTTTATATAAAAAGTTTTTTATTTTTCAGTTTCAAGAATATAAACATTCCATCTTTCCTTAAGCAGTGTGTCATCTGGGTAAAAGCATCATCTGTGCAACATCTTTCACCATTTGCAACGTCATTCACATTCACATTATAATATATTAAACAATTAAACATTATAAAGCTCTTAATATCTTCTAGTGATAATACCATACTAACACTAAACATCACTATTCTCATCATATGTGTATTAACAATTTTCATCTTATTTATATCTCTATCTTAATGTATTTTCTATTATTCTTTAGTCTTCTTCATTTCCAAACTCCTCTTTTGTTCTCCAACCATTGATAAAATACTTCCCATATCATATAATATTCAGTTTGTTTTTTCTCCTTGATTGCTAATGTTAATCTGTTCATTTCTGCACATTCTAATATTTCCTAATCACCTTCTCATCATTGGGAATCTCTTCACTTTTCCAATGCTGTGCAAATACAATGCTAGCTGCGGTTAATACATGAATAATTAAATATACATTCTCTTTATTATAAATTTCAGGTAAAATTCCTAGCAGAAATATTTCTGGTTTCAACGCAATCCATTGCTGTATCATCTCTTCCAACCATGTCTTAATTTTTGTCCAATACTTCTTTGCTTCTCCACATGTCCACTGTCAGCTGTCTGGATAGCTTCTTCGGCAATCTATTTGGATCTTTTCAAAATTTTGTGGTTTTTTTTTCACAGTTCAGTTTTACAGGATCTCATCTCTTCTTCACATTTTCCTTATAGTAATTTAGTCATATTGGGATGCTTTTTTTTTTTTACATGGGTTTTATATTCTGTGTTCCCCCAATTATTGTTGGAACAGAAACTCTCTTTAATTTTCCAGTTTAATCTTTATATTGATAGAAGTAAATCATAATCTGTTCCATAATCTGCCCTAGCTGACTGGAATTTCCCTCCTTTGTTTCTTGTTACCTGTAATCCCCAAGAGAGAGAGGGGAGGGGGAGAGGGAGATAGAGAGATAATAAAATTGTTAAAAATCTTGATTATATATTATAGTTGCAAATAATATTAGTAGTAGTAGTAGTAGTAGTAGTAGTAGTAGTAGTAGTAGTAGTATCTTGGAACACTTGGAACACAACACACCAGATATCACAGTTGTCAAAAACTGAAACATACAATTTATTGACATCGCGGTACCAGGTGATGCCAGAGTCGAAGAAAAAGAACTGGAAAAAATCATGAAATATCGTGACCTGGCCATCAAAACTACACGGCTATGGATGAAACATGTAACAGTGATACCCATTGTCATTGGGAAACTTGGTACCATGTCCAAGAATTTTATAACATACATCAGCAAATTGCAGCTTCCTGCAATAACACCAGCGGAACTGCAAAAAACTGCACTACTTGGAACATCGTACATCTTAAGAAGGTACTTGGTTGATACCTAGGACACTGGCAGCAACCCGTATCAACCATTAACACCAGTCAATGGTATTTGTGATGCATTTTTGAATGTTCAGTTGACTGAATTTCATATTTAATGAATATGGATAATAGTATCTAATAGATTAATATTCACAATATTAATCTATTAGATACAACTGGAAGCAAAAGCAAAGATTTCTAATCAAAGCTTGTATTCAGTAAAGAATTTCGAAAGACTCTGAAATAGTCACAATGGACTATTGTGGTTTACTATGGTTGGTAAAAATGACAAAATAGCACTAGCACTAACACTAACACTTAGGCATATATACTGCCTCATAGTATACATCCCTCTCTAAGCAGTTTATAGAGTCAGCATATTGCCCTCAACAATCTGGGTCCTCATTTTACCAACCTAGGAAGGATGGAATCAACCTTGAGTTGATTAGGATTGAACTGCTGGTAGTCGGCAGTATTACCCTGCAATACTGCATTCTAACCACTGCGTCACCACGGCTCTTCCAGAATTTGCAGAGATGGCGAAATTGACTTGTTTGATTACGGAAAACAAAATAATTACATTTGTCAATGACTTGAAGCTCATTATGGACTTTTCGCTGAAACCCTCCCCCCCGCCCCAAATTTCTAATGTGGATTTGATGATTAGAAAGAATAGGATATGGAAAGAAAAGTTCTACAATATAACTATATGTAGAGAAGTTACAATAAAAATGCATTTATAATTGCTGTAAAAAAAAATCAAAAACCCCTTCTTTATATCTTTCCTCCCTGTCTTTTTTCTTTTTCTCTTTCCTTTTTCTCTTTCTTTTATTTATCAGTTTCTTTTATTTGTCTTCCTTAAAGTTCTATTGCTTTTTAATCTGTAAAAAATTGTTTGATTAAAAAAAAATACACACACAAAAAGAAGCTGTTATTCTCTGAAGTTTGAAGGAGGTATCTAAAGCTTTTTGAGTAATCCTTAATGAAAACTGATTTTAATAGTATGGGTTCCCTTCCTTCCTTCCTTCCTTCCTTCCTTCCTTCCTTCCTTCCTTCCTTCCTTCCTTCCTTCCTTCCTTCCACAGCAGGGAACAGCTAAGGCTGTAATAGTCAAAACATTAATATTTGATTCTCAAAAAGTACACATTTTGGAGCACATAGAGCTATACATGCAGCATTTTGAGACAACTGTGTTTGTAAACAGCTGCTGGTTGAAGCCAGGAAAAGTCTCAGCTGCTTTAAAGAGTTGTAGAATGATAATAAGTCCATGCCTCAATCTGTTATAAAGCACCTTTGGGGAACAGTATCTGAAACACAGCATGGCCTATAAACTACCGGTAGCCACATTTCAGACAGGTCTACAGGTCAATGGTGGTAAGAAAAAAACTAAAATTGAGAAGCAGTTTATGACTGGTTTCTCAGCACACACTTAATGATTCAATGCCAGAATGTGTGAAAAGCATTGTATCTTGGATAGTTTGAGGTGATTTAAAAGTTCTCCTCTGTTGTGATGACTAATTCACGTGTGCAATCTATCACTCAGTGCAGTCTTGTGCCATGCATGGCTGAACCAGCATTCAGGATATATTTCGAAATCTAGTGGTAAACACACAGTCCCACTTAGGACAGGAGATAACTGGTTTAATCTTTGTCACAATGAACATAATAGCAAGAAACCCTCAAGGATTTTCTCTTAACTGCAGCACCATTACTGTCTCCTCTGTTGCAAATAGTTTCTGTCAGAATAAATATCTTATTCTTTTGAACATTTTACATTTCCAAGTGCTATGGAGGCTCCTCCTAACAGTAAGGTGGCTGTTTTGTTTCTGTTAAAATATCAAAGATTTAATAGTGCAAGAAAGCAAGGGCAAAATTTAGGCTTTTTGATGTCACATCCCATATAGGTTTGTATTTAGAAGTCCCCAAAGATAAATAATTTTCCAGCTCTGGTATTTTTCCCCCTTTACTTATTTGTGAGGAAAAGCATAATGGCAAGGTAGAGGATCCCGCACATGTCAAGAAATCTGTTTGCAGATATTCATGAGTCAAGAACAGGCCTATTACACTAACATCTTAGCCTATTTGCCTCCTTTGAGACAGTGTGCATGATAACAGATATGTCATGATGCTATTGGTATTGAATGGGAGAAGATACAGTAGTATGATTAAAAAAAAAAATTAAGACAATATAAAAATACTACCAGAAGAGCTGACAGGGCCTTCTGTTCTCTCCTGACCTTTCAGATAAGTGTCAGATTTAAAATGGTTCAAGAAATACAAAAACACATAGAATATGCCTTGCTTCTTTCTCTACCCCCTTGCACCTATTGCTTTCAACATCAGGCAAGAAAACAATTTAACTTGTTACTAAGGAAAGGAGATTATGGTGATTGTGTGAGAAAGAAGGGACCAGTTCTTATTTACTTGCAAAAGAGCTTACTTGGGAACTTTATCCACTGGCACATTTCTAGTTTTTCAAAAGCACATTATACTCTTGGTGAACTTTTGTAATAGAAGAGGGGGATTGTCTTGTTAGTTATTCAGTCGGAAACCTAAACAGATTTCGGGTTTAAAATAATAAAAACTAGAATCTTCTTATAGCCAAACAATGGTTTTCTTCTCTACACAATGTCAAATAAAAGAGCCATCCAAACAAACAATTCTGTTAAGTAAGTTCAATTTATTCAGTGGAACGCGAGTGTCGCAGCGCTAAGTGAGTATTGCCCCCCCCTACAAAAAAAAACAGGGCATATGGAAGCAATATTTTACTTTGTTTCATCAAAGGATTCAGGAATTTTAACCATATTGATAAGAGGGAGGGAGGCACCGATGCACCTTCCAGCCTAAAGGAAACAATACACTGAACTCTTCTGCATTCTTTTTAAAACTTCCAACAGATTAACATTTTGACCTTGCTCCATTTGCAACCCCCCCACATTTATTTCTTAGAAATGGGTCAAATTAATCTAAACAAGACTGGGAAAGATGAAAAATAAATAAAATCAAACTGATTTTAGTGGTATGGGTGATCTTCCTTCCTTCCTTCCTTCCTTCCTTCCTTCCTTCCTTCCTTCCTCCCTCCCTCCCTCCCTCCCTCCCTCCCTCCCTCCTGCAGTAGGGAAGCAGCTAAGGCTGCAGTGTCAAAACATTAATATCACCAAGTGAATGAACAGAGATTTCAGATATTTGGGGAATAGGATTATGTGGAAAAGAGCCACATTTTCAGATATATTAAATGTAAATAAAGGTCTATATTTTCTGTTCCTTCCCACTGCAAACAGGAAATTGCACACTTGCTTCTTGGTAATTTACAGCTATAATTTGGCAATTTGCAGTAGTGACAACAATAAAGAATTCAGAGGCTCACTTTATCACAGAGCTTAGCATTCTTTTTACTGATTGTGGTCAGGAAGTTAATAGATTTTCATCAGGTAGAACCTGATGAATAATATCCATTTTCAATCGCTGATCTCCAGTACCTGGTAATCCAAATTAAAGACAGACAAAGTTTTCAATATCTGAATTTAGAACAGAGAAACTTCAACTGAATTTATTTAAAGGATATTTGTGTAGAGGACTCATTCAGGACTAACTGTTAAGATTACTTCAAGTCACCTCTCCTTTTTCCCTGCCTGGAATTTATTTACACTGAAGAAATGATACATTCCAGGTTCTAATGCCTGAGATTTTGCTATAATGTTCACAGGAACGCCCCCAAATCTCAGATGGAGAACTTTTGTTATTGGATGGTGTATAAATCAGATGGCTAAATGGATGGCTGAATGGATCCATTTCGGTAATAATTCTATAGGGTGTTGGCTTCATCTCAAAATGTATCTGAAGGGATAATTTTGGAAATCCAATAGCCAGTACTCCCTTTTTGGATTTTAACTTATTTCAAGACCCAAGAAAGTATGCAAAGTGGTGGAGTTAACACTTTATATGGTAATCTAATTATTTTAAATTCTTTACCGGTGGCTATTACTTAACTTTGGCACCACTTCCTTTCTCCCAGGAGCTTCTCAATCCTCACTTCATATTACTCAGGGATGCTTTCCAGAAATGTTTTGAAAGGCTCAGATGGGGAGAAAATAAACACTTTTCTCCTCCATAAGACTGCAGCCCCAATCATCAGTGGGATAGCATTCCACAAGTTATGTAACTTAGTACATTTGCCATTGAAAGAGATTTTCAACCTCAGTGAGGGTAATGTAATATTTGGTCCACCTTTCTACAATAGCAGCCTCCAAGATCAACTATTCAAAATTCTGAAAACTTTTCAGTGGGAAATAGAGAGGAAAAGACCAAATAAAGGGCAACCTACAGCATAATAAAATTTTCTTCATCGACATGTAATTTTTCCAGAGATGTTTGGTGCAGACAAAGGCCAATTGCTGATGTTCTCTAGCTACTGGACAGCAGATTTTCTTAGCAATCGC
The DNA here is from genome assembly GCF_029215685.1 of Pituophis catenifer annectens. Classification (NCBI taxonomy): domain Eukaryota; kingdom Metazoa; phylum Chordata; class Lepidosauria; order Squamata; family Colubridae; genus Pituophis; species Pituophis catenifer. Next base: position 60,738,866 of record NW_027256883.1, read on the forward strand.
ATCAATCTTTCCCCTTTTGCTAAGTTTTCTGAAAATAGTGGTAACCAATAGGCATTTTTTGAACAATCATCAATGCTTTCTGCAAAGGTTTGGATAGTCCTTTGATAATTCTCTCAGGCACCTGACTGCCAGCAATGAAATTCGCGAACTGAACAAAATCAGGGTATAAGGTGGGTATACATGTCAAACTTTAAATTATTTGCCAGAGATGTGGAAAGGAATGATTTGACTCTAATTGACAAATTTAGAGAAGAACCTGCTGATGAACTGAGAGATAAATTGCTAAGATAAGACACCACAGATAATTTGGAAGAGCAGTTGCAAAGTTGCATTGTAACAAATGGCTGATTGGAAATGTTGAGATAGGAGAGAAATGTCAAGAGGAAGAGATTTTACAGATCTTTCTTCACTTATGACTTCTGCTGATGGTTTCTTTGGAATCTAGTGCCAGAGAACCCATGCATGTTGGAGCCATCAAAAGATCTTTGTTCTCAGGGGAGAAACAGAGAAGCAGAGAACTACATTTATTTGTTTTATTTTACTTATTTTTGTTTAGATAATTTATATGGCTACTTGAAATAAATGTCCAAATTCTGGAGACGAGGCAATAGCTCTTGTCTATTTAAGAGTTAGTCATCATAAAAGAATTTCTGGATAAAAATGTGACTGAAGGTTTATTCTTATATCTCCAATATCTGCACTCACAATATTCATCTATAAGAGGGATGAGATTCTGTCAGGACCATTCATGGTTATAGACTTCAAAGCCAGGAGCGACTTCTTGGAAGGTGATGTCCACTCAATACATTTGCACATAGACAACAACAATTTAGTTCTGCGGAAAGTGTAGTCCCTCACTCCTTGACAGTTCAGTTGGGCACATTTCCTCCCATTTTATCATATTTTCCTGGTTTACAGAACAAGCTTCCAGATGCTTTGTCATGTAAACCTGAATACAATAGTCTTTGCTCAACTTCCTGGCCTCAACTGAACAAGAAGTCCTAATCAGGCAGAAAACGCACATCTCTATGTTATAAAATATCATTTCTATTTCATATTTTTAAGCATGTATGTCACACCAAAAATTTATAAAGTGATTTTGTAAACTAAATTGACTGCTTATAGTAATCTTCAATATGACAGTTTCCCATTCCCAATAGAGAAGGTATAACAGCAACTTACTTTGATTAGTCTGAAAAATGAAGAATTGGATGGACGTTTTTTCCCCCCTACTGTGTTTATTATTTATATAATATGAAATAGGCTTCATCACTAATCTCCTGGTTTGGATAAATTTAATAAAGTTTATTCAGCTATGTACAATGCCTTATTTCCCATCAATCTATAGATAAATCAACATCCTTTGAATATTTTTATGCCTTCTTTCTACAGAACCAGTGATAATTCAGTTTGCATCTCTGCTATAGAAACTAAAACAACTTTAAAAAAAATCTAATATGAATTAACATCTCAAAAAAAAATTACAGAAAATATTATGTGTGTATTAGGAGACCTTTATGTACTAAATTATATAATTTAGGAAGAATCACTGTATTTTGAAAAAGTACATTAATGAAAAGTGCATGCAAAAGCATTTATACCTAGGAGAAATATGCCAAAAAGGTGTATAGATTTTCTTGTATGTTGCTTGAATTCACAGACTGAAGCAGAAACAGCTGAAGTGCTACAGTCCAGAAAATGAGAAAGTGAATGATACTGAAATTGACAGATTTGTCTATCTCTAAGGATAAGATGCAATGTTGGTGTGATAAATTCCATGACACATCATATCTCCTTTTGTGCTTTGTGTCAGACCACAACTGCTTTGAGAGCACATCTGTGAACATCTAACTTTATGGTTGGAAGAGATACTTTAATTCAGGGGTGTCCAACCTTGGCAACTTTAAGACTTCTGGATTTCAACTCCCAAATTCCCCACTGGGAATTTTCCACTGAATTATCTGCTGAAGAGTTCTGGGAGTTGAAGTCCACAAGTTGTCAAGGTTGGACTTTCCTGCTTTAAATGCAAAACACTGAGTCATGTGGCATTCACTAAAGTATGCTAAATAAAATGTTTCTACATCAGTGAGGATTGAAGAAGAAAAAGAAAAAAAATGATTTTCTTGAAGTAGAAGGTCTCTATTTTATTCTCTTCTAATCTCCCAGGTGGTTAGAGTCTCATGGGCTGAGAGCAAAGTTGAACATGTTAGTTCTGCTGTTTTATCTCTGTCACACTGCTTTCCCATGAGCGTGAGCAGGTATATGAGTAGATATTCTGTATATGTCATGATTCCAGGTCATGCAGGAAAATTACCAAGAAAAAAAGAGAGATTGCCTGTAGATCCTAAAGACAGGTGATGGGGATATTCATGAAGAGAAGGAGGTGGCAATATAACTGGAACACTTGTTTCTAAGAATAAAATTCTGAACTTGTGTGTGATCGTGTGTGTGTATATGTACGTGAGTGTGTGTGGTGGGGTGATCAGAACTGCTGACTATAATCTGCAGTTTAAATGTTTCTCTTATTCCATAACTCACAACACCTAAAACAAAAATCCAGCTAAAGATGCTTGCTCCAGAAACAGAAATCAGTTCTTAGTCTAGTTTCAATAACAGTGTTTTGAGCTTAACCTAGACTTTTTTTTTTATTACCTGAAGTATCACTGAAGACTCTTATCCAAGGATATTTTGTTTGAGATATTTATTCTTGCCCTCAATATTTCAGATAGGTCTAGCTAGATGTGAAAAAAATAAATAAATTAGAAATCATGTTACCACCACAAATGTTATGGGTTATTTTAATGGACATATTGCTTTCAACGGAGTTTTCACCATCTGTTCTACTCTTAATTTTGAATGCAGAATGAGTATATTTCATAATTACATCTGTATATAATTAGATAGGCATTTTAAATACACATATATGTTCTCATAGTGCAACAAGCATCTGGGATTTTTCCTCTCCCATACATTTCAAGCAGAAAATGAAAGGAGTCCCATGAAAGCCTCTGCTTTTATAAGGCAAATTTCTCTGCATTCCAGCAAGCATTTTCTAAACAAACAAGGGCTTCCGATAAATTCACTTTCGTATACCTAGGAGGAGTTCAAGCTTAGCTCAGTAAACGATATCAGAAAGTCATTTTTACTGTGTTTTTCTTGTCTTCATCCCAATTCTCCCCTAGCTTGAATGCCAGTTTGGCAAATGCAAGGTATTGGACAGATTTATTTTCAATTCGATAGATAAGCTGCATAGGACAAGCTGCATTATTTTCTTCTTAGTTTATTGCTATTCTCTTATATTGTTTGTTAATTTGTTGCTTTCTCTCATTCTATTTGGGTGTACCTGACCCCAACCCACTTGGTTATTGTCCTAAGCCAACAGTGTCCAAGCTTGGAAAACTTTAAGACTTGTACACTTCAACTCCCAGAATTCCTCATGGCAGGCCAAAAGTCTTAAAGTTGCCAAGTTTGGAGACCCCCTGTCCTAAGCGATTCTGCTTTAAAAGTAATCTTCTCCTACACCAGGGATGTCAGACTGGATTTCATTGAGGGCCGCATCAGGATTGTATTTGATTTCAGGGGGGCCAGGGTGGGCATGGCCAGCTCAACATCACTCGTGTTGGGGGCACCTTTGGTGGCCTGAGTGCTCTGCCAGTGAAAACAGGCTCCCAAGCTCTGTTTTCAGCTGCGATGGCTTCCTGCAACCCTCTGCCAGCAAAATCAGAGCATGGGAGGGCCATGTGAGCTCCGTTTTCAGCTGCAACAGTCTCCTGCAACTCTTTGCCAGTGAAAATGGAGGGGAGGCAGCCACAGCTCTCCCTGGCCATCCTGGAACATCCTGGATGACTGGCCGGGAAGGGTGCTCCTGTAAAGGATGACTGGCAGTAAAGGCTGACTGGCAGCAAAGGAAGTGGAGGACCAGTCCTCCTTAAAAACTTACTGGCAGCAGAGGAGGAGGAAAAAGAAGGCTGAAATTAAGGCGGATGCTGGCTTCTTCACATGTATGAAGCCAGGGTCACGTGGGAGGGTCCTGCACACGTGAGTGGGTAGATGGTGCTTATAGTTTAAAAGGTGGTGGGGAGCACGGGTGGTTAGCCTTAACAAGAAGTTCCTTTTGCAATTGTCAGTTAGTGCCAAAAAAAAGAAGTAAATCAGGCAGCAACAAACCAGGTTTGTGTTTGGCTGTGTTTCTTTCTTTTTCTTTTTGGAACCTGACACTTCGCTGTTTACAGGGCAGCCGCATGGGCCAGATCTAAGCACCCCGCAGGCCTGATCCAGCCCCTGCAGGCGGGATCCAGCCCCTGGGCCTTAGTTTGACACCCCTGTCTACATGGGGTAGACATCAGATGTACTCCTATAAAAACTGTAGCCTCTCGCCTGCTAATCAGTTCCCCATGTGATCTGGCCAGCATTGTTGAATTAGAGTTAGTAATATTTTAATACTTTACCAAACTGGCAAACTGAGTAATATAGAATTGTACTTGCTTAACAATTAAGCACTTCTTAAATTCTTGCTGCCTTGAATAATTACAGTTTGGTATTCCAGTTCTTATCAGTTTTGCTTCTTCTTTCTCCCTACTTCTGTGTAAATTGCATCCTTACCACTCCTATCCCTCTGCCCCCATCATCCACAATATTGTTGCTGAATTGTACCTATAGCTGGTCATTGATTGTGATAGAATTTCAAATTGAACTGAAATTTGAACATAGGGATTCTAGGGAGCTAGGGAGTTGAAACTAAGGAGAAGTGAGCCATTGCTTTAGTTTTCATTTTAATATAAGTCTACTTGATTTGCATTTCTTGAAACTGTTCAGGAATTGGAACACAGATCTAGGTAAAAATCTGTAGTGTGCTTAAATTAGGACATAATAATGTAATGTTAAGGATGAATATTAAATATATACTAATCTGTGTGTAAAGGGAAGATGCTCAAACCATGATATTAATGAAATTTTGCAATGGAAAATGAAAATGGGAATATTATCTAATTGCATACAAAAATCTCTTGCAATAAATATACATGAACATATAACAAATATATGTCAGGATTTAGAAAAACTATAAAAATGTGTCAAAAATCTTGAAGAAATATGGTAAATTAGAAATTGATTGAAACCAACCTGATATTAATAATATTGATTTTCCTCCCTCCCTCCCTCCCTCCCTCCCATCTGCCTTCCTTCCTTCCTTCCTTCCTTCCTTCCTTCCTTCCTTCCTTCCTTCCTTCCTTCCTTCCTTCCTTCCTTCCTTCCTTCTGCAGCAGGGATGAGCTAAGGCTGCAGTGGTCAAAACATTAATATCACCAAGTGAATGAACAGAGATTTCAGATATTTGGGGAATAGGATTATGTGGAAAAGAGCCACATTTTCAGATATATTAAATGTAAATAAAGGTCTATATTTTCTGTTCCTTCCCACTGCAAACAGGCAATTGCACACTTACTTCTTGGTAATTTACAGCTATAATTTGGCAATTTGCAGTGGTGACAACAATAAAGAATTCAGAGACTCATTTTATCACAGAGTTTAGCATTCTTTCTACTGATTGTGGTCAGGAAGTTAATAGATTTTCATCAGATAGAACCTGATGAATAATATCCATTTTCAATTGCTGATCTTCAGTACCTGGTAATCCAAATTAAAGACAGACAAAGTTTTCAATATCTGATTTAGATCAGATAAACCTCAACTGAATTAATTTAAAGGATATTTGTGTAGAGGACTCATTCAGGACTAACTATTAAGATTACTTCAAGTCACCGCTCCTTTTTCCCTGCCTGGAATTTATTTACACTGAAGAAATGATACATTCCAGGTTCTAATGCCTGAGATTTTGCTATAATGTTCACAGGAACTCCCCCAAATCTCAGATGGAGAACTTTTGTTATTGGATGGTGTATAAATCAGATGGCTAAATGGATGGCTGAATGGATCCATTTCGGTAATAATTCTATAGGGTGTTGGCTTCATCTCAAAATGTATCTGAAGGGATAATTTTGGAAATCCAATAGCCAGTACTCCCTTTTTGGATTTTAACTTATTTCAAGACCCAAGAAAGTATGCAAAGTGGTGGAGTTAACACTTTATATGGTAATCTAATTATTTTAAATTCTTTACCGGTGGCTATTACTTAACTTTGGCAGCACTTCCTTTCCCCCAGGAGCTTCTCAATCTTCACTTCGTATTGCTCAGGGATGCTTTCCAGAAATGTTTTGAGAGGCTCAGATGGCTCTTGTGGAGAAGAAATAAGAACTTTTCTCCTCTGCAAGGCTGCAGCCCCAATCATCTGTGGGATAGTATTCCACAAGTCATGTAATGTACTATATGTCTATGGAGATTCTCAGTCATCCAGGTCATGGTTGTCCCAAAGTTGCTTTTTCAAGAGGCAATGGAACTTTCTGTTTTTTCTTTGAAGACATTTCACTTCTCATCCAAGAAGCTTCTTCGCTTGAAAAAACACCTTTGGGGTAATGTACGATATTTGCCGTTGAAAGAGAATTTCAACTTCAGTGAGGAAAATTTAATATTTGGTCCATCTTTCTACAAGATAACAGAATAACAGAGTTGGAAGGTCTTCTAGTCCAACTCTCTTCTCCAAGACCAACTGTTGAAAAACTGGAAACTTTCATATAGGAATGCTAAGAAATGATCTATTAGGGGTTGAGTAGAGTGGGAGGATTTGGGGCCGAAAGAACCCAGATCAAGATAATATTTAGACTATTGTAATAGTATATAAATATAGGGGAGCAGGCTAATATAAAGTGATGGCTCAATTATACATTTCTCTCTTCTCTAAGTTCAGAATCCCAGACTGTAACAAACAGATAGTATAATAATACAGAGGAATTCCCTACTTAAAGTTTAAATTCGTTTATATTACAGGTAGTCCTCGCTTAATAGCCATTTGTTCAAGCTATGGCAGCACTGAACAAATGCTACTTATGCTCAGTCCCTGAAATTATATCCATTGCAGTGTCACCATCATCACCTGATGAAGATTTAGGCACTTGTCATTTCTTTCCTTTTGGCTGCCCTGTATAGCAGTACATCTCAGTGATGGTACTACTAGAACTAAAGTATAGGCCTAGGGCCTTCAGCAGTTTCAGTTAGCTGCCATTGCTCTGGGTGTCTACATCAGCGCCAGTGCAACAATAACTGAGGATTGCCATCTCAACCCCTGTGCTATGACCAGCCACCTCTGTGTCACAGTGTAAAGCCCCAGCAAATACCTTTGCTATTTTCTATTGCTGACAGGGTGCACCCAGCCTGGCCCTATGCAAGGTAGCTGCTGCTCATGCCAGGCCTTCTTTCTGAGGCTGCTCACACCATTCTCCAAATAGCACTTGTCCTCCAAATAATGTATGCCATCCTCACAATGCCTTGCAAAATCTTTGGAATGTTTCTGAAGTCTTCTGAAACCTCATGAGAAAGCCACACCCACAGTTCTCCAAATCGTGTGTACAGGGCATGGCTAGTCTAATGAAGAGAAGGACCAGGGGAGACATGATAGCAGTATTCCAATATTTGAGGGGCTGTCACTGAGAGGAGGGGATTAAGCTATTTTCCAAAGCACCTGAAGGCCAGGCAAGGAATAATGGATGGAAACAGAACAAGAAGAGGTTCAACCTGGAAATAAGGAGAAATTTTCTGATAGTGAGAACAATCAACCAAGGGAACAGATTGCCTTCAGAAGTTGTGAGAGCTTCATCACTGGAACTTTCAAGAAGAAACTGCCATCCATCAGAAATGATGTAGGGTCTCCTGCTTGGGTTGGGGGTTGGACTAGATGATTTACAAGATCCCTTCCAACTTTATTATTCAGTTAATTCTATTCTTGTTCCTGTTGAGGAGTGCCACTGTGTATTGCAGTCAAAAGGGCAGACATGGAAGTGGCGGAGATAAGCTGGGGTGAAGAGTTGAAGAGGAGTTGAAGAGTTCCCTTATCATACTAAGGCTCTGGGCTGGGATGAATTAAACTGGAGTTGGCTGGAATGGGTACTCACCTAACAACCAGCGGAATTTGATTAACAAAGATAACAGGTACTACCAAGACTGTCATTGCTAAGCAGTGCAGTCATGTGACATCATACTTATGACTGCATTGGAATCCACTTAGTAATGAAAATTTCAATACAAATTAGGGTCATAAATTAAGGATTACTATAAAGCCCAAGTCTTTATGTTTCATCGTTCTCATATATTTTAATGACAAAGGACTTTGTTGAGATAAACAATTTTGTAAAGAAAACAGTAAATATAACTAGAGCTGATTCTTAGATTCGAAAATGCACATTATGTTTAATCAGTAAAAATGTGTATCAAAAACACTTAAAATCATTACTCTTCTTTGAACCAAATAATTGTTAATTTGTTCTAACTGATTCGGTGTAACAGACACCAGACAAAAATGGTTAAAAACATTCTTGCTTATATATTTTTTTCCATTAAATAAATGTAGAAGGTAAAGACAGACGGGGCAGCTTTAGGAAAGTCTGAAGCCATATGGACAATTGTATATTGATATTTTCCTTAGGGAACAATCTATTTTGAAATAAGTTCTGCTTAACAAATTATTCTATCCGTGCCATGTTGCAAATGAGGGAAAGGTTTAGCATCTCATCAAACATGTACAACAGCCAGTCAAAATATAACTGTCTGGTTGGGTTATGTCACAAAAAGAAATAGCTGAAGGCACAGCAGTTTAGTCTATTTCAACATTCTGCGGGACCAACACAAGAGATCATTGTCAAACCAGTCAAAATGCCAGCGGATATCCTTACAAAGAAATGTGATATTACCAGCTCTGTTGGCATTGATGCACTAACTGATGGTTAAGAGAGATGCCAGTCATTTGCAAGAGTGGACTGAATGTGCCATCTAAACTACGAGCACCAGCAACTGTGTTGTGTCATAACCAATACACAATGAAAACCATGAATGCAAAATTGTGATGTGACACGGAGTTTGGCCCACAACTTGCTAACCTCTCCTGAAAGTCACTTAAAGTTGTTGCATCAGATGGAAAGATACCATGTGTTAATTAGCAGTTTGAAATTGTTCTTTTAAAAATTAAAATTAGTAAAAAAAAAAACTATTAAACAATTAGAAACAAGTAAAGTACAGGGGTCTAAAAGGAATACAAAGAATGTAAGAGAGACATGAACAAAGAAAAACATGAAAATTTATGGCCAAAAGGATTTTTCCTACATTTCTAGGTCTGATCTTTCAAGCTTCAAATCTTGGAATAGCTATGAAATAACCTGAATAAAATATAAACATTATAGTTAAGAATGGCTTTATTATAGTAGGTTTAAAGTGAATGGCAAGGGAAGCCACTGACTTTCCAAGTGGTGCCTGTGTCCACTTAAGAGCACATCTTTCCATTCTCAAAAGAACGTATGAGTCTGATGTACAACAGCGCAACAATTGATTTTTTTGTTGTTCCAAAAGGGACAACTTCAGAAGTGACAACTGGTTTGTTGGTTTGCACCCATGAAGTTCATTGGTCAATCTAATTCCAGTTGCTGACATTGTGTGAGCAGCATAGCCAAGAACAGCTCAGTGCATGCTCTGTGCATTAACCCATTAATGGCTATGGCTCAGCTTTAAAAATAAATATTCGGATAGGACAAGGATCTATCAGTGGTGTGTTGGCCTGATTGCTTCTTGTAGTCAGAAAAAGAATAGAAGCAGAAACTGAGCCAGACCCTAAATCCTGCTTGCCAGGAAAGCAAAGCAATAGAAATGATCTCCCAGTGGTAGGGCACTGCACCACACAGTAGATGATGTTACTCTGAAGAGCAACCAACTTCGCCTACAGATTCTGCAGCTCAGTGTTTGTAAGCCAATGAAGACAGAGTATTTCAAGGCAGCGATGAATTACTCTTCAGAGGGAAGAGAACAGCTGTACTCCTTAGTGGGAAACCTTCTGGCATATTTCCCATACCTATTTTCTGGGCTGTATCTAAGCTGGCATTAGCTTTCTTGGTAAAAGAAAGGGAATATAATAATGATATCCATTAAAAAAAAAATCAGGAGAGGGAGAGGTCAAAGGAATTAAAAACGGAAAGGAAATTGCACTCAAAAGAAATTGTAATTACAAATAAAAAAATATAGAGAAAAGACAGTAGACAAGCAATTGGCAATGATACCTGGTGCAGTGCAAAATAATCTGTGCCATATGCAAGTTTACTGCTGAATTGGGAGTCACAATCAGGACTGCAAGAGTCTGGGGTAATTGCCTTAGTTTGCTAATTAAACAGGCATTCTGAGCATCTAATATAAGTATGTCATGCTACAACAGAAAGGAAAAAGAAATTGTCAGGGCAAATCCTTTGCTCAGCGAGACTGACACAGAAAGTAGATAGTCAAATAGACAGATATTATTCTGCTTATAAAAACCAAAACTAAAAACAGCAGTATGAGTATTTTGACACTGGATCCAAATGGTTGTGGACCTTCATTGGAGGTATTCATGCAAGGGCTTGATAGCCTAGGATTCTGTCAATTGTTTCCTGAACTTAGTAAGGGTTGGACATGATGGCTTTAGTGCCCTTTAACTACATGGCTTTATTTATATACTGGTGATCAAAATTCCCATGTAAACCTTTTTGAGTTCCTGGAGGGGAAAAAATATAAATTACATTTTAAAAATTAAATAAAATAATATATGTGGAACATCACATTTTATAACTGGAATAGTTCTTTAGTTTCCTTCCAATAGTTATTGCAAATGTACTTTAAGATAAGGAGGCACAATGGCTCAGTGGTTAAAAATGCTGGAAAGCTGACAGTGCAGGTTCAAGATCTGAGCACTGTGTGACAGGGTGAGTTCCCGTGCCCCAGCTCCTGCCTATCTAACAGTTCAAAAGCATGCAAATGCAAGTAGATAAACAGATACCACTTCAGTGGAAAGGTAACAATGTTCCATGTGCCTTTGGTGTGTAGTATGCTGGCACATGACCACAGAAGTGTCTTCAGAAAATGCTGGCTCCCTCAGTTATGAAATGGAGTTGGTTGGTTAAAGTCTGGTTGATTAAGGTCTCTGGAGAGATAGCACATGTTTGGATCCAAGCAGTGATAAATCCATCCTTAAATGGCAGCTGTCCTTGCTTAAGGAGGTGATGGTCTGTTCCCCTTCCCAAAAAACCATTTCTGGTTCCAATGTATGGGACAATTTTACCCTGTCTCCAACTTTCCCTTTTGGGGAAAGGTTGTTTAGGAAGAATTTGGACAACAGTTTCAGGAGGCCTTAAAGAAGGTGGACTATATAAATGCAGTTGGGCTTCAGAGCTGGAAACACGATTTAGATGGCATTGATTATAATTGTAGATGAGGTCTGGAAGGCAGGTGATGGTGTATTCATCCTTGTCATCCTTAATCTTTCAGCAGCCTTCTATATAATTGATTATGTTATCTTTCTGGGATGGCTTAGGATTTTAGGAGTGGAGGCACCATGGGGCGATTCCTCCAGGACCAATTCTAGACAGTGCTGGTAGAAAGGTGAAAGTCTAACATCAAGGCCCTGTTTTATGAGGTTTCTCCTCCCCATTCTTAATAATATCCATATGAAGTCATTGAAAGGTTATCCACTACTATAGAGTCTGATAGAGGTACAGTATGCTGCTGTCACCCAATAATATGGTGCTCTCAATGTTCTTTCTCATCATCTGGAGGCTGGTGGGGAAGAAGATTTGGGTTAAGCCTTAACAAGACTGAGTAGCAATTCTCTTGAATGTAAAAGGAAGTGGCAGCTATAGCCAGGAGGGCCTTTGCACAAATTTATCTTGTGGGACACTTTTGTCCATTCCTTATAGAGGAAGCTCTTTTCATACTCACTTACCTTCTGTTTGTAGTGTCTGGTATATAGGGCTGACCTCGAAGATCACTCAGAAGTTGTAACTAGTCCAGAATATGGCAGTGCAAGTGGTTATGGAGGCACCATGGTACATCAATGTAACACCACACTGGCACCCAAGAAGGCTTACTTCAAAGTGCTGGCTATCATTTACAAAGCTCTTAGTGAATTAGGACCAGACTATTTGTAGGATACTATTATTTCAACCTGTTCCACAGTCTGATAAACCAGACATAGTCCATTCTCTTTGATGGAATCCAGGAGAGATGCCTAGTCTTTTGCAGTGCTTGCCTTGTGAAATAGCAGGTCTGGATGGTCCTCATTCTGCCAGCCTTTCAAAAGGCATTAAAGACCTGATTCTTTACTCTGGCATTGGTCTGGTAATTTGTTTCGTGATTATTGTATTACTGGAGAATTTATCTTACTATAATTGTATGTTGCTGGTTATAAGCTGCCTTAAGTCAAATGATTGAAACAGAATAAAACATTCCAAATAAACAAATTTACTATCCAACTGGCTCTTAAAGTCTGAAAATCTTACCACTGAAAAAACCATCTATTTACTATGAAAATTTGAAGCAAAGTCTTGGGGACTCAGTCTGCTCTACTGAATAAAATCATAGTCTTAAATAGCTTGTTTTTCAAAATTACCTTTTCCTGCATGATGCATATTTTCTTAGAGAAACTTCTTAACGTGCTATAAGATTTAACTTCTTCACATGGATTCAGACTATTTTCTTTCTTTTTAAAAAATATTTTTATTATACAGTTTTCTTAATTTTACATCTACAGTTTCAAACTATGCAACAGCGATATACCGGTATCTATCCTCTTCTATTATATATTCTATTAAGTTCTTAATATACAGTATCATATTCGTTTTATTTTACATTTTTATAACATCCTATCTTAATATTATTTACAATAAATATTCTGTCTATCATTATACTTATATTTATTTCTAAGTTCTAGTCCGTTGATTGTCTTTCATTGTTTGATTCATTCAGACTATTTTCAAGAGCCCTGCTCCCTGTAGAGTAATAGTAGAGGTATACATTGTGAAAGCTGGTACTGTATCAAAGAACTGTAGTGTTTTACATAATTTTGCCTTTTGAATCTAAACTGCCTGAGCCTTTTTTTTTTTTAACTATCTCTCTAGGGAGTAACGGGAAAACTAATTTTGCTCATGCTCTTTGTGATTTTCCAAGGGGAACAATTACTGTCAACTTTAATTTCTTTAGGTGTAAACTTAGGATCATTTCTCCTCGTCACACATGTAAAGAACTGTTAGATTTCCTTTATCCAATCCAATATTCTGTCTATCAAAGTCACAGGTTTGATGTAGAAAAACTGGGGTCTGCCCATCCCATGACAACTTTCTTAGTAATTTATCAAAAGAGAGTTTCCACAGTTCAGACTCCGCCCCTGGTGACTGCCCTTCAGTGATTGAGATTCATCATTAAAAGGGAACTAAAAATCTAGATAGATAGAATAGATAGAATTCTTTATTGACCAAGTGTGATTGGACACAGAAGGAATTTGTCTCCGGTGCATAAGCTCTCAGTGTATATACAAGCGATAAATCATGATCATTACAAAACTAGCCCTTCATTTCAAAGCTTTATATGAGGTCATTTATTAAGTCCTATCATCACCAGCCAATGTCTTCAACTTTTGTAGCTTCTCCTTTTGCTTCTTCTTCTATGATGAAAAAAATGGGATACAAACAAGGATAGCAGATGCTGATCAGCAGGCTTGGAAAAAAGAACTGTAACTTTTTTTTTAAAAAAAATAAGGAAACAGAACAGAAAAGGGGTAAATTAAAAAAAGGGACAAAGGAACATATAAGACCATATATATTTTCTTGCATTTTCACAAGATAAATGTCAGCTATGTCATGTAATGTTTACTTTTGCAATTGGATATTCAAATCTGTACATCCTGGAGAATTAGGGAACAAAAACTATGTCACACTCTTCATGATCATGAAATTCCTACATAATTTAATTTTACCATTAATCATTTAGATATGTTCTTTTCAGAATTGAAAAGACTGCATCCATTCCACAGTATTTGATACTAGGCGAGAGTTTAAAATATGTAAAAATTTATCCATGTTAAAAATTAATAGTAAAATATTACCTGCCAGTCTCTGATTATCAACTGACAGCCATTAGAATTATTTACACCAGTTTTTTCTAATTTAATATCCTCCAGTTATGAGTGAGTTTAATTCTCAATAATACAATCAGACTTACTGCCATTACGTTTAGTTTTTAAATAATCATAATGTAAGAAATATAGTCAACATATATTTCCAGTTTAACCTGAGGCAGAATTCTAAGAGAAAGTAGACAACCTGTGATTTATTGGGTTATCGTTTCAGAGATATCTTTTTTACCTAAACAGAGAAACAGAATGACTAAGGGCAAAAAAGCAGTGGGCATGGAAGCAAGTTCTAACTTCCTACCAACTTGACCATGCTTGACTGCCCACTAGCAGCTGAAGTAAGACCTGGTCTACCATGCCTCTGGAGGGCTAAGGTGAGACTCATCTACAGAACTTCTAAGTGGTGGCAACTTTGCTAAATATCAATCTCATGACAGTCATGGATCCCGAATTTTCAATGGATTCTCTAAGTTAGCCCGTTTGAGGTTCCTTGATTCAAAAATTGTTGCCTTATGACTGTTAAAGATTATAGATACAAAAGTTTTAGTAGTATGCAGATGAACTTAGAAACAAATGGAACCCAGAGACTAGTGTAATTGAATTCAAATTTTAAGAAGAGAAACTTCCATGATTAGGAAACTGTCCCTTGTGATCCAACTTTTGTAATTTAGAAGTGACCACTGGGGGGAAATCATCCTTTCAAATGTCTCTATAAATGAGTTAAAGTTTTAATATCTTAATATTCACATTCTCAACGGAGATTATATGCTTTTTAGTCTTATGACTAATTTTTTTGATTTTTTGTGACTGTGGCTAAATGCATTTTAATCTCTGTTCAACTATTTGTGGGTAAGTTTTATAGTGTGTAATTACCAAAACTGTGTTTTTATTAGATTTTGGGGTTTTAAATTAATGTTCATTGTTCAATCATTTTCTTGAAAGTGTTTTGTTATACAATGACTATAAAAATGCACTAATACGTGCAGAAACAAATATTATCTATGCCACTCAAAAACTTTTTTAAAAAATTTATTTGCAGTTATAAAATTGTAGAGCAAAATAAGAACATGTAATCTTCTAGCAATTCTTGACCTCCATTTCCCAAAATGTCTCCACTGGATGTGCTGGTTGGAGTAGTGGAGAATTATTCAGCAGCATCTGGTGTAGGGGAATATAGGTTCTCAAATCTATATACAGAAAAAAAAATATAAACCACCAAATTGTTGAGTCAGATCCTGCTATCCATTATAATTGTAGGAAAATTTATCACTGAATTGCACATTGGATAAAGAGACAATGTGTGTTTTACTGTAACTGCTATTAAAACATAAAAGGATATTGGGGATACTCATGGCTTTTCATCATTGAGACTCACTAAGTACAGGTCAGGATGTTGAGTAGTACTTGAAGAATAGCAGTTTAGAAGATTGAGATACATTAATTCTTCCATTCAGCACAATAAAGATCAAAAAGCTGAAGGACTGAACAACTCAGCAATAAGAGCTGATTAACTGAATGTTTAAACAGTGAATTGCTTTCTTTGCCATAAGATCCTTTGCCATTACTATTGTCTGAAATCCAAATAAGCGTGCTTTTTAAAATTATTATTATTATTTTTTGCTGAATCACTATCAGAATTGGTTTCTGACTGAATCTTTGTGGTTTGGATCCACCTTTTAAATCAGAGGTGGAAAATGATGGTCCCTTTATGACTTGTGGATTTCAACTCCTGGAATTCCTGAGCCAGCATGGAGTTCAATATGAAATACTCTCAAATTCCTGCTCCTCTGAACCAAACAAATGACATTTTGATAAGCTGTAATTTATTTAAACTATGGTTTCTTGAATGAACCAAAGTCTCTAGCTTTCCATTTCATTTCCAGTCATATTGTGCTTTGTTTGGTTCTGGATTGGTGTGATTCAACATGTAAGGTTTCAATTAAAGGTGTGTTAAGCCAAATGCATAATCTTCTATCACTTTATCTTGACTCTGAGAGGAGATTTTGAACTTGGATATATTTTTCTATTTGTTTCTTTGTTTTTTATCCTGTTTTTCCTCTAGTTGCTCAGTGTAGTTTACCTGGCCAACTCCCTGAATGCATATGGCTGCAACATAAAGCCCACAAAATGAGTTAGTCTGAATAAAAAATTATTGCCCAAATAGCAATAGCACTTAGACTTATATACCACTTCATTGTGCTTTTACAGCCCTCTCTAAGTGGTTTACAGAGTCAGCATATTGCCCCCAACAATCTGGGCCCTCATTTTACCGACCTCGGAAGGATGGGAGGCTGAGTCAACTTTGAGCTGGTGGGATTTAAACTGCCGAACTGCAGCTAGCAGCCAGCTGAAGTAGCCTGCAGTGCTGCACTCTAACCACTGCGCCACCTCAGCTCTTGCTGCAACTTTCCATGATGCAACTTTCCATTGTTGCGGATAGATTTCAACTTGATCTCCCTATTCTAGACCAAGAGCTTAGCCCAGGGGTGTCAAACTTCCGTCGCGCTCTCAAGACCTTTCTATTTCATCAAGCTGGCCTGGCCTAATCTTTTCCCCTTTTTTCTTTTTAATGTAAATTTTAATCTGTTTTAAATTACTGGGGTGTTTTAAATCTGTCTTGGGCCAAATTGTTTAATTCGGTTTTATTCTGCTTTTAAATTTTTGTATTTATGTGTTTTATTTTGTGGCTGTTCACCACCCTGAGTCCTTCGGGAGTAGGGCGGTATATAAATCCATATCTATATCTATATCTATATCTATATCTATATCTATATCTATATCTATATCTATATCTATATCTATATCTATATCTATATATCTCAATCCCATCGCAGGCCAGATTATGATTCTGTTTGTCCTTGGGGAGGGGGGCATGGGGTGTGGCCAACGTTATCACAGCCAACTGGGTGGGCAGGGCCAGGGTGGGCCAGGGCAACAAAGGCTGATCCCTCACCATCTCTGGGATGGCCCCACGGGACAACTCTGGGTTTATTGCAGGCTGCATCCGGCCACTTGTTTGACACCCCTGGCTTAGCACCTCTGGCTTTTTAGCTGTTGCATCATCCTTTATTAAACTGAATGCTCATCTTCTGCATTTATCTGAGAGAGGGAAACAAACAAATGCCTAGTCAAGCAAGAATTTGTAAAAAGGAGGACAATTTATCTTCTACTGTGATCTTTAACATCTTTAACAGTGTTGTATATAGCTAAAGAACTAAGTTAATATAATAGTAGATACAATATTGGGTTCAGAACTCCCCTCAACTGTAAAGTCTGTGCAAATCTAGTTTGAGCGGGAAACAGTTCTGGATCTATTTGAAATAAACAAACTTTTGTCCAATTAATTGCCATGGTGACATTGATTCTGTTCCTATCACCACCATGTTTTCTTATTCTTTTGCTAAAAACAAACCATGATGTCCTCCCTACCTCTTCTGACAGCTGAGGGGATTGAAAAAATGATTGATACTTAAGTGACACACTTATTCTGGATTATGTGCTGCTGGAAAACAGAGGTGAGTCTGTTTAACAGAGTCAATCATATCCTGGGATGTCTGGCTGGCCAATTTGTAAAATGGTAGCATTCTTTTTTTTTTCTTTTTTAGGTTACTCTTTCTTTATTCATTATACTTCCCTGTGGTCATCAATATTGAACATTTTAACAATAAGTAGTTAGACAACAGTCAGGGTTTGTGAAGTAAATATTCTAAAAAAATATATATCCAGAAATGCCAATAAATTATTTCCTAACACTATGAAACATTTTTCTGACTTTTTTAGTCACCTGTATCACAAATTTAGTAAGGGAATACATTTATAACAATAGCTCATATTTGGCTTCAAGTTTTTGTTTCTCTCAGAATCAGAGGACTTAAGCATTTTTCCATTGCATGACATCCATTTAATCATGTTCTGCTCTGTATTAGTCTTGCAGGAAGCAGATGGTAGCATTCTTAAAACCAATGGCCCATTATTATTTGTCTTGAAGGTTATACTTTAAAATTATATTTTTCAGCATTCAACCCGGGTGGACAGTTTATGTTTAATGTTAATATATCATTAGTGATATATTTGCTATTTGTTGTACATTTTATTACTTTTATATTTTGGTTGTTTTGTTGTTTTGTTTGCCATTAATGTCGTCTTCTTTTTTTTTTCTTTTGTATTTTCACTTTGGAGATAAATTAAAAATTCATTAAAAAAAAAAAAAGAAAAGAAAACCATACTTGCCATTATTTCTGCATAGAGAAGAACTTTTTTCCCTAAGAGGATTGCTATGTATGTGAAAAAAAATTAATATTTCCTGCATTGCTAGTCAAAAACACAAAACATGGCGGGAATTCCAAAAGTACAGCTTTCCTTCCCCCTTTTCAAATATTGTCTCCAGTTTCAAGTCTTCCATCTATGCATGACTCAGAGATGCTGAAAGAAAAATTGCTCAGTTATGCCAGGAGAACATAAATATTATGTTTCACTTGGTATTATAATTAACTGCATGTTTCAAATATTTTTTGCTTGTTTGCTTTCACAATGTATAGTATAATTTACCAGTAATAGGATTAAGATGTCTGCTTTTGAAAAAATAAATAGTTGATTGGCTTGAGAATATTTTCTCTTTGTCTTACTGATACCTATTTACTAAATGCCCAACGTATTTCAGTATAGTGAATAATGAAAATAATAGCTAACTATAGATAATTTGTAAAGCTTAGAATATAAATTGCTTATTTTTCTCAACTTCTCCTTGCCGGGAATGTCGTAACTACCAACACATATGCAAGCAAGAGTGGATTTGAAAGATTGAGATATTTTTTTAAAATATATAAAAAGCTCTAACAGTTAAAATTATACCATTTATTAAAATTCAGAGGAGGGTGTATTGCAGATTGATTACAGATCTCATACACTGGAGAACTGATGTTATTGGGAAAAAAAATCTTTTTTTCAAGCCATCTTTTTTTTGAAATTTGGTAATAAACAGAAAGGGACTATCACTTTAAGATAAATCAGACTTAATATTTCGCCATATGCTTATTGCTGTGACATTCAAAGGCGACTGCAGAATGCATCCAACTTCAGCAACTTGTTAAAAATCACTGAACTTGTGAAACAATTTAAGAGACGAGAGAGAGAGAGAGAGAGAGAGAGAGAGAGAGAGAGAGAGAGAGAGAGAATGAATGGGAATACAATGAGAAACTAAAAGAAATCCTCATCATCACTGGCCAAAGTTTCACTAACTGCTAGAATGGCAAAGCCCATTAAAAATCAAGCAGATGTATGCAGCGGAGTATTCCTGCTATAGTGCTTCCCAAATGCTGGAGTTGGTCTTGTGCCAGATTTTTTTTCTCCCAGATTTGCATCTGGCCCGGCTTTGGGATGGCTCCCTCAGCTACAGCCATATGTTCCCTTCTCTTTCTCATTGATGTCACAAATTTTCTTCTGCTGTAGTAAGAGGAGGATAATAGAACAGGGGTGGCGGCTGTTATTTCCTGCATCCAGACATCCAAATAGCGTTGGGTAGGATGTGGGTGTATGTGTGCTTTTTTTTTTTAAATAACTGCTGGAACCTACTGTTAATAAATCTTGAAGGTATCAAACTGGCCTTTGTAACACTGCCACAGACATTAAATAGGTTTGCTAATTTGGAGGGTGGGTGTTCTTTCTCTTGCATAATTATCTGCTGTACCTCTGTAGCATTTCAGAGAAGATACACTGGCCTTGGTGACATTGATTCTGTTCCTATCACCACCATGTTTTTCTTTTCTTTTGTTAAAAATAAATCAGGACAACCTCCCTACTTCTTCTCTTCCAGCAGCTGTATCTGTATCTACAGAGAAGATACACTGGGGAGTCCATTCCTTGCAAGTGACATTTCAGTTCCTCAGGTATGGATAACTAAATCGCTTGAACTGGCAGGACACAGAGCCTAACCTTCTCAGTTTTTGACCTGGTTCCATTCACGGGGAAATAATTGGGCAAGGGCATTATGGGATAAAGGATCAAATTATCCAGCAGATAGGAAGGTCTTGTGCTGTAACCCGGTCTTGAAATCTGGCAGTGATGCTTCAAGATATGTTGCTGTCTTCAGAGCAGTGAAAATTCATCCCTCCCATTGAGCTCAACACTTTAACAAGTTTGTTCTCCTTCAAGGATTTGGTACGAAGGTCAATCTTGCTGAGACTTTAATCTGTAATATAGAACTGGGTGGGAACTTACTTGAGGAAGGGTAGGCATGACAGGAAGAAAGGGTGGCAAAACACATGCAGTGGAGCAGGCCACAATGTCTGGATGTGTTTAAATTGCTAACCACGCCATTCAGTTTATTGTATATATTAGAAGGGAAGTCTTCCAATCTTTCTTTTTCCTATTTTTACAATTCGTAGAAAATGTCACAACCATTTACATTTGCTATCATCCATAACATATGGAGATTTTGTACACATCTTCTAATTTACATAACTGTTTGGTCAAATTGCCCAAGAGATTTTTTAAAAATGCAAATGATCTTGCTTTCATTCATTAACATGTAAATGTCAGTGGTGTAGGCTTTTTTAAATGCAATTTTCCTAATGCAATTCTTAAATGTAATTACTACTGTTTGTATGCAACTTTCAATAGTATACTTTTTATATTGAGAAGTCTCTTTTTTTTTTCCCCAAACAGATTTTTGGCTGGGAGACAGATTAATGTTGCTGCATTTTGATGCCAGTATGTAGCTTATTCTGGAATTTGAAGTGAGTCAAATACTTTTCCCAAATCTTTATCCAAAGGAATTCTTCTTAGAATGTTTATAGCTATATCTCCCAGTATAGGAGGAATTGCAGTGACTGCTCCAACATGAACTTAGGGGAAAAGATCTATTTTATATTTCTCTATTTTTCCAATGCTGTTTTTTTTTTTTTTATACTGAGAAGAATAAAATTAATTAACTTTAAATAGTTATGCTACTGGAAGAATGCTTTTGTACTTCTATAACGTAAATGTGTGCCTACCTAAAAACACACCTTGTTGTGTGGGTATCCTTGAAGTTATTTGTTAGTTTCTGAGAGCTGCTTGAAAGCAATGTGGTCTTCTCGCTGCAGCACAAAGAATTTGGCATAAACATTTGGATGTATTCACTTAACTGCTTTTCCATCTACTAAAGTTTCATTAGGGAGCCATGTGCCTTTGCAAGGGATGAATGGTTTCATTAGCACTGAGACTAATAAACTTATAAAAGTTAATAATGTGAATATGTTTGATTTGTAATTATGCACTCAGACATTAAAAACCACAAAAAGTCTCTTTCATAATAACCCGCATTCTCTAGACTTGTTCAGGTAGGTGAGAGGGTGAATTGCTTGGAGAAATAATAGCTAGCAAAAGGCACCAATTTCTTTGTTTCTCAGTCTATATTTCAGGACTTTTAATATTCAGAACCAATTTGAAAGCCAGAGATAGTCTATAAACTTTAACCATTTGCTAACTCACAATGTCACTGAAATTTGAAATTCAAGCCTTGGAAATATGACTCTCAGGGCTCATAACACTTGATTCAAATAACACATTAGAGTAAGCCTTGTGAAAACTACATTTCCCAGGGGTTGTTTTAGGCTGGTGTGCAACCATGCAGAGTAGCGAATCGCACTGGGAAGGTGGAGAGGAGACCTCCCTACCACTTCAACATTATGTTAGTACCACTAATGTCAGATCATCACACGCATTGGGGTGATCAGAGTAATAATTTCAGAGAAGAGAATAATTGATTTATACCACATCCAGATTTTTTTTTCTTTTTTAGAAATAGTAATCTTACTTCCAAACTGATCTTAAATTATTATAAGGGCAAAGAATTTCTGCTGTTGGAGTTCGTTGAATGGTTACTTCACCAATGTGAAGTAAACCCCACCCCCCATTCCAATAAGGCAAAAAATAAGCAAAGGATTACAATCTATATTCATAGTTCCTAGAAAAGATAGTTTATTTATTTAGAGTACTTGTAGACTGTGTTCCAAAGCAGTTTTCCAAATAATAAATGCCTACTGTACGTTTAAAAACATTAAACTCAGGAAAAGTATTAACCAGCAGCAATGGAATTGGTTCTAGCTATTTCTTTATAAACCACCAAGAATCTTTAGGTATTCAGTAGTATATAAATGTTATTTACAATAATAAAAAAAAACTCTATTCTGTTACAGTATAATAATAAAATAATTCACACTAATTCCTCAATTTGAAAAAAAAAGTCCATATTTTATAGAAACTTTTCTTTAGCAAGCTTAATAGTGATATATTTCTATCTGGAATAGAGTTCTATATCTTTTTGGCTGCTATCAGTACAGCTTAATTATTTGTCCAGATGTGCATACCCACAGTGAGGAGATATGGATGGAGATTTCTTGGGTAAGAAATACAGAAAAATGTTTAATAAGTATGATCACATGATTTGACTGCTTATCTTATCCCTTGAGGATAATTCAAGTGGTTAGGTTTCCAGGCAGCTCCATTTTGAATCATGTGGATATCATTAATGCATAGATACCTGTTCCAGGTATCTTTACAGGTCTTGATGTTTGGAAGTTGGGTCATGGCAGCTAGACATCTTTTCTTTTTCTTTGAAATGTTTCGCTACTTATCCAAGGAGCTTCTTCAGTCTGAGAAGCCTGATGACTAAGAATTTTCATCGACATCATCTCTTGATATGCTTACAGTTGGCATATCAGCTGAAGCTGGTAAGTTACTCCTAATCATTGTTACCAGTTGAGTTTCTTGGTTAGTATTGAATTCAGGAGAGCTGTATATCATCTATCAGAGAGAACAGAGCCTCATCAAAGATTCCTGTCCTCTCTGGTTAAGTTTTAGCTTGTTCATCATCATCATCATTTATCCACAATGTGCCTCCAGGCATTGTTCCATTGCCTTCCTGGGATAAGTAGATGGGAATCTGAGACACAGCAGGGAACCATCTGCATGATGATTATCATAGTGATTTCATACAGATGTTATAAAGCATGAAGGACAAAACAGAACTTGTTAACAGCTAGATCATTAGTTGCTAGGGCTTCTTAAATCATGAAATTGAGCCAATTACTTTTTTAGAGAACTATTTCTGGGATATGTGCTTATTCATCTATGTTTCTCTGGTTCATTTTGGTTCTTCTTAAGTTGTTTCACAATATTTTGGGCAAAGGTGGAATGCTGCCAGCTTAACAACCGGTTCGGTGAGCGTGCACTTTGTGCGTGCAAGGCGCTTGTGCTGAAAATGGAGTATTTAGAAGCTCAGCTGCTTACCTTCCGAGTCAGCAACAGTAAGTAGAAGAGCGAGGGGGGAGGAAAATTAGCTGTGCTGCACAATTGAGATGAGCTACAAAGCAGGAAATAAAGGACAGGATAGAGCGGGAATGGGTGGGCGGTGCCAACTGATTGTCGGTGCTATTCGAACTGTCTGAATACCACCTCTGATTTTGGGAGGACATGTCTATCAGCTGGTATGCTCTATTCTCTTACTTGGTTCACTGTCTACAGCAAAGGTTTCAAATAAATGTTTCCAAGCATCTATAAATATGAGCATGTGGGCCTCCATTTATTATCCCCATTGTCCATCACAGCTAAAGGAGCCCCATATCTTTCAAGAAAAAAAGCTGCATTAGCTTCCTGAAAATTAGTGTTTTCCAGTCTATTATTTGTCTTCTTCCTTGAAACTGTTTCTCTATAAACAAATAAGAGGGGTATTTCTACCCAACATCAAATTCTCAGCAAAACCAGATATTTTCATCTTCTACCATCTGTTCCGAAATGAGTCAACTCCTGCTAAAAGTATTTCCCAAGCCTTCCATCTCACAGGAATGCCCCTTACATCCAATGAGATAGTAAAGAGTCTTCTATAGCTACAGTTTGCATCCATCTTCTGAAAATTTGCTTCCACATTTTCTAAAAAAGATTATTTATAAGCTGCTATTTCATAATAATGCATCCTATACTCTATTAAGGTACTCTAGAAAACTCCTATGGTCAATGATATTGCAAACTGCTGAGAAACATGGGAGAACCAATGGAATTACATTCTCATATTCAGCTCTGGCATAAGTTATCTGCAACAGCTGTTTCTTTTCCTAAACTAGACCTGAAATCAGACTGGTATGTAACAGAAATAAAAATATCATCCGGCATCATCTAAAATTGAGAAGTCTTCACATGGTTCAATATATCACCAGAGAATGTAAAATATAAGCATTTTATAGAATAACTCTTTTCATTATTAAGTCAAATGTGTTAATTTGCCTGGGCCTTTGACCAGGCATTTTAAATTCGGTATACTGTATGTTCACTAAGCTTGCCTCCTAATGGCATTATGAATATTGTTTTATATGGTTAGCTTTATTTGTGTTAATTTTATATTGTTCTGGTGTCCCAGACTGATGAGATGAGCCAAGATTTCAGTCTGCATCAAAGGGTTTATCCTAAATCCAATTTTTAGAATTAATCTTGCAGTTGAATTAATTTTAAAGAAACAGAGGTAGATATTGGCTTCTGAACAACTGACAACATATTTCAGAACAGTCTCTCATTGGCTCTATCTAGTAAGTTTCTGAAAGGATCTGATTGGCCCATAGATGACATAAAATGTTGAATTATGTTGGTCATTGATCTAATCCAGCAGGAGTTGTTGAAAATTGTTCTCCAGAGACATTTGAGGTGGAACTTTTTAAAAGCTTCAAGCTCTCATTTGCTCTAGAATGGAATGTTTTCAGTTATTTTGTGAGAATAACTTAATATAGATAGTCCTTGACTTACGACCACAATTGAGCCCAAAATATCTGTTGCTAAGTGAGAAATGTTATGACCTTTCTTGCCACAGTTAAGCGAATCCCTGCAGTTGTTAAGTAATGAGCCATGGTGGCTCAGTGGTTAGAATGCAGTACTGCAGGCTACTCCTGCTGACTACTGGCTGTTTGCAATTTGGCAGTTCAAATCTCACCAGGTTCAAGGTTGACTCAGCCGTCCATCCTTCTGAGGTGAGTAAAATGAGGACCCAGATTGTTGGGGGCAATATGCTGACTCTGTAAACCGCTTAGAGAGGCCTGTAAAGCGCTATGAAGTGGTATATAAGTCTAAGTACTAGTGCTAGTGCTAGTGCTAGTAACATGCTTTTGAAGTGAATCTGGCTTCCCCATTGACTTTGCTTGTCAGAAGATTGTAAAGATGATCACATGACCCTGGGGCACTGCAACCACCATAAATATGAACCCGTGGTCAAGCATCCAAATGTAAATGACATGAGCGTGAGGATGCTGCAATGGTTATAAAGTATGAAAAATGTCACTTTTTTTCAGTGCTGTTGTAACTTGGGACGGTCACTATATGAAATGTTGTAAATCGAGGACTACCTGTAGGTAATTTGTAGTAATGTAGGTATAAATTCACTTTGGGAAGTTTCAAATGAAAAAAAGAATGTTCGCTGCGCCAAGTAAGTGTGTTTAAATAATAATCTCCTACAGATTGCTACTTCTACTACCTTTGTCTCCCTTTGTTAGGGATCCAGATTCTCAGTGGGATGCCCACAATACAGGACAATATATCCCATTGTGATGGGGGGGAAATAGAAATCAGTTGTTTATATTATACACAATTGATCAGATATGCAAACACAAGCACACCTGTGCTAGTGAGAGGCAAGAGCTTGTTACAATTTAGAATGGATCAGATTTCATGGCAGTTCTGCAGCTGCAGAAAATAGGAATACAATTTGTTTCTTTGTTGCTGCAATGTCATATCAATTATTTCACATAAATCAGCGTTCACGTACCTGCAATTTCATTGCTAACAATACCAGATAACTAATATGAAGTGTATCTCTTGTAACGAAAGAAAGTATATTAACGGTATGGAAATATACTTATGGAGTAGTATAGTCTACTACAAGCCTAAGCCTGTTTTATTATACAATTCACTTGACAAAGTATTCTGTGTAATTGCTTATATATCCAAAGCTCTTGAAAAAGTGATGGAGTAATTACTGAAATTTTAAACAGATAAAATAAAACTTATATAATTTATAGTCCAACAAATTTGGGATATTAATAGGTAACAGGACTCAGCAGTAACTGAATTGCAAGTGGGATGACAAAGCTGTGGAATGAAAAGTCAGCGTCTTTTAAATGGTTTAAACATTGCATTTTGCTTAGAACTGTATGAGAGAATTTAATAATGCAGGTAGATCTTGACTTACGACCATACATTTAACAATTATTTGAAATTATGATGGTGCTGATAAAAGTAATTTATGATGGTCCTCGCACTTACAACTGTTGCAGTATCCCAATGGTCAGATGATCAAAATTTAGGTGTTTAGCAACTGACATACTGCCAACAGCTGCAGCATCCTGGGATCCTGGGATCACCATTTGTAATCTTTCCCAGGAGCTTCCCACAAGCAAAGTCAATGAGGGAAAATTTGCCAGATTTGCTTAAGGAACATGGCAAAAAAAAAAAAAAAAAAAAAGATTGTAAAATCAGGTACAACTCACTTAATGATCACATTGCTTAGCAATGGAAGTTCCAACCCTAGTTAAGTCAAAGACTACCTACAGCATAGTTATAATGTGCGATACTAGATATTTAAAGTATGGATATACATACTTATGTATAAGGCAGCTTTCCCAAGTTTGGGGGGGGGGGAGGTAAGAATTCCTAGAATGAAAACTACATTTTATTGCAAATAAACATGAACATAAAAATAACTTGCCAGGTGCAAGCAACTAGAGCCACTCATAAATAGCTAAAGCAAGCAACTTTATTGTTCTCTACCTAGATTGCAAGAATCTTCATAGACTACTAGACTTCACCTAGGATCACCAGGTAAGACCTCATGGATTTTGGGGGAGGTCAAGGTTATGACTTTTGCAGCTCTGCAATGAGTTTAAGCTAAGCACTTGCTTGACCCCTCCCCCCCCTTCAGACTACCTGGCAGTTTCCCAACGTAACTGTAATGTATTGGCCAAACCTTTGCTTCTGTCATGGATTTTTAGGTGGTCAAGTATCTAAAGATAGACAACCTGCAATGTTCCTGGGACTTTGTTATAGTGTTACCATAATTTCCTCTGTCCCTTTCTGATCTAATATCCATTATTTTGGAAATGGAATTCTACTGTATCTGAGTTTTTAGTTCGGAAACTAAAACACTTCACAAAAACAAATGTAGCTCCTTAAAGTTAACAAGTGACAAGGAGAAATTGAAATTATTGAAATGTCTTATATGGTTACTGAGAGTTTCTGTAAGCCCAGATATACCATTCAGAATTATATGAATGCTTAGGTCTAAACAGGGCTACATTTCTGTTTTAGGAAATACTCATTGATGAGACAATTGCTATATTTATTTATTTAGAGTTCTCCTTTATTATTCTGATAAATAACTCAAGGCAGTGAACTACTAATATGCTTTCCTCCTATTTGTTTCCCCACAACAACAAACCAGTGAGCTGAGAGAGAAGGACTATGGGCCTTAAATGGTTGCTGCAAAGATTAATAAGGCATCATATACGAAATGTTTCAAATCCTAAACATTTGTAAAGTTTATTGTGATCATTCTGTATGTCATAACCTTGATATCATCGTATTAAGTAATTTCATACACAAAATATCCCTTTAAAGGTAGTGATAACATTTATAGCAATAGCACTTAGAATTATATACTGCTCCACAGTGCTTTACAGCCCTCTCTAAGTGGTTTACAGAGTCAGCATATTGCCCCCCAACAATCTGGGTCCTCATTTTACCGACCTCGGAAGAATGGAAGGCTGAGTCAACCTTGAGCTGGTGAGAATCGAACTTCCGAACTGCAGTCAGCAGAAGTAGCCTGCAGTACTGCACCCTAACCACTGTGCCACCAAACTGCTACATTTATCTCTTTCTTCCCAGCACAAATGTTCATCTTCTTGGAGTACCTCATGGTATATAACAGATTCTGATTACCTGTCTTTTCCCCTTAATAGGGGAAAAGACATAACAGAATGGATGTTTTATCCATATCTACCAAGTAATAGTAATCATCATCATCATCATCATCATCATCATCATCATCATCATCATCATCATCATCATCTAAGAACTGTTTGCCCTCTTCTCACTGACATGATGTAACTGGGGCAGCTAGAAGTAGTCCTAATAGACAATGTCTCTGTAAATCCACTGTAAAAAGCAAGTCAATAATTATTTAAAAAGTTAATCCTTTTATTTTGTCCAGGATACTTTAGCTATCACTGAATTAGCGACTCGTGAGAGAAATATTAATAAGGTGCCAAAGTAGGACATTGATGTCCTAACATTAAGACTGTAATAAATAAGCATAATATAGATGTCTCAGGGAATCAAGACTCGCAAAGTTAAATACTCCAATGATTTAGATTTGAATATAAAATGCTAGAAAACAAGAAAATCTGTTTGGTGTACAGTAAAAAAAATATAGGGAAGAGCATTGGCATGATTCTGAAAAACAAGTCATCTGTAATAGTCAAATCATAGTAATGTTTACTGTATACCCTTGATGTTCTCATAATGGTTGAGCTGACATTCTGGAAAGACTGGAAATTATTTGCAGAAGAAAGTTAGCTAAACTAAAAATCTGTTTCTCTGGAGCCGTGTAGCCAGAAGGGCTTTACAAACTTTGAAAACAATTCAGAATAAGTGCTTTGGATCTCTCATAAATGTGAAGAGATTGCTACTCATTATTTGTTAAAATACCCTGACTTTGCAAGCCTGAAAAAAAAATGCTTACTGCTCTAAGGAATTCACTCAAAAACATAACTCCCTGATTGCATTCCAAAATAATAACTGTTTAGGACAGGCTTTATAATTTTGCGTGCAGTAAAACACGATTGAGGAACTTTTGCGTTCTTGCCTTATCTTAATGTGGAAATGATGCAAAGTTTAGTTACCTATTTTTTTTTTTTTTACCAAAATGATCTCTCCATGTTCAGAAAGAAGGTGAGTGTATTCCATAGTGATGTGAATTTTGCTCACATCTCTATGATGTGGAAAAATGTCTCTGTTGATTTCCACGTTTTGGCACATTTTGAAGAGATGTCCCTGGAAAATTGCTATTTGGGGCTGGAGCCCACACCCATATGGCATCCATAAGTCAAAAAGGTCACCTAAACTAGTACAGCTAGTCCTCGACTTACAACCACAATGGAGCCCAACATTTATGTTCTGTTAGGAATATGACTATTACCTAACTTGTTGGGTTGGCAATATATAAACCATCAATGTATGCTTGCATTGTATTGTATAGCTTTAAGACTGCTGTATTGCATCATACTGTGTACTGATTGGTTAGCTCTATTGCCAATGTCCTTAAGAGGGAGCTAGAAACATGGTTTGTTCTCTTTTTTGTTCTTGCTCTCTGATATCTCTATCTGACTTACTGTCTTAATGTTTGCAACTCTAGAAGAACTGGTTACTGTGTATGATTAATACGACTGGTATGAAGACTTTGTTTATTGGACTGTGTAAACTATAACACGACTCAGTGTATCTGTGTGATGACTGTGCTTATTCATAACTACTCTCAACCGCTTTCATGTGCACACCCTTGCTACCCAAGGGTTATTCCTTAACGTGTTCTTAAGTGAGACATTTATTAAGTGAATTTTGCCTCATTTTACGACCTCTCTTGCCACGGTTGTTAAGTGAATCGCTGCAGTTGATTAGTTAGTAACTCAGTTGTTAAGTGAATCTTGTTTCCTCATTGACTTTACTTGCCAGAAGGTCACAAAAGGGGATCACATGACCTTGGCACACAGCAACGGTCATAAGTATGAACCAGTTGCCAAGCATTTGAATGTTGATCATGTGATTATGGGGATGCTGCAAAGGTCATAACTGTGAAAAACGGTCATTAGCCACTTTTTTCAGTGCCTTTGTAACTTTGAATGGGCACAAAATGAACTGTTGTAAGTTGAGGACTATCTATAGTGCAAAAATTCTGTTTCTTCATGAGCTTCCTTAGACTTTTTACCAGGTGGGACATGAATCATTCAGAGGCTCAGTGATTTTAAGGATAAAGTGCTCAAGGCTAAGTTTATGGCATTCATTTTGCTCCTTAAACTCCCCAAACTTAAAAAAAAAAAAATCTGCACCCTGAATGTGAAATCCACAATGGTATCCAGAGGAGCAGCATGTGCCCTCTTAGCTGCATTTATTATACCTCAGATATACTTTGCAATTTTGGACCTTCCCAGTGTTTTTTCCAAAAGCAAAAACTAGAAGCAAACAAACAAACCCCACCCGCCCCAAAACAAACACTCTTCCTTTGCTGTATTAATTGCTGAGTTCCCAAATGGAACTCAAGGTGGGTGCTTGCATTGCATTTTTTGTGGTTTCCAGCATGCGTGCTTGCATTGGCGCATGCATGCTCTTTGGGCACTCAGCACCCAAAAGGTTAACCATCACTGCTCTACTGGATAGCCCAGCTTTCCCTTCCCCAAAGAAGGATGATTCCTTGGTCAACCCTCTAGCGCATATTTTTATCAAAATGTTTTGCAAACCCAACTCTATCATACTAGTTCTTTAGCTTCTGAGAACTTGGATCATTGGCTTGCAAGATAGAATATGTTATCCTGGTGATATCCTGGCCAGTTTGCATCTCTGCCAGTAGAAGACGATTGCATTCAATGGCTATTTAGCATGCCTGATTCTTAGGAAGACTCAGGAGGAGTGTAGTAGTGATGAGAAAGAGGCAGTTTGGTACTAACAAGATACCAACTCTCACTTTGCTCCCTCGAATGAGCTTGATGCTCAAAGGTTAGCCTACCTGCTAGCAATCACTTGTGTCTCTAAGTTAATTCTGCTCATCAGTTGTTGTTGTCTTTGTTTCCGATTGACACAGAACACTATTGCTGCATCCGTCACTTTGACTTCTCCCCAAGGATATTTACCTGCATCTTTACTGCCTTTTAAATTGCAGCACTTCCTTTTTCTGGGCTACATTTCCATATGTCATTTTCTGTTTCTGCCATTCTGGGAATTGCTGTACCTAGCTCTGTAAAGTATTAGATTTCTGTCCCTGTGAATTCTTTTGTGGCATTCGGCATGAGGGATGGTATATAAAAATCCACTATGTTGCATTGCATCTTCTTGGACTGGCATGTCCTTTACTTGGCTCATTCACATTGACAATATCTGGAGAAAATAATATTTTAGAAAAGCCACAGGAATTTTAAGAACTTGGGATAATGAATACATACAATACATACATATTCATTCATTCCTCAGATGGGGAAACACCAGACATCCTGATGTTCATATTATGTCTTGCACTGATCTAAAGACACTCAATTCATAGTGATTGGCAAAAATGGGTAAATAGAAAGATTGCTCCCCAATCCATCTCTCTTAACCTCTCCCACTTTTCTGCATTTGGCTTGCAAATGACCACTATCACTCTACTTACAGCAAAGCCCTGTAAAGTGCAAGGCAAAAGACAATGTTGTATTACCATGGGGAAAATGAAACAATCCAAAAGCTTTCATATCCATCTATTTGGCGTAGGGGAAAAATGTGAACAGCTTTGTCTTGTAGCAACATCAGGAATGAAATCATTTCTTAGACTGGAAAAGTCAGGACAATCCCAGCAAAGACACACCAGAGGCAAGCTTTGAAGGGCAATGACCTATTAATACTAGGTGTTCAACCAGAGCGAGGGTATATGCAGTTTTGATTAGGATCTGGAAATACTGTGTTTGGGATTCATATGTATTTGGTATTCTTTTGTTCTGCTTTGCTTTTTTACCCCACAAACTGGGGTTGCAAGGAATTTATTGAATTTACATCTTTACTGTATTTATAAGCCACCTCAATCAATAAGGACTCAATGAACAATGTAACTGAGGTGCATAGTTAAAACCATAATATAAATTCCAAACAAAAATTAAATAGGAAAGAAACATCAAGACACACTAAGGACCAAATGCATGCCGGAATACCATGATTTTTAATTTTCCTCCTAATTATAAGAGAAAGGGGCTGTCCTAATCTCTGGTAGCAAAATGGTCCAAAGACAAAGAACCACTGTTTCAGAGTGAAAAGATTACCTGACAAGAGGATTTCAGTTCTGCATGGAGCTGAAATCCTTCAGCAGGCAGCTCTTTTGTTCCATCCACTTAACAACTCTGGAGATTGCTTAACCACCACAATACGGAATGCCATGATTGTAGTCGTTGAGTGAGGCAGTAACATGGGCATCTTGCTTAAAACCACTTTGTGCAATGACTGAGATTCCAATCCCAATTGTAATTGTTAAGTCGATGCTGCGGTGCTGTTTTTGCTAGCCAAAAAAGTAGATTACCTCTGCTTTAAGTGCCAAACAGAGGAATTCAGCTTTTGGATGAATGACTGCCTGCCAATAAATAGTTAGATTGTATCCAATAATACATTGAATAACTTGATTCTTCCCTCTGTATTTTATTTTTCACTACAAAGTACTCAGAAAATACAGCATCTGATAAAGTTTCTTTAGAAAAAAACACATTTAAGTGAAAAATGATCAGAAGAAATATTTAAGCAATTTTCTCTCCCTATTTCTCCTGCCATGTAATAAAATCTTTCACTCAGTGGTTGCTAGTTCTGTTCAACGAAAAAGCATAAATCATCCAGATTTTTGTAGGCCAGATTTTATAGTCCTAATATTAGCTCCCCTTCTTGTTTTGGCCCAAAATTCTTTCAAGAATTTCAGTTAAATTTATCTTTTGCTTTACTTGCAATCACAGAATCACAGGCCTTTTGTCTAGATTACACATATTAAACCACGATAAAGAGAATGACTGGTAAATTCCTTTAGGCAATCAAAGTGGTATCATTCTTAATGGAATATGAGAATTTAACCATTTGCTCTGATTAGAATGGGTGTTTAATGTATTTAACCTGTTGAACTCCTTATTTCAAATAGTTAAGAATATTGGGGAAATGAAGCTTATGAAGAAAATTGTACATTTAAGAAGAGGAACTATTCATTTTCTCAATGATGGTGAAAATCTGCCTTTCTTGTATATTCCTTCAGCATAATGAAAGTTATATGACTGTCATCACAGTCTTGTTTTATTATCATATCATATGGAGGTCCTCATTCTAAAGCAACAATGAAACTGAATATCTATGTTTAACTTAACCAAAATGTGTGAGTGTGAATCCTCAGTCACACATCACCTCTATAATTGTTATTGAGTAATTAATCTATAATTCATTGTGCAACTGGCAAGCAAATGGGTTTAACAAAGGGATTTGTAGTAGCTGAGATGAATGTTGAAGAAGCAAGCCTAGAAAATGGTGAATGATTTATTATTTTACGTATAGCAGAAAGTAAATCACCCTAAAGCTGGCAATATGTTGCACAGTTGGAACTTAGTCTTACTTTTAAATGAAAATAAAGGCTCCTATCTTTTCTTTGAAAATGCCTGCTTCAGCTCAGAAGACAAAAACAAGGGAATGTTTAATTTTTAGCCTCTCCTTTTGAGCTCAATGCTTAAGAATCTATTGGGTCGCTGAAATATTTGAATGGGGTATGATTAGCATCAGAGT
The DNA here is from genome assembly GCF_029215685.1 of Pituophis catenifer annectens. Lineage (NCBI taxonomy): Eukaryota > Metazoa > Chordata > Lepidosauria > Squamata > Colubridae > Pituophis > Pituophis catenifer. Next base: position 60,772,446 of record NW_027256883.1, read on the forward strand.
TTCCAGAATAATTAGTACAGAACAATGAGTGTGGCATTCTGGACATTATAGTGATATGCATATGGAAATATCCTTTGGAAATATTGTACTGTTCACTACAGTTTACAAAACATACTCTAGGCCCATCCTAGAATATTGTTCAACTGGTTGTAATCCTTATTACGTATTGGACAGAAGTACTTTACAAGAAACGTTTTGCATTCTTCTGTCCATAATAGAATACCCTGTGCTTGTTGTCGTGTCTGACCCATCACGACCCCATGGACAATATTCCTCCAGGCCTTCCTGTCCTCTACCATCCTCTGGAGCCCATTTAAGTTCACGCCTACTGCTTCAGTGATTCCATCCAGCCACCTCGTTCTCTGTTGTCCCCTTCTTCTTTTGCCCTCAATCTTTCCCAGCATTAGGCTCTTCTCCAGTGAGTCCTTCCTTCTCATTAGGTGGGCAAAGTATTTGAATTTCATCTTCAGGACCTGGCCTTCTAAAGAGCAGTTAGGGTTGATCTCCTCTAGGAGTGACCAGTTTGATCGGCTTGCAGTCCAAGGGACTCACAGGAGTCTTCTCTAGCACCATAGTTCAAGGCCCTCAATTCTTTGGCACTCAGCCTTTATTTTTTACCCTATGCTATTAGGCTTAAAATTTTTGGTTTGGATAATTTAGAACTGTGACGTTTCCGGTCACATTTAGGTATTGCATACAAAATTGTACATAGTAACGTTTTACCTGTAAATGACTTTTTTAGTTTTAATTGTAATGTAACGTGTGTGAATAACCATTTGAAACTTAATGTAAAACACTTTAAACTCGATTGTAAAAAAAAATCCATTTTTGTAATCAGTTGTCAAAGTCTGGCATATCTTACCCAATTCAGTTGTCTCAACTACTAGCTTTCATAATTTTAATTCTAACTTAACTTCTGTAGACCTCATCCCATATTTAAAAGATTCCTAAGGGACCATACCAGTGGTGGGTTGCCCCTGGATCGCATCAGTTCTATAGAACTGGTAGTAAAACTGCTGGGAGACTCCACCCACCGATCCTGATGTTATCCAAATGCTTCTGCGCATGCATAGAAGAGCTCACGCATGCACAGCCCCATTGAGAACCGGTAGTAAAGGTAAGTAGAACCCACCCCTGGGTGGGTCTATCCCTATCGTCCCTGTCACAATTATTATTTTTTTCATTTTGTTTGTTCAAATTTGTAATTTTTGTTTGATGAAATAAAACTTAAAAGTTCGAAACATCACAAGAAAAATCATACGGTCTGACCTTATCTATGTTTATTTGGAAGATAATCTCTGAATTCAAGATAGGGCTAATTTACTTTCTAGTAAATCCAGGCAAAACTTTTTTTGTTGCCCATATCGACTGACATAAAACATGCTAGTATTTGGCAGGACTTTGGGAACATCTGGATCTATAGGAGATAGTGGTCTTGGGTCTGCCCTTGGATGAGGTGTAGTTCTTGCCAGATGCCTACTGCTACTAATTTAACACCAAACCTGGTTTTATGTTCACTGCAGGGGAGGGGGGGTAAGACCTATCCATTCAGTTATTCTTTATAACTGTGGGTATAAATCCTGGTTCCCTGAAGAATATTTCACATTTGATGAATTTTCTCTATAGATTTTCTGGATTTTTCCATGTGATGGGCCACCCAGATTATTGGAGGTATTTTGTGCAAAGGATGTATGGAGAAAATATATGTGTGTGTTTGTTACACTGTTTCTTGCCGGGCTGTATAAGAAATTAATCAAAGATGAAGCATGCCTGAAGCTGCAGTAAAAACGAAGAAGGAAAAAGAGTATGAATATTTTTGAAGCAAATTTCCATGGACTTGAAGTACATTTCTACGTTTATTTGTATGAGATTCTAGCAGCAGAATTGTTCTTTTCTTCTCAGGGCCTTCAATGGTAGTTTAGCAATGTCAAGGAATATGTTGTTCCTGAATGGTCTTACCTCCACTTTGCTACTGTCTATCTCAGTTTGCAGGAAGTCATTCAGAGACAGAGAAAAAAAAAGGACAACCTCATTTTGGGGAAAGATAATCAGGAAGGCAGAATGAGTAGCAGGGCCAAGAGAAGACATCTACAGAGATGAAGGAGAAGTTTCAGGTCACCAGTGCTTTAAAACATATAAGTCCTGATTTTATGTTCCTATAGATAATGTATTTATTTATCTCACAAAATGTGACTCTGGCTGGCATACAAAACATAATAATAAACCCATAAAACACTCAAACTTAAATGAGGAAAAAAACAGAAAAAATCCAAGATTTTGGGAGAACAATGATCACTTGACCCAAATATGCTTTTTCAAGAGGCATCTGGGCTTTCTTTGCTTTTCCTTGAAGACATTTTGCTTCTCATTGAAGAAGCTTCTTCAGTTCTGAGAAAGTCCAGTTGCCTCTTGAAAAAGCACCTTTTGGACAACCATAATCCGGATGACTGAGAATCTCCATAGATAATCATCACTTGACATCATGCAGCCACCTTGCAAGCTCATCATGTGATCCTCAAGGTTGTTGGAAAGACCACATTTTGGGGGTGGGATGGGGCCAGCCTCACCTCAGGGGAACGATGTTCCCAAGAGTGGGCCCCAAAGCAAAAAAGGATGGAATTCCTTAGTAGTGGGCCCCAAAGCAGATCCAGATGGAATTCCTTAGTAGATGGGGCTCATAGTGTACCCCTCCTGCTTGATCTGATAGGATGAATAGAGGTGATTGGGAAGACATAGTCTTTCAGATAACTTGATCCCATGCCATGCAGGGCTAAACTGGCACCTAATGCAGTAGATGAAATAGAGGTGGAACAACATACTGATGATACCTCACCCTACAGCAATGAAAGATCTCACCTAGTGACTTTATGTAGTTGTTAAATAGCAGTGGAGAGAGTACTAAACCCTGCATAACCCCACATAATAGTGGTTGATAATGAGACTCTTACTCCCAACAAACTGACTTTGGCATTTGTAATTGCTATAGAGTAGTGAGGGCTACATTACAACATTTCCCCTTCCCCTATTGACAATGGCTATTACTTTATAACAGAAGATGGGTTTCCAACTACAGACATCTATAGCAGAGAATAGGGCCAGGATGGTATGTTCAACCACAGTTCAATGCCCCACCATTTTCAAATATTGCATTCTTAATCCTGATTGCAGTCCTTAATAGATTCTGACTCTTAGAACAAAAGAACTGCCAACATTGTACCACAAATTTCCCATGGAATCCATAGTTCTTCATTAATGGTGGGAATTTGAAATTGAAGCTGAAAATTAGGATTTCAGCATGTTACCCAAATACCTAAAAACCATTTCCACCAAAATGTATGGTTCTTTTCTTTCTTTCTTTGACAATTTAAATAATAATTTTATGAATTTAATTTCAAGTGTGCAACCCATAAACAGTATCATCACACCTTTTGAAATACTCAACAAACATTTATGGACAGAATAAATGAGAAATAGTAAAAGCTCCTATGATTCCAGGATTTGTGTAACTGAGCTTCAAGGTTCCTTAAAGGAAGAAAATTGGTTCCAGTCAGTGAGGTGTATAGGTCTTACAACACAGCTATAGAGGCTAGTAATAACTTACCTTCTATTTAATCAGCAGTGTAGCTGCAGAAAGGTACTTAAAATATCTGAAGACAAGTTTCATACTTTCTTTGATTGATTACACGTCATCAAGTCAATGTTGATGCTTAGTGACTACATAGCTAGATCTTCTTCAGGATATTTTGTCCTCAGCTTGGCCCTTCAGATCTTCCAACAGTGCACTTACTGCCATTGTAATCAAGTCTATTCTCCTGTTCTTTTTCTTCCTCCTCTTATCTTTCCCAGCATTGTAAACATCTCCTGATAAGTAGGTGTCTGTATAACATGTCTCAAATATAATCATTGGAGCCTAGTCATTTAGGTTTCAAGTAAACACTTAGATTCAGTTATTCTAAAATTCATTTATTTGTTTTCTTGGGTATCCATGGTATTTTCAGGAAACTTTTCCAACACCAGTGTACAAACACATCAATACTTTTTCTATCCTACTTCTTTAAAGTCCAATTTTTGCTTCCATAAAGTGTAAGAGGAGAAATAATCCACTGATCCACCCTTCCTTAAGCATTTAGCATTTATTATTTAGTTTGAATAAAGGATAGATTCTACATTTTTGTTTCACTTCTTTGCTAACCTGGAGCTAGCTTGTTTTATCCCTGTTCCATGGACTGTGGCCTCCTGTCCTGCATATTTTTTCATGAGGACCATTAGAAGTTCTGGGTTTCCCATTGTCTTCATGACATTCCACAGTTCCACTTGACTGATACAGTTGAAGGCCCCTATAACATTATGAAGCACATAATTGACTTCTTTTGGGGGGTTCTTTGGCTTTCTTAGTTTTCGACTCTGCATTAGCAATAACATATCTTGTTCCTTGGTCTTTTCTAAACTAAATTTAAACATCTGACATCTTCTTTTCATGTAGGGCTATAATTTGCATTTGAAGATTCTAAATATTATTTTGTTAGCCTATTGGTTCTTATACAGAGACTGACTTCTTCCAAACAGGTGGCCACTGTATTGCTCTTCAGCAGGGGTGAAATCCAGCAGGTTCTAACAGGTTCTGGAGAACCGGTAGCAGAAATTTTGAGTAGTTCAAAGAACCGGCAAATGCCACCTCTGGCTGGCCCCAGAGTGGGGTGGGAATGGAGACTTTGCAATATCCTTCCCCCAGGAGTGGGGAGGGATGGGGATTTTGCAATATCCTTTCCCTGCCACGCCCACCAAGCCACGCCCACAGAACCGGTAGGGAAAATTTTTGAATTTCACCTCTGCTCTTCAGATTTTCTAGCATTGTTTGATTAGATACTTCTTCTGTTGCTTCCCATGTTTCTGTAGCCTTTTGACTTGGAAATGACCAGGGTGCTAATCTAACTCCATCAACTAGAAGGTCAGGTTTTTGTAAAAAGAAAGTTAATCTTATAAATTAACCCAAATGTTGATATATCTACTATGCAGAGTTTTAGTATATCCTTTCCATCTATGTTTTATTATTGAACCAATTACAATGTACTCATTCATGTCCTTTAGCATACCAATTTGAATCTCTTTTTGCATTTGGGAGACTTTTGGAAAACTTTGTATTTTTTGGTCTCTTCCCTCCTTGACGCCTTTACAAACGTAAACATTCCTTATTTGTGTGTTTGTGTTGAGTTGTAATAGTATGATTTTTCTGACTGCAAGTGTTCAATTCCAGTTCATTTCAATTCACTGCTACACCAAATGTAATGTGTAGTTCCGTGATGGCGAACCTATGGCATGCGTACCAGAGGTAGCAAGCAGCACTCCCTATGTGGGCATGTGAGCTGTCGCCCAGTTCAGCTCCGCCGTGCATGCGCATGCACCTCCTGCCGGCCAACTGGTCTTCAGGTCTCTGCCATGCATGCACAGGAGGCGTGCCATGTGCGGGGGGCCCACATGCGCATGCACAGGTTGTGGCACATATGGGGACCACACATGCATGCATGGGGGGTGGGGTGCATGCACGGGGCCGTGCGTGCATTGCATTTTGGGCGTTCGGGCTCGCACAGGTGCACGCACGCTGGGCACTTCATCCAGAAAAGGCTAGCCATCACTGATGTAGTTGATTCATTTCATTTTCCATTGCAACTGAGTGTACCTCATGCTACTTACTTTTCTCTTCCCAGTTAATTCCTTCTATATAGGCACCTGCTTGCCTTTAGCTGAACAGCTGGGATAATCTTGATACCTCGATTAACCCTGCTGGGAGTATACACTTTTGGTGAACATTCCCTGTACTCTTCATTTTCCTCTACTAGGAATAAATCCCATTACACCACAACATGATAAGGAGACAGAGCAGGACTTATGGGGACATGTATTATTCAGATTTTTAAAGTATGTCCATTGTTCAATCATTTGATTTAGAATGGAGTACAACTACTTTTTTTAACCTATCTTTTACTAAATAAGCAGCCTAGGGAGACAAGCAAATCTGCAAAGTTTATTTATTTATTTATTTATTATATTTCTATACCGCCTTTCTCCCGTAGGACTCAAGGCGGTGTACAGTCAAGAAAAATATAGACACACAAACATCATAAAATTGCTAATTAAAATTATTACTTAGTTTGGTCAATTAAATAAAAACCCAGAATTAGATAACATTTAAAAATCATTCACATGTTCATATGTTTAGCCCCACCTGTTGGAACATCAGGGCACGGCGGAAAGCACGGAGATCAGGGATATTCCGTATCTCCAGGGGCAGTTCATTCCAAAGGATTGGAGCCCTCACAGAGAAGGCCCTCCCCCTGAGAGTCGCCAGTCGACATAATTTGACTGACGGTACCCTGAGTAGTCCCTCCCTGTGAGAACGAACTGGTCGGTGGGAGGCTATTGGTGGCAAAAGACGGTCTCGTAGGTACCCAGGTCCTAAGCCATGGAGCGCTTTAAAGGTGATAACTAACACCTTGAATCGCACCCGGAAGACCACCGGGAGCCAGTGCAGTTCGCGTAGGAGAGGTGTTACATGGGTGTAACGAGCTGCGCCCATAACCACCCGCGTGGCTACGTTCTGGACCAGTTGGAGCCTCCAGGTGCTTTTCAAGGGGAGCCCCATGTAGAGAGCATTACAGTAGTCCATACGGGAGGTAACTAGGGCATGAGTGACCGTGCGCAAGGCGTCCCGATCCAGAAAGGGACGCAACTGGCGGATCAGGTGAACCTGATAAAAGGCACCCCTGGCCACGGCCATCAAATGATCTTCTAAAGATAGCCGTGAATCCAGGAGGACACCCAAGTTGCGGGCCTTCTCTGTGGGGAGCAAGATCTCATCCCCTATTGTCAGTGATGGTACCAGCTGACTATACCGGGATGCCGGAAGCCACAGCCACTCGGTCTTGGAGGGGTTGAGTCTGAGCTCGTTTCTCCCCATCCAGATCCGCACGGCCTCCAGGCAATGGGACATCACAGCAAGGGCATCATTGGGGTGGTCTCGTTAATATCCTGACTTAGGAAAAGAGAATTATCCACAACAGTGGGCATCTGTATTCAGTCTACTACATTTAAATAAGGTTTGAGCTCCTTAACTAACCTTAGATACTTCAGAATCAGAAAAACAGTAGAGTAATTTAAAGTTTAAAAAGTACTACTTGTAGAGGCTATACTCCCACAAAAAGAACTATAATTACCTGTGCAATAAGAAGAAAATATTCTTAATTCTGACAACGATGCAAGTGCGAAAGATTGCAGTTTTCAATGCTTGATTTTAACCCCTGTTTTGCTTTTACTAAGATGTTTTCATTGTTTATGTTGTTTAAAAACATAAAATAAAAACATTACTGTGAGGAACTGGCACTCTTATAAAAAGCCAATCCACAACTCACACAAATTGAAATTCTAAGGACAATTGGCAGTGCAGATGCTAAACACATTTGCTTGAAAATCAATAGGACCTGTGTGAAATTAAATACATTTAAGATCAGTGGAAATCCTGTAATCAATAGCACCTGCTCCCTGAGGGGATGGGGTGGGGGTTGTCTTGCTTTCACCATGTGGCTTGGCTCACTTTCTTGGATAAAGAAGAAATCTGATTGAATAAAAAGATTTAGCAGCGTATTCAATGAATAAGAAAAAAACAAGTGCATATATTTCATTTCTGTTATTTTCTCCTAAAATACTTTTTTTCTTTGGAAGAATTTTGTGCAGATATTATGGTGTTTTTTTATTATTATTATTAAGTAGATGTTTACATTTTGGGAATATTGAAAGGAAAAAAAATCTATGCAGCACATTGTATCTGGTGCTTGGCTAGTAATATCATATGATTTGCTAGGCCACTAGTCTGACTCTTTTAGCTATTATTTTTTGTCTCATTTTGGCATTAATAAAGCAGTTGGAACAGATGCAGACATTCTTTATACAAGTGAGAAGATCTACATGGCAAGGGAAACTAAACTTTATGCCCAGATGTCATAACATAGGATCATTTAAATTCAAAGTCTATTTGACTGAAGCGCTGAACTGAATTGTCTACATAAAATCAGATGACTGATTCAGATCAATTACTGATGTACTTGAATCAATTAAACAATGTGAAAGTCCTTCTCCACATGTGAAAAGGCCTCTTTTTCAAACTGATTGAAAAACTAATTAAAATTGATTTGGCAATCTTTACCAGATTGAATTGACAATTAGAACTGAATTGAAATTCAGATCGGATTAGATGTGGCTGCAGAGGACTGAACTCTTCAAATCTCTAGAGTCCCGATGATGATATAACATCCTAAATGAGGTGCATGCTTGTTATATGCACACATTGACACAAAATGTATAGTCTCCACTGATGCACTCAAATTCTGCAAAGAAGCCCATGTCCTGCTAGATTCATTCTTTGAGAATGTTAAGTTTGGAAAGCGCTAATGTGGTCTCCTTGTTCCACTGTCTCTTCCTTTGACTAGTCTAAAAACATCCATAGGGATGAATGTCAATCACTGAAGTTTCAAGAAAATACTAAGAACAGTCTTAAAATACAAAGGACCAAATGCAATGCAAGTTTATATGACCCATGTTGAAATCCCAAAAGCTCATGCTAGACTAGACCAAGAACAACTGAGCCCTGTGTTTGAAAAATACCTATAATTTAATGTCAAGTATCTCCTTATAAATGAATGAGATTTGGCAGCTTTGGCAGATACTTGGTAGCGTTGGAACCAATTGTCACCAGGGCAATTCTTTTTCTTGGAAGGCAGAAGAAATATTTGCCCATAAGTGTAAAAGAAGATCCACAACACACTATTTGTACAACTCTGAAATTGAGAAGGCAGCGAATCTGCCAGAATCTCATCTCATTAGTGTGTTTTGCAACAACTGTTTGGCTGAAATGATGTCAGCTGAATATAAAATTATGTCTTGAGGTGAAAGACCTGGCATAAAGATGATGCTGGGACAACTTTCTACCAAAATGATGTTGTAGGAATTCCCCAAATGGGGAAGGAAAGGAAGATTTGTCTGCACCCGTGTTTTGATAGCGAGCTTGACAGGAAAGATATTTTCTCTCCAGTGAGATCTTTCTTTCAACTTCATTTTGGATTAGGGCAGAGCAGGAGCAGAACACTGGCCTGGACCTTGATTGGAAATGGTAATATAGCTAGCCTCCATTTTCTCAGGGGCACAAATTAAAAGTGCAGTGCCAGGGAACGGGTGAGAGTGGGCCCTAGCCAAATATATACTCTGTTGTAACAATTTGGGAGAGCATTCTCTCCTTGTTCTTTCAGCCAGTTTCTTTACCCCACCCAAATCTTTTAGACTTGCTCTTTCTTTATAGACGTGGAAGATTTCATGTGCCATTCTTTGCAGCTAAAGAACGCAGCTCCAGCCTGACTTTTGACGTGTCCTCTCTGATCACATTTATCAGTGCAGTACACTTGAGTATTAAATGAATCTCCCACTATAGGGTCTGTCAGCCCTCTTTCTCCCACCCCTTCTCAAGTTTTAAATTCCCCCTGCTAGTGTAAAACTTAATGAAAGCCCTGGAGTATACAATAGCATTTTTGAAAACAGAAATCTGTAGCTGCTGTGAATCATCACTCACAGCAGGGACCCAGAAATGTGAATTGTGGGAGGAACAAACAGAGAGCCCTTCTCTTTTTTACTGGGAATTTATTACAGGCGTGTCATTATTTACAATGCACCATTCACATCCTCTAAAGAGCCAATAAACTGGCTGCTGAATATGCATTCTGCTCTGTGGTTGAACACAGATGTTTCCAGCTAATATCCATTTCATTTAATTTCTTTTCTTTCCTCCCTTCCCCCTCATTTTTAACATAATATCTATCTTGCTATTTCTGTAGCAGCTGGGTAACTATTCACCAGTCTTCTGTTTCCAAATCACTCTTTATCCTTATTCTGGTTGGTGCAATTCATGTTGTGGTACTTAAAAATCTGTTGGTATTTCCCATTATTTAGTGCTGTTTTTCAGACTTCAAAATTCATCTGGTAAAACACACTTTTGCAGAAAGAGAGAAAGAGAGAGGGAGGGAGGGAGAGGGAGGGAGAGAGAGATATTTGATGAAAATGATTAGCAATGGTTTGTGAATGAATCCACTTTTTTTTTTACTTAGCTATAATTTAAAACATGGTTATATTACATAAATACAGAGCAATCAGAAATCACCAATTCCACTCACCATTGCCTATTATATGGAGTGCCATCTAGTTTCATGAAATTCAGTGGAAGTTTTGTAACTGATGGCAGTAGGAGATCAATTGCTCTCAAGAGATGCTAACTTGCTTATTCCGTACAAATTGGAGTTAGGGGAAGCTAGAGTTGTGACCTTCCAGAAGTAATGCTGGTGCTTTTATGAATAGTGCTGGGAAATCTCCCCCAGTCTTCTGATAATGAGATCTGGGCAAGCTAAAACAATGATGTCACAACTCTAGTAACTTGAAACTGTGCATAGGCTCCATGGGATGGCATATGGCAAAATAGAATGTATTAAAAAATTTCCATCTTCAGATCGTAGAGCTTTAGATAATGGCAGTTACTTGTTTGTAATTTGTGTGAAAGCTATCAGGAATCCTAGGAAAGCAAAATGGCCAAGATTGATAGCTGAAGTATGCATAGATCAGAATGAAGAGAGGGGGCAACCTCAAAGCACCTGAAGGAAGTACAAGAAGCAATTAATGGAAACTAACAAGAAGAAAACCAACCCAGAACTAAGAAGAAATTTCCTGACAGAGTGATTAATCAGTGGAATGACTTGCCTCCAGAAGTTGTGGGTGCCCCAACACTGGGGGGTTTTAAAAAAGAAATTGGATAGCCAGTTGTCTGAAATGGTATAGGGTTTTGTGCTTGAGCAGACCTCCAAGGTCTCTTCCAACACTGTTATTCTGTTATTTACTTACAGGTCTGCCATATCTCAGCTGCAAAAATAAAAATAAAAAAAAATCGGGATGACAGTTTGGTTGCAGCAAAGAGTTAGAATTTTCAGTATGTCTTTGCTTCCAATCGTGATTGTATTTTCAGTCTATATATGGTAAATCTAGATTGGTGTTTCTTTTTTTTTTTTTTAATTTGATTTATATGCCGCCCTTCTCCGAAGACTCAGGGCAGCTTACAATGTGCTCAGCAATAGCCTTCATCCTTTTGTATATTTATACAAAGTCAGCTTATTGCCCCCACAAACTGGGTCCTCATTTCACCTACCTTAGAAAGGATGGAAGGCTGAGTCAACCTTGAGCCTTGGCGAGATTCGAACCCTGCAGTAATTGCAGGCAGCTGGTCTTAATAAGCTTAATAACAGGGTGCCTTAAACCCCTGTACTACCAAGGCTCTTTCTCAACCTTGATGACTTTAAGATGTGAGAACTGCCTTTTGACTTTCTTTCTGGATGGGGAATTCTGGGAGTTGAAGTTCACACATTTTAAAGTTTCCAAGGTTGAGAAACACTGGGCTAGCTTTATGCTTATCAATTCATTTTTACTATTTTAGAATCATGTTATTTGCACATTCACAAAATGACGACTATAAAATACATTGTCTTGCTTCATAATGGTTGTCTTCATGGTTGCGGTCAATCAAAACCTACTTATCAGAAAGTGGTATTATTTCATCTCCATTCACTTCCATCCACCTAAGTACTATCTTCTACTATCCTAGAAACCTTTTTTCTGGACAGGTGGGTAGATGGCCAAATAAAGCATAAAGTTGCTACCATCATCCGTTTTTATTTATTTATTTTATTTTTATTTTCTAAGAATGCCTGTGAGGCTCAGTTGCATTTGTGGAACTAAAGAGAATGCTGATGGTTGGCATTTTCCTTTGCCAGCACTCCATTATTATTGTTTTTTTAATTAAAAGAATCAAAAAAACTGTCAAAGAGCCAGACTAGTCCTAAGAGAGATATTGGGCACATTGACACATTGGCATCCATGGGCACCACATTACCTATGCCCACGAAGTATAATTACTACAGAAGAGAAGTGAGTCATTTTTCCATCTGGTATTCTCTGTAATAACAATGTAGTATCCAAATTAACCTTGAGTCCCACTGAAATAAAGGACCTAATTGCCAGGGAAATTTGGTCTGCCTACACTGCATGTACTATATAAGTAAGAACTTTGACTAGCACTCTAGTGACATAGTAAGTGACAAACTTTAACAGGCCATTCTAACATATTAACGTCCACTGGGTTTTTCAGTGGAACTGCTTAGTTATAGATTTTAATAATGATAAATGACCAGGTATGTGGGGAAATTAAATAGCGCACTTCTAACAATCCCCAAGACATTATACGCATGATAATAAAAGTTTTAAAAGTCTCTTGGTTCTGATCTTAATATATTGGAACAATGTCTGTACATATGAAGGTCTACCAAGGCAGCATATTGCATATTTGGTAGTCTCTGAATTCTTCTTCTAGGCCATTTGTGTGTGTGTGTGTCTGTGTGCATTTGTGTGTGTTTTCTTCATGCGATATTCCTCACTCCTTCCTTCTCTTTCTCTAGCACAAACAAAAAAGACTTTCTCTTTCTCTGTGGAAATACAGATGTCCCAAAAATGAAAATATAGTTTCTGTGACAGATTCACTCATCCTATAGATAAACTTCTCCCGTAATATTTCATACCCGTATATAATGTTTGTTTTTTTTAAAAAAGTTCTATGAATCCATTTAAACCAATCTATTTAAGGAGAACTTGATGATCTGTGTTTAAAAAAGTTTTATAAAACAATAACAATTGTCTGATATAGTTTCTATTTAGAAATTTTTTGAAAAGTCCCTGATGTATGAAATTGCAATATTTATCCAATATATACTGTATATTCAAGACTCGCTGAATATAATTATCACCGAAATCATTACACATTCAGAGAATGTAATAATTGCTCAAATAGCTTTATTACAAAAGAAGAGCAGACAATGAAAAATCCACTTCATCGGCAAATGAAGATGGAAGCAAAAATCTTTCATTCTCTCTCTCTCTTTTTTTTCTTTTTTAGGAAAAGGCCACCTGTCATACCTGGGTTGTTTTTGCAAATGTTCATCTTGCCATGGAGTGAATTATCCAAACAAGTCATCAAAAAAAGAAAAAAAGAAAAAAAACTTGTTTACATTCTTATTGAAAAACATCTTCAGGTACATATACAATCAATTCACAAAAAGAATTTCTTCAGAGGTTCAAAAGGCAAAGTATAGTTGTATAAGTGCAGGCTGAATTGCCATTTTGTGTCACCCATGTGCAATTTTTCAATACAAGTTCCTTTTTGGGTATTACAGGAAATGTGATCAACTCAGCTAACAGATAATACAGCCAATAGTTTCTTCATCATTTCTGAAGTGACCTTGCTGTAATAAAATTTTCTGAGTTTTGGTCTTCACTTTTCCTGCTAAGCAACTTTATGGGAATTTTGGAAATAAAATAAGAGAAATGTACTTCTGAATGCTTGGGCATAACAAAGTAATTTGCGTCAGCTGGAATATGCATGAGGTGCCTCCTTGAATTTTATTTATTTGGTTTCTCGAAGATCAGAGGTTATTAATGCTTTGGTGTACATACTTGCTGCATACATGACAAACCACACATAACCTCATATGCAGGGTGAGTGTAAAATCTGCATTTAAATGAGGTGCAAATTAGACCCCCTAAAAACGAGAAGCTGTTTGATCATCACCCCTATTATCGCAGAACTTCATCATTTTACATCGGATGATTTTCTTCCATGAACTTAAGAGTGTTAACAACACTTCATGTGAACACGTTCTGTCTCATTCTTTCCTTGAGGCCAATAATGTTGAATAATAAATCCAGAGCTACCACAGTTTAACCGGTATCCTCTAGCCTGGAAATTATATGATAGCTAATAATTTACAGGAGAACAGCAAAGGCCAGCAAGGCAAAGGTGGACAGGGAAGAGATTGTCACGGCAACTATAGTTTGTGGCAGAGGGTCTGCGCGTAGTGTATATATACACCAAGGTCAGTAGACTGGATGCAGTTATCTGGCTGTCTCTTTGAAGCAGGATTGCCATGCTGAAACCCTAATTAAACCCAGGGTGTGAATCCCCAGGGAGCCATGACAGAAGGCTGTGTTTACTAACCCACTACCACAATCAATGCCATGTGACTATATTCTTCTGGCAGCTGCATACAAAGAGCTGCCTGTGCAATTTTGAGGACTTGGGTTTTCTCTGTCATGGCACTTGTCTTTTAGATGCTAGGTAGGAGTGTCAGAACCTCAGCTAAGTGGAACTTGTGATTATTTGAAGCACTGGCTAATTAACAGAAGCAAAAAGGAAGAGAAATCGCGGTTGATTTGCATGTAGCATCCCTCAATTGAGCCAGGGAGGAAGGAGATCAAGATATTATTTTTCTTTTAATTCATCAACCTATAGGAGGGGGGGGGACCAGACATCCCCAGAATCAGAGCAAAAAACACAAGAATGGTTTGTGAAAAATTAGTTTTAATAAAGCTCCGGCATAACCATGGATATAAAAGTGTTCACACTGTTGGCTTCTGTATAAGATTATTTGTTAGACTTCCTTGTCTCCTTTTCTCTTAAGGAGGGGGAGGGGGACCCTAAAATTAGACGAAACCAGAGATATAAATGCAGGGAATAGAATAAAGCAAAATAACTCCAGGGTGTTCATCTGCCATAGCAGTCATTTCATATCTCATTTGTTATATGAATGTGATAGCTACTTCCCTTTTTGATAGTATCATTATGTAGACTCTGCAGATTCAATTCCATTTACAAGTCAATGGTGTGAGATTTTATGACAATTCTTTTTACTGAGTTGATTCTGTGTGAACCTCAGCAGTACAAAAAAATTGCACACAAATGAGCAATTTTTTCGCCATAAGGCTCTGTTGAAGTGGATGCAGCTGACCATTGTTTTTTTTTTCTCCATGCCAATGTATTTTTTCCTTTTCTAGGTCCAGTATACACACCAGTGGTGGGTTTCAAATTTTTTTACTACTGGTTCTGTGGGTGTGGTTTGGTGGGCGTGGCATGGCTTGGTGGGCATGGCAGGGGAAGGATATTGTAAAATCTCCATTCCCTCCCCACTCCAGGGGAAGGTTATTGCAAAATCCCCATTTCCTCCTGATCAGATGGGACTCGGGAGGCAGAGAATAAGTGGGGGTGGCACCAGTCAGAATTTTTACTACCAGTTCTCCGAACTACTCAAAATTTCTGCTACCGATTCTCCAGAACTGGTCAGAACCTGCTGAAACCCACCTCTGATACACACCCCATTTGCATACCTACAAATGAGTAAAAAAAAAAGAGTTCCTTCCAGATAAAAGGGCTGTGTCATTCAATCTATAAAACCTAGGTTGATGATGGAGGCATTGCTAAAATATTATTTGTCCTGTTCTCCAGAAACTTTGCATAAGCAATTAAAGATTTAAGAACAATTTTTTTTTAAATCAAACTGTGTTTTTGTATATATTTATAGAGAGTGATTAACCATTAGCTAAATTTCAAACTACTCAAAGAAGATGCTAGCTGGTGCATCTTCTTTTCTTTTACTTACTGTAAAATAAGTTCAGAAAC
Source organism: Pituophis catenifer annectens (assembly GCF_029215685.1). Taxonomy (NCBI): domain Eukaryota; kingdom Metazoa; phylum Chordata; class Lepidosauria; order Squamata; family Colubridae; genus Pituophis; species Pituophis catenifer. Next base: position 60,788,029 of record NW_027256883.1, read on the forward strand.
CTTAATAAGGAGGGAACTTTGGGAGTTTTCTTCCTACTTTGTTCCCAAAGAATATATTCTATTTACTATGCTAAAGTGATCCATTTGTTTACGTGGATATCTTTCCTATTTTGTCAAAGGATTTAGATTCTGCTTTTTGTTTTTGTTTTTAAAGCATGGTTTGGCTTGAGAGAGAAGGAAGTTAATGGAGAATTAGTGGGATGGCATGCTTTAGGAAACATAAGTAAAGGACATGAACTTATTCAAATGTTTACATTGAAGATGTAAAATGAAGTTTCTGAATGTAATATTTATATATTGGCAATTTTTCTTCCATGCCAAGCAGAACTAGAGGCTTTTAAAATTAATGCTAAAGCCAAAAAGTACAAGGGTATGGTATGGAACTGCACTTCAGTAATTCAATTTTCTTAAAGTTCTTAAAGTCTATAACTTCTTTCTAGGTGAAAAAAAAATCTCTTTTGTTTGTGATAGGTTGCTTTGAATTGCTTCTTGCATATCAAACTTTTCAGAGGTCATTCTAATATGGATTGGGTGTTAAGCCATGACATTTTAAGCCATTGGCACTTTGATTTAAATAATGCTTATTTAAAAAGGTTTCTAATAGAGATTTTGCCTCCTTTAAGTAGATAAACGAATACCAATCATAAAGCCATTTAATAAATGTATTGCTTGTTTGTTTGTTTTTTCAAATCATGTGTCACTCTGATATACAGAACTGGCCACTCTTCCTCCTTTGTGTATATACTGTATAATCATTAGCAGGCCAGCCTTTCTGTTGGCTAGATTTCTGATCTATGCCCAAAGTATTTGGAAACTTGAAGATTTAGGTCTCTGGAACTAAAAGAATATTGTTGACTGGAAGAAACAGATGCATTTCTGTTTCTTTGGATTTGCTTATATTTAACACCAGAAATCTCCTCTTTACTCAGTCATCTTGCTCTTTCTCCCTTCTTTATGTCTTCAGGGATTTTACAATATTGCTATCACTAAAGAAGATTCCTATCACTAGAAAAATGAAAAAGGTAATTATACACTCCTAGCCTAAAATGAAGACATTTCAGCACAAATAAACACATCTTGTGTAGCTTCGATGATCACTGGATCTCTTTTCCTGGTCCTTTCTCTGTTTCTCTAAAGTGTCCAATTGTGCAAGCTGAAAGGGTTTGGGGCAGAGCCTGGAAATATTACATAATCTGTGAATAGGAATTCCCCAAAGACCTGTACATTTCCATAGTTACTAGTTGTTCCAAGGTATCCCATAACGTGTTGGTGTTTCTGATAATGAAGGTGTCCTTGGCTAGATTTATTAGCTTTCTACCTGTTGCAGAAATGTCTTAACAACTCTGAAAGCAGTGTGTCATAGTGAAGCCCAAGGGTGTGATGCCAATTCCCAGAAATACAGCTGCATTCTGAAGGTTTTTACAGCATTTTTTGGGAGCTACAAGAATGCTATCATTTTGCAGCTTTAGGCCAATTCACTTGTGCGAGAAGATAATTCCCTGAATCTTGTACATGTTGGCATATTTTTTTTCTGTGCGGGAGGTCTCTAAATTCTAAAAAGCTGACAAACTTTGGCCCTGCACTGTCCTTTGTTTCAATGTTGTTTAGGTGAACATCCTCACCCTACATTGCCAGGGTCTTTCTGCTAGGGTCAAAGTAAAAATGTAGGATTGAGTCTCCATTCAAGAAAAAAGAGAACAGAAGAATTCTTACAATTTCTATAACTGTCCAAATCAAAAATAAGACTTAACATTGATATCACTCCAAGGAAATCCATATGAGATACAGATTTATTAATAATGTTGTGCATATTTAGCTTGGCAATTTTCGCTTTGGAACTTGGTAGGACTTATTTCTGAAAAGATACACAAGATCTTAGTTCTATTATGCCAGGTCATGCTGTACACTCCTTTTATATGTTATGTTATGACAAATAAGAACATGTAAGAAATAAATAAATAAATTCAACTGCTTTTACTACCTAGCAAGTGTTATGGAACTGCAGCTATTATTCCTCAGGAAGTATTATTAATTCAGAGGAAGCCTATTTATAGACTTAGCCGTAGCATTTACCACTCTATGGTGCTTTACAGCCCTCTCTAAGCAGTTTACAAAGTCACTATATTGCCCCCAACAATCTGGGTCCTCATTTTACCAACCTCAGAGCTGAGTCAACCTTGAGCCAGTTAGGATTGACTCCTCGCTGTGGGCAGAGTTCGTTTGCAATACTGCATTCTAACCACTGCATCATCACAGGGCATACAAACTGCATATAAATCAAATTATTACACAGCCCCTTCCAAAAATAGGTGATTGGTTGTTGTTTTTTTTAAAAAAATCACAGTTACATTGATTCCAGTCACTCTACTTTCACATTCAAGTCACTTTTCCTCTTATCCTACCAAGTCTTTGGCATTGCTTTATTTTTCTTCTGACGGTTCCTTCTCTGGCTGACTATTTGGAGAATCAGTTGAAAAAAAGCTTCAACCTCTGTTAGACTGTTGCTTTTCTTCGCTCATTGCCACCTTCCAGGAGAGGTGGGCAGCATAAAAGTTGAATAAATAAATAAAATTGCTTTCCTTAGGGAAAAAATATTTTCTTCTGTCCCTCTTATAGCTGTCTCTGTTTCTCTTCTTTACTCCCCTGCTATTCCTCTTCAAACTTCCATGCTTTCTTCCATGGACTTGAGTCTTCTTCTTTCCTTCCTTCCTTCCTTTTGATGAAATGGTTGTATCCAGACACAAGTGTTTGTTCCTGCTTCAGTGGCAAATCCCATCATCTATTATTTCTGTCAGAGCTGTTTCTATGATAAGCTGGCTGCCAGGTGAATGTAGATAGTACAGAGACTCTTGCCACTTCTGTAACAATTGTGAATCTACCTGTCAGGGAAGAACTTGCACTTTCCAGAAGCTCTGCGTTATTTCCTGACCAAAACAAAACAAAACAAGCAAACAAATGGAAGGGGAAAAATTTGTTCTTTCCCAGCTTTTCAAAATCATGGGTTTTTTTGTGGATATAATGGAAAGGAAGAGATTGCAACTTCCACACTTTCTTTTGCAACTTCTTTCCATGCTGAGGAACAAAAAGAAGGAAGCTGCCAATCTCTGAGGATTAAACTTTTTTTTTTTTTAACCATCTGTTTACGATGAGGTAGTCAAGGCCTACAGAAGCAAGTGATGTCTCCTTTCAGGTAATATTATATGTCTTAATGTTAATTTATTCCATAACTTTTGCTAATATAATAAAAGGAATACTTGAATCAAGTAAGGGCACACTTGGAATATTGCATTCAGTTTTGGTCACCATGATGTAAAAAAGATGTTGATACTCTAGAAAGAGTGCAGAGAAGAGCAACAAAGATGATTAGGGGACTGGAGGCTAAAACATATGAAGAACGGTTGCAGGAACTGGGTATGTCTAGTTTAATGAAAAGAAGAACTAGGGGAGACATGACAGCAGTGTTCCAATATCTCAGGGGTTGCCACAAAGAAGAGGGAGTCAAGCTATTCTCCAAAGCAATTGAAAGCAGGACAAGAAGCAAGGGATGGAAACTAATCAAGGAGAGAAGCAACCTAGAACTAAGGAGAGATTTCCTGACAGAACAATTAACCAGTGGAACAACTTGCCTCCAGAAGTTGTAAATGCTCTAGCACTGGAAGTTTTTAAGAAGATTTGGATAACCATTTGTCTCAAGTGGTGTAGGGTTTCCTGCCTAAGCAGGGGGTTGGACTAGAAGACCTCCAAGGTCCCTTCCAACTCTGTTATTCTATTCTATTCTAACTTTCAGGATTTCATTGGATTGTGTTATGGATGCCCCTAAATTAGTAACAGGTAACAAACTGGCTGGAAAGAATCCTGATTCTTATTCCTTTGGCAGTACTGGTAACTGAATCAAGAAATTGCGTTGTCACTTCCAGTCTGATCTAAATGTGAGGCTATGAAGACAAATATTGTTTCTAGGATAGTACTTGGAAACTTAGAAAGACATCTTGACATCACTTTCAGTTCTTGGTTAGTAAAATTGCTGTAGTAAGCCCAGGGGTGGGTTCTAATTTTTTTTACTACCGGTTCTCTGGGCGTGGCTTATTTTGTGGGTGTGGCTTGGGGAATAATGTGACTGGGTGGGCGTGGTCAATTTTTTTTTAACTTTTAAAAGCATTTTTTCTACAACCTTAAGTGGTTGCAGAAAAAAATGTTTTTGGAAGCTCTGATGATCAGGCAAGTCAGCTGGGATCGCCAGAGGCTTTTAAAGGGATTTTTTTTCCTACAACGTCTTCGGCTGAAAAGGTTGCAGAAAAAAATGCTTTTAGATGCTTCTGATGATTGGGCAAATCTGCTGGGATCGCCAGCAGGGATTTTTTTTCCTATAGCGTCTTCAACTGAAGAGGTTGCAGAAAAAAATGCTTTTAGAAGCTTCTGACGATTGGGCAAATCTGCTGGGATCACCAGAGGCTTTTAAAGGGATTTTTTGCAGAAAAAATACTTTCAGAAGCCTCTGACGATACCAGCTGAGCCGCATGATCATCAGAGGCTTTTTAAAAAACTTTTAAAAGCATTTTTTCAGCTGGAGAGGTTGTAGAAAAAATGCTTTTAAAAGTAAAAATAAAAAGCCTCTGATGAGGTGGGCGGGGTAAGCGAGCGGCGACTGAGCTGGGGACCGGTTCAGGGGCATGGCCAGCCAATGTTATTACCGGTTCTCCGAACTACTAAAATTTTTTACTACCGGTTCTTGCGAACCGGTGCGAACCAGGAGCAACCCACCACTGAGTAAGCCAAAGAAAATGTTTAATTAAAGAGATTCAAAAATTAAAACTGGTTTGGTTTTGGAGTCTTAAGCTGTTGTGATCCGCCAGCAGCCTGTGGAGCTGGCAGCAGAGTTGGACAGTGAGGAGGCTAGGGAGGAACATGGCCAGTCCTGGAGTCTGAGTAAGGCTCAGACGAGGGCTCTGCATCGGAGGCAGAGATGGGGCCAAGGCCATCTGGGAATTATGTGTGGACTCCGGAGAATCCAGAGTCAGACATCAGAGAGGCAGAGTAACAGGGGGAGCCTGTTCCTAGTACATGCATGTGCAGAGCTGCCAGAAAGCAAGAACAGTTAAAACAAAAGGGACAACTCAGGAGTAAGGCTTGGAAATGATTGACCCCTCTGATAAGACAAAAAGGAATGGGAAAGGCACATGAGCCTTTGCAGGAAGCAACATTATGGATGGTGTCAGTTTGTACTTTGAAGCTCCGTTTTTGATTCTGTGTTTCCATGTGGTGTTGCCAAGATAATTGCCAATTAGGTCTTTGGTAGCGTGTCAAAGAAGATTTGGATGACCTGCTCCTTGCTCCACCAGGGAGTGCGGGAGGACCCCTTGGAGGGTAGAGCCGAGCACTTTGTACAGTATCTGCATGACAAAATCACTCAGATTCAGGAAGATCTGGACTCCGACTGGGTAGTTTCAGGGGGGATGACTGAGGCAGGTCTTGAGAATGTTATCTGGGATGAGTTTGATCCTGTGACTCCTGACGACGTGGACAGGATTCTGGGTAGACTGAACGCGACCACATGTTTATTGGACCCGTGTCCCTCCTGGTTAGTGCTGGCTTCTCGGGAGGTGACGTGAGGCAGGGGATTATAAATGCTTCATTGAGTGAGGGTGACTTCCTCGCCCCCTTGAAAGAGGCGGTGGTGAGGCCTCTCCTCAAGAAGCCTTCCCTGGACCCGGCAGTGTTGTCTAATTATCGTCCGGTCTCCAACCTTCGCTTTGTGGTGAAGGTTGTTGAGAGTGTGGTTGCGCGACAGCTCCCCCAGCACCTGGATGAAACGGTGTATCTGGATCCATTCCAGTCAGGCTTCAGGCCTGGGTACAGCATGGAAACAGCATTGGTCACATTGGTTGATGATCTCTGGAGGGCTCGGGACAGAGGTTGCTCCTCTGTCCTGGTCCTATTAGATGTCTCAGCGGCTTTTGATACCATCGAACATGGTATCATGCTGCACTGGTTGGAAGAGTTAGGGGTGGGGGGCACTGTGTTGCAGTGGTTCTCCTCCTTTCTCTCCGACCGGTTGCAGTCTGTGTTGGCAGGGGGGCAGAGGTCGACCCCGAGGTGCCTCATATGTGGGGTGCCACAAGGGTCGGTCCTCTAGCCCCTTCTGTTCAACATTTATGTAAAGCCGCTGGGTGAGATCATCTGTGGTTTTGGGATGAAGTACCATCAGTACATTGACGATACTCAGCTGTACATCTCCACCCTGGACCACTCCAACAATGCCCTTGAAGTGATGTCCCGGTGCCTGGAGGCCGTGCAGATCAGGATGGGGAGAAACAGGCTCAGGCTCAACAAGACCGACCGGTACGCTCTCATAGAGAGGGGCTCCTCCAGGTGCCGTCGGGGGAGAGCCTTCTCTGTGGGGGCACCTACACTCTGGAATGAGCTCCCCCCAGAGATACGGAAGATCCTGGATCTACGCACCTTCCGCTGCGCTCTCAAGACCTTTTTATTCCATCAGGCTGGCCTGGCCTAATTTTTCCCTTTTTCCCTTTTTAATATGCAAATTTTAATTCGTTCTTAATGTATTGGGGTGTTGTAAATCTGTCTTCGGCCAAATTATTTAATTCGGTTTTATTCTGTTTTTAAATTTTGTATTTATGTGTTTTTATCTTGTGGCTGTTCACCGCCCTGAGTCCTTTGGGAGTAAGGCGGTATATAAATCAACTAAACTAAACTAAACTAAACTAAGATAAAGGTGGGTGTTTACCAGCCTTATCCGAAGGACTGTGGCAGACTTCTGTTGGACTATTTATAAACTCTTGGTGATTCAGCACGTGCTGTGAATGAAAGGAATTCACAGCCGTTAAAATAAAAAAAGGGGGGGGGGGTTGGGGATTAATTGTGTGCTTTTTACTATATCAGGAAGCCTAGGTCAGAACATAAGCTTGCTTTCTATGGATATGGTTGGGTTAGAGTTGGCATAAATATAACTGCAGAAAATCCTAGTTTAAATCTTAAATTAAATTAGATGATGGGAATCAGTAGAGTGGACCCCAGTAAATCCCACACAAAGAAAAGATACTGTTTAGACTAAATGGAACAAGGTCTGTCCTGGAACAAATGCTCCATTGTCTTGCTTTGTACTTTAGTTAGAGCACTAATAAGTAGAAGATAATGTGGAAATATATATAAAAAAATGCATGTTGTGGAAAATACAGACAAGTTCATTTTTTTCTTCTATTCCACAAATTTGGGGTGGTTATCGAAACTCAGTGTGAATAAGCGGCACGGTGGCCTAGACATGGAGCTCTCACCTCATAGTCAGGAGGCTGTGAGTTTGTTCCTAGGTAACGGCACATCTCTCTTTCTCTCTGGATGCAATGAGTAATTGTCTGCTGTGAACACTGCGTAGGTGTCAGAGAAGGCATCCAGCCAGTAAATACTCAGCTCCATTCAGTCATCCCAATTCCAACCTGATGCAAAGGATTACACAGTCATTAAAAGAAAAAAAAAATTGAAACTCAATGTGAGGAAATTCAGGAGGGATAAAAAGAAAATGCTTCTTTATAAAGTTCAAAGTTAAACTATGACGTTTGCTGGTATCATGTGTGGTGGTGACTACAAGATGAAATGGCATTATAACTTCACCAAATGATTCATAAAAGAACAGAATTACATACTGCCTGAACCACATGTACCACATGCACCTTATCCTAAATACTGTACTGATTGGATAGATAAGGTCAAATCATGGTGAGCTCTTCTTAAATTCTTAGGGTTTCAGGATTTGGCCAGTTATGTCCAGTACAAATTGAAAGTATATAACAAGCAAAATATAAGGTAAGTTTCAGCAACTTCCTTCTATATTGAACTATTTATAAGAAGCATTGAAATTATTATTATATTTAAGTCAGCATGAAATTTACTGTATGCTAACTCCAACCTGTTTTATCAGGCACATGGTTAATTGAAAATTATATACTATAGTTTCCAATAGTCTGCAACATACTGCAATATTCATTACTGTTTTGGGTGGAATGTGTACACGTGACTATCCTTCTCGGAGTTGTATGTGTGAATTAACATGCATAGAAAAACAGCCATATACTTAGAACAAATTCATTTTCCAAGTATGGGTCTCTATATAGAATTTTTTTAAAAAGAATGTGATTTTATATTGTATTTTCATTAAAAAATTTAGAAATTTTTGCAAGATTAAAAACAATGCAAATATTAGAAAAGAAATAAAGTAAGAAAGAATAGTGACCAAGTAAGAAAAAAATAGAAATAGTAACAGAAAAAAAAGTGTGGTCTTTATACAATTAAATGACACCCTGCCAGCAGATTTGAGGAAATTACAAGTGATGACAAATGTGAAGTTGAAATAGAAAAAAAAAATGGTTTGCAGTGGGAAAACATTATGGGAAATAAACTCCAAAAACACCCTAAAAGGCTGGTTGGATTGGCGAGAAAAAACAGAACAAACTCTTCTGGATCAGGATAAAACTGGTTTGTTTGAATTCTGGATAGGAACATTCACAACTGCAGTGTATTAATTTCTGTTTGTTTCCTTTCTAATAGAATAACTATCTGTACTTAACTGAGAACTAAACAAAAAAAAAAAAAAAAAACCAGAAACCAGAAACCACTTCCATAACACTGCCAAGAAAACCACATGGATGTTTTTAATCCGACAATATTTTGATTTTACCAAGCTGTACCTTCCCCTGGAAGCTGCCACAAGTTTCTCCTGCCTTTCTTTGTCCCTATCAAGTGAACATTAGAAGTGTTCCTGGGCAGGGAAACACATTTTACTTAAAAGCAAACAAATGGCAGCCTTCCGATTCTTCATATATGGTCAAAGAGAACCTATAGCTTGCATTTCGTGAAGATGATTTCATATGAACAATGCTTATTGTATGCTTTCTCTCTTAAGGCTTGATTGACTAGGCTACATCAATTACCGAAATGAGGGCTTTCAGATTTTGGATAGGACTTTCAAGAATATTGGATCTGGGTTTGGTGGTTTTGAAATAATTAAACATTAAGACAAATTATTTTTTTCAACAACAAAAACAAATACAGTACAGTGCTCATTTTAATTTAACCAGGGCTGAACAGTTCCACTGAAGTGAATTAGTGCCTCCCAATGTATTATTATTATTATTGGACCTATTATAAAGGCAAGGGAAATCTGAGCTATACCAGATGTATGGAGTTTCTAGTCCTATTCATTCATTAACACCTGGCAGGAACAGCTCATGTGTGCATAGAGAACATGATTCTCCACCAGGCCATTGTTGGCTTAGTCACTTGCATACCTGGCTGAATCTCTATGCATGTTCAAAAAAGAATTGAGGGGGAAGTCAACTCTATTATGTCTTCACACTTGGGAGCAACAGTAAACCAGGCCTCCCAACTAGTGCAACAACTCACATAAGAAGGTTGAGTTCTTCTTTCAGAACTTTTCAGAACATTTAATTCTATTAGAATCCCCTACTATATTTCTAGATATCCATTTGTGACTTTATCTGTGGCCATCAATAAAAATATATAGAAAGTACTCGCGCATGGGATCCAAGGGGGCACTTGCAGCTCTAGCAAGTTTGACTGGCTGAGGATTTTGGGGTCACATGGTTCTGAAGATCTTCCATTTTGATTCTGGATGGATTATTTTGCCTCAAACAGAACTGCATGCTTTGGGGATTCTCCTCAGATTCATGGCTTCTGCTCAAAAAACAAGTAGAAGTGTTGGCTAGGGGGAAGCCAAATCAATTTTGTGTGGTCTAGTTGTGCCCATGCATGAATTGAGAGATCCTCCTTACAGGCCTTTGGAATTCTGTAATGTTCTTTTATAAGAGCTGCTCTTGAAGATTAGCAGGAATAATTAATTATAAGTGCACCTTGATTTGCCAATATATTATAACATGGACTGATCTAAGTGGGCTTCCAAGTGTTACTCGAGGTGTTGTTGATCACTCTAATAGTCTGGAGAGATTCTCAGTCATCCAGGTTATGGTTGTTCCAAAGGTACTTCTTCTGGAGGCAACTGGATTTCCTTTGTTTTTTCTTTGAAGACATTTCTCTTCTCATCCAAGAAGTTTCTTCAGCTCTGACAGGATAGTGGGGAACGTCTTCAAAGAAAAAACAAAGGAAGTCCAGTTGCCTCCCGAAAAAGCACCTTTGGGATGATCACTCTAATGCTCTTCATGGCACAGGGCCTGATTATCTGAGGGACTGCCTGCCCCATGACTTCTGCTGATCAGATTTGGCGTGCTCTGAAGTAATGTCATCTTATGAACTCAGCAGTCATGCTTTCTTTGTTGTCATGCCTGCTCTTCGACACAAATCCTTACCACTCCCACCACCAATCTCACAAAGATACAGGTGGGCCTCATCCTTCCAGCCTTTCAAAATGTCTTGAAGACCTGACTCTTCCCCAGGCACTGGCCCAAGAGGTTATGTGATCTCATTTTAATTGTTGGAATGTATGTAACATTTTCCAATGTGCTGTGCTTTAAATTTTTGGTTTACTATTTGCTGGTTTTAATTTTTTTGTTGTTAGCCATTCTGAGGCACATGGTGGATGTGGGGGCCATCTAAAATGAAAAATAAATGAATAATGAAATAAAGTGAGATGGGATAAGCAGGGAGAATCATTTGGCATTTCATTCCCCTGGTGTAAGCAGATTTTCCAGATAATTTCATTCTAACTACCATCTTAGCCAAAGGAGATAGTATTAAGATTAATAGAATGGACAAAATTATCATCATATGTACACCCACCCAACATTTGAAAACTCAGTTTATTACTTCACTTCTGCTTTTTCCACACTCACTAGTGACATACCATCACAGACCAAATGTTCACTGCAGTAAGAATGACAAGAGGATAAGTTATGCTGACCAACCCAGGATCTTTCTCATAGGTTGGTGTTTCATGCTTTTACATAGTTCCTCTATTCTCTGTTAACTAAAAGGCAACTGGACTTCCTTTGCTTTTGCTTGAAGATGTTTCGCTTCTCATCCAACAGATCTTCAGTTCTGACTGAATGGTGGAGAATAGAAGGATTTATATTCCTTGCAGATGTGCCATAATGCTTCCGTTCTCCACATTCAGTCAGAACTGAAGAAGCTTCTTGGATGAGAAGCGAAATGTCTTCAAGCAAAAACAAAGTAAGTCCAGTTGTATTTTGAAATAGCACCTTTGCGACAACCATGACCTGGATGACTGAGAATCTCCATGGACATTCTGTTAACCAAAGTGTGCTTAAAATGCAAGGAAAGGCAATCTTACGCAGTTCCGAAGTCACCTTACATATTTCTAAATGTGTGAGAAGTCCATTTGAATAGCTTTACTTTATAGAACTACTAAATACATGGCAGAGTCTCAAGAACGAATTGCATTCTTACACATTGATCACATTTCTTGCCACACCTATTAATTTGGATGCCATTATCCCTGCTCTGCTTTGATAGCCTTCGAAACATATTCTACAGTAATTTGAACATGTAATCTTGCACACCTGCAGAATTATAATGGTCCAGCTATACCTAGACGAAAACAACCAGTTGCTGACATTTGTAAGGAAACTATGATCAAAAGTTGGATTGATGCCATACAACATCTGGGCAGTGGTTTAAAGCAGTATATTTAGCAATTTTGCCTTCACTGTCAACAGGTAATATTCACAGCCTGGGACATCTTCCACATTTTCTTGTCTGAAAGGTAGCCTCTATCTGCATTATACTTATCTATATCCTCAGCAATAAGACTGGCATGCTGTTCTCTTTAGGAAAAGACGTCCATATTTAGAAAATAAAGCCTCCTGCTTAATTAAACCACCATTGCTTACAGATTCCAGGGTATAGGAATAATTTTAATAATATTTGAACTTATGTTTGGCTCTAAATAGCTGAAGGGGCCACTTTGTCTTAAAATGTTCAGGCGAGGTTTAAAATATCCACTATATGTTATATATTAACTATGGAAACAGCTTTCAATCTGTAGAACTATCCATAGAAATGTGACTGGTGCCACCCTTGCATTCAGTCTGTGATCTTAAAGAGAACAAATGGCATAAAGAAAAGTGTTCTTTTGTCACCCAGGACAATGGGCATCGCATGATAGGTGTATTGTGGTATGTGTGAGCTATGAATGTTGCACCATGAAGTCAAGGAGAAGGTATTTTGCAATTGTGTAAGAGAAAGGAGACAAAAATTCTGGATTGTATGTGGAAGTTGGAAATTGCTGTTCTGGATTCCTAATCACATAGGTTTAATTTAGAATCTTTCTCTGATTTCTAATTTATCTCTTTGTTACCTACATTGGTTACAACAGAAAGGAAAACCCTAACAGATTTGTGTCCTGAAATTATTTCTGATGTGCATAAATCTGCTTATATGTGATATGTGTTGCCTACTCTTTGAATATAAAATTATTGGGTGAGCCAAAGTGTGATTTACCCTCAAATCCCCTTATACTTCATTAAAAATAATTTCCAAACTTTACAACTGATCCAGTTTTATAAGTGCATATTATACCTACCATCAGGCATAAAAGCATATCAGTCATAAATGAATATGTTAGCAAATGTCTTTCTGCTTTGTGTTTTTCAAGCTTGTCTCGTGTTATTAAGTATTTAACTGATACGATGAAAACCTAATCTATGATAACTGATCTATGATGTCAGTTTTATATGGTGAAACAGCCAAATAATAATATCACCTATCATGGGTGATATATCTATGAAATAATTGTTTCATGGGGGGGTCATTTGCTATGCATCTAATTTTGTTTGCATGGTTGTTGGAGGTTCGCCTTCTGTAGCCACAAAAGCCATTTGCAGATGTTGGACTTCACTTTCAAATTAATTTTCTCAATCTGATGCTCTCCAGATTTTTTGTGCTACAGTTCCCATCAGCCCTGACCATTTCCCTGCTCTTTGGCTACGCATGGATTCGTAGTGATTTAAAGGAAGCAAAGAAGCCAGAAATCTCCAGCAAAATTTTGTGTGTGCTATCAAGCCAGTATAATAATACTTTTGCACCAATTTAACTCTAAAGTGCAGGTACGTAGTTAACAAGGGCTTATCAATTCTACAGTAACTTGCTTGAAAGTCCTTAAGAGTAATCTCAAATTGGAATATTACATAGGCAGCTATATTTTTTTCTTCTTGTTCTAATCTATAGAGAAAAGGAAGATTTAAAGCATGGCCCAACTGCCTTTTTCCCCCACTTTGTACCTTATTAATGAAAGATTCCAGCTCAATCATGAAACTGTGTGTGAATTTGCCCATTGTCCACTCTGGAATTCTCTTTTAGGGCAGCCAAAGTAACCACTGCATATACTTTTCAGGTCTTTATGGTGAAGATAAATTGCATTAGTCTCAATGAAGCTGTCATTTCTGTGCCTTTGCAGTGATAGGAAAGAAACTGTAGAATGGTTTCTTGGTACGTTTCAGAAAGTAGGAGAAAGGAAGAACAACTACTGTATCTACAATGGCAAATCAGAAAGTGAATGGTCCAAAATTCATCTTAGTGGAATGGCACAGCATCTGGTTTAATTAGCAGTAAGTGATGAGAGTGGCTAAGGACTTGCCCCGACACTACAGGGATATAGCTTCATACTCTGCTTCTGACCATTTTTGCTTTCTTTGGCTGACATGTTGGCTGCTGATAGCCTGGCTAGTTTATACTGTATACTCACTGGCACCTTGTGATGCTCAGTGCCAGGCATTCAGTCCTGACCAGTTCAAGGTTGACTCAACATGCCATCTTTCCGAGGTTGGTAAAATGAGAACCCAGATTGTTGAGGGGCAATATCTATATACTGCTAAGAGAGTGCTGTAAAGTTTAAGTCTAAGTGCTATTGCTATTGCTAACAGACGCAAGCACAAAATCTTATGGCATCTGTCCAAGCTTGTAGAGCAAACAGGCCATTGCATTTCTTCACAAAACCTGCTGAGATATATAAGCGATCTTTTAGGCAAAAGAGCACAAGAAAGAGTGGGACCCACAGCAGCTAATAAGCCTTATGAGAAGGGTTCAGAGACTTAGAGGACAAATTGTTTACACATAAGATCCAAGAAGCTGTGCTTCCTCAGTCATTGACACACTCTATACTTCCTCTTTAATAATCATCTCCAGGAAGAACTAAGTTTTACACAATAAGCCATTTCTATCTCTCTGCATTAGTTAGGTCTAGGTAATAGAGGTACAGGTCTAGCCCCAGGTCAGGCATCTGCAACCTTAAACACTCAAAGAGCCATTTGGACCCATTTCCCACAGAAAAGAAAACACCGGGAGCCACAAAACTCTTCCCTTGCCTGACTATTTCTTGAGCAGCCACAAAACTGGCATATGTAGTTGAATTAAACATTCTGTTTTCCTCTGAAACTTTTCTTTTCTTGGATTTATCCATGGTTTGCCTACCGGAGGTTGAAAAGCTCAATAAATCATGTGCCAGTGGGTATCGCACATTGGCGGTTGTGACGCATATTTTGAGTGACAAGGAGCCGCAGCAGAGGGGTGAAAGAGCCACATGCAGCTCCAGAGCCGCAGGTTGCTGACCCCTGCCCTGGGTAATACATAGTAATACATAGAGCACCAGTTTGGTGCAATGGTAAAGTATTGGTTTAGAAACCAGGAGACTGTAAGTTCTAGTCTTGCCTTACGTATGAAAGCCAGCTGAGTGATTTTGAGCCAACCCACCTCACAGGATTGTCATTGTGGGGAAAATAGGAGATGGAAGGAGGATTATGTAGATTTGATGCCTTGAGTTACTTATAAAATAATACAAGTGAGATAAAAATCTAATATAATAATAATCATCAAGAATAGTAATCCAGAATCTTTCGGCTTAGTGGCCCGGTGCGAGATGGTGGTGAGAGGGGGTGGTTCCATGCGAGTGGCAGGCGTACGTGCATGAGCTTGCACAGCTCCATTTGTGTGAGCGTTGCTTCACACATGGCTACAAGCGCCTGCTGCTATTGCCCAGTAGTGGGTCATGACAGGGGGTTGGGGACCTCAGGTCAAGAACATTGGAAAAGGAACCAGGAAGTAGGGACTTTGTCTTTAGGCAGGGTATCAATGTTTCTACTATATGTCCATGCACAGGTTATTGGTAATCAGAGCTGGGTATTTGATCTAGGCCTAATGACCTTTAGCTTTGAGGAGGATAGGGTGTTGAAAGATTATTTAATAGACCAGGCATCAGTTTCTGCAAATGGAATGGGGAGACTGGATGTCCCTGTTCTTTTCTCTTTCCTCTGGTTCCTGAATGTCTCCAGTCTCCAGTGCATCTTGGAGTCTGAGATCTTTCATTGTTTCTTTAAAGATTCAGCTTGGAAGATCGTTTTGCATTCTTTCTGTTTTCCTACACAAGCTGTTCGTATCTAAACTAGTTTCCAGGATGTGTCTAGCTTGAATTGTTAAATATGCTTGTGAAAGAAAACTGAAAATTAAGTGATACCACATAGTTTGTTTGCATTATGAAGGCTATGTCTCTTTGTTGATTTTACAAAATGTTTTGTAGATGTTTGGAAACACTGATTAAAACAAAGAGCCTTAGTAGAGGGGGGGAAAAAGCCTATAGAAATTGCTTCAATATATGACTAGTAAGTTTCTTAGGGTTTTGGCCAGTGCTGTGGATATAAACAGAAACATTCAACACTGTCCCTTAGAGACAGTAAATGCCGACAATGAAAACAATTCGCCATCAAACAATTTATCTAACCAACCTTTAACAGCCATAATTCAGAAAATTTATTAAGATACCTACTCAGTTGTCCACTTAATCGAACTACTCTAGAAAACACCCAGCCACTGAAGTTGAATGAGAATGAGTGCATTATAACTTACATTACTGCCAGCCTAGCAGATGAAACAAGCTGCGATGAAATCGGGACCATTATAATATAGTGATCTTGTTGCAATTTTTTCCCCCCTATCAGAAAACCACACATAACTTTTGGAGATGCAAATTTGTAAAATGTCGTGCTTTATGTATTTCATTTTTGACATCTACTTTACTTTTTAAGAATGGATGTGGTCTAATTATGCAGTGCAGCTTTGCATGAGGAAAATATACTAAGTGTGCATTAAACAGACAACTTGAAATAATGGCACTTGTACTAAGAAGAGTATTTTCTGGCAAGCAACTAATTTATAATAGCCATAGATATATGCATTAGTGTATGAAATACTTGTCTTTATTTATTGATTTGGAGGCCCAGGGTTGTATTTTTGCATATGTCTTCTTTATTAGGCCTTGTTTCTCTCTCCAACAGGCCTGATTATATTTCACGGTTTAGGAAATTTGCAGTTTCTAAATGATGGTCAGGGAGAATAATTATATTCTACTTCTATAAAACAATAGAAAATGGCATTGTTTTTTTTAAAGTTAAATGAGTAGAACTCTTTAAAGTCCGGCTTTATCTTTTCTTGTTCACTTTATTGTGTGAGTTTTGAAAGGTTCCCTTGCCCTCCCCACCCCCCCACCGTGCACATTGGAGGTAAAGAGAATTATATGAAGTGACCAAATTTACTGTGTTCCTACTGCGTAAACCACTACATTGGATCTCTCCGAGCCAATTTAATTTTTAGCTTTCTTCTTGGCTTAATGCAATGTTTTACTTCATTGCGCTTTTTGGATGTGCAGAAGCAAAGATAATGTGTTACACTACATTCACTTAATGTTTCATCAGATTTTTCTGGTGTATCTACCTTTTGCTTATTTTAAAATGGTTCATCCTTATCACTTCAGTCATGAAATGTCAATTCGTTAAATTACCATGCTAGGCTAGGCTCGATGCAGAAGCCTCGTTTGAAATGGAGTGCGGATTTATTCGTAAGGAGGTATTTTTAAGACAGCTTTTATTTGTATTTATTTATTGCGTTTAGAGCCAAACTTTCTGAAGAGAGCTCCAGATGGTTACATGGGGGGGTCTTTCCTCTAATTTTGGCTTTAAGGCTTAAGTTTCTATTCTGAACTTGGATGGAGGCCCTCCAACTATATACACAAAGTGATACATGGATATGTTACTAAACATATCTAGGTTGCCTACTAATAATAACACCAAAATGAGTTCATAGGAATTTTATCTAATTAACATTAGTGCAGTTAAATCTAGATCCGTGATGGCGAACCTATGGCACGCGTGCTAGAGATGGCACGTGGAGCCATATCTGTGGGCATGCGAGTATTGCCATAGCTCAGTTCCAGCACGCATGCGCGTGCTGGCCAGCTGATTTTCGGGCCTTCCGGGCCCACCGGAAGTCAGGAAATGTCCTCGTGTGTGTGTGTGTGTGGGAAGGCCGTTTTCACCCTCCCCAGTCTCCTAAAAAGCGTCTGGAGCCTGGGGAGGGCGAAAACAGGCCTACCAGGCCCGCCATGCCATCACGTGCCAAAAGCGGGGGGAGTCACGCGCGCATGCACAGGGGGTGGGGCGCATTGAATTATGGGTGTGGGCACGGGCGCACGTGACTCCCCCGCACTCCCCCCGCTTTTGGCATGTGACGGCAAAAAGGTTAGCCATCACTGATCTAGATAGTCCTTGACTTATGACCACAACTGAGCCCTAAATTTTTCTTGTTAAGTGAGACAATTAAGTGGGTTTTGATCCGTTTTATGACCTTTCTTGCCTCAGTTGTTAAGTGAATCACTGTAATCGTTATGTTAGTAACCCGGTTGTTGAGTGAATCTGGCTTCCTCGTTGACTTTGCTTGTCAGAAAGTCGCAAAAATGGGACACAGCTGGGACTTGACAACCATAATAAATATGAGCTAGTTGCGAAGCATCCCAATTTTGATCACGTGACCGCTGGGATACTGCAAAGGTCATACTGTGGAAAACGATCATAAATCACTTTTGTCAGTGCCATTGCAACTTTGAACGGTCCCTAAATGAACTGTTATAAGTTGAGGACTCCCTGTAACATGTGTAATCTCCTGTTGTGCTGGCCCTTATTTTTGTTCACCTGATGCTTCCTCTGCTATTATTAGGAAAGGTAAGCTGATGCATTCTGGTATTTTAAAACCCAGAATCTAGCTATTTCTGTCAATATAGCCTGCACAAGGGATTGTGGGAATTGTACCATAAAGTATTTGGAAGGCATAAACTTATTTATGTTCCTTGATAAGTTGCCATGCACATCAATGGTCATACTAAATTAATAAAGTCTTTTTTTATTTATTTATTTTATTTTATTTTGAATTTGTATACCGCCCTTCTCCCTGAGGACTCAGGGCGGTGAACAGCCAAGTAAAAACATCAAGTACAAATATTAAAATACAGTTAAAATATACATATATAAATTTGGCCCCATTAATTAAAAACAATAAACAAAACACTTAAAAACACTTAAAAAAATTAGGCCAGCCCGGCTTGCTGGAAAAGGAAGGTTTTAAGGGCACGGCGGAAGGCACCGAGGTCTTGGATTCTCCTTATCTCTGGAGGCAATTGATTCCAGAGGGTAGGTGCCCCCACAGAGAAGGCCCTCCCCCTGGGGGTCACCAGCCTGCACTGTTTGGCTGATGGCACCCCGAGGAGGCCCTCTCTGTGGGAGCGCACGGGTCGATGGGAGATTGTCGGTGGCAGCAGGCGGTCTCGAAGATAGCTAGGCCCTATGCCATGGAGCGCTTTAAAGGTGATAACCAACACCTTGAAGCGCACCCGGAAGACCACTGGGAGCCAGTGCAGCTCGCGCAGGAGCGGTGTTACATGGGAGCGCCAGGCTGCTCCCGTCACTACCCGCGCTGCTGCATTCTGGACCAGTTGGAGCCTCCGGGTGCTCCTCAAGGGGAGCCCCATGTAGAGAGCGTTGCAGTAGTCAAGGCGAGAGGTGACGAGGGCATGAGTGACTGTGCACAGGGAATCCCGATCAAGAAAGGGCCGCAACTGGCGGATCAGGCGAACCTGACAAAAGGTCCCCCTGGTTACAGCCGTCAGATGTTCCTCCAAGGACAGCTGCCTATCCAGGAGGACTCCCAGATTGCGAGCCCTCTCTGTGGGGGCCAACGACTCGCCCCCAATAGTCAGTGATGGAGTCAACTGACTATATCGGGATGCCGGGAGCCACAGCCACTCAGTCTTGGAAGGGTTGAGCCTGAGCCTGTTCCTCCCCATCCAGATCCGCACAGCCTCCAGGCACTGGGACATCACTTCAAGTCACTTATTAGAATGTTTTTTTTTTCTTTAGTCATGACTGTCACATGATTGGAAGTACCCATTTCATTTGTCGATTCAATGAGTGTCTAGGAAGACATGACAGCCAAAATGCCCACTAAAACTATGACCTGTTCTTGCTTAATAAAGTGATTGCTTGTCCCTGTCAGAACAAAAGAGATATATATTCTAGTTTTGAACATTGTAAGACTGAGTTTGAAGTGGTACTGTGTACAAATGATGAACGTGTAATTGCCAAAATTTATAAAATTGTATTGACATTTGAAGTAGAAGAACAAGTGAAAGAATACATGATGAAGTGAGCTAAACATTTTGGCTATAATATACAGTTGGAAATATATGTGATTGAAATGATTGAAATTTATACCATGTTATAATCTTAAAGAAAATTTTATAAAATGATGTACCAATGGAATATGTCTGGATTTTCTCCCTGCTCAGAAAATACAATCAAGCTATATAAGTAGTGTTAAGACTGAAGTGGTTTGAGAAGGCAAGGCTTGTATGTTTTTAGCTATTTATTTCGGCATATTACAAAACACAAGAGTCAGTTTGATGTCGTGACTAAGGCATCAGGTTAGAAACCAGGAAATCATAAATTCTAGTTGCACCTTAGTCACAAAGTTCTATGGGTGACTTTGGATCAATTACTTTTTCTGGATCTTGGAAGGAGGCAATGGAAAGCCATTTCTGAAAAAAACTCATCAAGAAAACTGCAAGGACTTGTTCAGGCAGTCTATGAGAATTGGGCAAGATTGAAGATTACTCACAGTGTAGATACCACCTGAGCAGTGGTGGATTCCACATGTTCTTACTACCAGCTCACTGTGCGGGCGCATGCCTTCCACGCATGCGCTTTGCTCCCGCGCACACCCTTGGTGAGTTGCCCCCAGTTCGGACCGGTTCACAAGAACCGGTAGTAAAACCGGCAGGAGGCCCCGCCCACCATCCCGGATGTCATCATCGCCGATCTGTGCATGTGCAGAAGCTTCTGCACATGTGCAGAAGCAAGGCGCATGCGTAGAAGCAAGGCGCATGCCTAGAAGCAAGGCGCATGTGCTTGCTTCACTCGTTCACATGCGCGATCCCGTTGCGAACCAGTAGTAAAGGTAAGTAGAACCCACCCCTGGCACACACCTTCCACGTATGCGCCTGGCCTCGAAAACACGGCTAAATAGGACAGCATTACGTTCTATTCGCCTGAAATGATATGAACCGGCTGAATACCACCTCTGCACTTGAGGTAACAGATGGCAGCAATGATGGCTCACTAGTCACTAATTTCGAGGATTTTGATAATTTCCTTCTTTGAGAGGGGTAGAATTGTTTTTGCACCTTAAATTGGGCCATTATCCTTACATCTATCGTAGTAGTGTTTCTTAAACTGGACAACTTTGTGATACATCAGTTTTAACTTCCAGAATTCTCAAACCAATATGGACATTGATAAACATTCCGTCAGGTTATCAAGTTCTGGAAACTGAAATCGCACAAGTCAAAATTGTTCAGGTTGGGAAACGGTGTGTTAGAAAATTCTTTTTGATTTTCAGTAATGAATAAGCTTCAGCTGTCAATTCAATTGGTAGTGCAATTATGTCACCACCGTTAGGTAGAGTAGACCCAATAACTCCACAGGAAGGCTAAAATAATTGTTATTAAGATTGGCTATAATAACAGAACATTGCTGAACAAATTATACTGTCCCTCCTTCTTACAGTTCAATGAATTACAAATTCAAACCATCCTGAAAAAAGGCCACTGAAAGTAATTGTAATATGGGTCATCTCCAGAGCTTGAGGTCCCTAAAGTTAACATGGAGATTAAGCAACATGTCTCGAATATCAATCTGCAAAAGATCTGAGTCAAATATCTTTCATTAACAATTTTGATGGCATCATGGAACATGTTGACTCAAATGTTTGTCCTATTGGAACGGTGTCACAGTAAGTACTCCCTCCTCCCTTGAATATAGACGGCAGGCCTTAAAATTGCTATGAACAATTTTCCCAGTTACCAAGATGTGACAAGCCTACCAAATTTGCTAACCAATCTTTTAAACTAACATCTTAAGTTTAGATTTCCTTCTGTATCTTAATCAAAATAAATGTTTTTTTTTAACTTTGATCAGCAATTTCAAGTTTTGAAAACTTTTTTAAAAACCCAACTTTTCGAAACAGGTGAGAGAATCTCTGTGTTACGTCATAAGGTGTTCTGTCTCTTGCTTTTGCACGCATTGGAAAGTCTGCAATATTCTGTATTCTTGCAGATACAGACCTAATGAGCAGTGGTGGAATGCTGCTGGTTTAACAACTGGTTCGGTGAGTGCGCGCTTTGCGTGCACGCACCTAAGGCACTTGCACGCAACACTGAAAATGGAGCATTTAGAAGCTCAGCTGCTTACCTTCCAAGTCAGCAATGGTAAGTAGAACGGGGGGAAGGAATCAGCTGTGCCGTGTGATTGAGATGAGCTACAAATCAGGAAATAAAGGACAAGATAGAGCGAGGGTGGGCGGGTGGGACCAACTGATCATCGGAGCTACTGGTTCATGTGAACTGGTCCAAAGCAGTTGAATACCACCTCTGCTAATGAGTGGGGGAGTGCTAAATTAGAATGGTCTTTGTGTGAAATTGGCTTAGTGCAGAATATAAATCCAGACACTGCGGTTTGTAAACCACTTTTTATTACCTATTCATGATGTATGAACCAGACTATTAGGAATTCTGTGGCAACTGCCACATAGTGAGATGTGAAAAAATGGGTCCTGAGGTAAATTGCACCTTGGTGGCGCAGCAGACTAAAGCACTGTTAAGATAACACCAGCTGCCTGCAATTATTGCAAGTTCAAATCTCACCAGGCTCAAGGTTGACTCAGCCTTCCATCCTTTCTAAGGTAGGTAAAATGAGGACCCAGATTGTGGGGGCAATAAGCTGACTTTGTATAAAATATACAAAAGTATGAAGGCTATTGCTTAACACATTGTAAGCAATGCGTTAGTCTCCGGAGAAGGACGGCATATAAATCAAATCAAATAAAAAAATAAATAAATAAATAAATTATTGGGGTTGCTGATAATTGGGATGTATGCAGGGCTCATGACTGCAGAATCAAAGCCCCGCCCCTCTGGATATCCGTGTAACATGACTCACAAGCAAAACCAGCAGCGCTCCAGTTGAATGGTTATGATTTCCATTTTCCCCCACCTTATGTAGTATTGCTGATTAATAAACAGATAATAATCAAAATGGTCTGATTTTAAACTCGGTGTGCAACCAAATCATTCTGCCTGGTATAGATATAAGAGCCTTGTGGCACAATACTTAAATTGCAGTATTGCAGGCAAATTCTGCCCTCAGCCTTGAGTTCGATCCTGATGGTTGACTCAGCTTTCCATACTTCCAAGGTGGGTAAAATGAGAACCCAGGGGGCAATATTTAGACAATACTGCTACATTGTAAACCACCCAGAGAATGCTGTAAAGTGCTATGGAGTGGTATATATGCCTAAATGCTATTCCTATTGCTATTGCCTAAATGAGACTGAAAGCAGAAAGAATGTTCCTTATTACTGTTGTTCCATAAGCATTCTGTCCTTTGGCTAAAGCTTGGAGATGACTGTGTGTGGTTTATTCCAGTTTGTTAGTATTAATGCAATTTTATCTCATATTGCCTTTCAGTTCTCCAGTCACATACAATTACATGCAAGAAATATGTAGAAAGAAATACAAATGTGGACCCAGATTTTTTTTTTAAAAAAAGCTATTTAGGGCAGCATTCCCATCAGAATTGTCTACAAAAGCAGTTTAACTGCAGTTAGTAAATGCTTAGTGTAATCTAATAAAAACCATTTTGCAATATTAAGCAAAAAACATCTGGTACCCAGAATTCCCTGATCATTTTTAACGAGATGCAATCTCTCTTCCCCAACCCTTTGTGTGTCTCTTACGGATATGTGAAAAAAGGATCCTTGTGCTAATAAATAAATAAAAAATCAGATGGAAAGCATAGAGGAAGAGTTTTGCAGTCTCCAGCAGCTCATTTGAGGCAGCTTCTCCAAGTTCCACAATAATAATCAGTGCTGGCCCAGTGCCGCTGGATTATTTTGTATATTCATGAAGCCGCTCATCAGCCGTCAGGAGAATGTGCAGTAATCCTTGGATGAAATAAGGCCAATCAGTGGAATAATGAGGAAGGTAATATCTCCCAAGAGGCTTGGAGTGGGTTTTCATCAAACCCTCTGTAGCTCTCCAACTATTTGCTTTACAAATGCAGCCTTTGATCTTTGATTTGGGGAGAAATGGGGGGAGGAGACAGCCCCAGTGAGAAAAGTCCAGCGTGAAAAGATAACAAGCTAGCATGGGGAAGAGGAGGAGAGGGAAGAAGGAGGAGAGAGGAGGAGGAGAAGGAGCCATGGCAGGATTTGGGAAGGAGAGAAGGCTAACAATGGGAGGCACTTGGCCTGTAAGCATCAATCAGTTCTGGTTAATGAGAACTTCATTGCTTTTTTAATGCACTGCTCTGGAATACACACACACACACACACACACACACACACATATATATATTTTCACTTAGTCAGCCAGTTGCTAGCCAATTTTTCCAGGTACATATGCAGAATAGAACTCTCTTATCAGAAAACAGGGATTGTACAGTTCACGTCCTTCACCTTAATCCAGTCCTTTTCTTCTCCTTAAATTAATACAGAAATTAAATACACATATGCAGACTATGGAAGCTGCAGCGTATTGAAGTTTCAGCTGCATCCTCTTTTATCTTCAAATTCTCCAGATGCTTTTCTCGATAAAAAAAGAAAGAAAGAAAAGAAAGAAAGGTTACTTATGAGAAGTGTGATGGTATATATAGCTCACCAGCATTTAACATAATAAATATAATATAATTTCTTTTCGGGATTGTTCTCTCTGTGTGTGTGTGTGTGTGTGTGCGTATTTGTATATGCACCTAGCTAATTAGCTATCTAAAATCACACTACAAATAAAATTCAGTATAATGTAATTAGTGCCATAAATTAGAATGGGACAGTCATGCTGTATAATGCTGTACTTGAATGAATCTATAGAGCAAAAGGGCACTGGCTTGGAAATTGTGGGAGACAGAAGAAAATGAACTTTTCTCTAATAATCTTTGGATTAGCTTGTCCTCTTTGTCCTTTTTTACAATGCCCCGATGCTCCATGTGCGGAACATTGCCAGACACCTAAATATTTTGCATCTGGTAGTTTGGGAATACCTTATGTCTAATTCTCCCAAGTATATATTTCAGCTATGCCCATGACAAAATGTCAGTAGCATGGCAAAGCGGTTCACGTAGAAATGTCAGTGAGGTTTCAAATTGCCATGCAAGTCAGTAATTTCTACTTTTCAGTGCACCATATGGTTGTGCAAAGCATTTGGAGAGGTCCTTCATTCATGGCAACACTGTGTACCCAGGTTAAGTTAAGTTGACTGATTCCTTCCAAAGGTTTAGCATGGGAAGAGCCGTGGTGGCGCAGTGGTTAGAGTGCAGTACTACAGGCTACTTCTGCTGATCACCGGCTGCCAGCAGTTTGGCAGATTGAATCTCACCAGGCTCAAAGTTGACTCAGCCTTCCATCCTTCCGAGGTGGGTAAAATGAGGACCCAGATTGTTAGAGGCGATATGCTGACTCTGAAAACCGCTTAGAGAGGGCTATAAAGCACTGTCTCAGTGCTATTGCTATTGCTATGGCTATGGCTATGGCTATGGCTATGGCTATGGCTATGGCTATGGCTATGGCTATGGCTATGGCTATTGCTATTGCTATGGCAGAAATGTCTTCTTTGGATGAAGACTCATGTAGAAATAGCTGGTAAAGCTTTTAAAGCAGTCACATGAAGCTTTTGATGGAATATTAGCTACCTTAACTTGAATGACTAGCCTGTTCAGATGAACTGCACAGTCATAACAAATAGGCCTTTGTGAACACCCTTGATCTAAATTATTAATTTTATAGGCATTTTTTGAAACCAAGAACGGTATTGCAAATTTTTGGAAAGGGAAGAAGATGAAAAGGTAACCATGCAATGATATTCTCAGGCCATGATTTGTTCTATAATAGTGTGTGGTGTGTGCGCGTTTGTATGTGTGTGTGTTTATGTGAAAGTATTTACAGTATAAAGCAATTGCTTCTTTAATATCAAAAGTTATTGATGGGTAGGATACTTATGATGAATGCTCATCTTGACAACAACTTTACGGGGTTTTTTTTGACATGTTAATAAAATATGAATAATACTTAGAAGATTTCATTCATTGTGTTGATCTTTTCATGACACCTTTTATGGTTTTGCAGGTCTGTGGCAGCTATAGTCAGTCTCTATATCCTGAAAATTGCCTTCCATTTCACATTGAAAACACAGCTTTATAAATTATGCTGGAAAATTAAAGCCTCGCAGGCTAAATTATTTAAATATTTTAAATGAAATAAATTTTCTTCTGTTCTGAGGCATATCAGAATGAAACTATTTTAGAAATCTGTGAGACTAAAATTTGACATTTGATTTGCCCTCTTGCAGCATTTTAAACTGGGATGTAAATTAGTTAGGAACAAGCCTTTCTTCCATTTTCTCTTTTCAAAATGTAATACAGCTAAATGACAGAGATTAATTACTGAAGTAATTACTGTTGGAAAGAAAAAGGACAGTTGGATGAGACATGATGATCTCTCTCATGATGACCAACTATTTCTTGACAATTGTGCTTTAATTCCCACAATGATTATTCTTTGTGGCAAAACCTATCAGAACATGGACACAATCATATTGACATATTTTTGCTCAATAGGAAACTTTAGCATGAGGTAATTATAACTGGCATATCTATGTCTATGTCTATATATCTGATTTCTTTTCCTTTATAATATTTGTACAGATGTTAATGTCCCATAAGTAAATACTCCATTTTGGGGTCACATTAATTAGAGTTGTTGATAGCAATTCTCATTCTGCATTATATAGTATTTTGTCATCCTTCTTATATTTTATTGTCATTTGCAGAGATGTAGTAGTATTTAAATTGATGTGAACTTTCCAGACATTGGGCCTACTATAGTTTCATGTTGTTAAATCCAGTTGCAATGAATAGAGGGGGTTTTATGATTGGACTTACTGATTGCTCTAAACTCAAGAGTCTTTCTTGAAAAGTAAAAAAAACAAAAAACCCTCATATTAGATTAAGGTTCATTGGATCCATGGTAGTCTATCCAATTTTTTTAAAAATACATACTGATTTATACTGATCAGATTTGTACATTTAATTACATAAGCTTCTCTGTGTACCTTCCTCTGAATGAGTGCTTTCCAGGTATGTTCTACTAAAAATAAATAAATAAATAACTTTATTGTCATTGTACGTGTATACACAGTATACCCATACAACAAAATTCACTTAACACACATAAAAGGTCCAATACACATAACAATCCTCAAACACACTCCCACCCATCACAATTCTCCACCCCTAAACCACCCAAACATCCACCCAACAGACCAAGTAATACTGTCCAACAGCTCACTGATGGTGGCTCTTTAGTTCATTGTTGAGTGCAATTATAGCTCTGGGATAAAAACTATTCAGAAAATGGGTGGTCCGAGTTTTAATTGTTCTGTATCTTCTGCCAGAAGGCAACAGTCCAAAAAGATTGTAAGCAGGATGGGAAGAGTCTCTAAAAATTATCGCACAGCCTTCCTGCTTGTCCCATGACTACTAGAAATTGAACTCGGATACATTGAGAATTCACAAAGTTGAGAGATGATATTCTTAATAAGTCTGAAAATATACACAGTATAGCAAAGAAGAACCAGATATCTATTAAAACCCTTTTACTTCACATTCACAGGTCTATCAATTCATTTGCAAGGCGGTTCTATATTCTAATTAGTAATCTTTAGTAATTATAAATATATAATCAGCTATTTTTCTTCTAATAATCTAGAATTAAAACTGCTTATTTCTTGTTCAAACGGTTCTTTCTAAAATATGCTGTTAAGCAGTCAGGAATTTCTAAAAAATTGTTAAATCAGTGGGGAAACAGTGAGATGGGCAACTTATAAATTAATTAAATAAATAAAATTATTTGTCTGGACTTCATAAAGAAAGACTGAAATTAAGATATTCAAGTTCTCAATAAATAGGACACAACTGGACAAGATCATAATAAAGAAGATTCAGTCTAGGACATGTCAGTTCCTCTTTCATCATTTTCCTACTTTAATCTACTTAGAGAGAGGTGGACAAATTAGCTGGATTTGCATTTTGATAATTTGCATGTTGGTTGTTTTAGTCTGGGCAGTCTTATTTCATTGTGTTTATGTTTTTCGTTGTTTAATCTAATATTATACTTTGTAACCAGCCCAGAGTTCTCTGGGAAGCTGTATTACATTTAATTATTATTCCTCACAAAAGCTTAATTTTCACGTCTCAAACCTACATCATATCAAGACAGGCGTACACTCAACCTCAGCATTTTTTTTAAAAAAAATTAAAAATGCAAAATTACACATTGAAAAAAAATACATCTAATAAATGGGCACATAAGGGAAAGTACACTGAATCCACTTACGAAGCTGCACATTCAATTCATGTCGCAATGCATGTGGGAGAGAGAGAGAGCAAACGTGTACCAAATGCATACGTTCAGTTCAGAGAAATATGTGCAAAAATGCTCATGTGGCTTTGACTGTAAAGCATCCTGCAAAGGCAGCGAAGCAAAACAAATTGAAGATTGCAACAGCGAGATGATGAGTGAAATCAAACTGGACAAACTTACCCACATCCCTTTGGAACTATATATTTTTTTTAAAGCATGTGCTTTTCCTGCCTGTGTGGGCTTCTGTCAGTCATAAAGACCCACAGGCGAAAACAGCCTGCTGCTTTGTAGCCTTGTATTGGCAGATCATTCCACTTCTAATGCTGCTGGCATCGAATCTACCCAGTCTCTTGTCAGGAACATACAGATCCAGGGGTATTCCTTTAGCATTTCTTTACGGAAACTGGTAAAACTTTCCTCTGGAATTGCTGAAGCACCTGTGTGTATCTCTCTCTCTCTCTCTCTCTCTGTCTCTTCCTCTCTCCCTCCCATTCCCCCCCCCTCTATCTTCAGGCTCTAGTGCTTCCTTCCAGGTGTCTTCGTCTGCATGATTTCATCTGTGCACCATAATCAACTTCCTTAATGAAATACGTAATTAACATATTATAATTGTGGTAAAGATGATTTTGACAGAAATCATTTTCCATGTCTAATACTATGCTAATTTAATCTGTTTCTCACTTCCCGACATGACCTTTTGTGATTAAGTTTCATGGCAGGTTTGGTGTTTGTTTGTTTGTTTTTTTTAAATATTTTGCCCGTGTGATGGATTGATTTATCCACCGTGCTTGAGACCCTTTCTAGACATTTTGCTTTTCTGCCTTTTATATGAAAGAAGGACAAATTGGCAAAAATAGGGAATATGTACCAACAGTTGAATACAAATAAGAAAAGAAAAAAAACATTTTCAATCTGATCAAAGGCTGCAAGCTGAAGACATCAGTAGTAGCAATAGCAATAGCAATAGCACTTAGACTTATATACCGCTTCACAGTGCTTTACAGCCCTCTCTAAGCAATTTACACAGTCAGCATATTGCCCACAACAATCTGGGTCCTCATTTTACCAACCTTGGAAGGATGAGTCAACCTTGAGCCGATGAGGATTGAACTCTGGCAGTGAGCTGAATTAGCCTGCAATACTGCATTCTAACCACTGTGACACCACGGTACCACACCAATGCTAACTGCTTAATAATGAAATAAGAAGATGATGAAAAATATGATATGGATTTGGTCCAGAGATGGGATTTACTTACCTTCCCTACCGGTTTGCAAATATGAGCACACGCGCCGCCTCTGTGCATGCTCACGGCCTTCCGCACATGCGCAGTGCTTCTGCATTACATCCGGGCGGGTGGGCGGAGCCTCCTGCAGTCGCCACTACCAGTTCCCCTGAACCAGACAGAACCAGCTGAATCCCACCACTGATAGGGTACACATGGGATACCAAAACATGATTTAACAATGGTTTGTTGATTCATAAACACACTGACTAATAAGCCTGAACCATTGTTTACCAATCAAAATTGTTGGGTTCACACATCACACTAAAGTAAAATCAAATAAAACATATTATGACAGGGGAACATGTGAGCCCAATGGAGTGGTGCAGTGGCCTAGAGGTGGAGCTCTCGCCTCACAATCAGGAAGCTGTGAGTTCGATCCTAGGTAGAAGCAGATATTTCTCTCTCTGGGCAACAAAGCTCCACATTGGCCTCACGAAGGGCATCTGGCCATTAAAACACTCTGTTAGCTCCATTCAGGCTCCACCCCGCAAGGGATTATGGGGTCATTAAATGAAGATGAACATGTGAGTCCAGTCTTTAAGACCCCTGCTGGATTAGAACAAAAGCCTATTCATGTCCTCCACAATTTATGACCAGACCTAAAAAATTGTACTTATGCCCTGGATTCAAAATTCCAGTAGTTGCCCCTTCCACACAGTCATCTGATTATATTTTGGATGCTTGGCAACCAGTCCACATTTACAGCCATTTGCAGTGTCCTAAGATCACATGGCTGCAATTTCTGACATTTTGTTCTGGAAACAAGTCTTAATTTACAGTTTTTGGACAATGGGTTCACTAACACCTGCAGTGTTTGCTTAATGACGATAGTGATTCACCTAACGATTGCTGGAAAAAAAAGTCCCTGACCACTCAACCCAATATAACACAACCAACACAAACCCTAAAAAGAATTACACTGCCATACATCAAAAATGTCTCAGAAACCACCAACAGACTACTACAACCACATGGAATCAGTATAGCACACAAGCCAACTAAAGCCCTTCAAAATATCGGAGGCAGATCAAAAGACCCAACAACCCCAGCAGAAAAAACAGGAGTCATCTACAACATACAATGTAAGGACTCCAAAAACCACTATGTAGGACAAACAGGCAGAAGACTGGCAAAATGCATCCAAGAACCAGCTAGCAATCAGAAGATGAATGAAAATGATGAAAATTCTTTAATTTCACAACATATAGACAGATTTAACCATAGTTTCAATTGGGAAAACGTGACCATCCTAGATCAGGGAATTTCTAGAAGCCTGGCACTCTGACAAATCAGCCATCAATAGTCATCTAGGCCAGTGGTGAAATCCAATTTTTTTTTACTACTGGTTCTGTGGGCGTGGCTTGGAGGGCATGGTGTGGCTTGGTGGGTGTGGCAGGGGAAGGATACTGCAAAATCTCCATTCCCATCTCACTCCAGGGGAAGGATACTGAAAAATCCCCATTCCCTCCCCACTCCTGGGGAAGGGATATTGCAAAATCTCCATTCCCATCCCACTCTGGGGCCAGCCAGAGGTGTTATTTGCCGGTTCTCCAAACTACTCAAAATTTCCGCTACTGGTTCTCCAGAACCTGTCAGAATCTTCTGGATTTCACCCCGACCTAGGCATTAACAACAGAGATGGGTTTCACAAAATGTTACCACCAGTTCGCCGTGCACCAAAAACGTGACTGTGTGCCTTCCGCGCATGTGCTTTGCTCGTGCACATGGCTTGCACGCATGTGTGTGGCTTAGAAAATGTGGCTAAATAGGACGGCATAGCACCAGGGCCACCACTACTGGTTTGTCACTACCGGTTTTCTCAAATCGGTCTGAACTTGGTCAATACTACCACTGACTAACAACATCTATAGACTATGCAAAAGAGACTATCACCCAGCTCCAAAAGAAATGAAAAAACCCAAGCATCTCTTCACCAACAATCAGCACCCAGATCCGCATAGATTAATTCCAGGTTTAACAACAGGCCAACCATCAAGTAAACAATACCCCAATCAAGAAACTGCCGAAGGAGCCAACAGCAAATAGCCCAGTCAAAGCACTTCTAAGACTACCCTCATCAACACTAACAGGCAAGCCACTAGTACAGTGATGGCTAACCTTTTTGCCATCGTGTGCCAGGAAGGGGGGGTGGGGAGGTTCGCGAGCATGCATGTGCCCACACCCATAATTCTATACGCCCCGCCCTGCACATGCATGCATGACACCCCCTCCCTGCCCCCCGCTCCTGGCACACAATGGCCCGGTAGGCCCGTTTTTCTTTCTCACCTGGCTCCAGATCCTCTCTATGCATCTGGGGAGGGCAAAAACAGCCTTCCCCACCCCCTTGGAGGCCCGAAACGGTCCGTTTCCCAACTTCTGGTTGACAGGAAGTGACATTTTTTGTTGTCCCCAGCCTCCAGAGACTCCTAGAGAGGCTGAGCTGGCATGCCAGGTGACATGGCTCTGTGTGCCACCTGTGGCACGCGTGCCATAGGTTTGCCATCACAGCACTAGTATGTAAACTGAGAGCAAACCCCACTCCTTACTAGCACTGATGATATTACCTAGTTTGAGTAATGAAACATTTGCAAGAAAGCAAGAAACTTCAGAGAGCACCAAGGTCCTCTCATGACAACCCCGAGCTTCTTCTTTATTAGAATTTTCTATGTCTCAGTGCCGATTTAGTATTCACTTACATTTCTGCAGCTTGCAACTGGTAGGTAACTAGTTTTTCATATTTCTTTTCGAGATTTGATTTTTGGCTCCCTTCATTTTGTTTCCCTAACAACTCATGTTGAGAGATCATTTTAGGTAATAGTAGTAGTAGAAAACATTTTAACCTGATGAATTTCCTATTTTTAAAGCCATGCTGGATAAAGCCAGAGTTTAATGCGGACTTTATAAACCAATATTTTATTTTTCTTGAGCCAGTCATTGTTGATTTTAATATTATGAGAGACAAACAAACAAACCCCCCAAAACCCGGTTTCTACTGTTCGTTTTTGTTTATGCCTTTTCTCGTGTCCCATTTTGGGGTAAAATAAATAGGCTAATATTTTATTTATTTGTTTTAATATATAGCATAACTATTGTTCTAAATCTGTGACCATTTTGCTTGCATTTTTATATATGTTCTCATGTAAATTGTCACTTGGACAACTATTTTTTATTTTTGCAAAGGCAGCAGCCTGTTTCCTGCTAGGATCATATGATATGCAACCATTTTGGATCCAGAAATGTTGTTAACAACATCACTGCTAGTAGACTAGAGTATTATTTAAGCTGTATGGTGGTGCAGAATAAAACTATTTCAATCAAGAGTACTCATTGTAGATTTAAACTATACAGAATACAAGCCTATATATTGCTTTTTTATATTACTTTTTAATAATTTAATTTAATTTTAATTTAATATTTAAATTTATATACCGCCCTTCTCCCGAAGGACTCAGGGCGGTGAACAGCCATAGGTAAAAAACATAGAATACAAAATTTAAAAACAATTTAAAATATATTAAACAATTTGGCCCAACAGTTAAAATCCCCCATTTAAAATTAAAATTAAAATTACACCATTGGAGAGTTAGGCCAGCCCAGCTTGATGAAATAAAAAAGTTTTGAGGGCCCGACGGAAAGTACGTAGATCCGGAATCGTCCGTATCTCTGGAGGGAGCTCGTTCCAGAGGGCACAGAGAAAGCTCTCCCTGACTTTTAAGCCATTAAGCTCTCTTAATGACTTTTTAATAAGTTTATAACCTTGTTATATGCCATCCAGAGTCACTTCTCATGAGGTGGGTGGCCATATAAATTTGATCGATAAATAATAATATATAAATAAAGAAGTATGCAATCCTGCAATAAAAGTGAGAAATGCAATAAGTGGACGCGACTGATTTTATACAGAAGTTATTGTTTGCATTTGACTTTGTAAAATTTAGCATAAGAAACACTGCTTTCACTTCATATTTCTTTTTCCTGTTGAAAGGAATTCTTGAGATTCATAGAGTGCCTTTGATGAGCATGGGCCCTACTAATTTTCTCATGTAAATTATACACTGTGTCACATATTTAACTATTATTTAATACTTGATGAGGATTTACGTAAAAGAACTTCAGTGCCAAGCCTAACATTTGGGT
Organism: Pituophis catenifer annectens; assembly: GCF_029215685.1. NCBI lineage: Eukaryota > Metazoa > Chordata > Lepidosauria > Squamata > Colubridae > Pituophis > Pituophis catenifer. The sequence continues at coordinate 60,821,240 of NW_027256883.1, forward strand.
AAATCTTTTAACTAGCCTTTTCTTTAAAAAACATCTGAGGAGGAAATAATATTCTATAATGAACAACATATTTTCCTCAGGATATTCTGCCAATACTTCTAAAACTACAGAGACCAGTGAATCTGAAGTTGTTGAAAATATTGTCTCACGTTAAGAGGAAGTGAATGAAAATAGTCATATTTTTGAAAACCAGAACAATATATATTCTGGTTACATACGTAATATTTTTAATAATGCATGGGAGCAATTGGGTGCTACATTCCGGTTGCTGGGCACAACATAATGACTTGATTCCTGAAAACAAAATTTAAGGAAGCTTGAAAAACAGTTTTGTTAATCCCTTTTGTTATCCTCTGAACCGGCTCCCAAATATTTGCATCAGGGTTCAAGAGAACATGCCAAAGCAGGATTAGGTTATAGTTCCATGTTCCACTATCCCAGCAAAGACATTTTTATTTAAACAAATATTATGCTTTCAAGCTGACTTCTTGTCTTTTTTTTATTATTTTGATGAATTTTGATTGGTAGATTTTGTTCATTTTTTAAAAATTGGTGTGCCTTATTTACATAATTTAAAAGCTTTAGACGTTTATATTTTAAATGAACATACTATATTTTTATCTATATTTTAACAATGCTAGATATCTGCAGCAGTCTTGGTATTTGAAAGAAAGAATATAATTTTAATCAATAAATAAATAGTTTATAAAATACAAGATCATGTTTGAGCATGTGGCCTGTGAGTGGAATGAGGATGGTGAACTACCCTCTAAAATTAAAATTCATTTAAATTTAAGTAACTAAATGAAGGTAATATAATTATTCCCTATTTATTCAATAATAAGTATGCTATAAAGCAATGAATATGAATATACAAGTGTCTTGGGAACAATTTATTTGTCTAAAACTTGATGAGAGCAATATAAGCGAAAAAAACTTTGCCTATGAAAGATTACCCTTTCTGCCAAATTCTGGGTAATATGGTGATTTCAATACTAGCCCTGGTGTGTCATTCATTCTTTCCTTGATAGGTAGATCCAGTGGTGGGATTCAGCCAGTGCGCACTGGTTCAGGTGAACAGGTTGTTAAATTACCCACACCCCACTATCAAAGTGGATCCTGGGTGCTGCGCAACAATGGAGAAACGGGCAATGGAGTGGCCGGTGCAAGGGAAGGAGAAGGCCGCGTTTCCTCTTTCTTCTCCCTGCTCCTCCTCCTTCACTCATGTTGGCTTCTCCGTTTCCCGTTTCTCCATTGCAGCGCACTGCCCAGGATCCACTTTGATAGCGGGGAGTGGGGTGTTTAATTTAACAACTGGTTTGCCAAGGGTCAGGTTGGCCATCTTGGGAGGCTCGTCCCTCATGTGCAGCGGAGCTGGAGGATGGGGATGGGCCACACCTTCCATGACAGCCAATCTGACCCTGGGTGAATCGGTTGTTAAATTATTTGAATTCCACCATTGGTTAGATTCCACCATCTTAAGGAAAAACTAATGGCTTTAAACCACTGAATATAGTTCTTATATTATAATCATGCTAATGTGATGTCTGTTCAGAACCAAATATTTATCCTACTCTTTTATACTACTTACTTTGTCTCAGCCCAACACATCCCAAAAGGTTGGTGGGGGAAAATACTGCCCAATTAATAAATAAATGTGTTTATAGTCATGTGTTCATTCTAAGAATTACCAAAGACAGATGTGCATATGGCAGCCCTGTAGCTCTGCTGTAACTATGCCATGCTTTTTAAAGGTTAAGCAAAGTGGGAAAATATCTTGTGGTCTGGTAAACTGTTATATGGATTTGGTTTTCAAATCCTTATGAGGAAAAAATGCCAGATTGGGATAGTCCTCTGCCAAAAGTGTGAATTTCCTCCCCCATCCCCTTATCTTAAAACCTAGAAGAGAGGCTGTCATTATAAACTTTCCTTGTGGGGTATTCTTGCTACTAGCGAACTGTAGTTCCATGCTTAGTTAACTGAAGTCTCATTAAGGAAACTTTGTCTTTCATGATTTGTATCCAAATTACTTGCGTGCCACTAAATCATAACTTAAGACCAATTGATTGATAGTTGTGTTTGGTGGAAGGAGAAACAAAGCACATTTCAAATATTCTTCCATCATTATGGTTATTTCACCTCCTGTCTCACAGATCTAAACGGGAAAGAAGTACGGGGAGTCCTCAACTTACAACAGTTCATGTAGTGACTGTCCCAAGTTACACCGGCACTGAAAAAATGACTGCTTTTCACACTTAAAAACCATTGCAGCATCCTCATGGTCACAAGATCAAAATTCAGATGCTTGGCAACTGACTCCTATTAATGACCATTGCAATGTCCTGGGGGGCGGGGTGTCATCTGATCAACTTCTGTGAACTTCGGACAAGCAAAGTCAATGGGGAAGGCAAATTCACTTAACAAAAACATTACTAACTTCACAACTGCAGTGATTCACTCAACAAGTGTGGCAAGAACGCTCATGAAGTGGGGCAAAAAACTCACTAACAACAGAAATGTTGGGCTCAGTTGTGGTCGTTTGTTGAAGATTACGTATGGGTTTAAAGAATCCCTATATGGCTACAAAGCAACAATTGCCTGTGGCAGTCATGCCTTAATGTTATGCCTGAAATGCTAAGCACACTTACATTTGAATGAAACAGTGATCACATAATGTGAACTGTTCATTTGGAACTGCTACAGTTCATACACTGTACTTTGGGCCCTTGTGTTTATAGTGGTTGGGATAATCATGGAAAATTGCATTCAGGCTATAAACTATGAAAGTACATGGTGTCTACTGACCCAGAATTTCAGAGTTTCATTTATGCTATATTTAATGTTCATGAAAGTTTGTGTTCTTCTCTAACTGTCTAAATGAAGAAAAAAAAAGTTGAAAAGCCACTTTATTCTCTTTAATTCTAGGATTCTAACAACATCAATCCGATGCCATGCAAGTGTAACCATAAATTAGTAAGTATTGCTATGTGGGCATTTATGTCTGTCATCAACATCACTTTCACCATCTCTAAAGTCATTCGGAAAGATACTACCACAAGGCCAGCATCTGTGGCACTTAGACATAAATTAAAAGTGTAAACTCGTTCCTTTGTTATTTGCCATAAATATCCCTTTTTCCAATTAGAACAAGGTGTTCTGGATCACATAAATCTTTTTTATGGTTGTATTTGGTTTGATACTTAATCAGGTACTGCTTAACACTGAACTTTTTAACTTTTCTTTCCAGATAAGTGCCATCAATTTGCAAGGTGATTTAGAATGCAAATCATGAACGGTGCTCAATAACGTAAGCTTTAGTCCCTTTATGAATCAGGATCCCATAAACCTTTGTCGATAGCTGTATTAAACACTTATTGACTAAAGTTTTATAGAAGCCTTAGTCACAATGGAATGCTGCTTGGGACATGATTTTAGTGGCCGTGAGATAGCCTGGGAATAAGGAAAGCTGGGGAGAATTTGGAATGACTTATGCTTCTATGCTAAGTGAGCATCACCGCTGCCAGAAAAGGCATGCATAAATAAACAAACAAACAGCTAGGTCATAAATATAAAAGGTATAAAAAAGGCAACATGCCCATAATTCTAAACAGTTGTAAATACAAGCTTTTTTTTTCAAGCTTTCTCTCTCTCTCTCTCTCTCTCTCTCTCTCTCTCTCTCTCTCTCTCTCTCTCTTTCTTTTTTTTTTAAAGAAGGTACTTTGGGTTCTTTTAATTCATATGGTGATGTCCCAAGAGAGAATGTTCAGCCTGCAAAGGCCTGTTAAACTCTAGGCTCCTTACTGGTGGTGTTCATTTCTTAAGAATAAAAGAATTGAAATAGTTGTTGGAAATATAGGATTGGAAGGAGAAACTGGTCTCTTTCTTTAGTCGGGTCATTGAATAATACTTCTGAATTATATATTTTTTTAAAAAAAATAATCATAATCATAACATGAACAAAACATGAAAGAAGAGCAACTAAGTCTGGATGAAAAAAAAAAAACATATGAAGAACGATTGCATGGCCAGTTTAGAGAAAAGAAGGACTAGGGGTGACATAATAGTAGTATTCCAGTATTTGAGGGGCTGCCACAAAGAAGAAGGGGTCAACTTATTTTCCAAAGCACCAGAAGACAAGACAAGAAACAATGGATGGAGACTAATCAAGGAGAGAAGCAACGGGGAATGAAGGAGAAACTTCCTAACAGTGAGGACATTGAACCAATGGAACAGCTTGCCTTCAGAAGTTGCAGGTGTAACCTTCATCACTGGAGGTTTTTAAGACAAGACTGGTCAGCCACCTGTCTGAAATGGTGTAGGGTTTCCTGCCTGAGCAGGAGGTTAGACTAGAAGATCTCCAAGGTCCCTTTTAGCTCTATTCTGATTAATTGATGTCTAGCATTAAATTTTGTGTTTCCTGATGTGAGGATGGATAATTCAATAGCCATTACAAGTGGGAACATTTGCATTGATTCTCTTTTAAAAATTACTAGAAAGTTTTGGGTTAGTTTCTGGTGGAACTTGTGATGGAAAATCACATTTAAAGGACAGCTAAAACTGAGCATTACTTGGGTAAAACAGGAAACAAATGACACCGAATAGCCCTTTTCCTACACCTAAATCTTTCCTTGATAAATCAAGCATTCGCTTTCATTTGTAATGGCTCCAATAAGACATTGCCATTGACTTTTTGAAAAGAGGTTCTTTCAAGCTGATATGATTCTAATGGAAGTGCCCTATAAAACCTCTTTAGGAAATCATGTAAATACCAGCTAGCAGTTTAATTTCTCTTTGGGGGACAATAATTTTTCAAAATTGTTGTAACGACTGTTGTATTTGCTGGAGAGAAGAAACACTTGGCTTATATTTGAAGGTTTTTAAACGTGAAGCATAAATGAGCAGTCCACATCATATGATCACTTTTTCATTCAAATATAAATATGCTTATCATTTTAAGCATTCCACCAGATAACTGTTTTTTTTAGCAGGCATAAGATTCAGGGGTGGGTTCTATTTACCCTTATTACCGGTTTGCAGTGGGGCTGCACGCTGTGCATGCGCAGAAGCATTTTGATGACGTCAGGATCAGTGGGTGGAGCCTCCTGCCAGTTTTACTACCAGTTCTATAGAACCGGTGTGAACCAGGGGCAACCCACCACTGATAAGATTGTTGTTTCCTTGCAACCCTATAGGAAAATGGAAGACTGTTCCCCCCACACACCCATTTAGGGCTATTAGGTAGGAGGTGAAATATCCATTATGATAATATGTTTGATATGGTCTTTGCTGCTTCTTCATTGAACATTGCTGTCAGACAAACCGGATTTACATTACAATTTAATTGTATGTTGGAAATTTAAGCGTGCATGCGTGCTTGCTTCGCTCACTTGCGGTGCTTCTGCACAGAGCGTCCGTGATGACATTTGGGCAGGTGGGCAGAGCCTTCCGCCACCACTGCTACCAGTTTGCGCGAACCGGGGAAAACCGATAGAAACCCACCACTGTACGGAGATCATTTTACTTGTTTCCATGGACAACAAGTATTTGGGGGTGGGGAGGATAATTAATTCATTGAGTGAAAGATCTTACTGATTTTGAGATTGAAATAAAGAGTCTTTGCTTTACCAGTTCCTTGACCATTGTGTTCCAGTTTCTTGTGTTCAGAGATTGTAAAACCATGTGTCAGCTGTGTTAGCTAGTTTACCTGAAGTTATTTTATGGAAGGATCCGTGAGTTAATCCCTTGTACCCATATCTGAGTTCTCAGAAATCAGCTTCTCTCCATCAGGAGGATGAATAATTGTTTTATGCAAGCACATCTTTCCTCTGTGCAAAACCCTCCCAGTGAATCAGGGTGAACTTTTCAAGAATCATCCCCATTGCTGGGGTTAGTATTGCTGCAAATTTCATCATAGTATATTCCAAGATAAACTTGCCACTGCCTTTCAATATTCTCATAAATAGCTTTGATTTAGAGATAGAAAACACTTATCAAATCAGCAGTTAATACAAAATGCACGGAATATTTATAATAATTGAGAAGAAAGAAGATTAACAAATAAGATTAAGCCTGATTCAGACAGGTTAGAGAAATAAGCTAAAAGTAACAGGATAAAATTTAAGAGATATGTGCAAAGTTCTTTGTCTATACAATATACAGGTATAGGATATCCAGTTTGGTCAGAGTAATTTAAAATGGAGTAGCATTCAGACTGAAAATGGTATGGCTGCAAATAAGGCAAATGAAATTTCAGGTTGTGACAACAGAAATATGTACTCCGTGTTAATCTGGATTGACCAAACCCCACTATGTCCAATTTTGGAACTGGAAAGGAACAGAGATGGGCAACACAGATGATCAGATCAATTTAGAAATTAAATTTTATGAAAGGAGATAGAAGAAAGTGAGTACATTAAGCCATAAGAAAAAAAAAACATGGGATATGAGAGCATTCTTCAAATGTTTATGTTAGTACATCATGTATAATAAGGCTGAGACCTGGTATCAATCCAACAGAACAGGACATGGATTGAAGTTAAAGATTTCCAATAGAAAATTGGAAAAGAAAAAACCTATTAAAAACTTAATTTTTGTAAATTTCACTATGCCTATAGAAATCCAATCGATCTCAGAACAAGCTAGAGTGGACAACTCAAAACAACTCAGTATTCTCTGGATATCCTATAGAGTAGAAGAGAATGGTAAACTCTGTATAGAGCCCAAATATATCTGTTTATATATGCAAAACCATTTTTCAGGGTAAGACTTTCAGAATTCTTTGTCAAGGTCATCTTTACAGGAATGATCCAAATAGCAAAAGAAGGACAGTGTCCTGTCTCTACAAGCAGACTACAGGTAGTCTTCGATTTACAACAGTTTGTTTAGTGGCCGTTCAAAGTTACAACGGCACTGAAAAATGTGACTTATGACTTTTTTCACAGTTACGACCTATGCAGCATCCCCATGATCATGTGATCAAAATTAGGATGCTTGGCACCTGGTTTATATTTATGACCGTTGCTGTGTCCAAAGGTCATGTGATCACCTTTTGCGACCTTCTCACAAGCAAAGTCAGTGGGGAAGCCAGGTTGATTTAACGACTGAGTTACTTACTTATCAACTGCAGTGATTCACTTAATAACTGTGGCAAGAAAAGTCTTAAAATGGGGCAAAACTCACTTTACAAATGTCTCACTTAACAGCAGAAATGTTGGCTTCAATTGTGGTTGTAAGTTGAGGACTACCTGTACAGTCGCACCGTTAGATGTCATCCAGAGAATCCATAAATACATATTAGCCATCAGTTTATCAGAATGTTCTTTTTCATTTTTTTAAGCAAATGGTTGTAAAATTTTGGTAAATGGTGGTCAAATTTTGTTTCGACTTACTAAAATGAATTAATTTAATAGAATAACAGAGTTGGAAGGAACCTTGGAGGTCTTCTAGTCCAACCCCCTGCCCAGGCAGGAAACCCTACGCCACTTCAGACAAATGGTTATCCAACATCTTCTTAAAATTTTATAATGATGAATAGATAAATATTTATTAGAATTAAAGGATTCAGTATAAACATTGGGATTTTATTTGAATCATTAAGATTTATTCTGATTAAGAAAAATAGGGAGAAAAGGTAAGAGTTTCTGATGAAAAACACAAGTTCTTTTCATATTAATATTTGAAGCATCCTGGACAATAGTCACACACTAGAGATCATTGGAAGAGACTTGATAATCCCATAACCTTCTAACAAATCACCAAGAATTTTGCCCATTGTTCTAGCCAGTGAGTCCCAGGATATGAGCCAGAGGTGGTATTCAGCCGGTTCAGACCAGTTCGGGCGAACCAGTAGCTCCGACGATCACTGACCCCACTCCCCACCCCCACCCTATCCTGTCCTTTATTTCCTGCTTTCTAGCTCATCTCAATCACGTGGCACAGCTGATTCCCCCCTCCACTGTTCTCCTTACCATTGCTGACATGGAAGGTAAGCAGCTGAGCTTCTAAATGCTCCATTTTCAGCGCAAAGCACATGCTCACCGAACCGGTAGTAAAAAAGTTTGAATTCCACCACTGATATAAGCCTTAAGATTTGTAATCCTGATGATTATATGTAATTGATTTTTTAATAAATGAAAATAGCCATATATCTATTCAAAGACAATTCCGCAAAATTCATGAAATATTGGAAGGAGGACCCATTAATGAAAAAGCAATTAAATGCCATCTCATTAAAATGCACAGAAAATGAAAATGCACACTGCAATAATGAGTGCAAATGATATCAAAATATATTCTTTTTTCCACCATAGTAGTAGACTAACATAAGGCACACTAATACACTATTTACTTACAAAGAAATACATTTCTTTATATGTTTGTTTATGAAACTTAGTGGCTTTTCTGGAGACCAAGAGGCTATCCATAAAAAAAAAGGTGTTTTAGATTTAAAGATCAAGGATAATTCACAAGAAATTTCGCTAGAGTTTGCTTAAATATTTGAAGATTTTTAATTGTGTCAATCTGAATACATCATGCAGATATGGAAATAGAACATATTCCTCAAGTTCTCCTTAAGTCACTGATGCATGACTGACCCTAATCAAAATTATTGCATCCAAACATAATTTTAACTAAAACAGGAACACATCTTAATTTTTGCAGAAATGTATATGATGTTTGATTTATTAATAAATCTAAGTGCTGCAATTCTGTATCCCACAGGATAGTGTTTTAAGACCAATAGGATTTTCTCTACTAAAGTCAGTGAAATAACTCGAAATCTGGAAAGAAAAATCTAATTCTAAAATCACAGTTCTGCTTTCCTGGTGTTTGTCCTAACACTGCACTTACTGAAGAAACTGCCAAACAAAAAGGGAAAATGATGAGAGTTAAATAGAATCTAAAGGATTATAATCTTCAGGAGCTCTCTGCCATGCTCCAATCTGGAGGAAAACTGACCAATAGTTTGTATATTCTTCATGAAGCCCCATCTCACTGGTCAGTTTAAAAATATGATGAAAGTATATGGCTCCTTCCAAGCTAGTTAACTTGCCACAACCAGGGTAAAATATTTAATCAGAATGCTCTGATTTCAAACAGCTACGAATTAGGAGATATGTCTGGAACAGGTATATTTCTAAAACAATAACTCTATTGTTCCCTTTCCCAGAGATTATGTGACGTTTTTAAAAATTTATTCGTTTGATTGGTTGAGTCAACAACCTGCAATCCCTCCGAGACCCTTACAATTGTGCTGCCAAAATTTTGTAGCAAGATGACAATTTTTGATATGATGAGTTAAGCCTTAAAAATATGAGAATTGTACTTCTGGGAAAGGTGTGTCATCTGGCTTGATACACTTTCCCTGTATTTTAAATAGAAACATCAACACTAATAAAAAGTTGTAACATAGTCATTCTATGCATTTGATAACTAATTGCATTGCCATCATATCTCCTGAGGTTGTTAGATTGGATGGGGCTGGAAATTTAACCTTTTTAAAAAATTAGGGCTTTTTTTTTTTTTTGTAAATACAATATATGTGCTAAATCTCCCAACTCTAACTTTAGATTATCATAAAAAGAAGAAGAAAAGAGGGGAGTGTAATTTTTCTGCCATACATTCAAAAATTATCCTAGGAGAACGTCACAAAATTGTGTGTGGATATCACAGGGGAAAAATTGGGTCACTTAATTTTGGATCACCATAAAATACACATTTATAGTCATGCTTTTTAATAGTCGCTGTTGTTTTAGATTATGGTATTTGCTTCCAGCTATTGACCCAGACATCAGCAGAATCTAACTGATCTTGTCTCGGTTGTGAAGCCAGCAGAACGGTTGGGCTTGTTTAGTGTCAAATGGGACACCTCCGGTGAACGAACGCATTGTAGACTAGGCTGGGAAGTTAAAAAAAACAAAACCAGAATAGGACAGTAGCAACCCAAGAACTGTCAAGAAAACTATATGGATGAGTTGATGAAGTCACTGGGACCTTGACCTGAAGCAGTCATCATGGACCCAAGAACAAAGCATAGCAGATGCCTGAATCAGGAAACAGAATAGTTGGAACGAATCTTTAAACTTTACTTATGGCTTTCTGTTTCCTCTAATAGGGCAAGTACATTTTCACAGGCAAGGCAGAAATATATTCTTAATATAACATTTGCCACTATCTTTTCCAGAAAAGATATCTGAAGACGCTGACAAAAACTTTGTTAAAGTAATTTTGAAAGATCAAAGCAGAGGAAGTCTCTGTTCAGAGTCTGTATTTTATATCTCCCCCAGGGTATGGGAACTGGCATTACTTAATCTCCAGTTATTTTACTGAGCTGCCAGAGTCAATCTTGTGTCCTTCTGGAGCATGAATAATGTTTGCAGTATTTGGCTTTTTCCTTAGAACTTTCTGGCTGCCTGAAACTACATTGCACTCCATTTCCTTTCCCTCCTCCTCTCCCCCTCCCCATCCTGCAACAACCTTCAACTGCATTCTCTATCACTTTCTCAGGCTCAGAAAGACTACATATTTTGGAAAGGAAAGAAGTACAAAACCGTTTAATGTTTCTGTTCATCGGAAAGGAAAGCATTGGAAAGGCAGCAATATGTCAGAAATATGGGACAAAAACGTCTTGATGTTCTAAACAATTAAATAATCCCCGTGTACTCAAGGCAACTTTATAAACTATATATATGTATATATGTTTGTCTTTTTGCACAGTTTAAGACGACATGGGATGGGGACCCAACAATTAATCTCTTTGAAAGAAGATTCTTTCAGTACTAAATAGGGCCAGAGTTCAGAACTACAAATTTTGAGGGTTGTAACTTTGGATGAGGAGGGTCTCCTTCACAAAAAGCCATGGATAAAACTAATGATGTTGTTAATTTTGCATTTCACCTTTCCTTGAGGAATTTAAGGCTACCCTACAGTACAGTGGTGGGTTGCCCCCGGTTTGCACCAGTTCTATAGAACCGGTAGTAAAACCGGTGGGAGGCTCCGCCCACCAACCCCAACGTCATCAAAATGCTTCTGCGCATGTGCAGAAGAGTACACGTGCATGTGAGCAAAGTGAGTGCACATGCGCGGCCCCATTGCAAACCGGTAGTAAAGGTAAGTAGAACCCACCCCTGCTACAGTATATGAATCTCTCATCATTTATCATCTAAACAGTCTTCTGCAGATCCACCTACGGTACACAACTGAACTGAACTACTTCTGTTTCCCTCAGCTCAGCCATAAGACAATGCCATTCAAAAGAATGTAACTCTTTTGGCTGGGGGAAAAATGTCTCACATTCATTAAATTATTGTGCCAAAGTGTCCACATTCTTAAAAAGGTTTGGGGTCTTGAGGTTTGAGAGAGAGAGAGAATTTAACTGTGGAATGGTGAATCAATTTCCTAGTTTTAGTCTGCCCTTTCAAGTCTCAATTTTAAATGTTTCTAATGACACAGTTCAGAAAGTGCCTCTCACACATTTCCCTCCCATACCAGAATTTCAAAATTTAGCAGAGAAATTGACAATTTCAGTTTTCCCCCATGTAAAACTGCCCACATATTGAGGGTGTTCCATCATAAACTTTTTGGATTTAATTCAAATTTGGGATTTAATTAAAAAATGACACCATTGAGTTTTGAATTGCTTCAGAAATCAGTCCAATCATAACTTCTGAAAAATTCATAAAGTATTTGCATATTTTTAAAAAAGTTTTAAATTTGTTTCCAGATCACAGTGTGAATGTTGGTAAAGACTCAAAGTGAAAATATGAATATATTATAATATATATACTGTACAATATCTGTGCCCAGAGTTGCCTAGCATAGAAGCTGAGGTTTAGAATGAAGAATGAGCTAAGATTGGAATCAATTTTTAAAATATATTATATATACACAGTTTGAAAGATTCCAATAGTTACATATAACTATATTAATTAAAATACACCTCCATCCTCAAATATCTATGTTTAATCTCAATAACACAAGCAGGAATAGGAAACCAACAAATGACAGGAAGTGCATTTACACCATCCTTTTTACCAAGCTACCTATAGATATTTATTTTAGGTATGTTTTTTTCTGGATTCAGATTGTGTTGGTGATTTTGATGGTGGAGGGTCAGCTAATTATGGTGCAAAAGGGCATGGTAAATGTATTCAGACCTTCAGCATGCATATTAGATACACACCTGTTTATGTGCGAGTGTATGTTTATGTACTGTGTGTGTGTGTATATATATACATATACATAAACTCACCTATTTATTTGCAACTGTATGTTTATAAACTGTGTGTGTGACTGTGCGTATATACACACACACACACACACACACACACACACACACACAGTACATAAACATAAACATAAACATATACATAAACTCACACACCTATTTATTTGCAAGTGTATGTTTATGTATTGTATGTGTGTATACAGTACATAAACATATACATAAATTAGTGTGTATGTAATGCTAAAGATCTGTACTGTATATGTGTTTGTGTTTGGGCGTGTGTGTGTATATATCTCCATCCATCCATCCAACAAAATCAGTTTATATTATTGGTAGAAATTAGAATTGCAATCAAGTTTGCCAGAAAATCTAAGAAATTCATATTATTTTTCTATTTCAAAATCGTTTAAAAGCATTTGTCTCCCTCTCTCCTCCTCTCCCCCCCCCTCTTTTGACATTGCTAATCATGCTGTCTTATTGGTCACTTGGTTGGAAACAGTAATTGCCGGTTGGGCCAAAAGAAAAATGTTTATGTCTGCCACAGTGATAGAGCTCTAGCGATTCCATGAGGAACTAACAATTATTGATGGTCTGATCTTTAAAGGTGAAAGACTTGTAGCACCACAATCACTGAGGTTTGAAATGACAAAGATCATTCACTGAGGGCACTTGGGGCAGATTGTGAAAAGACAGGGTCAGAGAATTTTGCTTGTTTAGGCACACTAAATTTAAAGGTGTGTAGAAGATGAGGGCACTACTAAACTTTGAACCAAAGACAGCAGATCTGGATAGTTTGAAGATTTATCCATGGGAAAGTTAAGAGTCCTTTGAATTGGTCTGAAAGTAAACAACAGCAAAAATTGCAAGCATTTTAGAGAGGGGAAAAGACATAGCAATACAGATAGGCCTTGAGTTACAGTAGTTCAGTAGTTAGTGATTGTTCAAAGTTATAACGGCACTGAAAAAAGCGACTAATGACCTTTTTTTTTTTTAATTTGATTTATATGCCGCCCTTCTCCGGAGACTCAGGGTGGCTTACAATGCGTTAAGCAATAGCCTTCATACTTTTGTATATTTATTCAAAGTCAGCTTATTGCCCCCACAAACTGGGTCCTCAATTTACCTGCCTTAGAAAGGATGGAAAGCTGAGTCAACCTTGAGCCTGGTGAGGTTTGAACTTACAATAATTGCAGACAGCTGGTGTTAATCACAATGCTATCAGTCTGCTGAGCCACCAGGCCCTTTCCACACTTATGACCGTTGTAATATCACCATGGTCATGTAATCAAAATTCAGTCCCTTGGCAACTGACTCCTATTTATGACAGTTGCAGTGTCCGCTTTTGTAAACTTTCTGACAAGCAAAGCCAGATTCATTTAACAACCATGTTACTAACGTAACAACTAAAGCAATTCACTTAACAACGGTGGCAAGAAAGGTTGTAAAATAGGGCGAAACTCACTTAACAAATGTCTGTTTCTGTCTCACTTAGCGACAGAAATTATGGGCTCAATTACAGTCACAAGTCAAGGGTTACCTGTATGTCAATGAGTTTCAGAGAGGGAGAAGACAAAGGAAAACACGGGATTTGCAATTTTATGACTTGCTGCTCTCATTTCCTTTTAAACAAACATATTCCCCATGTTGCTTTTCTTTTTCTTTCTTCAACAATAGTGATTTTTAGAAAACTTGTAGAAAGAATGTTGCTGAAGGGAATTTTGCATTTTCAATCAGCAACAGCTGCATTCTAACATCCAGGAGTGGCTTTACTTGAAAGTATTTGAAAACAATTGAAAGTACTTTCCCATCCTTATTTGACCTTGGAAGTTAAATTGGGGACTTCCAATATGTGCAATGGTGAGAGGATGCTTTGCTGGCTTTTGTTAGCTAGCAACAGAACTTTGTGAGTTGAATTGCATGAAATGCTGGATCCGAGTCACTGTAATCTCTCTGGAACAAAGGAGAGATTATGGAGAGGACCCATATAATTCCGGACAGATGCTTCCCCTGAGTGGCCTGTGGAAACTGTTGTTTTTACAGCTGGCTTATGAGTGGAATGGTTGAGAGTCAGAATATACTATAAGCTCAAAATTGCAAAGCAACTTTTAGGCTTGCAAGGTTCTCCTTGATTCATTGGCTGTTTCCCTCTCCTTAAAATGCTATTATGCAAATTTGATTTTGAAAGTTTTAAAAATATGTGATTATTATTTTTTTGGATTATACAGTGAAAGAGTGCTTAGTATATGGATTTTGGAAAGTTAATAAGGGGTCAAGCATATTTGGAATTATAGTCTTGAATGATTTAGAAGGTATTTTCTTATCAGAAAATGGATATTTTTTTTCTTTTTTTTATAATAAGGAGACCTTGAAGGATGGACACTAGAGTCAAGGATAAAGAAAAGGGAGTAGAAATCCTTATGAAAATTTCTGAATATTTTTCAGCTCAGCTTTTGGACAGAATGGATCAAATTCATGATAAAATTGAAAGGAATATCTGACGGAGTTGTAATACAAGAATGAACTGCAATGAATGTTTATGAAATTAATTTGAAGAGTGACTTCAATGCAATATAAATGGATCTGATAACTTATGAGCCATTGTGGCACAGTGGTTAGAATGCAGTACTGCAGGCTACTTCTGATGACTGCCAGCTGCCTGCAGTTCGGCAGTTCGATTCTCACCAGGCTCAAGTTTGACTCAGCCTTCCATCCTTCCAAGGTGGGTAAAATGAGGACCCAGATTGTTGGAGGCAACAGGCTGACTCTGTAAACTGCTTAGAGAGGGCTGTAAAGGACTGTGAAACGGTATATAAGTCTAAGTGCTATTGCTATTGCTATTCCCTAAAAGAGATGAGCAGGTATGTATATATGTATGTATTTATTTCCTGCCTTTATTATTTTTACAAATACCTCAAGACAGCAAGCCTATTCAACACACCTTCCTCCTCCTATTTTCTCTACAACATTCTTGTGGGGTGAGTAGTTCTGAGAAAGAGTGACTTGCCCAAAATCACCCAGATAGCTTTCATAGCTAAAGTGGAACTATAACTCCCAGTCTCCCACTTTCTAGCCTGGGGTCTTAATCACTAGACCAAACTGGCTCTTAAATCAGGAAATTGATTTGGTTAATTTTTGTTCTCTGGATATACAAAAGAGTTTTCCAAAGATTTGGAAGGACCTTTTTTTTTAGAAGTAACAAACAAAAGGATAAATTTTCCTTTTAACACATACAAGAGAAATCTTTTAAAGTTCCGAAGGATTTTCATTCGGAAACACAAATGAGCAGCAAATTACCCTCTGGCTTTTTTAAAAAAGAGGTCAAAGAATATCTTCAAAAAAAAAAAAAATTAAGGAAAATTTATAAGATTGGCTTGTTTGATCAGGGTTAAAAGAAGAAAATAGTTATATCTGGTTTCCCCTACTGGACTTTTGCTGATAAAGATTGATTGATGGAGCATTTGGATTTTGTTTTCATTATGTAAGAAATAAGCTATGGGGAAAATAGAGATTATGAAGAAAAGGGTTATATCTGATTGCCCATACTGGACTTGTGCTGATAAAGATGGATTGATGCCACATTTTTATTTTGTTTTCCTTACCTAAGACATGAACTATGGTAAGATGAAAATTTATGTTTTATTTAGACATGGGGATAAGCTATTAAAATTGTTTTAATCTTTCGGGATGAAGAGGGAAGTTACTTCTCTTTTCTTTCTTGTTCCTATTTTTCTTCCTTTTCCTTTATCACACCCTTTTTTCTATTTCTATTCTATTTATTTTTTTGCATTTTTTCTGTAGTTTGCATTGACTTCTATCCTTTACATGTATAATTCTTAATACAATTATTTGAAAAAATGAAAACAAAAGAGAAACCAAGTTGGGATAGGAACTAGTTAATACTTGGAGGGATGACAACCCAAGGATTTGAGAGCTGGTAGACTAGTATGCAAAATTGAAAAATAACTCTCATTGGAAGCATTAACAATCTACTTCTTTACTATTGCCAAGAAAACCCCATGGACATGTCTACTTAGTCATCTGGAATTATGCTTGACTTGGCAACTTATTATGTTTACATTTAGTAACTTGGAAATAGTATTACTGAAATAGGAATGTTGACCCCAAATCCCAAACCAATTAGTAAATTCTACTATGTACTCTCCATCAAATTCCTCTCGCACTTCCTCTTTGGCTGTCTGATATAGCACAGCATTGGGCAGTTTATCCCACTAAAGATAGTTTTGCTGTTGTTCAGTCACTGAGTCATGCCCAACTCTTCATGACCTCATGGACCACTGAATGCTATCCCCACATTCTCCACTGTCTCCCAGAGTTACTAAAGAAAGTGCTTGCTATTAATTTATAACTAGTCAATGCCAGCTGCAAAAAAATGTGAAGAGGGATGTATGAGATGCATTCTTTTAACTAGCGTGTGTGTGTGTGTGTGTGTGTGTGTGTGTGTGTGTGTGTGTGTGTGTGTGTGGATGCACACCCAGTCATGTGTATTATATAATCCAAGGCATAATTCAATATATACAATATTATAAACACATGAACTACTTTTCCACTTATCATTTTTTTTATAATGAGCTGTCTTTTTGCAGGATTTCATTTATTTATTTTTATTTATTCAATTGATATAGCCACCGATTTCCTTACATGACTCTAGATGGCATACAACAAAACGATCAAATAAATAGTTATAAAAAAACATAATACAGCAATTAAAAAGTGACTATATATGAATAAAACAAAGTGGAGGAAAGATGCTCATCTCTGGTAAAGGGTACTCTAAAAGCATTGCAAACTGGCTTGTAGCTGCAACAAAATCTCTTTTTCTAATTCTCATGTGGATGTGCTTATCAAAATGTCCATTCAAGGAAAGATGGCATTGCTTTTAAAACACTCAACAATATTGGTGGGGGTTTTTTGCATTACACAACTGTGTTCTGTTTTGTTTTTACATTTTTCTGTGAAGTGCCATCTATCCACGAAAATTATATCAGACTTCTCCGGTCCTCCAGCTATCCCAGTGTTGAAATTCTTAGAATTTTCATCCAGCTCATGCCACGAGGACATCATCCATCCAGACATCATCATACAAATAACGAAAAGTACCTAATTGGTGTTATCCCTTGTCCTTTGTGCAGTTGCCCATGCCAGCATAGATCACTTTTAGAAATTCCAAGAATTCTAGAAAACCTGTATGACTGCATCAATAGGAGGGGGAAAAAAGTCCTCTCTTCCAAAACTGGGTTTTATTAATTTTAATTCCTTAACTCCTGCATCTGGTCTCAATTTGAGCATAAAAATGTAAGGTTTGTTTAATTTTCTATGATCATCGGTGGATAGCAAGGTTCTGATTCATTCTTCTGCCAAATCAGATGGGGCGTGAAACAATCAGCAGTGAACTGAGCTGTTTTCTAAATTGCCAAATCCGAATTCCAATCAAATCTTGTGTTTAGAACATAAATGTCCAGGCAGATATCTAGACAGATAGATAGAATCTCTCGCATTGAAAAGGTGGTTGCATGATCAAACTATAAATAACTATCAAGTAAATATTAAACCTGTGCAAAGCTACACAGGGTTTAAATGAAAATTTCATTGAATTATCTCATTGAACCAAATTTGCCAAATGACACGGTGGAGGGCTGTGAAGTGTTTACATAAATTATATATGTTGCAGAAAAGGATTAAGTGACCTGATGAAGTCCTGATATTGCAGAAGTAGGTAGCCAATAAATGTTACCACCTCATTAAACTTTCTGTCAGCCAGAACTTTTCTGGTGTTGGCAAGATGAAAAATGAATTGGACTTCATTCACTTTCTCAGCTCCTTTGTTTCTTTACTGGGGCTCCCCATTAGCCTCACCTTTGTATTTACTCACTCGAACCCTTTTATCTTGTAATAGTCCTCCCAGTGCAACTGGGAATTCAGCCAGTTCCTAGCACTCTGAAGCTGGCTTCAAGGCTGACCAGCGTTATATTCTCTCTTAGATTTAGCATGGCTGAGTGTAAGATGGTTGCCAAAGTATGACTTGGCATCTGGCTAAGAGTGAAAGGCTCGAGCAACCACGGCTTTCAAAAACAGTGAGTAGATATTTCTGAAATTGCCTTTGTGCAATTTTTCTTCTCTTCTTGGTAACAAGTTGCAGGTAATCCTCAACTATTTGTTTAGTGACCGTTCAAAGTGACAATGTCTGAAAAAAGTGACTTATGATTGGTCCTCGCTCTTACAACCAATGCAGAATCCTCAGTGTCACCTGATCAGAATTCAGGCACTTAGCAACTAGCATGTATTTACAATGATGGCAGCATCCTGGGAGTCATGCGATCACCATTTGTGACCTTCCCAGAAGCTTTCAATAAGCAAAGTCAATGGGGGAAGCTGGATTTGCTTAATGACTGTGTGATTTACTTAACAACTGCAGCAATTCACTTAAATGGCCAAAAGGGTTTAAAATTGGGCTCAACTTATTTAACAACTGCCTTGCTTAGCAACAGAAATTCTAGTCCCAATTGTGGCTATAAATAAACCTGTACCTACCAATCTGATACAACTCACTCCTGCCCAGAAGAGGTGAAGTTTTGCCTGAATTCTTTGCCCAACCTGTTGTCTCAAGTTAGAGGACTCTAGCTGACCAATTAGTAACATGCAAACCAGCTTCCAACCTCGAATCCCAGTGACCACAGACAATAAAGCACAACACAAAGACAGATAAATTTCTCAAGGGTCTCAGAAAAGTAAATAGAAAAGAGCTTACTTTTTATATAGAGTTCATCATTTTTATTGTTAAACTGGAATATAATTCTTTGTACATTGTTTCAGCACAGCTTCTCCATAGGCTCTTTACTCTCAATTTCAAGGCAACTGCCTTTTCCTCTTCCTTATTGTATTGCCTTAAAAGAGATTCAGGGGAAATATTTGTGTGGTGAAACTTGTAAAGTTAATCACCTGAAGCCACAGAGGGTTAATGTTCTCTAAAGAGACTATTATTTCTGTTTTTGTTCCTTTCTGCATAACTAAGCAGCTGCAGTCTTTTGACGCGGTATTATAGGCTATTGATCAACCTTTTTCTTTTTTCAATTGCAAGTCAAACAGCTGGAATTGAACAAGCACACCCTCAAATATTGAATCCAAAATCCAGTCAAATCATCCTCTTTGAATCCTGTTCAAATCAAATCAGAGCTAATTTTTAGTGGCCTAGTAAATCTGCCATGTATATGATTAACCCTTTCCAAGGTCAGCTTTTCAGCAACGCTATCCAAAACCTAGAAGAGAAAAGGGAGGTAATACCTGTAATAACAGGGAATTATCATCCCAGCAGCTGCTGCCCTCTTCCCCTGTGATCTGGAACTGCAACAGATGAAGTTAAATATAAAAATGTACATATCTAAAAATGTTGGTCACGCAGAAGTATGTCTCTCTTCTAAGCTGAGATTTGCAAGTCCCTTTAATTGATGGCATAATTAAGGAAGAAGCAAGGTATTTTCAAGCACAGGACATTCTATATAGTTTGAATACATTGCTGACAATACTTTGAACTTTTTTTTTAGCCTGGTTCCATCTTTCATCTGAACCAGTATTCACCAGGGATTAATTGAGGATTTAAGGCCTGAAATGGAAGCCTTAAGCTTGCAAAAAACATTCACACGGTGCTTTTCTTCACTACCAATGTGGAGTCAAATACAAGTGATGCCCAATATCTATAAATTGACTGTCCCCAAACCTATCCTTGGGTAGAAAACAACCTGAGGGACCACTGGCAGCCTCGAAGGGTAGGGTGGCTCTATATGTCCCCTCTGGAAGAACCAGTGCCTCTAAACTCAGCATAGATTTTGAAACATTGTACTGTTGGTCTACTTATTGGTAATGAATTACGTACAAAAGGTTTTCTTCTGATTTTGAAATTTGAGTGCCCCTTTAGGAAGGGATGCCTCACGTTCAGTACTTGACCCAGCGCTGAAGTTTCCAAAGACAGCATTCATCCTTAGTGGGAGGAACATTTTTTTTCTCTCCTGTGCTGCATCAATCCAAATCGATTCTTGCTTTTGCAAAATAAGAACTACTCTTGTGCTAATCTTGAGATAATTTCCAAGGAAGCATTTGTTTCTCTCCAAGATCAGAGGCAGGACTACAAGGGACCATTTAATATAGAATTCCATTCAGCTTCTATGGTTCTTTTCTCATATCGGAAAAAGCAGGCCTAAAAGAAAGGGATGATTGGCTAGAGGGCATAGTTAGAGGGGGTGTAGATCTTCTGAGCCTCTCCCTCCCTCCCTCTCTATTGCATTCTTACCTCAGGGGGGAGTTTAGGGTATTTGTGGAATCCTTTTTTTCCGTTCTTCAATGGGAAAATAAAAATAAAGGAAAATTTAAAAAGAAAATAAATTACAAATAAAAGCAGTACAAGCCTCTTTCCACTTTTTCTGCCTAACGTCTTTGCCTCTAGATCTGTTACTGGGACAATCATATTTTCCAATGATGACTAGGGTTTTTCTGCTGGAAATTAAATCATTGAACTTTTTTTCCTCATGCTTATTTTGGTTCTAATAAAATTAATCCTCAGACACATGGGGATGCCTCTTACTTCATCTTGAAGTGTCTTTCTCTTATTTCATCTCGTTCTGTCTTTCATAACCATTAACTCGAGTATATTGCTACAATTTTCCCATTTTTAAAGAAGGACTGGGGGGAAAAAACCCTCAATGTGCAATTATGGGCATTTTCTCTTAATAGACACCTTGTTGTGTAAATTTTTCCTAACCTATGCATTATTTTTGTAGGCAAGTGAAATGTGTAATTTTTAAGTTATAAACTTTGGGAAACTTTAGATATCTCCAACTTCATTTTCTATATAACTGCATTTTAATTCAAAAGATTCAGGAAATATAAAATGGGGAAGAAGTTTCTGTTCTTAATATTATTATTATTTTGGAAACTTGATACATAGATTATATATCAAAAGAAAAACCAAAGTCTTAATTTTCAACATCTGTAGTACTCCTTTTACATTTGCAAACTGGCATTTTTCCATATCTGAAGCTCTAAGAAATAGCAGGCTAACTGAATAATGTACATGTTTCTGTCAAGCATCCTGGCTTGCCTGCTGTAATATTACTATTATTTATTATTTACATATTTAATGATGTTATTGTCATTATGCACTGTTAGCCTGACTAATTGTAATGCAATAAACATAATTTACAAGTATGTACATAATCAGCCCTTACTGGCAATACCTGAAGCAGCTGCAGTTTTTCTATCACAATCCCTTTAAAAGTGATATCATCACGATACATGTCTGTTTTGATCATCATAGGCATCAAGTGACCTACATAGAATCAATTTTGTCTTCTTTAATGAGATGTGATCAAAGCTATAATTAGGCTATGATTATCTTGTTTTGAACTGAATATCACAGAGAGAAAAAGTAAAATCCCACGTACAGAAGGTATTTTTCAAAGAAAGACAGCTGCTCTGACTACATATAGTTTATTCTTTTTTTAAAAAAAATATAGATTGCTTTGGAAACCTCCATTTTTCAAAATATTAATAATTACAATGTAATGATAGCTTAATCTTACAGTACAAACCACGGGTGTCAAACTCGCACCGTCATGTTGCCGTCACATGATGTTTCCCAATGTTTTTCCCATTGGTGGAACTGTGGTGGGCGTGGCCTGCATGTGACGCATCTGGCCTGTGCGCCACCAGTTCGACACTCCTGGTATAAACCTAAACAGTTTGGTCCTAAGTAAGGAGTTGTGTCAAAATGTAGGAACAGAACACAGAATATAAGGAATTGAACTATGTTCTAAGTCAGGGGTGGGCAACTGTGGCCCTTTTACAACCTGTGGACTTCAACTCCCAGAATTCCTGAGACAGCCAAGCTTGCTGTCACAGGGCCACAGTTGCCCACCCCTGTTCTAGGTTAAAATCAGATATCCTGATCTTGTAGATGGCTAGAGTTTATTTAGAGGATATACATGGCTGCTCACTCACTCTCAGTGACTCTGGGTAGCTTACAAACAAAGTTCATTGATATAGCATTTGCTTTCCATACAAAAGTTCTTTCTTCGATCTTTGATACCTCCAGTAAAAAAAAAAATCCCACAGCGGCCAGTTTATGCAAACAATAAGAGCCTAAGTTGGCCAATGATCTGATTTAAAATAAGGTAACTTTTTATGTTCCTAAATTCAGAAATATAAAAATGCAAACTTAAAAGTCAACTGAAATGGTTCTTATATCTTATTGAGAGGAATAAATGGTTCAGTTTCTGCCAAGCTCATTCACTTAATGACCAGTCTGAGCAAGTGCTATGTAGCCAATTTGATCTGCTTATACACATCAGTCGCTAACAGCAACCATATAGTTTAACAACTCTGATGGAGAAAGTGAGATGAGAGAGACAGGCCCAAGGGCCCACCAACTCTAGGGAGGAAGAGTTTCCAGCTATAATCATAACACATCGAGGAGTGCTAGGAATACTTTGAGATATGAAAAAGAGTGGGACAGGGATGAGACTCCAACTGGGATTAAAATGGGAATCAGAAGCCTGTGCTGAGTATAGCAGATGCTTATTAGAATTGACCTTCTGCTAAGCATCTTGCAAAAAGAGGCAGCCAGAATTGAGTTGTAGTTCTGGAGAAGTAGAAGTTCAGGCTCATAGGTTCACACAAAAGAGTAGTGTTGTGGGTGAATTTTAGGGAACAAGATATTCATAATAGGAGAAACTAAATAGTCTCTATACTATCGAGAATGATGCAGAGGCTCCTTTATCCAGCAATCCTATCTATATTTTCCTTGGAGTAAACTCAGTGTCAATACATGGTACCTTTCTCCTGAGTAATTATTGTTGCAACCAGTTTTTGCTTAATTTAGCTAATATCTTTGATCCTGGATCATGTACAGGTCAGAGAGGTTTTATAGAGAACCCAAGTTCTGTCAAAGAAAGACAACCATTGTTATTCTAATACAGAAGAGATTTTTGAAAAAGGTGATTTTATTAGAAGCTGTTGACTTTCTTTTCACTCCAATCCTTTCTATTTTGCCTTTTTCGAAATGTACCGGTATATTATAGACTTTTAAGTTAAAGATGTGTTACTTAAGATAATTGATAATATAAACCAGTCTTGTGAGGATTGGGATGGTTGACTTTCTGACAGTCAACATTTTGATTCTGAGGAAAGTATAACATCTCAAAAAATAAAAACATTTATTTCCCTTTACATTTTGTCAATAATTTTAAATGAGAAAGAGGGGAAAGGCTTGAGATCTCATTCCTATCTTTCAGCTGTTTTCTATTAAATATGTTTTTGTTGAATAATTATCTTTTGCATCTGGAAAGGTTTTGGCTACCTTGATTAAAATATCAATACTTCTCCCTAACAGGCATGGATATAACTGGCTCTGAATAAGGTTGGATTGCTTAAGCATCAATGTAATGATGTTAGTACTGCAATTTTATTACTAGGATGTTACAATTATTGATTATAGATAATCATCAACAATTTAGAGCTCTGATTTTCATAAGAGTATAACTGGCTTCAGTGGGGAACAGATAATTTTAAGATATATATATTTTAATACTTCATGTTCAAAGCAAAATACTCAATCACTAAATAGAGCATAACTCTACTTTGACCGGGACTATACAAATTCTAAAGGTAACATTACAAACAAAAATTTATGTATGAATTTATTTTTAAGAATATGCAAATATGAGTTACATACAAAAATAACCATGTTGGTTAGTTTTTGCCCAAATAATTTTTAAAAAATATTTAAAAAAAAAAAAAAGACCAAGATGCTATTTGCAACTGAAGCTATATCCTGTTTTTACATGTATCACTTGCAAAAAAGATGAGGCTTCAATTGCATAGCCAAAGCTGCCATAATGACTTTTTAAATGTCCCACTATAGATGCCCCTGTTTGAATATTTAATGGGAAAGAAACTATACTCAGCTATCCAGTCACACACATATATATGGGGGTGTTAACAATATAAGGTATAGATCAGGGGTGGGAAATTGTGTGGCAACTTTATGATCTGGGGACTTCAACTTCCAGAATTCCTGGGCCAGCATGGCTCACTCAGGAATTCTGAGAGTTGAAGTCCGCAGATCATAAAGTTGCCATAGCTACCCACCTCTGGTGTATATAGTTCCCAAATAACCATGTACATTGTGCCGAATTGTAATGTTTTCATATAAAAGTATGTAAGGAGAACTAAATGCATTCAACTTTTACTTATTGGTTATGTGAATGCTTTTGTTTACCACCCTTTTCCCAAAAGTTCCAAGTTAGATTGCAATTTCATCAAAATGCTAAAAAAAGAGAGAATGCTATCAAATTTATAATATGAAGTTCTTAATGGGTTAGTGGTTGAACTGGTTCAGGCTTTTCTTCTTCTAACTCTGACCTTAAACACCCTTAAGTAACCTCAAGGAAGCTGGAAAACAGGGTGCACTAGAAACCCATTCAAACGGTCAGTGATCTATTTGAATAGCTAAGACCTGCCCTGGTTTTACTTGTCTGCAATAATACATTTGTTCTACCTAATGTCAAATTAGCATTACTTTTTTATATCAGCCTCTCCTAATCTGATATGGGACTATAAATCCCTCTTTTCATATAACTTTAGAGAATTTTAGAAGTTCTGGAAATGTTAGTTTTAAGTGGGAGAGCATCAGTTTGAGAAAGAATGGCCATGTTAAATAAATGAGAATGGAAGCAAATGGCCAAAAGGCATACTTCCTGGTTCATGTGTGATGGAATGTAGTCCAGAGTCCCATAAAGGAGGAAAGTGCATTCCAGAAGAGCAAGAGACAGTGAAGTTGAGATAGTTTGTTTGGGAAGAAGAGAGTTAGGGCAGCTCCTCCCTAGAAATTTTGAGTATATCTTTAATGATGCAAATAGTTTGCTTTAGTTTAGCAAGATTTCTATCTATAGGGGAGGAACAATAAAAGAAAATGTTCAGAAGGTTCTTCTGCATTTTTAATGGTTTTTGGAGCTTGATATTATGTCACCAAATACAAAACAGCATCAATTACTTAAAGTATGTGGGTATAAATAGCAATAGCACTTAAACTTATATACCGCTTCACAGTGTTTTACAGAGTCAGCATATTGCCCCCAACAATCTGGCTCATCATTTTACCAGCCTCAGAAGGATGGAAGGCTGAGTCAACCGGGGCCCCAGCTAGGATAGCGAAGATCTACCCCAATTCGAGCCCTAAATGTTAGAAATGTGACCATCAGCAGGGTACTTTTTATCATTGCTGGTGGACATGTAATCAGGCACAAAAATTCTGGAGGATGATATGGGTGTGGATTAGAGAAATAATAAAAGAAAATTTTGATTTCGACCCAAAAGCCTTTCTCCTGGGAATTTTGAAAACTGAATATGCAAAAAAGAAAAAGTATTTAATTATACATATTCTGACAGCTGCTAGAATTTCCTTTGCCCAGTATTGGAAAAAAAACCAAATACCACCTCAAGAACATGTTATTGGAAAAATATTGGAGTGCGCCGAAATGAACAAATTGACTTCAGAAATTAATGACAGAGAAGATTCAGAATTTTATAGCGTGTGGGACATGTGGTATGAATGGATGGGGAAAAGAAATAAAAAAGAAAATAGAGATTAAATATTAACTAATTAACAAAATCTATATGAATAGTATTATATTTAGTCTTAGAGAGTTGAGCACTATTATCTTTAAGTGTTTTGAAATTAAATCTAGCTTTAAGAAACAATATCAAATAAAAGACAAGTAATAATGCATGTAGATGTATATATGTATATAATTGCACCAATGAACCGAAAATGTACCGATTGTATCACTATATGTTATAATAAAAATCAATTAAAAAAATCATGGTGATATTGATCAAATATCAAGGAAACCATATAGTTATCTGATCATGACCACTGATTAACATGTTGACAGATGAAAAAATTATTTAGAAGTGAAAACCAAATCTAGTGTATCATGGCTCATCAGGTAAGTAGAGACTATGATGACTTGGAACAAGCCTATGGTTATCCTATTGGCCATGAACTCCTAAACAACTCATGACCCACCTACCTGCCTCTCAGGCATGGAGGTTAAAATGCTTCCATATATAGAGACTCCAATACTATTCTAATTTTCTAGTTTGATAGATTTTTTTTTAATTTGATTTATATACCGCCCTTCTCCGGAGACTCAGGGTGGCTTACAATGCATTAAGCAATAGCCTTCATACTTTTGTATATTTATACAAAGTCAGTTTATTGCCCCCACAAACTGGGTCCTCAATTTACCTACCTTATTTTGCCTTATATAGGTGATTATTTTTGTTATTTGATTGGGATTCAATATATTGCTTTCTTCAAACTTCTTCAACCAGAGAGTGCAGACTAACTAAAAAATGTCATTATTTGGCAAGCGATTAGCACAATCTGTGTCACAGTGGAATATGCTTCTGCTGCAACAAGATGAACTAATTTAACTTTGAGCTGACTATTTCATGGAGCAAGGGAGTAGAAGGACTGAAATATGTTCTTTCTGTGATAGATACAATGTGGAGAAGAAACTGCGCTGAGTAACATTGTTCTCTTTGCAACCAGAGGAAGGCGGCAATGGAATTTTTCTCAATTCATGTCACTCTCATGAAATTTCTCCTTTGGGATGTTCGTTTAATTAAAATATCATGTATGCCAACATCAAAACCTGGCCAGAGTTTTAAAAACTAATCTCAGATTTAATAAAGAAATTGAGAAAAAAACCCAACCCCAGTCCAGCCACTAAGAATGTCTTCATGTGAGTGGCTTTTATGCATCTTTTAAAAAGAACCTAATAAAGTCTCAGGGCAGGTCTGTTACTTCTAGTTATGAAATTTATTGTGGTGAATCTAATGCAGATCTTAAAATCAGCATTCACTTTTTCCCCTCCACACATGATTTCTTTTAAACTTTTATACAATTGACTATAATGATAATTTTGAGTTTATACTTTATCCCTTTCTTATCCATGCATTTGGAAATTGTAAAAAAATATTTTTAAGGTCATGAGCTATTAAATCAAGCAGTGCTTGGGTATCATATGTTTGCAGCTGTATAAAATATAGCGGTGCTGTGAATGTCCTCAACCTAAGAGGTCTCTTTAGGACAAAAATGGAGTTGCCCCAACAATGAAGGGGACTGAAATTTCAGGATATAAGAAATTTCATATCTTAGCAGTATCAAGTGTTATCAGAAATAGAGCCTAGATCTCAGAAAATTACAGATTATTGGTAAATGAGACTTGATGGAATACTTCTCCATACAAGAAAAGCAAATATTATGAGCAGCGCTGGCACAGTGGTTAGAGTGCAGTACTGCAGGCTACTTCTGCTGATCACCAGCTGCCAGCAGTTTGGCAGATCAAATCTCACAGGCTCAAGGTTGACTCAGCCTTCCAACATTCCGAGGTGGGTAAAATGAGGATCCAGATTGTTGGGGGCAATAGGCTGACTGTGTAAACTGCTTAGAGAGGGCTGTAAAGCACTGTGAAGCAGTATATAAGTCTAAGTGCTATTGCTACTGCTAAACGTCACATTAAAATTCCAACTGAGTTTCTATAGATAAGTGTCTACATCAGGGGTCCCCAACCCCTGGGCCGTGACCCACTACTGGGCCATGGTCCATTCAGAACAAGACCACAGAAGTGGCGGGTGAGTGCATATGTGTGAGTGCAGCTCCACTTATGCGCACAGCAGGTGGGTGAGTACCTGCAGGCAGCTCCATTTGTGTGAGTGGCATGCGTGCGTGTCCGCCACTTGCCCAAATGGAGCTGCGCATGTGCTCGCCTGTCACTCACTCAGAACCATCCTCTCTCTACCCCTCTGCCAGTCTGCAAAGCTGGAAAGGTTGGAGACCATTGGTCTGCATGCATGTGGGACATGGATATCTATACAGATAAAAATAAGGACAGCTAAAATGATAGAAAATAGAGACAAAGATGTAGTTGTAGTGTAATACATGCCCACACTTGTATGTACATTTAATGAGCATTCTGTCACTTGTCATTTGGGATATAACAAAAATGATTCATGGAGTTTCCTATGTTGTACATATACTGGTAGTATTTTATTGGGAACAGAAAAGAAGTGGATTGTCACAGCTTCTTTGGGGATATGTTTTCAACTCCCAATCTATCTAAATTCTCCTGGCTATCTAAATTCTTACCAGGGATTTTCTGCTTAGGTTTAATGGCTTTTTGTTTGCTTGTGAGATCAGTCATGATTGGCTAGGTGCATGGACCACCTGGAGAAACAAAGGGATTAAATCAAGGGTGAAATGCTCCCGGTTCGGACTGGATCGCCTTATCCAGTAGTGATAGCGATGGGTGGTTTTGAGAACCAGTAGCAAAAATCCTTCCCCCCCTCCCCCCGCATGCCCAGCTGAGCCGCGCGATCATCAGAGGCTTTTTTTTAATTTTTAAAAGCATTTTAAAATGCCGAAAAAATGCTTTTAAAAGTTTTTTAAAAAAAGCCTTTATTGATCACGCGGCTCAGCTGGGATCATCAGGGGCTTTTAAAAGCATTTTTTTCTACAACCTCTAAATGCTTTTAAAAGGCTCTGACAATCCCAGCTGAGTTGCCTGATAGTCAGAGGCTTTTAAAAGCATTTTTTACAACCTCTTCTGCTGAATGATTTAAATGATTTAAAAATGATTTAAAAGGAAAAAAAAGTTGGCCACGCCCACCCAGTCACATTACCCCCCACCAAGCCACGCCCACAGAACTGGTAGTAACAAATTTTACATTTCACCACTGGATTAAGTATATGGCAATATCATACTGCAAATCATGCTATGTATGTATCCAATGTGAAGATGGAAGTATGACATATAGCAGTTTGCATTACACAAAGCACATTTCACCATTTTTGTGTCAATCAATCAATCAATCAATCAATCAATCAATGAGAATAGAACTGGAAGGGACCTTAGAGGTCTTCCTGCTCAAGCAGGAGACCCTATGCCATTTCAGACAAGTGGCTGTCCAGTCTCTTCTTAAAAACTTCTAGTGATGAAGCACCCACAACATTGTAGTTTGTACTATATGCTTTTATCTAGCCCTAACAGAGCTATATTCATTTGCTTACTCAAGAATAAGGACTGGGAAAAATTCTGATTCTTTCATTACAAAGAGAACAAAAGTGCCACAAATTGAATCCTTCCATGTTTTAGTTTTAGTAATTACTCTTTTCACACACACCACACATACCACATTTATTACCTGTAGTAGAATGAGACAAAGAAATGAAAACAATTTGGGATGGCAAAATATAGAGAATTAAGGTAAAATATGAGAGTAGGATTCAACACTATGGAGCAGTGGTTAGGGTGCAGTACTGCAGCTACTTTAGCTGACTGCTAGTTCAGCAGGTCAGCGGATCAAATCTCACCGGCTCAAGGTTGACTCAGCCTTCCATCCTTCCGAGGTGGGTAAAATGAGGACCCAGATTGTTGGGGGCAATATGCTATTTAGTATACTGTCGATTGTTGTAAGCCGCCCAGAGTCCTCGGAGAGTGCGCGGCATAGAAATATGAATAATAAAAATAAATAAATAAAATAATCACAGTCATAAAATTTGAATTTTCCCTCACACCCTGCTTTAGACATGAACAAGGATGTCACTTGGATGGAGAAAAAATGTGGACGTGGTGCTCACTTTTAGTTTGATGCTGAAAATCAGCTAGAGGGTCATATTTTAAATGTTTTAATTGGTTTGTATTTTTAATTTTGGGCCAAATTTATATATATTTTAATTGTTTTTAATATTTGTATTTCATGTTTTTTTAATTCTGGCTGTACACCGCCCTGAGTCCTCAGGGAGAAGGGCGGTTTATAAATTTAAAATAAAATAAATAAATAAATAAATAAATAAATATTGGGGCAATTCATCAAAATCGGTGAATCTCTTGATGAAAATGTAAAACTGGAATGCAGGAAGGTTGGGAAGAATACATAGAATTAAAAAAGGCAGTGCGTCAGGAAAGAAAATGTTACAGGCCTACTCCAGACACCGTAATATTTCAGAACCTGAAATGTCAAGAACCGGACTGCAAAAACCACCTCCTCCTCCTCCTCCTCCTCCTCCTCCTCCTCCTCCTCCTCCTCCTCCTCCTTCCAGAGGTTTTTTTTAAAAAAAGATCAGGAAATTCATATAGAGTCACCTAGTAGATAACAGGATGCCAGAATTGGAACCAAAACACGACCCCACGCTTAATGTCTTTAATGCCTACCAATGGAATAGTTGCCTACTCGACTGACTAGCCAGGGAATCTTTTCTAATTAGAAAAACTCTTGGTCCTTTTATACCGTGTGATAAGGTCTTGCTCAGATAAAATCTATAAACATATCTGCACTGGATTTAGGAGCCTGGGGAGATCAAGCCTGGATAAAACAATTCAGCAATTTAAATGCCTAAAATATATAGATTTTTTTGCTGATTCTCTTACTCTCCTGGCTGATTGCAAACCAGCAAAGTTCTCAAACTATGATGCATGCAGCTAGTTTATCTGATGCCACTGAGAATATACTGCCATATCAACATTTTCTTTAGAAAAGAACTAGAAATTAAGAGAGATTTTCTAACGTTATGGGATAGTTACAACTTTATAGCATCAAGATGGAAATGGGACAGGTAGTCCTTGACTTACAACAATTCATTTAGTGACCATTAGAAGTTACAATGGCACCGAAAAAAGTGACCTATGACCGTTTTTCACACTTGCAACTCTTGCAGTATCCCCATGGTCTTGTGATCAAAATTCAGACACCTGACAACAGTGATGGTTGTGGTGTCCTGGGGTCATGTGATCACCTTCTGACAAGCAAAGTCAATGGGGAAGCCAGATTCACTTCACAACATATTACTGACTTAAAAATTGCAGTGATTCACTTAATAACTGTGGCAAGAAAGGTCATAAAATGGGGCAAAATTGACTTAACAACTCTCTCACTTAGCAACAGAAATTTTGGGCTCAATTATGGTTGTAAGTCGAGGACTACTTGTATTGGTTCTTGGATAGCATTCATGAGCTGGAGGCAAGTGGTATATTTCACTGGCATTCAAAAATGTCTAGGTTACGACTTTGATTAACTTCTATAGGCAACTGATGGCTTCCCTAATTTCCCCAGTGAATCTAAAATGAACACACAATTCCTCTGACAAGAAAGGTGGTGTGTGTCGGGGGAGAGTATGTGTGTGTGTGTGTGTGTGTGTGTGTGTGTGTGATATATATGCTACTGGAAACTAGGTTCCTATAATGCCATGGAGTTCAAATTAAAAAAGGAATGAGAGAGAGAATAAAAACCCTGTTGCTATAGTATTCTATCAATTAAACATTAAGAAAATATATGGCATTGACAGGTTTGGTGGTTTGCTGCTAGCTGTTAGATAGAAAAAATGTATTCAAAAGTTTAAAATATATTCCATGTTCAATTATTCTTATTAGGGTCTCGGCTTTAAAATATTAGTGTCAATTATTATGTATATATCTTGTCCAATAATCAAGTATTATAGTTCCTGAATCATTATTTTAAACTATATATGTCATGTCTGATGTGAAAAGAATAACAGGTAAATGAATGTCTACCTTTCTCCTGCAATAAGCCCAGGCCTAGGCAGGAGAAAAAGTTCAGAAATAAATGTAAATTAATATTTTAGAGGAAATCTAGCAGGCTCCTGGAGTGACAAAGCCTTCCAAGCTCAGAAAGCCAAAACTAATTTCAGACAGACTTACCCTAAAACAAGTTGAATACAATTCGACATAAGGCTGCTCAAATGTGAAACTTCGTTGAACGAAACAGTTCAATGTTCTGATAAACATGTAGTATTGTTGCCAACTTCTGCATTTGCGCATTCATAAATCAACCAAAAATAGTCTGCGTGATTGACCAACACGATTGAAATAAAAACATCTGGAAGAATGAGGTGAACTTTCCCAAAACTTGTTTTACCACAATGCCATACCTTTTATAATGAGAGACATGGGTTGTATCATTGTAATGGCTCCATCAGCCATTAAATAATAATAATAATTAATTGGAACATTTGTTGAAATAATATGAGTCCAAGATTGATTTTCAGTAAGATTCCCTCCTCAGATTCTATTTACCTTTTAATGTGAAAATGAGATTGGTGTATAACGATCACATTCTTTAAAATCCTGGGTATACTTTTCATCCATTTGCAGCATAAATATTTGAGGTTCCTGTAAAATAGGACAACTTTTTTTTTTTATTCTTCATGAATCAGCTCCTATATTTGAAACAAATCGTTGCGGCAACAAGGAATGACAGCCTGACAGCCTAGAAGGTTATTAATGGCAGTGGCAGCCTGCAAATCAAAAATCATGCCAGTGCATCTGTATGAATGGCAATTTGTGCTCCACTGAATAACCACAAAGCCCCTACTCCCCCACCTCCAAACACTGGAACAGTTGGTGGAGAGAGAAGGAACCATAAATATGAATTGTTTTCCCAATGGGAAAGATGCCCCAAATGTATTTGGTTAAGTTAGGAGAAAAACAACATGCACAAATTTGCTAAAACAACAGTCCTACTGACTCTTGTGGTCACATATGAAATCTGTAATTTTACTAAGGAAAGAAAATAATTTCTATTGTTTTTTTTTCCCTTATTCATCCTTCATGAAATTCAAGACTACCAAGTAGTTAGATGCCGTCATTTGTTATCTTCTCTGTGCCCGATGAAAAGGAAGGAGAATAGCATCTTGGTTTGAATATTGTACGATATTTTAGTATCACAAGTTAGGCTACAGTTAAATGATGGATTTTGTGGGTATTATGAGAGGTAAAAACTAGGCTTCAGGAAGGAAAATAATTCACATCTTTAAAAGAAGGGTTGTATCAAGTCTCACTGGTCATCTCTAAGCTACCCCTTGATACTGTTATATAGACTGCACCTTACAACTCAAGTTAGGCCTTGAGAAATAATAATAATTAAAAAAAAGAAATAAAAAGAGAAAGCCTTTGACAAACCATACAAAAATAAGATTAACACTTGTGAACATACAAGGAAAAAGTACTTCATTTACTTTGCATTTCTTTGTTTATACATACAAAAGCCTTTTGGTGACTTTTGGGATTCTGGAGCAAGCTTTTCATGTGAGAAAGTGTTGTTTCCCTGAAAAGCTTATTCCCTTACACTTGTCTTTTGATAAATTAAGCGCTGACAGGAACCTACTTTCAAAACAAAACAGAACAAAAAACCCTCAGCTGGTTGCTGCCTAGTTGTAAGCCGATAAACTATTAAGGAGGATTTTTGTTTTTTTAAGTATGATTGATCAATCCTTATTCAGAATTCCAGACTGTGTGAGTAATTCCAGGAGGCAACAAGCACATAATTAATCACCTGACAATAAAATTTAATTGCTTCAGGTTTTTTAACATGGTAGTTTGGTTTCATTGGGTCTGGTCCTGATTTGCTGATTTGGAAAATAAACCAGTTCAACTGAGACTGATTCAGACGCAGCCTGATTGACATGGTTCCAAATTTGTAGAAAGAGTCTGAAGTTTGATACCTTCCACTCTTTTGGGAAAAATGCATGAATACAGTAACTTTTTAAAAACTTTTAAACTGGCTAGTTTAAAACATTTGTATTGGCATTTTACAATTTTTTTGAAGGAACAGAATCCTCAATTTTAGAAGCTAGGCATGAATGTTAGGTTTCTTTAAAAATTTTTTTTTTTTTTAAAAGAGAAAGCTATTTATAATGTCTCCACACGATGGGATTGCATTTGTAAGTATCACTGTTCCTTTCATGCAGGGTAAAGTTTGCTAGTTTTCAGACAGAGAGATGGAAATCAAGGGGAGGGTTTCTGAAAGACTTACACACAGTTGGACTGCTAACAAATGATTTGCCTGTTTGTTGAGCAATTTCACAGAAAGCAACAGGGACTGAAACGGTCTGCATTCATAAGAAATCTTTCAAATTATGACAGGAGAAAATGAATTGGATTTTGAGACACAAACCATAAAGATAGATTTGGAGATTGAGAGAAACCTCCTGTGGGTTTGTGCCTTTGAGTCAATGCTGATTCTTTGAGACTGTCTGGACAAGCTCCTGCAGGTTTTTTTGGACAAGATTATAGAACAGGGGTATCAAACTCATGCCATCATGGTGGCGTCACTTGACGTATTGGGACTCTTTCTGCCTTCGCTAAACCGGGTGTGGGTGTGGAGAGTGTGTGATGCATCTGGCCCATGGCCCATGAGTTTGACAGCCCTGTTGTAGAAAGTAGGGCTGTAGGGCTGAGAGGGAAGTGACTGGCCCAAGTTTACATACCTGCCTTTGTGCCTAAAGTGGGACTAGAACTCATAGTTTCCCAGTTTCTAGTGTGGTGCTTTAACCACTACATCAAACAGGCTCTCTCATTGTAATCTCGTTAAAGAATAATCAGAATAACCTTGACCACCATATACTAAAGGAGCATTGCACTGTAAGGGTGCATGCAAATGTGTGGCAGCCATTACACTATTAAGATGGTGCAACTTGCAGAATAATAGCATACCACTACTTTTATCATTTGCCTTCTCTTAATCCCCCTCCACTACCACCCCACGCTCCACATACCATATACACCTTTGTGAGAGCAACTAAGTTGGCAGGAGGCCAACATTCTACAGTGAATGATGGTAATGGAGGCAATTTGAAGAGGTAATTTGAAGTATCAGATTCTTTACATTCATAGCATATAGCTGGGTGCCTCTGTTTGTTTGTGAAGTGATTGTGCAGAATGTTGTGGAGCCCTTGGAGAACTCTCAAAGTAGAAAGAGAAAATAAGAAAGCCTTCCATCCTTTCTAAGGTAGGTAAATTGAGGACCCAGTTTGTGGGGGCAATAAGCTGACTTTGTATAAAATATACAAAAGTATGAAGGCTATTGCTTAACGCACTGTAAGCTGCCCTGAGTCTCCGGAGAAGGGTGGCATATAAATCAAATTAAAAAAAAAGAAAGAAAGAAAAAGGTTACTATTTATGAATGGAGAATGATCAAACAAAGGAGAGTGGAAGAGTTAGAAAGGGGTCAGAAAGTTGGCAAAAGTTGAAGACTGAACTGGAACTGGAGAAAGTAAGGGAAGGATGAACTTGACGGAATAACTTGGTTTTGTGATATTAAAGGAAGGGGAAGAAATCAGAAGGTGTGTGAAAGTATAAGGGAGAAGGAAGAATCAGAGTGTGACAGAGGAACTGAGATTCTATTATATATGGCTTGCAAGAAACAAAGTTTGCTTATATGTTACAGAGGATTCTCGATAGAATGGATTAAATGGATCTCTCCCAATCAGATTTCAGTCCTGGCTCTGGGATGTAAATTATATTGACTGTTCTTCTAGACAATATAAGGTGCATCTCAGAAGCAAATGTGCAATCTGATTACTGCTGATTGGATTTGGACCACCTGAAAGCTCTAAAGGTTGGACACTCTGTGTCATAGTGTTTCACTTTTTCTTGAGTGTGGGTCCAGTCAATAGTGGTGGGGTATGAGAAGTCATGACCTTGGCTACTCCTTTGTGGATTGCTGCAGAATACATCTTTCCTCCCATATAATTTAACATTTGTACTAAACCATTGGTGTATCAATTTGGATGTTATAAATACTGTATATGAATTATACCTAGTAGTATTTCTCCTGACTGGGCTGAGCAGAAGATGCAGAAAAGGCCAAAACCCAATGTTTGGAGGCAGCATTTGATAGACCTGATGAAATAGACTCAACTTAACCAAAGACCAAATGGCTCAATTTTATCTCAATCTTGGCTTTTAATAGGCTTGTACTCTTTTGGAAGTAGCAGGTACATGATCTGAAGTTTTTAATGGACTTAGCAGTCCTTCAAGGAGCAATAGGCAAAGACCACAGTCAGGGGAATCTTTCCACATTTTCAATCAATCCTCCAAATGTGACCATTCTTGGAACCAGAGTTCTGGAGACAGTCACATATGTTCTCATTGCCTGTCACCTGTAATGTCCTGTACTTGAGGTTTTTCTGAAGATTACTCTGAAATTGGTTCAATATGCAATTGCCCACTTCATGATGGGTGACAGCACTTTTAGCTGAATAACATGTATTGCTTGGTTGAAAACAGGCTTCTGAGAACAATTCAAAATGCAGCTGCTGATAACCTTTATAGTATGGTTTTCACTACTTTTGGGATTGTATATTCCAAATAGAGTCTGCCAATCTTGGGTATGTCTTTGATTTCCCTTTCAGTGACATGAGTAGGGTAGGACCCCCAAGGCAGAAATTTTCCATGGATCCCAATCCTAGAAATAATATCTCTCTGCCTGCACCTGAGGGCAGGACAAGAAGCAAAGAGACATTCAACCTAGAACTAAGAAGAAATTTCCTGACAATGAGAACAATTAATCAGTGAAACAGCTTGCCTCCAGAAGTTGTGGGTGGTCCATCACTGAAGATTTTAAAGAAGAGATTGGACAGCCATTTGTCCAGAATGGTATAGCACAGGGGTGTCAACTCAAGGGTTTAGAACTGGCCCATGAGGCTGCCCTGGAAACAGTGAAAGACCGGCCCGTAGTGCCTCTGTCAGTGAAAACAGAGTTTGTGAGGGCCACTTGCAGCCCTCCCGGGCTCCGTTTTTGACTGCAACAGCCTCCTGCAGCCCTCTGCCAGCAAAAACAGAGCCCAGGAGGGCTGCACGTGGCCCTCCCAGGCTCCCTTTTCCCTGGCAGACGACTGTAGGATATAGAGCTAGCCATGCTCACCTTGGCCATGCCCACCACAGCCACACCCACTGCCCCCCCCAGGTCAAATACAACCCTGATGCAGCCCTCAATGAAATCAGGTTTGACACCCCTGGTATAGGGTCTTGATAAAGGACAATATTTGTAGCTCAAGGTTGAAATGAGGGGGTCCTTGATGCTCTCTAAGCTTGGTTGAATTTTTTTGCAGATCTTTCATTACCCAAATTAGATTGTGGGATCTCCTGCTTGAAAGGTAGTTGGGCTTGGAAGACCTCCAAGGTCCCTTCCAACTCTGTTATACTGTTACTGAGTTAATAAAATGTCAAGGATATATTTCTTCAGTATAGGTCAGGTAAGGAGAAGAGTAACTTTCACAAATGCCAGCTGTTCCAGATCTTCTGAATGTACTAGGATTACAATTAATAGAATGTCTAGCAAGCACTGGCACCAAACTGTTGTACTGTGTCAGGGTTCCAACCAATGCCCTAATTAAATCATGAGCCTCGAGCCAAGCTTCAAAAGAAATCCAGTTATTTATTGTGAGCTTCATTCAGCATGTTCCAAGTGAAGCCAACTCTGACCTCACTTAGTTCACGCCCCGGCTCTGACTCTGTTTCCCCCTCCCCCCAAGGTGTGTCATCAGTCACATTCCCCAAATGAAGCAATTTTGTGGGTTGTAGAGTCCCTCCCTCTGGCCCCTGTGGGTATCCATGGAGATGGCATTGACATAGCGATGGCTGGAATGTGCTTTTGTTTTGACTGAAGTGCAATTCCCTCA
This sequence comes from Pituophis catenifer annectens, assembly GCF_029215685.1. NCBI lineage: Eukaryota > Metazoa > Chordata > Lepidosauria > Squamata > Colubridae > Pituophis > Pituophis catenifer. Next base: position 60,859,018 of record NW_027256883.1, read on the forward strand.
CTGCAGCTGGGGATAGGGATGGGGAACCGAGCTGTGAGGCTCGGTTCCCCATCCCCCTGCCTATGGCAGCTCAAGAGCAGGTTAGGAATGCTTCGCGAGTTGACATTCGGCTTCCCTCATGTCCCGAAGGCGACCTGTACAAAGCAAAAATAGTTATGAGTACAGATATTGATTTCAGGGGTGTGACCCTCCCCAAGGTTTTGTTGGGTTGTCTTCATGGAATTTAGCTATGAGGCAGTCAGCTTGGATGTTTCTGCTCTTTACCCAAGATGCCTCTGATAGGGGGTAGCCCTTCCATTTGATTAGGTATTGGTATTGTCTCCTGTGCCATCCCAAGTCGAGAATGTGTTGCACTTCATAATGGATGTAGCACTTCATTTATTAACTGCATGAACACTGCCGGGCCCCCTGCAGTCCGAATGGCATCACTTTGAGTTGGAAGCTCCCTAGGGGGCACTTGAATGCTGTTTTCTATTCATCTCCCTCCCTGATGTGGACTCAGTAGTATGCTTCTCTGAAGTCTAATTTAGTAAAGATTTTTCTCTCCATGCACCCCAGGGGTCGGGGAGTGACTGGAGAGCCCAGGGCTTAGGAGTCCTGGTTGTTTTGATTAGTTTTGAGAGAGTTGGTTTGCTGTCAAGGTTCCCCCCCCAAGGTGTGTCATCAGTCACATTCCCCAACAAAGCAATTTCATTGTAGAGTCCCTCCCTCTGGCCACTGTGGGTATCCGTGAAGATGGCCTTGACATAGAGATGGCTGGAATGCACTTTTGTTTTGACTGAAGTGTGATTCCCTCACTGCAGCTGCGAGGCTCAGTTCCCCATCCCCCTACCTATGGCAACTCGAGAGCAGGTCAGGAATGCTTTGCGAGTTGACATATTGTTTACAAATATATTGTGTATAAATCCATCTGAATTGTTACAGAACTCGAAGCTAATGATATAAGCCAACATGCATTTTGGTCTGCTACATGATCAAGACACTTAGAAGCTGGAATACAAATAAATTTGCACTTTCTGAATTCTAAATTGTCGTGTCCAGTTTTTAAAGTTACTGGTTCTTCACTAAGAAACTTGGTTGATAGAATTTGTTATTTTGATCTTATCCTTCATTTTCTGTCTATGAACAAAGGGTTAAAAGCAGAGAGCTTAGAAAAGCTATTGTATTGTATGGGAATTTTTTTTTTGTTTGCTTTGAATATCACACTTCTAACCACATTACATAATGCTCTTAAAAGTCATCTAGGATTTCAGAACTCATATGCCACACAGTATGGGCAGCTGTTCTTAAAACAGTATCAACATCTACTATAACACCCATGTGAATATATGGAATTGCACTTCTCTTGTTTTTGAAGGAAAAGATTAAACAAATGTAAATGTATCCTTTTACAGAACACATAGTATAGTACCAGAATTCATGATTCATAATTCAGTGGAACCACTTTTCAAAGAAACTCATTTTTTTATATGGCTGCTTAATGCAGGGCGAACTTGGATAACAAGTGTTGCTCAGATGTCTCTATTCCCAGATGAAACTGTAGCTAACGGTATCTGATAAAAATATTTTACTTTATTCTTGCACTTGCCAGCTTGCAGTGTCATTCCATATGGTAAATGCAAAAATAGTGGGGTGGGGGAGGGAGATTCCTTTTAAAATGCAAGTTGTAAACAGACTTACCAGAATGTTCCACATACATTCAATCTATAGCTTTCCGGTGTTATTCACATAGAGCCAGGGTTTTTTTTTCTTTTTAAAAGACCATTATTATCTAAAAGAATAATTTTTATTTGCAAAATCCATTTTAGTTGCTACGAGATCATTTTGGTCTGATTTAAGAAAAGTATACATAATATCACAATTGTCAACACCTCTCACTGAAATAAACAGGTCTTAAAATATTAATTTTGGCTGCATGGAACTATTTATTATTATGCATTCCATAATCTCACTACCCACATTACTGGACAGTGCATCCATCATGATGTTTTAAAGAAAGTTCCATAGAAGTTCTTCTGGCACTGCATTTAACCTGAAAAAGAAATTTCTAAGTATCCCAACGCAAATATATTTAATTTCTTCATCAACTATCCGAGATCTACTACCGTTCGGTGATTTCCCACACGCCTTCTTCCTGTTCATTATTATAGGAGCATCTCCAGAGCAATAGAAATGTTAAAGTCTCTGTTGTTAACATGAAAGTGGGACTGCTTAAATTTGATTACTGTGTTTAATGAAGTGTCACATTTACTTACAAGATGACATGATGAATCATGTTACGTTTATTATAAATCAACATATAAGAATGGACAAATGGTTCAATAAAGCGATGCATTTATAAATATAAGATTAATGCATTTGGGCTTGTTGTCACATTTTTTCCTTTTAAAAAATGTGAATGTACTATTTACTTTAGCCCAGGAGGTAAATTGACAATTTGCTTTTTAAAAATCGGTTTGCATTTTCCATCACCCTGCGCTACACATTTTGTCTCAGTAGCCAAAAGCGTTAGATTATTTGGATGAGCAAATCCAGTTCACCTAAACCTGCATGTACAGCTTTGTGTATGCATGATTTCAGATATTTACACAAATATGCACATTCATATCCTTTATGCCATCCATTTTTTTCTTATTTTACCCAATATTGTCTTTTGTTCTTTTTTTGTGTAATAGCGTAGGATTCTAATGTTTTCTGGATAGAAGAATAGCAATCTTCTTAAAGTAATGAACTTATTCAATGAACTTATTGTATTTGTATTTAGCTTTTATGATGGCATTTTGTCTTTTCTCTCCAACTTATGCTATCCCTGAACCAAACGAAAAGTCTCCCCCCTTGCAGCTTTCGTTAAAAAGGTTTTAGTTCACTTTCCAACAAAGGGAATTGAATCCATTGTATGTCTTGTGCTCCTATTCACTGTGTCTTGCGCTGGCAAAAGATATCTGTCTGAAGGAAAACGAGGCATTCTTATTTATTTCCGTTTTCCCTGCAGGAATGCTAATGCAAGTTCATTGTGTTAAACAGGCATGATCGCATTTCAGCACCCTTTGAAATGTGCAGCTTGTATAGCAGGCACTTAACGTTGTGGGTATGTATGCTTGGGTGTTTGCCTTGTCGAATCTAAGAGTTTGAATTTAGGCATTCCCATCACATCTGCATTTAGCTGAACTTGAGTGACAGGTGTACATGGATGCCACATCGACTACCAATATGTTATGAGACCAAGGTAACAATCACTGATCTCCGGGGAGCTGTGCAGCCTCATTCTTCATATCAGATATGAAAGTAATAATTTCAGGTGCCAGAAAAAGGAAACTCTGATAAAAGGAAACATTTTGGTTTTCATGGCGGTAGAGTCGGGCCTGAGGCAAAAGCTTTGATAACGGAATCATGTTTCTCTCTTTACTTTCACAATTAATCTCTCATTATCTGCAAGCAATACTGTAGCCTATAGGATATCCACAGAAAAATGGAGGGAGCATTAGGCGGGGGGAAAAACACCCAAACTGTACATTTCATCTTCCTTTTTGTTATTCTCCGTCATAGATCCACTTAGTATATTAGACTAGACTCTTCCAATTTAGATGATGTTGTGTAGTTATCTGATGTACTGGCATAGAAATAAATGTATGATGTTTTTAGTAGTCTAGATAAGAACGGTAATATGGTTGCTGAAGCAAGGAAATCAGAGTCTTCTTTAGGTTTGCCACATCAAGAAAAAAAGAGAGAGAGAGAGGGAGAGAGGGAGAGGAGAGAGAGAAGCAAACAAAAAATTTAAAGATGTGCCGTTGTTCTAACATCTATTTCAATTCAAGATTGACTCCCACTAATGTCATGGATACATTCCAAATTTTGGCTTGAAACACAATAGTTGTTTGTCATTGCTCCATTCAAGGTACAGTTTTATCTTCCCAGTCTTACAGCAATAGTACCTAGCAATAGCACTTAGACTTATCTGCCACTTCACAGCACTGTCTGAGCAGTTTACAATGTCAGCATATTGCCCCAAACAATCTGGATCCTCATTTTACTGACCTCAGAAGGATGGAAAGCTGCAACAATCTTGAGTCAGTCAAGGCTGATTCTGGCAGTGGGCAGAATCAGCCTGGAATACTCCATTCTAATCACTGCACCACCACAGCTCTAATCTTGGTTGCACTTTCTATCCTGCCTCAGAATCCCAAAAAGTTAGCCAAGTTTTGTTACCTCTAGAGACCTTGTTGTTTTACTTTTGTTGTACATGTCAAATTTGCTAGAGTGATGCTTCTTTTGTCAACAGCGTGATGTAATGCCTCTGTTTCCTTCAAAGGCCTTGAATTATTGGTTCTTCCTGACCAAATCCAGCACCCTGAAAATGAGAGTTAGACTGACACAATCTGTCCTGGGATTACATAATACGGCATGGTGATTGCCTTTCATAGTGTGTGTGCTTTTTCTTGTTGGTGGAGAATGATTTTATTGATTCGATCACCACTATGTTCCTTTTGGAAAATCTTATTTTCCAAGAAAGATTATTATTGTTCATGCAGTATTTTTCTTATGAATAAACGATTCAACTATTCAAAAATGGGAATATGGTATTTACAGGTTTTTTTTTGTTTTGTTTTGTTTTGCTGTGGATGATTTATGCCCCCCTTGTAGTGATCATAAGATGACATGGTATTATTGGAAGAATATATAAATAGGCTATTCCCATTTGAACTTCACAGAAACAACCAACAATCAAGAATTGGAACATTTTATAGCAATTGCAATAATTGGCTAACCCAAGGATTATAGTGGAAGGAAGGATACAACAGTTATAGCTTCTCTACCTCTACATCTAGATACCTAAATTTGCTTGCTACACTTTCAATGTTAAATTACCATTTAGTTCAACTCTAGAATAAGTGTCAAGCAATTATTATCTCTATTAACTAGATTTGCCCCCTCTCATTTTTCCATTTCTTGATTCATTGCAGTACTTAAAGTATCAGAACACAGCAGGCGATGGGAAGCCATTCCATAGTGCAAGATACTACATTTCAACCAAGGATTACTAAGTGTGGTTGAAGTCGTTTGTAAGAGGGCTCCCACCTTCTTAACTTTCTAGAAGGTCTTAAAGAGCTGGCCCTTCTCCCATGTGCTGGGATGCATTGAGCTTCAAGGTGGTAGTTTTGGCTGCATCAAAAGCGATTGGTTGTGGTATCAGATAATTTTGCTTTCCTTCTTCTGTTTTCTGCTTTTGTGACATTTGGTTTTAGACAACTGTTGTGAGCCATCTAGAATTGTGTTTCATAAGAAAATATGTATTTTTTCATCATTGTAGTGTATATCAAATACATTATCTATGACCAATTTAAAACAACTTCAATAGTTGTTTCTTTGTTCTGACACATATTTCTTCCAGCATTTGCAATATGTTCTATAGTTTAAATGTAGTTTGAATTAAACCCATTTAATTTTATATATTTTTGTAAAACTAAGCTCTTCTTGTCTGGAATCAAAATCTATTTTATTTTTAATTTTTAAAAGAGATAATTCTTGTTCATGAGTTTGTATTCTAATTAACCCTTCTTATCCAAATCTTTTGCTATCAGTTATTGAATAGAAATAAGACCAAATAGCTAATACATAAACATGTACATTATTATGAAAGCAGCCGGTGAATATAGGTTATGCTGATATGAGCAGCCAAAATAGAAATCTGCCTGAAAAAAAGTCAGTTCAAAAAAGCATTAATTCATTGTCCCTTTTATAATGTTAAGTGCTTTGGATATCTAATTATTCATTTAATAGCTTAATTGGGCTTTCACAACTAAATTCATAAATTCATTCATTCATTCATTCATTCATTCATTCATTCATTCATTCATTCATTCGGTTGGTTGATTGGTTGGTTAAGGCCATCAAACTCCCATAAGATTCTGGGTGGCTTACAATATGTCCAATACATAGGCTAGAAATGGAACCTAAAAAACATGTGGTAGTTTACTACACAGTAATCTCTGAACTCAACTGATGTTTCAGACAAAATGATATAATTCTTTTTCTTTGTAGAACATCTGGAGTGCTAAATTGCTAGAGCATATGACAGATTTCATTCTGATCCAGATGCTTGCTTTAGATATGGCTTTACTTCTAGTTACCCATTGAGAAATACTAATGCTGTACTACAGTTACACCAGATTTTCACTAGCTTGTTTCATGTTTAAGAGTTCTTTGAAGTGGTCACATCCTTCCAATGATTAAGTAATGATCGCCAATCGGATTAAAAACAAGGAGAGACATTTCCATGACAGGAAGAGTCCTGAAATTTCTAGAAATGCAAGAGCTAAAAAAAGAGTATAAAAAAAGAAACAATTTTGAACCTTAGAATTTAGAGATAAGAACTGAGTTGTAACTGGACAAGAAAAACAGAACAATTGGAGAAAGAGAAGAATGCCTTATGTAGAAGAAACTAGGAGTCCACCAAAAATTTGGAGAAAAGCACTCTTTCTGGGGAGGTTTTGTGCAAGGTATCATCTGAAGTTGTAGAATTATATTTTTCAAAGTTAATTATAGCTTTCAGTGTTTTTTTAAAATATTACTTCAAGTTACAAAACATGTTCATCCTATGACTTAGATTACATTGTACATTTGTATAATTACAGATTATATTTTATATTATTTTGCAAAATATAATGCCTAGAGGCCTATTAATCAACCTCTTTATCAAAGTGCAAGGTGTGTCTAGCTTTTGTCAGTACAGTTTCAACTGCTTCAGGACACCTGATTACTTATTGAGTGGGCAAAGTGCCTTTTGGTAGCCCGTGTATTGGGCTACATTTAAAATTGTGCCCTGTGAGGAAGGCTGTGCAAAGCTTTGAAATGATGCTTTGTATCAACACAACTTCAAGAGAAGCACTTTAAATCTGGGTTTGCCAAGCAGAGTAGCTTCCTAATTCCAAACAGCCAAGCTTTTTTTAAAATCTGTTGCTTTGTTGGTTATCATTTTTGGCATCACTTCCAGTAGCCAGAAAATGCTTAAGTGCATGTATTATGCAAGTTCAAAAGCCTCTCCTGGTGATTTCCTGTGACCTACTAGAGGTGCCAGAGGAGACTCCAGACGTGATACTAAGAGCTTCAGTGATGCAGATTGATTCATCCATTTCATAAAGACGTCATAGAGGCAAAGTGTGACCCTCTCCAAAAGGCTGCCCTAATTTAGGTGCCAGGGGGCCTATACATTCCACAAACAGCTAAATTTCACTGTTTATGACAATAATAATAATAATAATAATAATAATAATAATAATAATAATAATAATAATAATAATAATAATAATTTTATTTCTATACCGCCCTTCTCCCGAAGGACTCAGGGCGGTGTACAGCCAATTTAAAAACACAAGACACAACAATAATTAAAAATTAAAATAATTAAATAGATTTGGCCGATTTAAAACCCCAAAAATTAAAATTAAAATACAATGGTGATCAGATTTGCTACTTGAGCAAATTATTCATTGGAGAGAAAGCAAGAGTCACTGAACTGCTTCATTCAATGCTAGCAGGCTCTACCCTTACACTGTTCCTCAGAGAACCAACGGAATGTTGGTTAGATTCTCTTTTGTTAGACTTGATCTTCCAACCATAAGAATGTGCCTTTGATTTGAGATATCTCCCAGTAATTTCAAAAATGGGGGTGGGGTGGGAGGGGGTGGCGGCCAGTATCAAATCATGCTCTCTCCCAACTGAAAATGACTTTGGCAGCACAACCTACCTCCTGGGGTAGAAATAATGGAGCAGTTTGTAGCAAGAGTGGAAATGCAGCCAAGAGAGAGAAGGAGAAGGGGAAAAAAAACACTTGTAAGCAAAATATGCTAGAAAGATACTGGTTAACCCAATTAGAGAAACATTCTCCTTTCCTACTCTCTTTTCTTCCCTCTTTCTTCTTCACTATATGCAAATAATTCCACTTCACTCCTGCTCCAGTTTATCTTTTGCATCTACATGCGTTTTTGTCCATTTTCCAACTGCTGCAATCTGATTACCCAACCAGTAATGCTTTTAAGAGATGGGCCAATGTTCAATAGAAAAAAAAAAAAACCTTCACCACACCATGGCTTATAACAAATACAATTGGGGGAAACAGAGACATTTTAAAGCAGTAAACCACTAACACGCACTACGGTCATGTTAGCTACTGAGAATTCCCCTTTCTCTAATAAGCAGCTGCAAAGGACTAATAGGGAAATAGTCTCTTCTCCATCTCCTTTTTTTGCTAAAAAAGACAAAGCAAGGCAAAAACAATAAAGCAGAGTTTTACTATATGCTAGTACATGGGGTTTTTTTGAGGAGGGGGAACGAGGACATTAGGAGCAAACTGGCTCTGCAATGGATTGAGAAGGGTTTATTATTCTGAGCAGCACTCAATCAACTGTGGCCCCCATGAACAGAGAGTAATGTTGGCGAATCATCCTGGGGTTTTTTTTTTCTGTGTGTGAGTGGTATCCATCTGTCAGCTGTCACTGCTAGTGAGAGATATACAGAGCTGTCACTTCTCGTCAGCCAGCATTTGTGAGGCCTTGTTGCAGCTGCTACACAAGGCATACTGTCCTTATTGAAGGCCGGCGCGGAGTCTGCGAGTGGGATTATTCTGGGTAGGGTGAAAGAGAGATGTCAGGACTACTCTAAGAGAATAGTTCTGACCCCCCAGAAAGACTTTTTTTTTCCTCCAAAAAAATAAAAATAAGAACGAAGAGGCTGAGATTGATTTGGGTTGTGTTTTTACGACTGCTAAAAGAAAGATTGGAAACCGAGCTGGCGAAAGATCTCCCTTTTACCATGATGTTACATGGGAGCTGTTCTAATGAATGATATCTGTATAATCCTAAAATACAAAACAAAAAAAGGATTTCTGCTCTGGGAACGGAGATAAGACAAATATGAAGAAATAGTAAATTAAAAGAAGAATGAACTTGCTTAATTCAACTCCGGACAGCTAATCCGAGCCCAATTTCTTCACATAGTTTAGGAAATACATAATGTGGATGTAACAAGGATAATTACCTTGTTCTCATGATAGTAGCATGAAAAATACTCCCTTTTCTATTGCTATGCTCCTAAAATTAAAAAAAAAAAGAGGAGATAATTACATTTCCACTCTGTCTATCCCAAAATAAAATGCATTTGTATTTGTAAACAATGCCTATGTGAAGGTTTTGTAAAGATGTCCCCTAAGGGAATGTTTAACAGGGGCTTGAGTAAAGCCTGTGTGATTATGGTCTGCTTTTAAAAATATGAGTATTTCTTCAATGCCCATTTTTCAATATAAGCAACTAAGCAAATTTCCCAAAGAGCCTTGGTAGTACAGGGGTTTAAGGCACCCTGTTATTAAGCTGGTTATTAAGACCAGCTGCCTGCAATTACTGCAGGGTTCGAATCTCGCCAAGGCTCAAGGTTGACTCAGCCTTCCATCCTTTCTAAGGTAGGTAAAATGAGGACCCAGTTTGTGGGGGCAATAAGCTGACTTTGTATAAATATACAAAAGTATGAAGGCTATTGCTTAACGCATTGTAAGCCGCCCTGAGTCTTCGGAGAAGGGCGGCATATAAATCAAATTAAAAAAAAAATAGATACAAACAAAACATTTATTTATTTTTTTTAAATGCATGACCCCACTAGGACCTAACCCTTCTACAATGAAAGCTAACACTCAAGCTAAAACAAAAGTGAACATTACACAAAGACAATAAAATCAGGATATATCAGGATATTTTAACAGTCACCATAAAAGTAACACTTATACAAATATGAAACCTTACATTTACAACCTAACACCTAGCTATGTGCCGATAGTAATAAGATTTGCACCAAGGTAAAACTACCATCTAATTTTACTCACCCCCATTCTCAATGTTTACTCACAGTTGCTTCCACCAATCAATGTAGATTATGAGGAAGATAAATTTTCACACCTCTCTTAAATGCATGGAAAGATGTGTGATACTGGATAGAAAAGGAAGACATATCCAAACAATTAGCAGCAGATAAAATATCTTTTTAAAATGTGCAACCATACTCTGGGATTTTTTTTTTATCATATCATAAACATATATGACCATAGCCTATAATTAAAACTCAGTATCAGACCATTTTAGAGGTTGCCATAATATTTATAGAGAATAGAGTAGAGTAGAGTAAAGTAGGGTAGGGTAGGGTAGGGTAGAATATTAGAATAGAAATTAGAATAGAAATTAGAATTAGAATATTTCTAATGCACTTACATCAGGGTTGAAATGCTACCGGTTTGCTCCAGTTCGGGCAAACCGGTAGTGATAAAAACTACCGGTTTGGGCAAACCGGTAGTAAAAAAAAGCTACTGGTTCAGTTGAACCGGTAGTTTTAAAAGCTACCAGTTCAATCGAACCAGTAGTTAGCTACCAGTTCAATTGAACTGATAGTTAAAAAAAGCTACCTCTCCTCTGAACTGGTATTTCTGACGATCAGCTGTGCCGTTGGGTTTAGCTTTGCTAGAAAGCAGGAAATCCTGAATTCTAGAGAAGCTAAATCACGCGGCACAGCTGATTCCCTCCCTCACTGTTCTACTTACCTTCCCAAGCCTCCTTTTGGCATGCACTGTGCATGCATGCATACAGCATGTGCTTGGCATGCAGTGCGCATGTGTGGCCAGCAAACCGGTAGCAAACCGGTTCAGATTTCACCACTGACTTACATCCTAAAAACGTAGGATCACAGGCTTTCTTTGGTAAAGAAATTTCAACCTTGTTGGCATGCTAGAGCAACATTTCAACATCACGTTTGATTAGGATAAGAAAGCAGATTTCCTTTGGAGGAACAGCTGAGCTAAACTTAATCAGCTCACCTTCTCAAAACTCATAGAAACTGTAGACCAGGGGTGTCAAACTTGATTTCATTGAGATTGCATCATGGTTGTGTTTGGCCTTGGGGGGCTGGGGTGGGCGTAGTCAGAGTGGGTATGGCCAGTTCAACATCACTCGTGTTGGGAGTGCCTTTGGTGGCCTAGACACTCTGCCAGCAAAAACGGGCTCCCAAGCTCCATTTTCACCTGCAACCCTCTGCCAGCGAAAACAAAGCTTGGGAGGGCCACCTCTGTCCCTTGGGAGCTCAGTTTTCAGCTGCAACAGCCTCCTGCAACCCTCTCCCAGTGAAAACAGGAGCTCACAAGGTCCGTCTGCAGCCCTTGCGAACTCCATTTTCACTGGCAGAGGCACCACCGACCGGTTCTTTGCTGTTTCCAGGGTGGCCCCACGGGCCAGATCTAAACACCCCACAGGCCACATCCAGCCTCCGGGCCTTGAGTTTGACACCCCTGCTCTAGACTATTGTGGAAACTGAAGGAATTAATCCCATTCCCAGATTGGCGTCCCTCTGGATGTCCCTCTAGAAAAGGATCCTGAATATGAAAGCATTGGCTATATTGTAAAAGAAGAAAAGATGACCTCAGGTAACCATATAGGTGGAGACTGATTGTTGACAATGTTAAATTCTAAAGCCTTACAATGACTAAATAATTTAAAAACCATTAAATTTACTTTCCAATAAATCTGAAGATGAGTTTTCTCTCAGAGAAACAGCTGGTGTTGGAAGAGGTTTTGTAGTGCTTTCTTTGAACTGAGGGGACATGAATTTTAGCTGAGTGATAGTTAAGTCAGGTGAGCTGAATTTCCTTTCTTTTATTTTGTTTTTCCATAACATGTATTCTGATTTGGAACACTTACGAGACCAGAGGTATTCAGCCGGTTCGTACCAGTTTGGGCAAACCGGTAGCAGTGACTGCAGGTGGTCTGCCCACTCGTCCGGACATAATGCCGTCCTATTTAGCCACATTTTTGAAGTTGGGCGCATGCACAGAAGGCATGCATGTGAGCAAACTGCATGTGCAGAAGGCCACATGTGTATGAAGCAAGCATGCACACACGTGGCAAACCGGTAGTAAGAATATGTGGAACCCACCGCTGGCTTCAGGGGAAATCAGAGTTTAGAGGGTTGCCGAAGATAAGACCACTTCCTGGAAGTGATTGCTGTAAAGGAAAACATTTAGAAAAACTAGATCCAAAGGCAATATTTCAGGGACATTCAGTATATTCCATCATTTCTATTAATCTCAGCAGCACCTTTTCATTCCTAGCTTCATAAATTATCCCGGCATGCCACCCCTCCTTCTAAATTATTCAAAAAATTCAAATCTTTGCAAGGGTGGGAGGTGGCACGATGAGTCTACGTAGCCTAGAGGCACCCTATATACTCTGGAGCTGGCACTGATTCTAGGCATGCTTTTGCCTTCCATCCATCCTTACCTTCTGTCTCCTGCTTGTCTGTCTTCGGTATTTATTTTCCCTAAAATATATCATTCCTCCTCACAGCTCTTTTAGAGAAGGAGCTGGGAATGGAGTCGTGGTACCTTTCATTTGCAGGGAAGAGCCAAATTATGTTTACGGAAAGTAACTGCCAGCAATGTTCTTGGCAGCAGAAAGAAGTGTAAGTCCTCAAAGGACACCATTCTGAGGAAAGGATGGTGTAACATAAAATAGCAAAAAAATTGCACCTCAGATTCTGCTTTGAAAGGAATTGGAAGCTTCTGTTAGAATTCCAACCCACTGCTGGAAAAATAGATGAGAACTGAAGAGAAGGAGAAGGTTGGGATTATCCATTGTAGGAGAGAGCCGAATATTCTTTTCTCTAACATTTAAAATACTGAGCATCTTCACACCATCACAGGCATCTTCAGAGAAGTCTGGCCTTTCCTGCTGTGCTTTCTGAATTGAGTATGTGATTACAATGTGGTCTTGCCAATGTTTCTCAAAGGAGAAATTCCATGAAAAGAGACCCCCAGATCAGAAATCAACCTGAATATCCCAAAGCCAAAAGTTTGAACAGTGTATATTTTATCTAATATACACACACACCCAAAAAACCCCATGGTTTCCCAAAGTGACTAAAATTAATATTTTTTAAACAAATTAAACTGAAACCAGCAACTTAAAATAAACCTTAAACAGCTAAAAATACACAAGCTATAAAACAATAAAGTACAGGTAGTCCTTGACTTATAACAGTTCATTTAGAGACCATTCAAAGTTACAATGGCACTGAAAAAAAGTAACTTATAACTGTTTTTCAGACTTATGACCATTGCAGCATCCCTGTGGTCATGTGATCAAAATTCAGACGCTTGGCAAATGACTCATATTTATGATGGTTGCAATGTCCCGGGGTTATGTGATCTCCTTTTGCGGCCTTTGGACAAGCAAAGTCAATGGGGAAGCCAGATTTACTTCCGTGTTACTAATTTAACAATTGCACTGATTCACTTAACAAGTATGGCAAGAAAGGTCATAAAATGGGTCAAAACCCATTTAACAAATTTCTCGCTTAGCCACAGAAATTTTGGACTTAATTGTGTTAGTAAGTTGAGGACTACTTGTAAAAATTCAGTTATAGAGATGACCAGAACACAGTAAAACAAAAAAACAGAAAATAAAACAGCAAAATTAAGATTTTTTAAAAAAATCCTACATTACAATGAAAATAGAGAAATAAAGTATTTATGCTACCTTTTATTGCTACATTCAAGATAATGTATAAATAAAGCAATCAAAATTATTACAACTATGTCATAATTTAGGGTGAAATAATAATAATAATTGGATGGTTGCAATCTCACTTTGGTAGCGAAGCAGTGATCCCCAGTACAGAGATATCCTCCTAATCATTGCCTGGTTTACATCTGGAAAGATCTTCTTCAGCTCCATTTCCATGCAAATTCATGACTTCTTAATTGCAATAATCTTATTATAGTTGAAGTAATTGAAACCTTCCTGAGTTGTTTAGAACTTTAAAGGACAATGAGATTCTATATTCTGAATTATGATGGTAGAATAAGGTGATGCCCAAATGGATCAGAAAGGAGGGAGATGTCATGTTTTTTCTAGTCGAAAGTTAAAGCTGTACACCAAAACTTCAAGGCCCTAGGAATAAATCCTTCAGATTGACCCCTTTGGTGGTTGTACGGCACGATGGCCTCAGTCCACCAAAGGGTAATTGACAGAATTACGACAGATGGCCTTATAAACACCAGTCTTTCCTGGGGGAGGACAAGAAAAATGTGCTGCTTCAGAGATTTGGGACTCTGATAAGAGTTATCATGATTAAGAAGGCCAGAAGCCTGGGGATCTTTATAAACTTAGTTATTCTCTGAGATGGGAAGTGACAAGCCTGAAGTAAATTGGGAGGTGAAACTTGTTTACAGCCACTTGCTGCCGAACGTGCTATTTTGTTGGATATAAAGACCCCATAGATTTTTTACAGAAAGAAAGAATCAGAAAAAGGTGTTAAAAAACTCAAGTGTTCTTAACGTTTCTGTCTAGATATCCACAAATTGTCTACAGGGCTTCTGTCAAGCCATGGAAAACATGGCTCATTGAGAGACATTTCTTATATAGATCATTGTAAGAATATTGCCCCCCCCCTCATTTTCGGTATCTTATGTGGACTGTTGAATGTGCCCTTCCATCCATTTTTGTACCTGATGTAAAAATGGCTCTCCTATGTACATCTGCTTTGTGCAGGAACACAGCCTGACTTCAGACCAGGAAAATGTAAAAGACAGGCAAATGGACAGATAGGCAGGCAGGCAGGCAGGCAGGCAGGCAGACAGACAGAAAAGCACATCCCTTCTGTTGGGTTTTAGCTGTCTGGAGCTCTGTTTGGCTGGTTAGTAAACAGCAGTGGATGTTTGCATTGCCTTGTCTAGCTCCACTCTTTTAATTAATAAGCAATGTGTGAATGACAACAGAAAAAAAGTGTGCGGGAAAGGAGCAGTTAATTTATACAAGGACTCTCTCCTCTCCCAGTCTTCCACCTACTTTGAGGCCTACCCCTGTGCTGTGTTTTCTTAGCAAGGAAGAGTATGTGCTGATACGGCTGTCTTGAAATAAACCAGGCCAGAAGAAAACAGGAACACACACCAGAGTACCAAAAGAAACATAATGATTATAATCCATAATACATCATGGTATTCAGTATGACACTAAAGTAAGGCAGAAAGGAAACAGGCTTCTATCTAATGAGTCATTTGGAATGTAAGTCATATAGCAGGTGTGTATGTGCATCTGTATGTGTGTGAGGGTCTGCTTGTGTGTTCTGTGATTGATTCTGGTTTTGGATGAGAATACAAATGCTGGGACCTCTCAAGAACAGCAGCTAACAAAGAGCTGAGTCTTAACTCCCAATATCCCCTTCACCTCCTCTGGTGCCTCTGATAGTTCTTTGTGGCCAGTTCTGTCTTCAGGTTCCAGGAAAGGTGATAAGCGGGTCAGCAACTTTGGGAAAAGCCAGTTCATCATCAAAGATTGGTGAGCAGGGAATTTTCTGTGTGTCCTTCCTGGGGAGGGTTATCCTCCATGCTGACAAAGGAGGAAGCCTTGATGAAGAGAAAGAGGAACTCTGTAGGCACTCTGCCAACACACCTCATATTTCTTCTGTAACCTGGTGCCTTCCACTTATGTTGGGAAACACATGTCTTTAACTCCTACTAGAATCAATGGTACTTAGTTTCATACAAATATCATACAATTAGGTAATGTGATGATTATCAGTACAGTATCATAAGAAATAACTGAAGCAAACAAAAAAAAATGTAGGTTTCAGGTCCTTTAATTATTCTAGGTTTTAATAAGTGGTAAAGCTTTCAAAAGGAAGTCAATATATTTTGTCAGATTAAGAGAAGTTCTGGAAAGTTGTTTTTATAACATTCTGTTTTCCCCAAGTCCTTCTGTATTTAATAATGTTATCTGTGTTACAAAATACATTTGGTATATTGATAAAACTTTTCATATGTACTGTAGAGTAGTTTTATAATGAAATAAAATGACAGGAAGAAATAGATAATAAATGGTTTAAAAGAAATAAAATTTGTGTATCCAAGAATTATGGGTCAGAGGAAACTAATGTGAGCTGTATTGGTTCAAATTACCTGTATTTAGCTTCATTTCTTTGAAAATTACTTCTGAGTCAATTATATGTGTGTGGTCACTGAAAGGAAAATAACTATGAATGGGTAGTTGATATGGAACACTATTTCTAGAAACATATTTCTAGGCCGTAATATTTTTGTTTAACAATATTTCTGAATGTTGCATCAATCATATTAAAATTCTCCAGTATCACTCCTTAGTTTATTTATTTATTAGTTCAATTTATATTCTGCCCTTCTCCGAAGACTCAGGGTGGCTTACAATGTACTTATAGCAATAGCCTTCATTCTTTTGTATATACCTGCTTATTAGGGCTTTTGCCCCCCGCCCCCCCATAAGCGGTGTTTCTACAAAGTCAGCTTACTGCCCCCGCAATCCGGGTCCTCAATTTACCTACCTCAGAAGGATGGAAGGCTGAGTCAACCTTGAGCCTGGTGAGATTTGAACTCACACTAATTGCAGGTAGCTGGAAGCTAAGTGCTACATAACAGCACTTAGTCCTAAATTTGCACTCAGCACTTAGTTCTAAGTTACTGAGTTATAACATTTGCCTTTGTAATCCTACTAACTGAACCTTTATTCATTTAGTATGGTTGATTATGTATATCACCACCATTCAGAGTTTCAAGACATTAGAGGCACAGTTAAAAACAAACACACCAACAATAGAGCAACCTTATAGGTTTATTATTGTATTATGGGATGATGGTGATGATGATAGTTTTAAGGGCTACAATATTCTATTGACATTGCTTGAGGGAGAGACATGAGATAATGCTAAGACTGGCCCTGTTCTCATCTTGTCCTTGTCATCTACAATGATATTAGCAGCAATGGTACCTCAAAACACAAAGCTGTTACAACTAGAGATACAAAAATGTACTTGACACTCTGTTATGTTCCCTGACCTGACTGTGAGAACCAGTCTATAATGACTCCTCTGCACTGATAAAGGAGTAACTTAAGGATCATTAACCTGTGAAGTTTAGATCCTATTCCTCATTCATTTCTGGATTGTTTAATAAATCAATATTAAATAACATCAACTGCTACTTCATGAAAAGAAGCATCACAGCCTATTGCTAACCTGTCTTGGACTTTATGGACAGATCCATGTCATTTTGTAAGCAACAATAAGTAATTTGTTTATTTTTGCTTTTTTTCTGGGATATTTTTTGTCCCAATTTCTTAGCCCTAGGTAGTACAGTATCAGTATAATTTCCCATTAGTCTTCTAAGTACTAACCTGCACAGCTCTTTTTGAGGTCAACTAAAGTCGGAGACTCAGGGCGGCACTGTAAGCCGCCCTGAGTCTCCGGAGAAGGGCGGCATATAAATAAATAAATAAAAAAAAGTCAGCCATGCTCAGTAACCTGCTTTTAGAAACCTAATATCCAGAATCATCATATTTTCTTCAGGAAAAATAATTCTTTTACTCCCTACCATTTTACTCTTAATTGTGTTGTTAGGATAGAAAAAGTACCCTACTTTACATATTCAAAGACATAAACTTTATTAGGAAGAAAACACAGCTAGGAGTGACAAAAGTTTTAAAATGCCATACCCATCTTTAGTTACTAATAAAAGAATACTAAATAAGCTTGAGCAGGAGAAGTTAGTTGGAGGTTTACCTGTTCCTACCTATAATATAAGCCCAATTACAAACTCATTTAAGAGAAATCCTCTTTATGTCCTAACTCAGGGGTGGGCAAATGTGGCCCCGGAGACTCAGGGCGGCTTACAATGTGTTAAGCAATAGCCTTCATACTTTTGTATATTTATACAAAGTCAATTGCCCACACAGTCTGGGTCCTCATTTTACCTACCTTGGATTAGATGCATAATTACTACAGACAAAAAAGGATTGTCTCTGTGGCCACATTAAATTATCAAACTCTTTGTCACAAGAGATTTGTTTGCATCCAGTATGTTGACTTTATGATTACTTTTAGTCAATATTTTCACCAGTAGAGGACAGCTTTAATTTTTAGAATTCTTGGAATTTTCCTGAAAGTGCCTATTAAAAACTTGGGAGAAATTGGGCAAATGGCTTTCAGGATAAGCAAATCTACATTTTTCCTACTTTTCTTGCTGTGTCAAGCCATCTTTGTATGTGTATAGTTATTAATAAATTTTTTCATACTGTTAACCAAAGGCTTTGTTACAGTTATCTGGCAATGTCTCATAGTTAGCATAACTTTGATATTTGCACTATCTTCTTTCTCTTTGGAAGCTGTGCCAAGTAGACATGATCCCATGTCAGACATTCCCTGCATAGTGACCTCTATCCTGGCCCTTCTTCAGTGATATGTCATCACCTAGGACCACATATATCTTCAACCAGTCTAAGTTCAACTTTGCTTACTGTCCTTTCCCCATCCTTCTTTTTCAGGCTAACTCTCTTCCTACTACTTTCTTACTTATTTCAACCTCTTACTCCCACTCATGTGATACTCTGTGTATGCAAAAAAGAATACCTTTTTATTTCTTCCAGCTGTTTTGCAGCCTCATGTTATCAAGTGCAAGTACAGTCTGTACTTCTGCAAGATCATATGACAGGATAGTAGACAGTGTTTATCTGGTCCGTGGTGTTCTCATAGACAAATCATTGAAATGGCTTTTGCAAATGGTCCAGCTTGCACATTTTACTTTCATACAGGGTTTTGGAACAATCATGTTGCTTTGCATTCAGCATAGTTTTGCATCAGACTGGTAAACTGCTCAGAAAGGATCTACAAGGAACTTACTCTGTCTAGCAATTCTCTCAGGTTCCTAACACATAGTCTGAGAAAAACCCTATCTAGGTTCCTTCCTTCCTGTCTTTCTTCTTTCTTTCCTTCCTTCCCTCCTCTGAATAATTTGGGGATAAATCTTTCAGAAACAATGTGTAAAAACAAAGAGGTTAAGGAACCAATTTATACAGTAGGCTTTGCAATGAAACTAACCTTCCTTTTGCATTAATGTTGGACAATCGGGTCCCTGAAAGGTTTTCTAGTTATTCTTGTTCTCTTATATGGACTATAAATAATAGAGCAAGAACATTAAATATTCCCTAATAGATAGAGATGGGTCTGATCTTGATCTCAATCAAGTCAAATTAGACTTACAGTCCAAGTGTACGTGTTGCGTCCGGACGCCACACACGTGACGAGGACAGAGCAGCAGATTGGCTCGATCGATGTCTGCCAGCCAGCGGGAAATGGGCACGTCCTGATTGGCCCAGCCACTGATAGCTCTGCATATTTAAGAGCTGTCAGTGCCTCAGAAGCGGCCCGCTCTCCGAGGTCCTCAGCACCGAGCGGGTCTAATGTTAACTGTTGTTGTTAATAAAACGTTATACTTACTTCGCCTCGCCTCCGTTTTCATATCTTGTTCTCAGAACAGAACAGTACGTAGTATGTTTCAGTTTGAAGTAAGGAAAATAAAATTCCTGGTGGTTTCTAACAGGTCCTAAATCTTTATCAAAATGCTTTTGTTGGGATAAGTATATTCACATCAGAGTAAAAGTACTGAATATGAGTGTCAGGATTTTTAGAATGGATCCCTGTCACTTCCAAACTTATTAATTTTGAGAAAGTATCACTTTGTGGATTTATTTTAGACAAATGTGTTCAGGATTACTTTGAGCAGTGCATAGTGTGGCTTCTGAAGCTGGTGAACTGTTGCAATTGTTTAGTCTTGCTTCAATGCTGCCAATGGGAAAATGTCCTTAATGATACCTGAGCATAATAGGTACCTTATGAGGTGCTGCACAGGTGTAATAACATCCACAGTTTATTTCTCCAAACAACTTGATCTTAAGGATTCCACATATCAAACAGTTCTCTTCTATCTACTCTCTAATGCAATTGCCTTGCATTGTCTAATGTGCAGGTCCAATTAAATTTATTTGATTATGATGCAAAATGTGGGATCTATGGCCATCACTCCTCTGCTAAAACCTCCACGTTCATCAAGTTGGAAGAGGAATTATCAGTGGCAGAGATATGATTATGTTTATATTGGCAAGTTGGACTTACATGATTTTATACATATAATTATGTACCATACATGCTTTGATATGTGCTATTCTATCTCCTTTTATTGTAAACCTTGGTGAAATAAAGACTAGCAGTGATGCTGTTTAAATAATAATTATTTTTTAAAAAAACCCAGAAATCTTGGTATAGGACTATGTTTAAGGTCCTGCTGGTTTTTTTGCCCTGATACCATGACTCTTGGCAAGTATCCCTGCAAGCATTTTTAAAAATGAAGCTTTCCAATTGCCATTCTTATAAAAAAAAAGAATAATTTTATCTGTAATAATTTCCCATCCGTGGCTGGAGAGAGTTCAGCTTTACCTGCTTCTGGTACAAGCAATGATCGAGAGACACCATTTGTCTTTTGTGTTTGAAACTGACGGGAGGAGGGAAAGGGGTCCATAAATACAGCCGATCAGGAGTATTTTATCTTTTACTGCTGCACCGAGCAACCCCACCTGTAACAAAGTAAGAGAATGCAAGGTGAACAAAGATTTAGGAAAAAATGGGGCAGAATCCATTTTTCATGCTGAATACCACCTCTGCCTCTGATACTGCAGTACAGTACTTTCAGCTTTCAAAGCCATTATTCAAGGGTTAAATGTCATTCAAATCACGCTCATTATGAACTGCTCTGCAGTGTGGGTGGGTAGCTCTATTTCCTTATGCATTTCAAATTGAGTTGAGCTGGCCCGAAGATGACCTGTCACACAATTTTTTAAAATTATCTCTTATGCGACGCACCGCTCTGGTTGTTTTGGAGATGCTCTAAATAAAAATAATGGACTGTCTTTTAATAAGTCTCATTGTGAGGATTCCACATATCAAACAATGCCGTGCAGCTCGGAGGCAGGCAACGGGCATGTGTGATCTCGCTGGAAGAGAGACAAATGGTGATAGGAGCAACTCCATCTAGGGACTGCTGACAAGAAAATGGCATTTGCAAACTGACACATCTGTCAGGGTGGAGAATATTGGCACCTGTCATGCAATTTCAGTCATGACTTTTAATAAAGCTGCTTTCCCTTAGGTAAAATTGGAACTTGACTATAATATTAGCTGCAAGCACGTCTTGTTTTCCTCTTCAGAGATCTTTTGTACGTGAGCCGTTTCAAATGAATCTTAAAGCTGAAGTAATAATGTTTGCTACTTATTTTTTCCTCTCCTTTCTTTCAAAGCCTAGCTTTGAAAGAGATGTTCATCTGACAACATTCTTCCCTGCTTTTTTAAAAAAAGTCCCCAAATCTATTTCCTTCATCTACTAAAACCAGATTTTTGAAAATGTATGTTGATTTGCCACCAGTCACTCTTTGTCTTTCTTTTTTTCCCTCAGCCTTACTCTTTTCTTTCAGCTGGGCTGTTGTTGGAGTGAATTTTGCCTGGGGAAGTATGTATATCAGAAAAACTGGGTTGGGATTTGTTGGCTGTCAGTCAATAAATCAGTCAGAGTTTAATTACCAGGCATGTGACGGGAAGCGGTGACAGGCACAGACTCTGTTGAATAGTATTTCTTAGGGGCAGCCTCTACCAAAAGCTAAAGATTTTGCCGCACCACATGTGTGTTTGTATCGGATGTAACAACATCGACTTTGACGAAACTCAAAAAAAGAAAAATTGAGGAATCCTAAAACTGGTTCTTAAATACAATAAAAAAAAGTTTTGGGAGATGAGAGAAAGAGAAACATTCTCCCTATTTTACTTGATATATGCCAGCATGTTACAGTATTATTTAATGCTTGAATTGTGTGTGTGTGTGTGTGTGTGTGTGTGTGTGTGTGTGTGTGTGTGTGAAAATGCATTAGTTTACTTACATTTTCCAAATAGTTCATCACTCTCTTTATAGAACAGGATTTTAAGAACAGACTGTAGAAACAAAGAAAAACTATTCAAAGAAATGAGAAGAGAATGGTATGGTATGGTCACAAAAGCATTCTTAAAAATACGACCTAAATGTTAAATTATGTCTGAAGTAAAATATAACCTTCTCCATACTTAACTTAATAATAAGCCTTTTTTAAAAAAAGTGGGTTATTTTTTTTAAAACTATAAATCATGCAAAATCCCTGTCCCCCGCATCCAATTGCAAAGGTAGCTTGACACAGTTGTCTTTTTTGACGAGTGATAAGACGTGTCATATCCTTCCTGTCATGTGCCATGAAACATTATGTGGAGATATTACATGACAGTTTGAGTGAAAAGATACTCTACATTTCTTTTAACTGCTTTCCTGCAAGGTGTCTGTGTGTGTTTCAGAGATATTTTTTTTGTTCACTTTAGGGAATTATGGGTAACAGATAAAAGAAACTCTGAGGTAACTTGTGGTAGCACAACCCTTGTCTGGAAGGGTTGGAAATCAGAAGCATTTGCATCAGAAGAAAGATTGTGGGTTGCAGGATCAGGAAAGTCAGTTGCAAAATCATTTAATTTATGCATAAGAAAGAAAAAAGGAAATAAAGGTAGGGATGCTGTAATGCCCAGTAAATATTCCCTTGTCTAACATGAGCTTTTTAGCAAGCCATCTTAGTTTATTAAAAAAAAAAAAAAACCTCTAGTATAACCTCTCTTGTTTCCCCCACTCCATTGCAATAGATATGCTCTTCTCTCTTTAGGAAGAACAATTGTGTAATTGTCCAGCTGAAATAAAAATCCTCCTATGTCCAGTCCCATAGTGCCATAGTCACCTGGAATGAGATGGTAGACCTTCTTGAATGTGTTCAAGCAAAAGGTACACAGCTTTCTGTTACAAGCTCTCTTGTAATTTTTGAATTGCTGCATTTAAAAGAGGTTGCAGTTGGTCACTTGAATGGCCTTTCCAGTTCTGTCACCCTACAATGAAAGAATCAACTGAGCAATGGAAAGAAGAGATCTGGCTATAAATGGTAATATAGGGTGGCAGCAATGGCTTCCTATACATTTTCCTTCATACTTTTACTAGACATGAGAAATATCTCCTGTAACATTTACAGAATATAGAATAGCAGAGTTGGAAGGGACTTTGGAGGTCTAGAAGACCTTGGAAGTCTTCTAGTCCAGGGGTGTCCAACCTTGGCAACTTTAAGACTTGTGGACTTCAACTTCCAGAATTCTGGGAGTTGAAGTCCACAAGTCTTAAAGTTGCCAAGGTTGGACACCCCTGTTCTAGTCCAACTCCCTGACCAAACAGGACACTCTTTACCATTCCAGACAAATGGCTGTCCAATCTCTTCTTAAAAACCTCAGTTATGGTGCACCCGCAACTTCTGAAGTCTGCAATTCTTTTCTTTTCCAATACTAGACAACCAAGCTCATCCAGTTGGTTCCTTTCACTTATAATGTGAATTAAACAACCATGAATTATTTTGTCATGAAAGACCACAGCCTGAACAGTGGAAAAACAGAGGACATTCTCTGTACCACAAAGTTCTACTAATCATTCCCACTAAAATGGGAATGGTTGCTTATATAACTGTTACCCTTACAAACTCACCTTTTTAATTGTAATGCTGGAGGATTCTAAAATACTGTATTTTCAGAAGTTATCTGCAGAAAATTAGTTGGAGATTTTAAAATGAAATTTTAACTGCTTTGCAGTTCCTGCTGTTGCAGAAATGTAGATATCTCCTTCAAGCAGGAGAGGTGAATTTCTTTTGTACAGAGAGGGGAAGTATCCCCATCTGTACTCTTGTCCTGAATTTGAGAGAGGTTGTTGGCAAGAAAGAATTCTAACCAAATTTCAAAAGTCGAGGACAATATTTTTGCAGAGGTAATAGCAGTTTGCAGCTACTAAAGAAGAAGAAGAACACACCATCTTTCGATGACACGCAAGAGAAAGCTTAGCTCATGAGACTTGCCACTGCTAATGAGTTGGCAAGAATCAAGGATGGAAAAAGAAGAAACACTTCAGCATTTTTAATTTATTCTGCAGTTGTGCTCTTGAAACAGAAAAATATATAACTTGGATATTACTTTGATACTGAGGTGGAAAAAACATTCCTCCCCCCCGGATGTTGTTGGCTACCCACCTTCATCAGACCTTCTTATCATGGCCGGTGGTGAGAAACCGTAAATTGAAGCCTGTCAAAATCTGAAGAATCTCTGATTTCTGATATCTACTTTAATTCACATTGCCAAGGCAGTGGTCCTGTAATTGTCACCAGCTTGGCTCATATAAATATTGCCAAAGCCAAGTGTGAGATGGGTGACAAAGTACTCAAGAAGGAAGAAAGTGCTACCACTGACAGAACTTCTGGGCATAAAAATGAACCCAATGCTGCTGTCTTTTAATGAATGTGCATCCCTTGCCTTCTGTGAACACCTTTGCTCTGCTTTGTATTAAGTGTTGAAACAGTGTTATATTGATAGAAAAACTCATTTGACAGATGCTATCTCAAACTGAAGGATGCACTCCAGTGCAGAGAAGACAATATTTCCAATATTAGTGTATATATATTCTTAAAATATATGGTCAGTCTTCCATATATTGAAAGTACTGATACAATGAGGTTAGAAAAGAATGCTTCCAGCTGGCATACAATTGTATTTGCAAAAGAGAAAAAAAGAGAGAGAGAGAGAGAGAGACAGACAGGGAGAGACGTGTTAGTGTGAAAGCTGGTTGAATGATAATGCCATCATTTTTAATGCCTGTTCCATAAAGACTCATCTTCACAACAGTAAGCAGTGCTTAGGGTACAGATTTAATTTCACAACATTCTCCAATTGCCCATTAAAAGTATGAGTGTACTCAGTCTTTTCTGTCCAACAATTTTAGCTTGTATTAGAGCTTTGAAGCAGGTTAAACCCATTCTTTAAAGAATAACTTCCCCATTATTTATTTTTAAAAATGTACCGGTAGTTGAAATTTCACTCTAGTATCATGGAATGTTATTGGGTTTTCCCACTGATTCATTTGACTTTGGCTGAATGGAAAACCAGCGAGGGCTGTACAAGCTGTTTAGCAACCCATTGCATCATGGCATCAGAACTTGGAAATCAGTTTGCTAAGTTGTTGCTCAAAGACATTGTGTCAAATATTAGAATTATTCATCCAGGTTCATTTGTTAATCACAATGAAAACTGCATGGCTGTCAATCAAAGCTGGACCAGGAAATAATCTGATTGTGATAATTTCCATACCAAGATCATATAACATCTGTTTCAAAATGAAAGAAAGACCTAATATGTGACAACTTGCATGTGTTGAGCCTGAGATTATCCAAGAAAGCCCATAGTTACCATGGAGGCATGAATTCCTGGATTCTGCTAGACCTAGCCCCTACCATATGGAGACTAAAGATCCCCAAGAAGTGAAGGGGTACAAATTTCCAGCCTGGTGATCAGATCTAGGAAGCCAGGAATATATTCAGATGAGCAGCAGGGTGGCCAAGATCACCTCTTGTTTATTTACGATAGTGGAGAATACCTGTAGCTTGGGTGGTGGATGAGGGTTGAGGTTCATTCTCCAACCTTGTGGGTTGGTTTCCAAATGTTTTATTACCAGGCTAGGTAACATCTTCAGCAGAATTTAGGGTTTGTTATTTATTCCTACAGCCCAATCTAAGCAGTCATGCTAATCACTTTGAAAACACTAACTCTGATCACAGACAATATGTCACGATTACCAACCTTCCTCCTCATTTTTGAGGCTACAGTATGTAGGACTTAAAACCTAGGGGCAGATTTATGATATTCTGATATTTCTTCCCATGTCCAGGGAAGTTTTTTTTTTTTTTTAAATTTGATTTATATGCCGCCCTTCTCCGGAGACTCAGGGCGGCTTACAATGCGTTAAGCAATAGCCTTCATACTTTTGTATATTTATACAAAGTCAGCTTATTGCCCCCACAAACTGGGTCCTCATTTCACCTACCTTAGAAAGGATGGAAGGCTGAGTCAACCTTGAGCCTTGGAGAGATTCGAACCAGCAGTAAATTGCAGGCAGTGTGTTAATAACAGGGTGCTTAGACCACTGTACCAGCAAGTTTTGATCATACATTCCAGGCCTGCTTATTTATTTACCAAATTATGAATGGATACAACATTATTCCAGATAGGAATAATGTTTACCAGCATTATGAAGGCACATACTCTAATGATTCAACCACCAGTTCCCCAGAATACAATTGGCAGATTGGAAGAGAAGATTGCCATTAAACCTAGTAGATCTCCAACAAAATCAGGACTATCGCTGCTCATTCAGATTTATATTAAGAGGCCCTCATAAAGTAGGACTTTTTCAGTCCCTTCCATATCCAGCTATAACTCTTAAATTATATACAACAAAGTTTAAAATGAAATAGATTTCTTAGAAATGATTGCTAAAGAGTCTAGATGTAATAAAGCAGAATGCCACTTTATATTTGCTTCTGATTTTCCACCCAGGAAAGTAGGATCTTGTCAACTTCTGCAAGTTTTCCTCTTCTTCCTATCATCTCCAATCTAGTAAATAGCACCTTCAAATTAAAGAAGTATTATGAATTTTATTTTTATTTTCTGATTTTCTACTGTTGGGCAGTAAAAGGCACTCTAACCATGGTGAGAGGAGGCAGAAGGAAACAGGACTAAAATATGTGAGTTTATTTGATAAAATTCTTCCCAACAACCTTCTCTTCCACCATTTTCTCTTGTTCAGGATGAGTTTTAAGAGTGGAATAAAATGTTTAGAAAATATAGGCAAGGTTTTAGTCAGTGAAATTTTAGAAAACTAAAAGCTGTCAGCAGCTGTGCTATCAATGAGTCTGATAGCACAGTATTTCCCCTAGCAAATTTACCATATTGGCATAGCCAGATTTTTAAAAAATACAGACATAAAATGACCACTGATACTTGAAAAAATATTCCACACTTCTAGTAGTTCAGGCAAAGTGGAGTGTTTAAAAGTACATATATCACCATTCACTAGGAACTAGTTATGACATGGCATGTCCAATTCAAGAAGGTGAATCGAAATTTCTACTCTAATACAATTGACTTAACTTATGGATGTCATCTAAGTTATTTAGGTCACAACATAGTTTTTTATGTAATCTCGTCCTAAGCAGTAAATGCAGTTTTTAAACAATCTCTATTAAAAGTGCGGGCTGATGAGGATGTCTGTGGTTTGTAATGATTATTGTAAGCTTTTCCTGGTTAAAAAAATATTTTGTGCCGCAGCAAACCAGAGGGAACTATTTATTCAGTGCAATAATACTGTTCTGACAATGCTAGAGATTGCATTCTTCATGAAGGAAATGCATTAATTTAGCATTTATTTAGATAAGTATATGATGGCCTCTAGTGGTGCTTCCTGCATTGTGGATGTATACTTATACATATACACACATAGGCAAGATACACATGCAGATAAAAAACAGCTCTTTTCTGATTTATAGTGGCACTGAGGGGAAAAAAGCATTTTAGATCTACGATACTGTTACAATGTGAGTAACAAGACAGCCCACTGACAGGTGGACCTGTTCCATTTATACTCAATCACTCTTTCTTCCATTCTTAGAAGAGGATGTGCACTGCAAGCTGGGAACTATGCAGAAACTAGTACTTAACAAAGATACATTTTGTACTACAGCTCTCATGTGAACTTGCCATCATATTCTGGGGCCAATATTGAAAAGGAATGAACTTACTTATGTTTACCTGTTATTTTCACTTACTATTCACAATTTCACATGAAGATCAGAACAGAATCATGTTCAGAGACAAAATAGCTCTTTGTGTTTTCTCCTTTAAAACAGGCAGGCAAAACTAGGCAGTGTATTTCACAATTGACTGGACGTATGTGTGTGAGAAAGGGATGGCTATTACACTTGCAGACTTTAAGGCAATCTTCTGATATATCCTGAACCAATTTTGAAGCATAATGTCTGGATTTTTTAAAAAATTGATATTTGTCATCACTTCGTACCATGTGCACATCTATTTATGAAGATAGTTACGGATGGATTTAGTAACTCAGAGACAAAGGTCCAGAGGCTCCTGTCTCTTTAATTTCATCTCCTACCAAGTGAAATTTGTGGCCCTGATGAATGGCAGAGCAGAATCATCCATAAAAGGGCAGAGGAAAATCACATTCATTTGCATACAATAATTATTCTCTGAATCAGGCCACCTTTATTGCTGGCAGAAAATCTACTGTCAGCATCGCTCTATAGATCACATCTGAAAATCTAACAGCTGAGGAAAGTAATTGTTTGAAATCCATGTGGTCAGGCAGTCCTGCCGGAGACATGTCAATTATCATGTGCCTCAGCTGATAGAAGAGTTTTTTTAGATGCCCAGAGCAAGCTTGTTCCTCTTTTCTTTGTGTAAAGATTCCACAATAACTTATCTTCTTCTGGCTAACAGGAACAAAGCTATTCCAGTTTTTATGTTACTAGGATCAGTCGGGCTATTTTCTTCCCTTAAGTAAAATAATTTAAGGGATGTGATTTGACAAACTGAAGGACACATTTGCCCCTGAGGTAGAAGAATAAGTCTATATCTGGCCCATATCTATAATTTCCACATTAGTCTGGAAAAGCATGTTATACAAAATCGTACAAACATTTTCATACACAGTTTTAGCAAACATATACTTTTCAGTGTGTATTTATTCCTATTTTTATACTCAACTTTTCCTATGTAGAGCACAGACTCATCTTAATGTGTAAGCTACCCATCCTTCAGCCAGCAGAAATATATAATGGCCAAAAATTTGCCATCCGGATTGCCAAGCCCTATTTTGTCTCAGTGTCCAAGCTAGTGAATGTACTGTCCTTACAGTTTTAATGTGGGATAAATTAAGAAAAGTGACTCATCGGTTCCTTTGGCTTAGTTTCCTTTCCCACAGAGCATTTCCTGCTGATACAAAGGACAGCAACCAATCACTCTCCCTAATGTGGGGTGAGGTTGAAGCTCAGAGAGGAGACAAATGTTGATCAATGGCTAAGTGCATGCATGTATCTGTCTGTCAAGACCTGGTACTGAAATAGAAGATTGGGAAGAGGGGGAGACTTGCTCATTATACATAATCTTCCATCCCCCAGAGACAGGAAGAGGTATCCCCATAGCAAATTAGAATGGCCAATAAAACTGGACAGATCCCAACTTTTGACTATGTCTATGTCCTGACTATCACATTGCCAATGATTGTATCTTAGGCTGTGTCCAAGACAAGAAGGGTCAGAAGAAGAAAGAACACTCTTTTCTATAATTAGAAGAGTTAAAAACTATTGTAACTTGAGTTGGTTGTGGTCTAGGGATGAAGATGAATTCATAAAGACATGTATATAAAAATTGAGACATGTTTATACTGTGGTTAAAGAAAGATGAAGATGAGTTCCACCCAAACATTTTCTTTTTCAGTCGCATGCAAAATATTCCAAAGCTTGAAAGGTTCTGAGCTTTGAAATAAGATATCTGAAGAAGTGTTCTGAAATGAGAACCAAACACCCCATATTTGAAAGTTTTATTCTGGGCTTATTTTAAATAAACCATAACAATCTGGAATTTGCATTTACCAACAGCATTGATTCTGTTTTTGTTGTCCTTGGCTGAAGTTAGTTTAAAGGAGAAATGGGAGTGAGAAGAATTAGCTAGCACCTGTTCATAACTGAGAACTATTTAGGACATGAAAAAAGATCTGTCTCCTACTTAGTAATTAAATTATTTGCCATGGGAAGGTAGGTTGCATGGATTATATTGCATTATTGTTAACCATGTGCATTTTCTATAGCTTGTGTTTTCTTTTTAGGTACATTGCTATATCAAAACCGGTGCAGGATGCTTACAATAGCATGCAAATTAAGTTACCTGATAATCTTTGCTATTTCTGCTCATGCTATTGTCTGAGAACTGAACATTATTTCTTTGTTAATTGATATTGATCTATTGAGTTCATTGAGTTCATTTCAGGGGTGAAATCCAGCAGGTTCTAACAGGTTCTGGAGAACTGGTAGCAGAATTTTTGAGTAGTTCGGAGAACCGGCAAATACCACCTCTAGCTGGCCCCAGAGTGGGGTGGGAATGGAGATTTTGCAATATCCTTCCCCCAGGAGTGGGGAGGGAATGGGGATTTTGCAGTATCCTTCCCCTGCCATGCCCACCAAGCCATGCTCACAGAACCAGTAGGGAAAAATTTTGAATTTCACTCCTGCTTCATTTCATTATTGTTTCCTGTTGGGAGAAAAAAAAAGGATATTCGGAAGAATTATTCTTCCTGCAACATAAGGAACGGTTCTTTAATAAGGGGAAATCTTAATTTCAGCACTGGATGGTCAGGTTAACATTACAGGAGTACTGTCTTCCTTTCTGACAAGAGGGATTATAGCTATAACCCTGAAAGCAGCATAGACAAAAAGAAATCTGCAGCAACTGTACAGAACAATCCTGCAATTATATTTCAATTCTAAAATAAATAAATGAGAAAATACCACACAGTGAAGCATGAAACATACCCTTTATTTAGAGGAATGTTTCTGAGTCCTGCACTTCATTAAAAATAAAAAGAAGAGCTGATTTCCTTCCACAGAAGGAAAAGTAGAATGGTAAACAGCAAGGAGTTGAGTGGGATAAGTTCGTTATTTTGTGTTTTCTTTGGTGGGGGGAGACTGTACCTACCATTGGTGAGCAGGCAAAATACTCTGGAACACAGAAGGATGAACAAAACCAAAATCAGTTTTAGAGAAAGCATATTTTTCAGAATGCTAATATCCGACCTTTCTTTCAGATACATCAAATCCTTAAAAGACTGTTCTACATTGCCAAACTTCAGCTTATACTTATGTATCTTTCAAAGCCAATTAGCCAATTGTCCTTATGTATCTTTCAAAGCCATCTTTATGTATCTTTCAAGCCAACCAAAGCCCTTCAAAGCATCCTAAGCAGACCAAAAGACCCAACAACCCCAGCAGAAAAAACAGGAGTCATCTACAACATACAATGTAAGGACTGCAACAACCACTATGTAGGACAAACAGGCAGAAGACTGGCAGAATGCATCCACGAACACCAACTAGCAGTCAGAAGACAAGACATTTTCAGTTGCGAAAATGTGACCATCCTAGACCAAGCCAAGTCCAAAAACGCCAGGGAATTTCTGGAAACCTGGCACTCTGACAAATCAGCCATCAATAGACACATAGACATTATCAACATCTATGCAAAAGAGATGATCACCTAGCCAAAAAGGAACAAAAAGACCCAAGCACTTCTCAACCAGCAATCAGCACCCAGATCAGCATAGATTAACTCCAAGGTTAACATCAGACCATCACTCAAGTAAACAATACCCCAATAAGAAAACTGCCTCAGAAGTCAACAGCAAACAGACCAACCAAAGAATCTCTAAGACCACCTCCACCAACATTGACAGGCAAGTCACTAGAACATGGGTGTCAAACTCGTGGCGTCACATTGCCATCATTTGACATATCGCAACATTTTTCCCCTTCGTGGAGCTGGGGTGGGTGTGGCCTGCATGTGACGCATCCGACTCACGGGCCAACAGTTTGACACCCCTGCACTAGAATATAAATTGACAGTAAACAGCACTCCTTACTAGCACTGATGATGTTACCTAGTTTGGGTAATGAAACATCTGCACGAAAATAAGCAAGTTCAGAGAGCACCAAGGACCCCTTCTATCTTTCAAATTTTCAGGTTTGTCAATCCTCTGAAACACTCTTCTTGTGATTGGCAGACAAGTAGATACACTCTCCCAGGGGTGAGTTCCACTTACTTTTGCTACTAGTTTGCAATGGGAGCGCTTGCGCGTGGCACTTTTGCGCATGCGCAGAGCGTCCGTGATGATGACTGGGTGGGTGGGTGGAGCCTCCTGCCGCCGTTACTACTGGTTTGAAAGATCCGGACTGAACCGGTAACAACCTACCACTGCACTCTCCCTACTACTTCCACCAGGGATGGGTTCTATTTACCTTTACTAGCGATTTGCAACGGGGCCATGCACGCTCTTCTGCGCAAGCATTTCTGTGCATTTTCATGACGTCAGGGTCAGTGGGCGGAGCCTCCCTCCAGTTTTACTACCGGTTCTATAGAACCAGTGCGAACCTGGGGCAACCCACCACTGACTTCCACCCCTAGAGAGACATATAATGTGGTTGTTATTATTGCTCTAACAAGCTTTCATGCTCTGCAACTATTAGACCAAATGACTGACAAAAAAAACAAAACAAAAAACCTTAGGTAAAATGTCTTCAAAAAGCAATAAAACAGAGTAATAAACATAGGAATAATAAACAGAATGAAGGAACAGCATGAAGAATACAATGTACAGTAGAGTGGTTAAGTCGTTAAAAATATCCAAAAAAGGAAGGTCTTGTTTGACCCTCCAAGACAGAAACAAAGGTAATATGCATAGTTTGTTTCAACAAGATGTTTCAGAGTGTAACTGTGACGACAAAGAAAGCCCTTGACCATGGTGTCATCAGGCACATCTTGCAAAATAGAAATTCTTGGCATATTTTCTTTATCCCTTATAATAGAATATACTGTATATGCAGGAGAAGGCATTCTTTCAAATATACAGAGGCAGCCCATTTGCAACATGACACGTTGCTGCCCCCACTTTTATTGGCAACAATAGCAATTGGTTCAGGAATAGAATTATGTTGTTTCTGATTAGTGCCATTCAGCAGTATAGATGCAAGGGCAATTGTGAATTCTCCAGAGCTTTCAAAATTAATCCCAATAAACTACAATTGCAGCAGTTCCATTTAGAGGTTCCCAGAATGCATACATTGAGTAATTTTGCATTTCCTATTGCAGAAATACAATCAAGCCAAAATTGATTCTGGGTAGAGTCATGCTATATTATTTTCAATGTCTTGGCTCAGATCCAGTTGAATTTGTTGTAAATGGGGGGAAACCCATACCAAGAAATTGAAAACATGAAATAGTTTAAGAGGAAAAAATAACCCAATCTGTCAGTTATCTCTAATTCATCAATCGAGACAATGGGCAGGGACCATCAGCCTGGAAAAATAAAACTCTTGGCAACCAATCAGGAACAACAAAGTTTCATTGTCTTAGAGCAGGGGGTCTCCAAACTTTGCAACTGTTAAGACTTGTGGACTTCAACTCCCAGCATGGCTGGCTAGGGAATTCTGGGAGTTGAAGTCCATAAGTCTTAAATTTGCCAAGTTTGGAGACTCCTCTCTTA
Organism: Pituophis catenifer annectens; assembly: GCF_029215685.1. NCBI lineage: Eukaryota > Metazoa > Chordata > Lepidosauria > Squamata > Colubridae > Pituophis > Pituophis catenifer. The sequence goes on from NW_027256883.1 coordinate 60,892,148, forward strand.
GAATGTTATTTTAAAAAGAGGAAAGGGCATCTCCATTTTGTCCGTATTTTAACTTTATGGAGGTTGGGGCATCACTTCAAGGCCAGGGAAGCAGTACTCCAAATTTCCAGGAATGCAGGAATGGAGATCTGGGGAAAAAAAGAGAAATCCGTGAAAAACTGAAAGTTAGATGTGAATTAGACATTTGATTTTGATGCATTTTGATGTATCTGAGTTGTAACCTCTATCTTATCCATTGACTGTTTCATTCTGTCCCTTTTCTGTTTGTTGCATATGTGTATACAGCTAGTTCTCAACTTACGGCCACAACTGAGCCCAAAATTTCCATTGCTAAATGAGACAGTTGTTAAGTGAAATTTGTCCCATTTTATGATCTTTCTTGCCACAGTTGTTAAGTGAATCAATGCAGTTGCTAACTTAGTAATACAGTGGTTAAGTGAACCTGGTTTCCCCATTGACTTTATTTGTCAGAAGGTGATCACATGACCCCAGGACACTGCAACCATCATAAATAGGAGTCAGTTGTCAAGCATCTGACTTTCGATCGCAAGACCACAAGGATGCTGCAATGGTTGTAAGTGTGAAAAATGGTCATAAGTCACTTTTTCAGTGCTGTTGTAACTTCTAATGGTCACTAAATGAACTGTTGTAAGTCGAGGACTATCTGTATGTGCCTGCATATGTGCTCCCAGCTGGAGGAGGAAGTGGTTGAGAAAATCCTTCAGAAACAATATACTCCCTCCTCCCTTTTCCCTTTTGTCCTAAGCTCCCATTTAGTTCTTTACCTTTGATATCCCTAATGAAAACTTGCATTGCTTACTGAATTCAACTCTCTCACTATGGAAGGATTTTAACCTTATCAGGTAGTCCCCCCTTGGTTAAATTAATGGTAGAGTGGAAATAGACAGGAAGGCTGGCACTTTTTTCTGCTTGGATAAACCAGTGCTAAAAGGGCCTTTTTCTGCATTAAAATGGATAATGGTACCATTTGCTAAGTTGGCTCTTCTCCAGGAATTGTAGAACAATGAAGGGGGGGGGACAAGATGCCAGGAATCCAGTCCACCACATCTCTGACCATAGATGAATAAGTACTCTCCATTACTGAATTATTCATTTGTTCCTTAGAGTGATCTCACTTTTCTTCTAGAAGTTCAAAGTGGCCTACTTTGAACTCTTTCCTATTTTCCCTCACCATAACTATCCAATGGTAGCAGTTTGGCTAAAAGTGACTGAATGTCACCAGTGAGTTTCCATGAATTAAAACCTGGGCTCTCCTGTTCTTAATGTGACATCCTAATCACTGCACCATGACATCTCATAGAGCCAGCCCTAGTATTAACTTAATGTTGGTTTAGGTAGCAGATGCTGGGAGGATGCGAGTGAAAAGTGCCTCCTGGGTTTGTTCACTGCAATTTTATTTGATTGGCTTTGATACGCAGAATTATACGGATAGGCAGGTTAGCCTTTATTTCTGCTGGCAACATTTCTCCGGCCAGTCCTTCTACAAAGTAACTTCTCTTATTTTTTAGTCAGAATTCAGTAAGAAAACTGCATGTGCCCATGAAGTTCCTGATGGCGCAGCAGACTAAAGCACTGTTATTAACATCAGCTGCCTGCAATTACTGCAAGTTCAAATCTCACCAGGCTCAAGGTTGACTCAACCTTCCATCCTTTCTAAGGTAGGTAAAATGAGGACCCAGATTGTGGGGGCAATAAGCTGACTTTGTATAAATATACAAAAGGATGAAGGCTATTGCTTAACACATTATAAGCCTCCCTGAGTCTCCGGAGAAGGGCGGCATATAAATCAAATTTAAAAAAAAAGTTCATAGCAGACATTTAATCTCTGAACCAACTACTACAATGTCTCTGTTAATTTTTTTTATTGTATTCATTTCCTTAATTTGAGATACTTTTATCTTGTAGCATCAATGGCTTTAAGATCATCTTAATTTTGTTTCTTTTCAATCCATTGACCTTTTTGCAATTTCTATTTATGTTTAGGTCTTTTCTTTTGTGTTTATCCTGTTTTCTCTCCTGTATAATTTTACTCATTTGCCTTACTTTATGTGGAAAAAAAATTCTGACTCATTTTCAGTACGTTTTGTCTCTTACTTTAAAAATGGCGACCTTTTAGGGCACTATATTCCATGACAAATTAAAACAGATAAAACAAATATGAGAACACTGATAATTTTCCTGAATCCAAATCCTAACTATAGCAAATCCCACCATGTAAATCATGTAAATGATGTCAAGAGTATAATTTATCTAATTTTTTAAAGCACATGACACCACCTCTTGGCTCTGCTGTTTATTAGTGAGCGATGCTGCCAATATTGGCTTGCTCTGATGAACACTTTAAAAACCACACCGATATATGTTTGCATTCCTCTTCAGTTCAAAATTTGTCAGAGAAGAAAGGCATTAAACCTGTCACCTCAGATAAAGATCAGATGTTTGATTTCAAACAGAAGAAAGCAAACATTCTACAGAGGATTCTGTTAACTCCTTGAGTGCTTTCACTGAACTTCTGGATAGCAGTAAGCCTACAAAGCTACTTTAAAAGTTCCCTGTAAGTTTTCAGGGTCACCTGGTTGATAAATTTTCTTTAGAGACAACGGCAGAAGTAATATTTTTTTAAAAAGAATGGCAAATTTTTTAAAAAATCTTACGGTTGTATCAACTTTGGAAACAAGGTTGGATACTTGTTTATGACAGGGATGTCAACTTTTGGCTCTGCCTTTTTGTAACAGATTGTCTCGGTGGCACCAAAGGAGTGAGCTGCTCTACAATCTACTTCATCGTAATAAAAGAACAAGGGAATTGCAGAAATGCTTTGGTCATATCTCAGGCTACATGAAGCATAGATTTGTGCCTGTTCCATGCTTTGAGATTCCCTGTCAGAAAAGTCCACACTGCACTGCTGAAAATGCAAACTGAAATTTCTAAATTGAAAATACAGTGTCCACCTTGCCTACTGGCAAAGCATATGTCATCTGACACATATGACTATAGAAAGAGATATAGCTTCTGGCTTGAAAAAAGCTTCATCTTCCAAAACTCGGGTGCAGTTTCATTAGAAAAATCAAACTTCTGTTTGGTTTACATGACATGGTTGCATGGGTAGCTATAATGAATATTATTATTTTTTTAAAAAAGAAAGAAACTAGAGAAATCGTCATGCTGGGATGTGTCATTCTTTAATTTTTGGACCATATGAGCCACGTTTGCAGAGTTCTTCAGTGATTCTGAGCAAGACTTCTAAAAGATACAGCTGGTCGAAGTTTGTTTACCTTATTAGGATTCAGGATGCTAATCACAAACTATAAATACACTTACATATTATGCAGCCAATCACAAGCTATAAATACACCATATATTAAGACAGTTGGGTCAGATCTTTATAATTTGCAATATGTTACTGGAAGCAATCCAGTTTTTCAAATGTCCATACTGTGAGATTTTTCAACAGTATAATGTTGATTAGGATGGGGTAGTACTATTATTAGTAATTATTATTATTATTTCATCCTCTTTCTATTCTTTAATTATTTATTTAGATTTTTATCCTGCCTCTTGTTTTCCACATACAACTTTCAGTACCCAAGAGTGGCAGGAATGCAAAAGCTTAATTAAATGGAGCTGGCTTTTATGACCTGGATAGTAATTTTCTATATATAAAGGCCATGAGTCTTTTGTGCCATAAGGCAATTATTTTTATGAACAATGACATCATTCTCAAAAAGGGTGAAAACTAGATTTAATTTATCTAACTTTAATTAAAATGTAAAATAGCTAAAATTATTAATTTGCATCTATGGTCTTATGTTTACTCACATAAAGATTCTAATGGTGTAGCAACTTTCAGAGTCACTTTGAAAGTTGCCAGTGTTGTTATACGAAGTGGACAAACATAATTTCAACAAATTTGTCTAAATTGTTTTCACATTAATTGGGGATGAATAAGGTTGCTTGTAACCACCTCTATATAATTTCAGTTGATGATTTTGACCTTTAAAAAATCTAACCTATTTTCACTGGGTTAGAGCAAATTTCTGTTATCATTCTATCCATCTATCTATCTACCTACCTACCTACCTATCATCTACCTACTTACTTACCTACCCATCTCTCTCTCTCTCTCACTCACTCTCTCTCTCTCTCTCTCTCTCCCTCTCTCCTCTCATCTCATATTTAAAATTTATAAGGCCACCCACTTCAAAGGTTCTACATTTCTCTTAATCAGAGTTAAAATGATATTGTAGAAGCAGGCACTATCAAATTTTGTGTATGCAACGAGAAAGCACATTTTTCAACATAAGGAAAATATCTCAAGGTAAGTGCTTCACAAAATCAAGCCCATTATATTGAAGTGATGATGTGGCTCTAATAGGAAATGTGATTTATCAGCCTATTGAAAGCAATCTGAAATGGATAGTTCAGATTTTAGTGATTATGGCAAAGGCTGCTTGGAATCCAGCTGTGTTTATGGCAATCCAGTGTAACCTAATACACAGTCACTTTGATATAGGCAAGCTGTGAGACTTAATTACATTGGAATTGTTTAATGGATCTCAATACAGACTCAATACATGATGAATGCTCAAACAAGAATGATCTGCTGTTAGATTCCCCACATTGCTACTCATTATTTAACATGGAACAGTTTAGTAATTTTTATTGCATTCTTTTTTTTGTCGCCAATGAATGATCAGATTGGTGGATTTGCTTAGTAGTTTCATAAGAAATAAACTTCTAGTTACTATGTAAATGATTAATATATGTATGCATGTATCTATGTATGCATGTTTCTGCTCATGTTTCTTGGGAGTCTTTCGTTTATTAGCCTTCTAATCTATTTTCTGCTTCCTGTTTCTGTGGCAGCAGATGGCATTATCTCCATAAGTCTCTCTGTTGCCTTGTAAATACATTATTGCATAGGAACATTAAAGGGCAGGAGATGACCATATGGTATGTCATTGCAGGCTGCCCTTTAAGACCCAAATACCAAATTGTCATTTTTAACACCCTAGTTCTTGATAATAGATGTGTAATGTGATTTCTGGCATACATTGGGGTATGGAATACATTGGAAGAAGCTAGAGAAACAGATTAACAGCTGGTATCTTGGTGCAGTTCCAGACACTCCTGTACTTAGCACCATTGCACTGAGCTGAAAGGGTCAGCCTTGGTGCATCTTTCCAGTGGTGCTTTGCAGCAATGCCTGATACACTTTTATTGGTTGTATTAGTGAAGGCTGCAAAAATATTTACTTCATAGATTTGGAAAGCCAAAACTTTGGAAGGAATAATTAGGGTTTCCCTGTGGGTCTTCTCATTTAAATTCAGATCTTTTAAAAAGGTGCTATAATAACTGAGACCGAGGGTGAAAGATGAGGTCTGAATTCCGAATAGAATAGAATAGAATAGAATAGAATAGAATAGAATAGAATAGAATAGAATAGAATAGAATTCTTTATTGGCCAAGTGTGATTGGACACACAAGGAATTTGTCTTTGGTGCATATGCTCTCAGTGTACATAAAAAGACAAGATACACACGTCAAGAATCACAAGGCACAACACCAAGTGACGGTCATACGGTACAATAAGCAATCAAACCATACTAGGAAACAATCAATATCAATATAAATCGCAAGGATACAAGCAGAAAAGTTACAGTCATGCAGTCATAAGTGGGTAAAGGTAAAGGTTCCCCTCGCACGTATGTGTTCCCAACTCTAGGGTGAGGTGTTCATCTTTGTTTCAAAGCCAAAGAGCCAGCACTGTCCAAAGATGTCTCCATGGTCATGTGGCCGGCATGACTAAATGCCAAAGGCACACTGAACACTGTTACCTTCCCACCAAAGGTAGTCCCTATTTTTCTACTTGCATTTTTTATGTGCTTTCAAACTGCTAGGTTGGCAGAAGCTGGGACAAGTAACGGGAGCTCACCCCATTACGCAGCACTAGGGATTCGAACCTCTGAACTGCCGACCTTTCAATCGACAAGCTCACTCTAAAAGCTCCTAAGGTGCTCCTAAGAGTGTAGGCTTGGCTAGAAACATTCCATTCTTTAAGTTCTCTCTTATTGAAAAGTGTGTCCCTTTTATTTTATTTTTCTCTTTTTCTAAATGAAAAGGACATTTTGTCATTCCCCTGTCCCCCACCCAGTTCTATCCTTTTAATTTGTCCTCCAGGCCCAATCTTTTCTTTCTTTCTGCTGGCTCCAGTTCCTTTATCTGTCCTTTCTATGGAATTTCAGCTCTATTTTTTAAAAATATAACTTTCTGAGCTTAGATTTTCAATTTCATTAATAAACCAAGGGGCTTAATGTGATCTATCACTTTGCTTTGTTTTTTGGGTCCTGTTAGGATAGTTATTTGCTCCATCTACCAGAATGGTATTCACAGAATCTAACATATTGTTCCTCAGGACATTTTCTGCACTCTAGATAAGTAAAGATGTCTTCCCACTCCTCAATACTATGTAGAAGATCATGGCCTCCTACCTCAAATCTAACTGTCCCAGAAGTTAAAATAAAGCTCTTTGTGTGTCTCTCTCTGTGTGTGCGTGCGTGCATGTGAGTGCACGCCAGAGGTGGCGCATGCACACAGCCTTCTGTGCATGCGCAGTAGTTGCGCATTATATCCGGGCAAGTGGGCGGAGCCTCCTGCAGTCACCGCTACCAGTTCGCACAATCTGGAGAGAACCGGCTGAATCCCACTACTGGTGCGCGCGCACACACGCACACACATTTGCAAGGCACAAAATAACATTAAAAAAACCCAGCAACAACTGTTGTTTACTTTGGTCCACCTCTAACACCAAATAGCAGCAGTCCTGGTCCTGGACGAGGTCTAACTCATCCCACCCTCAAAAGCAATTTGAATCTACACTCACTTGTTCCTCTTCCTCCTTAGGTTTGAGACTTGATTGTACTGATTGCTACTCCCTATTTTCTAGGAAAAGGCTTCTTTGTTGTCTTCCTTCTAAACCCAATGTGTGAGAAAAATAAAGCTCCCACATCATGTTACTTCTGGCAAATTAAAAGGAAATGAGGGGAACAAATGAAATATATTCTGGAATGCCACCTTCTGACTTTGTAGCATATTTCCATTTTGAGATGGACTATTTCACAAGAGATAAAGAAACTCAAACTTTACTTTTAAAAAAATGTAAGTAAGTTAAAAAGTAAAGTTTTAAGTAAAACTTTTCAAAGCAAAAGAGGTAACAATAAAGTTATTTGAAACATAGACCACAATTTAAAAAGGATATCCCACATTTAAAAAAATCTAAAGGAAAATAAAATTGATCACTGATACTGGTCCACTCCTAATTTTAGAGGAACCTCTGATACAAAGAAACTCCAAGTAATGTGAAACACATAAACACTGACTTTGTACAGAGAGTATAAATAATAGTGACAAAATATGAGACTTAAAGCACAAAGTAAAAATACAACCTTAAACAATATTTCTAGTTAAATTTGTTACTTAGTTCTTAAAATGATGTAATAGCTGACGTTGGTCCCCACTAACTTTATTGGACACTTTCCAAGCTTTTATAAATTTAATAGAGGCCCAGAAGCCCTGACACACAGTTTCCGCCCCTGGTATTTCAAAAAGAGTAAAAGCTATTCCACTTTTGGCATGTATGTATGTGTGTGTGTGTGTGTGTGTGTGTGCACGCATATGTGTGTGTATGTGGTAAGAGAGGGATTGCCTTTTGTTATGTACTAAAGAAAGTATATCACTATCATGAAGATATTTATTGTAATGTTATTTGGGGATCACCTTGGGAGCCGGGAGGAAGAGCTGCAGACTAGATAAAGGTATCTCAGTTAACAGAAGAAGAGGAGATTTGGGAAGAAGGGACTCTCCCTAGTTTTCAAAATAGTAAAAAGGAAAGGAGGGGAATCCCAAAAGTGCTTTTTCAAGAGGCAACTGGACTTTCTAGTTTTTTTTTCTTCGAAGACATTTTGAAGCACCGAGGTAGTGCAGTGGTTAGAGTTCAGCAGTTCAAATCTCTCCAGGCTCAAGGTTGACTCAATCTTCCCTCCTTCCGAGATGGTTAAATGAGGACCCAGAGTGTTGGGGGCAATATGCTGACTCTGTAAACCGCTTAGAGAGGGCTGTATGAACCAGAATAAGTCTAAGTGCGATTGCTATTGCTATTGCTATTGCTATTGCTTCTCATTCAGAGCTGATAGAGAGATATAATCTAACCTATATATATATATATACACACACCACCTTTATTATTTTTACAAATAACTCCAGGCAGCGAACATATCTAGCGCACCTTCCTCCTCATATTTTTTCTACTACAGCAACCTTGTGAGGTGAGTTGGGCCAAGAGAGAGAGTGACTACTCTGAGGTTATTCTTCTCCCTGTCATTTTTAAGTCCATTTTCAAATCAGCCTTGATTTTGTCAGGTAAAATGTATTTCTCTTCCATAATATTTTAAACTATTTTCTATTTATAGAGGCAGGCATTCTTAAAATTAACTTCTGGGTGCACTGTTAAAAAAATATCGATATGTCCAATGGTAAAATTCTGTAAATTGCCCTTCATTCTGTAATTGTAAATTGAGTTTGGGTTTTCTTCCCTTTAACGGTAGTCTTTAGTTCTTTCTAGTTCCCCTTAATGTCCAGTTTTAAAATGTTTTTTTAGCATTATCCCACAGGAAGGGTTCTTATAATTAATTCCAAAATCTTATTTCCAATTTATCACTTCCATAAAAACTTAATAAACACTGACATTTTAATCACCCATTTGCTGTTTATTTGAATAAATAAATAAGCTCTTAAACTTGTAGTTAAAATTTATTTTATTAAGGATTGTAGGAAACGTATCTAGTGCTGTCAGATTTCTTGATCCAACGATTTCTAATAGCTTAAAAGTAGTTAACAAGCACTTTCCAAAAGCAATTAGAAAAGGACCAGTGGTGGGATTCAAATTTTTTTTACTACCGGTTCTGTGGGCATGGCTTGCTGGGTGTGGCAGTGGAAGGACGGTAATAGTTTCTATTAATATTTCTCAGATAGATAAAATCACAGATTTCTTTTAATTTTTCATTTATAATTGCTTCCATTCTCTGCAAAACTTTAATCTCTAGACAATTCTTTTAAGTTCTTGCTCTGTTGACCACAGTATTTTTTTTGTCTTTCCCCCCCAATATATATTTACTACATATGGTCAGATAGGACTTGAAATCGTAATTACGTCTATGTTCAAGATTTCCCAGATGATATTTTTATCATCTTGTCTACTTCATCAAAAGTTTTCCTATGAAATTCTTAGTTTCTGTTTGTCAGAACTTTATTTCTGTTCTGACAATTAGTTATGGCTCCATCCTCAACAGTTTTGTTCCTCAGAGTATAAAAAAGCAATCATAGCAGTGGCGATCCAATCACATAGCCAAGATCCATACTTGAAGACTGTATTGAGACAAATTGGAATGAAACAAAATTTTAAATTCGTCAGGATTCTTTCTCAGGTATAACTAGGACATAAAAATGTTACATTATTTTAGGCATCAAGTCTACACTTTAAAGTCAGTCCAAGGTGGAATTTGTAGTCTAAATGCATTTCTTAGTGAGCGATACTTCACACTACATATGGTATCTATCTGGGATGAAGAAAAATAATTGTTCATGCCAAGGTTTTTTTTTTTTTTTTTTTTTTTGCTATTAAGAATTCTGATTAAAACTCTCATTCAAGTTAAACTTGAAAGTTTGAAGAAAAAAGAAAGAAAAGAAAAAAGATGCAAGGAAGAATTTAAAAATAGTGAAGAAATAAAAAAAATAAGAATATATTAAACAGAAACGAAATATATAAAGAAGGGGCTTCCAACCTTCCAACCATCACAAGAGTAAATAAACTTTGTGACTCTTAACCCCTCTAAGGTTACAATGATCTCTTTATTCCAGGCAATTCAAGTGAATATATAGGTTTATTGTGTACTAAAGCTCTCTACAAGAATCTGAACTACTCATGGTCAAAGTAAGTAGGCGGTAGATAAGAGTCAATGGAATTCAAAGTGGGCTGGACTTAGAGATTGTTGGGTACAAAGAGGACTTGAGATTGATGATGCAGTTGACCCCTCCCTGAGGATCAGCCTGGTCATCTTCTACATCACCTTCTCCAGAAGTCCATTGTTCATCCCAGCTCTGAAAACAGCAGGCTATTAGTAACTATGTTGTGGTTAATGTAATGGATGTCTTCCCCTTGCAGGAAATAGTAGTTTGATCATTTTATCAATTGCTATAGCAGAAAAAAAAAAGATTCAATTCACATTGTAGTCATTTCATATTTTTCACTTGAAAGGTAATAAAATGTATGAAGCTAGTTACTGGCATATGTAAAATGGTACAATTTCTATTTAGCTTCATTCATTCCACATTTGCTGAGTTTGGAATTTCTGAAATTGAAAACCAGAGTACAAGGAACCTTGGATTGGAAACAAATGGAGACGAAAAGAAATAAATCCAAATTCAAGACTGATGTAAATCAGCCTAACTTCAGTGAACTGAGCACACTACTCTATTTAATAAACAGGGAACATTTTTGTCGTACTGCCAAATAGCATTTTAACAGGCTAATGAACCTAAATAGATAGATAACTAATCAATGAATATAATTTATTAACAATGTAATTTTCCCCCATTCTTGGCTTAGAAAATTTCCAACTAAACTCTCAAGGGGAAAGCAGATCTCTTTCAGCAGAAGTGCTAATACCAGGGCAATGCACCAAGCAGTATCCCAAAGCTATCTGGATACCTCCTGAACTGAACAGAACAGGGTTATATGGTAACCTCTACCCTGAAAACAATTTTCTACTGATTTCCACAGGTGTCCCTTTGATGAAGTATCCATTATCCAGTTAGCCTCTCTAGTTCTTGCACTCAAATAAACAAGTTGAAATATTTTATTCCACTAATGGAGGAAGTTCTGGAGTCAAAGAAAGGAGAGCCGCTCGGCATGCATTTTTCACTATTAGAAAGCCACTAATCACTACGTGTTCATCTGTATATATGGTTCCGACTTTGATCCAGAGTTCATCATGAAATCCATATCTATGTCCACACTATGTATATATAAGACCATAACCATTTAACTTAATTTAAAAATTTAAATCAAACATTTATGTATCGACGACCATAGCATCTAATACATTCTTGTTGGTGAAACAGTTGTTGATGCAACCATAGGTTTTGACTGGATTTGGAATTTTTGTCCACCTATTAAGTCCTTCCCAAGGATCTGGGATAGGTAGATATTGTTGTTTAATAATATTAAAGATACGGTTGCAGGATGTAAGCTGTTCCAAGTAAAGCTGCCTTTTGCAATTGACTGAGGATGAATTTGTCAATGCCGATAGTATTCAAGTGATGCTCCAGTGGTTTAGGGATTCCACACAAGGCAGTATTAGCACTATCAGTATTACCAGTGCTACCAGTATTAGCACTATCTATGCTTTCTTTTGCCATGGTCATTCTATTTCTATTTACAGTTTCTTGTATTTTGTGATCCCCCCCCCCCCAATTCTTGTCTATTCTGCTTTCTGCTGTGTCCGCTATCCAGACATTTTTGTCTTTCTTATTGACAGTTGTTAAATCTGGGGTGTTATGTCAGGCAAGGTGCTTGTCTGTTTGAATTCTAAAGTCCCAGAACATTTTGGCTTGTTTGTTTTCTATTACTTTATTTATTTTGTGCTCTTACCAATTTTTGCTTGCAGATATTCCAATGCATCCTTGTTGCCACTGGGTCATGCCACTGTTTGTGGTCAGTCTGTGTGATCTTTTTGCAGCAGCTAATTGTTCACTATTTCTTCAGCTTCTTTGCCGAGGTGGTATTTGCTGTCTGTTTCTGTCTTCTCAGTTCTGGCATTGGATGCATTTGTTCTTAAGTCTTGGTCTTGTGCAGCTAAAATTAGTCCCTCTGTCTCTTTCTTCAATTTTCTTCCTCTTAGCCCGTTTGGTCTTCTTGTTATCTGTTTTGCCTTCTATTTTTATAATGCATTGGCCATGTAAACCGTTTGCCTTGCCATGTTATGTGTTTTCTATTCTTCCTTTGAATTTTCTTGTAAGCTGCTTTGGTCTCTTCAGTATCCATTAAGCTTCTGTGCATTTATTAAACTGCAGTACTAACTAGTAAAAAAAAAAAGGAGGGGGGAGAGAAACTGATGAGGACCAAACTGATATGCAATAATAATCTAATACCCTTTTTCTAATTATAATTCTCAAATAAAACCACTGAGATGTTTCATTAATGTATCATGAATGCTTTACTACTGACAATGATATTATATTGACTGAATGTTCTGCCCTTTGCAACTACAGGTAGTCCTTGACTTACAACCACAATTGCATCCCAAATTTCCATTGCAAAGCAGGATGCTTGTTAAGTGAGTTTTGCTCCATTTTACGGTCTTTCCTGCCACAGTTGCTAAGTGAATCGGTGCAGTTGTTAAGTTAGCAATATGGTTGTTAAATGAATCTGGCTTCCCCATTGACTTTGCTTGTCAGAAGGTTGCAAAAAGGGATCACATGAGCCCGGTACACTACAACAGTCATAAATATAAGTCAGTTGCCAAGCATTTGAATTTTAATCATGGGGATTCTGCAACAGTCGTAAGTGTGCAAAATGGTCATAAATCATTTTTTTTCAGTGTCGTTGTAACTTCAAACGGTCACTAAATGAACTGAAAAGTTGAGAACTACCTGTATTGCAACACCTCTAAAGAGCTTCAGCAGTCCTGCCTAATTCACTCATCTGAACAGATGCGACATCCTTGAAATAGATCACAAAGTACTAATACAGTCACATGAACAAGATTTTGAAGCAGACTCAGATGCCAGGAGAACATAGTAATCTATTATTGGCCTTTAAAGGATGTCACCTACAGGTAATTGCTCTGAAAGAAAGAAATTTCAAAAACAGGTTGCAATGTGAAATGGATGAACCAGATATATCCAGTGTTTCCTTCTCTTTCTCATGCTTAGCCCTTTTGTGTATTATAAAGCCCATCGTTGCAAAAATAACCTGTGTTCTCGCTCAACTATTAATTTATAAACAGGCATTGTTAACAAGGAAACTATCTCTGTATTTTGCATTAATTCTCCTCTCCTTGTTTACAATCAGGTCTCTCCAATAACAGGGATATATTTCCAGGTAGCTGTTGGAAGTCTAACTGTTGAAATAGACTACAGCTTGTGAAACTTTATGCCACAAAAACTTTCCTTGTTTTTTAAGATACCATAACTGTCTTGCTTTTCTATTTTTCTCTATGACATGAAAAATAGAGCTCTCTTGTACAACTTAAGTAAACTTGCACAGCAGGGAAACCTCACATAGATCACACATGTTCAAAGTAGGTGTTTTTTTTTAAAATTAACAGCTATTATGCAACAGAAAATATTCGAGCCATTTTTAATGTGGCCTCCTCTATAATCTGCTATTTTAATATTGCCTTGACAAATGTGATCTGTAGCCCAGAAAAATATAGGTAATAAATTCAGTTAAATGAACAGAGAAGGAAAGGGACAGGGTAGCCAAAAATTAGACCAGTAAGTTCATATACTTTCAATTAAGAAATATGTTCTTTAAAATTGCAGATTGTTAATACTTAGAAGATATTTTTAAATATTAGCCATCTAATTTAATCCGAATGATACATTAGAATTTTAAGTAAGTTTCACTTAGAGTTGAATAGTTAATTTTAAGAAAAAGCTGTTATTTAGCATACACATCCAGAGCCATGCATTCTCTTTTTCTTACTTATATTCCAACATCTGGGACAGATGTATCTCTATTATACATCTATCTATATATTCACTTTCTTTGGCAATGATACAAACCTTACTCTAGGCTGCAAAAATGGTCAGCGACAGGAATGATTTAAAATAATTAAATTATATCCTGAGCTACGATGAAACATGATAGTGTCAACCAGTATTGAGTCTGTCTCATTAGAGGTGAAAGGGTTAAAGGTTAAAGGAAAGAAGAGGATGTCTCACCCAGGCTTCAGAAAATAAAAATGAAACAAAAATGCTGAAGACAATTTTGTCTACTGGCACTATGGTGGCTATAAATTCACAAGCTTGAGATTTTTGAGTGCTGGGACAAAAATACTATGCTTGCTGGATTGTCCTAAGTTATCAAAACGGCAACTCTTTAGAGAGTTGTCTTTTCCTGATCTTATAAGTTAATAGAATAGAATAGAATAGAATAGAATAGAATAGAATAGAATAGAATAGAATAGAATAGAATAGAACAGAACAGAACAGAACAGAACAGAACAGAACAGAACAGAATAGAATAGAATAGAATAGAATTTTATTGGCCAAGTGTGATTGGACACATAAGGAATTTGTCTTGGTGCATATGCTCTCAGTGTACATAAAAGAAAAGATACGTTCATCAAGAATCATAAGGTACAACACTTAAAGATAATCACAGGGTACAAATAAGCAATCGGGAAACAATATCAATATAAATATAAATTGTAAGGATCTAAGATGCATTTAGATTTTCTGCTAGTACCCAATAAGGCAATGATTATATACAGGTAGTTGTTCTGACCCAACTCCCCAAACATGACAAACCCTCTGTAGTTGAAGCAATTATTCCTTTATTAGGAGCGCCTGTAGCCCTGGCAAAAAGCTTCTCTTTCACCTCAGGCTAACAAGTCTGCCCAGCATGGGAGATGAATAGTTGTCTGTCACATATATTCATCTCTGCCCCCTGCCTTTTATCCCCAGAGCTAGTGTGGGGCTTCGCTAGCAGGGGTGGCTCTTCCTTCCCAAGAATTGACCCACAGATATCCACTGCTCTCCTCTCCTCTCCTCTCCTCTGCCTTCTGCGCATCCGTGTATCAGGCACTGGACCCAGCTGTTCCTCCTTTTCCTCACCAGCCACCTCCAGACCTGGGGGCTGTTGACTCTCCATCTGAGGGCTGATGGATGGGCCAGGCTCCGCCTCTGTCTTTCTTTCTCTCTCTGCCAGATGCATTCCCTCTTCCCCCTTGGAGCTCTCAGGTTGCCTTGATGCTGACCCTGACTCTCATGCCTCTCCTCATCTGATTCAGCTGCTGGAAGGGCCGGCAGTTGACAGGCTACAACAGTGCTCAATGCAATCTTCCTTGTGCATTGACTGATTATTCAGGTTGTCTTCCTTTTAATCTGGCACTGCCAAGAGCAGGATGTGGAGCAGTGGTGGGATCCTACAGGTTTAACAACTGGTTTGCTAAGTGCATGCTAAACATACACGGAGCACACACTGAATGCACACTTTGCCAAAAATTGAACTTCCACATTGCTGAGAGAAAGGAAAACAGTAAGGAGTGTCAATACACTCTACTGTCCCGATCAGCTGGGCTTCAGAAGCAGAAATATAGGTAAGTATAGCACAGGGGTGGGCGGGTGGACCCACTTCAAAGAAAGAGAGAACCGGTTCGCTCATGGCTGAAAGTCGGAGCAAATAGTTCTCCCAAACCGGTCCAAACCGGTAGAATCCCACCACTAATGTAGAGTCCTATCATCCAATCCCACCATGCTTCCTTAGCAAATATATTCAATGTTTGTCAGAAAGACTTCTCTGTATATGCATTCTACTGTGCATTCACTCTTTGCCCAGAAATGGGCCTTTCTATCCCTGAATAGACCTGGAAGAACAAAGCACTCTTTCAGTCAGATGCCTTCTCTGTCCTTGTGAGAGGAGAACGCTGAAGAATTAAAAACTCTTGACACATTCATGAAACTGGACGTGTAATCCTTAATTCATGTTTTATTTATTATTTTACAAAGATATCTACAGCAGTGTTCACTATCAATATCCCAACATTGACTGCAAGCCTTACAATAGCACCACAGAATAACCAATGAAGCAAAATGGATCCTCAAATTAGTTCACATCATGCCGTGTCTGAAGGAGTAGAGGAGTGTCCTACTATTGCCTCTCTCTTCTTTCTTCTGAAAATCTAATATCGGAATCCCAAAATGAAAGAACGTGGAACTGTGCTGCATGCTAGAGTAGCAGTGAAAATTATAGTTTGTTCTTATGGAGGAAGCCTCTGAAGGGTCACTGTGTCTTAGCAGGAATCTATTTATAAGGAGAAGATATCTTTGGATCTAAATCAAGGTCTTATAGCTGTGAACTAGTTCTGTAGAAGCTGTTAAACATTTTATAAATAATGCACCGGTCATGCTTGTACAATATTAACCAATTTTGTACAATTTTGTAATGGTTAACCAATATTAACCATTTATCAGCTAGATCGAATAAGAGAATATCAATGGGGTAGTTTGAAGATATGGCCAGAATAAAGATAATATGGTTTATATATTTTGAACCAGCATAAATGACTAGAACTGCAGCCCTTACTTTTGGCTATGGAGATACCATCTGTATAAAACAGAGATATAATAATAATAATGTATAATAATGTATAAACAGAGTATAAATACAATGTATTTCTGCTCTAGCTTTGTCAAAAGTGACCATCACTTATGCCAGTCATTCATATTGTCATAACCCTAGTGTCTTTCACATTAAAAAAAAAAGCATGGAAATTGAGCTACCAAAAATGAAAGCATTAATAAAATATACAACTGGGACATGCCTTCCATGGAAGATGGAATTAAAAAAGAGATCCCAATTGATGAAAATAATCTTTTTTTTCCCAAGAACACATTTCATTCAGACATCGGCAATCACTGTTTCTAAACCTGAATGATTCTTTGGCTGCACAGTCACTCTTAATTTTCAAAACAGTCCTTCTGCTATGGCCGGTTGAGCCACTGAGGTGGATTTTCTCCTCTAGCACATTGTCTGGTTTCTATCCCCAGCTTTTCCATCGATAACCTTTATGACCTTTAAAAATTATTTATTCTCTTTGGGCAAAAGAGGTCTTGACAGCAGGACTGGCCATACTACAAAAATATATGGAGAGAACAAGACCATGAAGCTTAGTACGTTGAATGATCTTTATCCTTATGCACTGGTCAACTCAGAACATTCAAACTTGATAGTGTGAGGAAAAATCTGACATAATTCAGTCCAATTATCTGAAGCTATACAGCATTAGGAAGAATACTATGTTAATGAGGCTTAAATGATACACTTGGTTATCCAAAACTAAAATTTTCCTAATATTCCATCATATTTTTTTAGATTGCAATCCTGGATAAACATTCCTGGGCTATAGGTAAGATCAGATCTCTTCTTCAGAGGAGGGAGAAAGAAGAGGAAGTCTGCCATTAAGGGATTATCCAAACTTGAATTCACTATCCAAGGAAACTCTTTCAAGACCCTTGTCTTCTAACAACAAAGTTCTAACAACAGGAATGACAGTTGTATTGCAAGCTGTGCTGTGGGTAATAGGAATGAGGCTGTGAATCTACAGACCCCAAAACCTTCCAGATCTTAAATAGAAGTAGAAGGAGAAACAGTGGATCTTTCCATTTTAGTGTGAACCTGACAGCACTTTAGCTAAAGCAGTTCATCCATCCACAGAGGTACCTTATGGATCCTTCCTAATAGGATGACTCTGTAAGAGGAATTAAGAGCATTCAACTGTCTCATTCAATATTGAAGCAATCGTGATCTTGAGTTGGATTCAAGTCAACAGTTAAGTATTGTTTCTGTATATAGTGGTAATGTCAGAGTCTGGGACCAAACAGAACCATGATTGCTGGATAATGACATCATCAAGATGATTTGACTGATACCTTCATTCTGCTACAACATCATAGTGCAGGGGATAGCTGGAGCTACAATTGTATGTAACAAAGTGCTTTCTTAGACTTCTGTAAGCTTGCCCTGAGTTTATAATGAAACACACAGACCTCTCATAAACATCTTTAAAAACATCATCTGAATAATTTATTGTTGCTGGCTGTGTGAGCATGCTCAGTTTCATTCTGAGAAGTCTTGTGCCATCTGCTGGTCCTCAGCTGTAATTGGTAGCTGCAGATGCTTGAATTACTGCCCAGCTTGACTGTGACTTGAGGCGTTTCCTCATACTTATATTGCCAGTCTAAGTATGGGTTCCCTACTGTGTCAAGCAATTCTATTGCCGTAGACCCATAATAAAGATTTTTTAAATGTGAAAATTAGTCTTTGGTGAATAGGAATTATTTTCCTAGCTGCTGGAGATACTCAGGTAAAAGGCAGTGACATTTCACATGAGTGGGTCATTGTGTTATTGTTAACACTCAGCTATTATTGCTGCATACCCAGCAGTCGGCACAGATGTTACCCACTTTTTATCACTTAAGAACAAAGAGGTAATTATATTTAACCTTTTTCTCCCCAAGAAATCTAAACAATAAAATGTCACAATAGTGTGTTCAACAGTTAGTGATATAAATATTTATTTAAGTAGCAGCAATAATTCACTGAATGCAAACGGGGGTCCTAACTAATTCAGAAGCTGACTTGAGCCATTGTCAAAGAGCATACTTTGAGTAGCTTACTCCCTTTCTCAGGTTAGAGCCAGAGTGAGATAAGTGTCAGATCAGATCCTTCCCAATGGGTTATTTGAAGAAATGCAGATAGCAATCTCTGTAGACACACAAATATCAGAAAATTTATGGAAATCTAACATCAGAGATATGTCTTGTAGATCAAGGGTAGGTAATCAGACATGTTGCAATTCAGAGTATAAATATGTCTTGAAGATATATTACAGTTCCTATATCACCTTTTTAATGTATTAAAGATACAGTCATGCTACTTCAAATGACCCTCGCCTCCCCAGAATTAATGAAAGTCTTCCTTGGACATCTTTTGAAAAATACACCCATGCTAGTTCTGTGCCAGGCTGAAGTATTTTGCTGTTGTAAGCCAGGGAATGCCATATATCAAGCATTCTGCCCAAATGCTCTCGTCCACTTTTCACACCTGTTCCTGCCATTTGTTCTTCATTTGACAAATATTTCAGGAAAAATAGAGGGATGCAAGAGTTTTGAGATTCCCAGAGCATCTCTACAGGAGGGACTGTATGATTAGCACAAGAATCTATCACTTTTTCCATTCTTTGATATGGTGAAGTTAACAGGTAAAACAAAATTCTAGCAATAAATGCTGGCATTTTCTTTTCAAGGTTAGTTTTTCTCCCTTTCTTGATGATTAAGCGCACGTTTTGAAACTGGAAAGCAGCATCAGAATTGGAATTCTGTGTTTCATTTTTGGTTTGCATATTTAACCAGCTCGCTCTGAAATTCCTCTGCAAATAATGTAGTCAGTCCTGTTAGCAACAGAACTGGCAGATGTCTGGAAAGAACGAGATGACAGCACCTTATATATTCTCTCAGTGCTGTTGATCTCAAACAATATACCAGAAATCATTTGATGAAAACCAGGCTTGGGGCAGAAGGCTTCAAATGACTTGAAATAATTTACATGAAATGAGATATCAAGAGTTCTAGGGATGAAAAAAAAAATCAAAATGGAGCTGAAATTCAGGGCTTGTTCAATTGAAATTCTATTGTTCAATAGACCGAGATGGTTCCTTCAGGCAGCTATTTTAAAAAGTCACAAAATTGTTAGTTAGTATAAAGAAGAATTATAGTGGGAGTTATTTTTGAATAAACATGTATCTATACATATATGCTGTGCTAATCATTTATTATTATTCATCTTAAATGTCCTTGTTATTTCCTGCACGTGAAGAAAAAGGCTAATTTATTTTTCCCTTGCTGTCTAATGCTTTGCAGATTTGATGGTGATTTTGACACAGACACAGAAATAGATATGGGGAAGGGTTCTGTTATGCTCAGATAAGAATCTCCTACTCAGGTGCTCTAGGATGGGCATGGTGTATCCATCATCACTTTCTTTAATAAACTGCCTTTTTTCCTGGGCTGACACTGTAACTGGGCAATCCAGGAACATGCATGTTTGAGAAGACACCAATAGCAATGATGCTTTGGAGCAGATGTGAGGATGCCATTGGCTGTTGCTCAGTTCAAAGGGATTTGGTAGCACAGTTATGGTCAACATCTTGACATTTTTTTAAACTCTTCCTGTAGCTGCCCCCTGTTTCTGCTGTTGTCTTGCTGCTGTTGTTATTTCCAGGGAAAAGTTGCTCATTCTACCTCACAGGCCTAAACTCAAGGCCAGCTGTAAACTAAGTCTGAGTAGCGACAGGCTTAGGGGTACCATACTTTAAGTGGAGCCAAAATTGAAAAGACTTCCTAACCACACAATAATAGACACAATAAAAAAGCAGAAACTTGTACTTTGTGAGCCAACAGGCCTAGTCAACGATTAAATATAATTTCAGAAAATTGTTTTCATAGGACCACTATGGGTGCTGAGATAATTAAAATGACTGACTGTATAAATAAGGTGAAAATGTCTGAGGGGAAAAAAAAAAAACGTCTTAATGTAAAGTTCAAAAACTTGAAGGAAGAAAGAATAAATTCCTAACAAAATTAGAAGCTGAGCCAAACCGTAGGGGGTGCCAGATAATAACTGTGCCTAGACTGCCAAAATGTCTAGAACATGCCCTGCCTAAACTATTTCACTGGGCCTTGACTCGGATGTGAGGGATGTATCACAAAATATTTGGAGCTACTTCTGCAGGGAAAACAAAACCTGCTTGTTTCACTTCCAGAAAATAATTAAGAGGGAGAACATTAGAATTAAATTGCTACCTTTGATTTGATATTTCTGTTAGGTACAATAAACAAAGCAGATGAAAATCCTTTACGTACTGAAAAAGGTGCAATAGTGAGCTAGCAAATCTATGACCACTATAGTTTCATATCATTTGCAAGAATGGTATCACCTGAAAAAGTATTTCTTGCATGCCTTCATTGCAAATATATTGCTGTATAGGATTTGCCTTACAGTTACAAAATATATTCACAGTTATCACACTCATCACTTCTTTTCTAAGCACAACTTGCCACCTAGATACTTGGGTAATATATACTTGGAGCTAGCAATGGGCAAATCAATTTCCATTGGACCCAGTGGTGGGATTCAAATAATTTAACAACCGGTTCACCCAGGGTCAGGTTGGCTGTCGTGGGAGGCATGGCCCATCCCCATCCTCCAGTTCTACCCAGGGGTGAAATGCTCCCGGTTTGGACCAGCTCAGGTGAGTAGGTGAGTAGGTGAGTAGGTAATGATGGCAGTGGGCAGTTCAGAGAACCGGTAGCAAAAATCCCTGCCTCTGCCCCCATGCCCAGATGAGCCACGTGATCATCAGAGCCTTTTTTTTCTTTTAAATGGCTCTGACCAGCCAAGCTCTGATGATCCCAGCTGAGTTGCCTGCTAATCAGGCAACTCAGCTTGGATCGTCAGACCCATTTAAAAGAAAAAAAGATTCTTTTTCTCTCTCTCTCTCCCCTCCCCCCAAGCCTCCAGCTCGCTTACCTTAGCTGCTGGTCGCAATGCTGTAATACCTGCAATCCATTGCATCAGCAAGCAACTGAATCTCCCTGCCTGCAATCAAGCTCATTGGTGAGCAGCTCTATCTGCAACTTTAAGACTTGTGGACTTCAACTCCCAGCAAAGCTGGCTGAGGAATTCTGGGAGTTGAAGTCCACAAGTCTTAAAGTTGCCAAGGTTCTGTTCTATTGGGTAAGTTTTTTTCTCCTTTGGGAGCTTTAAAAAAAATAGTTAATTGGGGTTTTTTTTAGTTGTTCTCTTTTTAGACCTAGCCATTTAAAGTTTAGGAAGTTTTAAATTTAGCTGCTTTTATATAAAAATAAATAAAAATAAAAATAAAATAATATTTGTGCAGCTTTCTGAGATTTAGTGTGTTTCTGTAGTGCTTCACTCTAACTACACAAGCACACAAAATCTCACAAAGCTGTATGTGGAATTTTGTGTGTGTGAAGTGTGAAAGTTGGTTTTTTGGGCTTTTTGTGGCTGTGTGAGGTTCCTGCTTGTTCCAGGGGCCATTTTGGGTCTAGCACAGCTGCTTTTACATTGTGGGGGAGCCAGTTGTGTTGTTTTGTGTTGTGTGTGTGTAAAGTGTGAAAGTTGTTTTTTCGGGCTGTTTGGGGCTGTGTGAGGTTCCTGCTTGTTCCAGGGGCCATTTTGGGTCTAGCACAGCTGCTTTTACATTGTGGGGGAGCCAGTTGTGTTGTGTTGTGTTTTGTAGGTTAAAAAAGGGCAAAGAAGTGACATTGACTTGGCCACGCCCACCCAGTCACCTTACCACCAAGCCATGCCCACTAATTAAGCCACGCCCACATAACCGGTAGCAAAAAAAAAATAGATTTCCCCCCTGGTTCCACCGCACATGTGGGACAAGCCTCCCACAACGGCCAACCTGACCCTCAGCGAATTGGTTGTTAAATTATACCCCCTGCTATCAAAGTGGATCCTGGGCACTGCACTGCAATGGAGAAATGGGCAACAGAGCAGCCAGCACAAGGGAAAGAAGAAGAGCAGGAAGAAGAAAGAGGGAAAGGGGCCTTCTCTTTCCCTCACGCGGGCCACTCCGCTGCCCATTTCTCCATTACAGAGCAGTGCAGCACCCAGCAGGGGCGGGGGGATTAATTTAACAACCGGTTCGCTTGAACTGGTGCGAACTGGCTGAATCCCACCACTGATTTGACCCACCACTGTTTCATCTTGTAACGTGTTAACATCCTCATGAAAATAAATTAACCTATCAGATTTTACACATACTTTCCCTCAAAGCAAACTTTACTCAGCATATTCTTTTTTGTTTTTCAAAATTGGCATTTAATAAGCAATATTTCAAAGTATTTTTTATGAGCAGAGGGTTCATTGCATGGCACATTCCCAACCCCTGGTCCCACGGTTTCCTCTTTGGTTTTGTGCAAGTTAAGTGGAGAGAGCCTGTGTTGCTTCACATTTTAATGGAATCATTCACAATTGAACCCAAAAACTAGCCTTGCCAATCAGAATCCTCAGAACTGATTAAAGTACTTTTGAAGAGCAATAAGCTTGTTGCCTTTTGCTGGAAAAACAGCAGACTGTGCTTTCAACAGACATCGACCAAGAAAAAATAATGTTAAAAAGATGCTAGCAGCCATCAATAAATGATTCCAGACTTCTGCACACATTCTAACTTCTCATTCACTCCACCTTTTACTGTGCTATCAATAGTGCAGGACACTGTTCTTTAATGATAGAAAGATATTACCCAGAAATTCTGCCTAATAGATAGCTTGTTTGGTGACTGATATCAAATTAAGAAAACAATGTTATTTACACGAGACTCCACAGGTGATGATATATCTATAATATCTTTCCTGCCTTGGGAAATGTAATTTCTTATAGTAATGTAGGTCTTTGAAATTAGGAAAAAATTCTGAGCAGTAATCATCAAAGGATAGGACATCACTCACTGCATCCCATTTTGTGAATTCCAGAGTGCAGATATCTTCAGCTCTAGGAATGGATAATGTGGAATGGGGCAACTCACCACAGACAACTTTGTCATGGACAACTCACCACACCAAGTCACCATGGGACAACTTGCTGCAGGACAATTCAACAAATACAAAATTTAAATTAATTTCGACAGAACTGTGGCTCAGAATAATAAAACAAAAAAAGTTAATCCAGTAATATAAGAGTTACAATAATTTTGATGAAAATGTGGTCACCAATAATAAAAGTAACTGAATGAAATGATTAATACAGCATTGAAGTGTCCCATAGCAAGTTGGCCATAGTTATCCCACAGTGAGTTGGCTGCGGCAAATTGTCCTAGACCCTGGATAACCAGCAGTCCATATCCAGGCCCCCAAACTCTATATTATTACCCTTATATCACCTTGTGGTCATTTTGCTGAAATTCAGGAACAAAATTTTGCAAAAGGAAAGTTAAAAATGTATGAATTATCCATGACAAAGTAGAGCATGTCCATGTCTAACTTTAACTCCCTCCACCTTCAATCTTCCCTACAAATGGGTTGACAATCTTCAGTTCTTCCTTCCAGTTGTAAGCATACCTGTTGTAAGCATCTGATGCATTCCATCAATAAATAAGAAGCAGCCTCGGACTACAGAAAAGATGTAGCCCCTGCCTGACATGATCCATCACAACCCTTTGCTCCTGGCTTCTGCTCCTTTGATATTCACAGATGTAAGTAATTTCCTTGACCTAGTTAAGCAGATCAGAATAATCAATTACGCCTTACCTTTTTTCTGTCTTCTGCCTGTGACCTCTTCTTTGTATATGTTGCTTGCTATTAGCTAATGCCACACAATCAATTTCTTTTCAGTGTAACCCTTGTAGGGCTTTACAAGATGTCCCAGTTGGAGGCCAATCCATATTTTCAATGAAACCCTCCCCACTTTAACATGCGAATGATTTCACTACAGCTCTATTATTTCTCAGAAGAAGATATTTCATTTTGCATAAAATATTCTGCATTTGACAGGGTGCCAAGATAGAACACCTCATGACGATCTTTGTGACAATCTGGCTACAGCATTAAGGTTATTAGGAACCTCAGTCCTGGGCTGGAAGAGATGCTTTCCAGCTGCTTTCCTCCCTACACCTCCTCCAACCAGCTAATTTACAGCTCTGTGATTCTTTTTGAGCTTGTCATGCCACTGACCAGAATATTATGGACATTTCTTACATGATGTAGTTTCACTCACATTAAGCAGCATGGTTCATAAGGTCGCAATATAAGAGCAACTTGAAATGTTGTAACTCCAAAATTTGGTAGAGGGGAATGATAATTTAGTAATCAAGATTTTAATATTGGGGGAAAGAGCTTCTCATATCTAAATGCTCATATACTCTTGCCCGTTATTACCTTACTAATAATTTGGATATCCATAGCATTAACAAATATCTGCACCTGGCTTTTAATAGTATTTGAACAAATGGACCATTTCTCTTTTCTTTTCTTTTCTTTTTTCTTTTCTTTCTTTTTTCTTTTGTCACTCAGGAGTGACTTCAAAGCTCTTCATCCCACCTCAGCCTAAAACAAATGATGGTAAGGGAAAAATAATTAAGTGAATAGTTGCATAAACCTGCTATTTGTGTTTAACAAAGATTATGGAAGGAAATATTGGTGAGGCAAGCTTCTCTAATAGACTATAACTTATTTTCGAAAGTGAAAAATACTAGGACCCCAGAAGAGAGATCCCTTCCAAAAAGTCTTTTTTTGCTTGGGGTAAGTTCTTCAAGAAAGCCTCATGTGAAAATATCTGCCATAATATATATATATATATTAAGAGGTGGGAGAAAGGAAAATATGCTAAGTACATTACTATCCCAAATTTTGCCTCAAAGTACCAGCTTCCCCCCTCTACTTCCATGTTTCCATTCACTCCTTTTTAAAAACTTTGTGTTATTATGTTTTTAAAGCTTTATATTATAGGTAACTTGCATTCTTTTTTGCTAGGGCTAAGAACATGTGCTTAACTTGGACCATAAACAGTGTGAACATGCAGGCCAAGTCTCTATCTGGTCTACTAAGAAGAAAGCCACTGTTTCTTCAATATTGCTTTTTATCCCAGTTTAACTCCATGTACTTCTAAATCTTATTATTTGCTTTTATTTCCAGTTATAAATACTGAAAAATTAAACAATGCTAATATTCCACTTTATCCTTTCTTCATGACTGGAACACTTAGCCATTGGCCTTGTATCAGAAAGCACAAATTAAGGAGTTGTATCATACTGGGCATGGTATGGATGTCAAGAACAAACTTGAACAATTAAACCTGCCTTCCCATATTTAGTTGATACGGAGGATAAATGATATTTATTGAACCCTGAAGGAATAGATAAATATTCAGTGTCCTTGCATGGAACCTCAGCAGATTGCAGAAGGAGATGTTAAAGTCTCATAAGTTTTCAACATTTTTTTAAAAAAAAAATATTGTAGACCAATATTATTGCGCAAAATTGCACAATAACATCCACCATCTGACTTCCCAAGGAAATGTCAATGAAAGTCAGAGTATCTAGCTTTCATCCTTTTACAGAAGGACCAACCTGAAGCATTTTCAATAAGGCTAGATGCAGAATCCAGACATCCAAAAATTATGCCAAACAGTAAATAAGTAAATAATGAAATATATAGAACAGGGGTGTCAAATTCGATTTCATTGAGGGCTGCATCAGGGTTGTGTTTGATCTTGGGGGGCTGAGTGGGCGTGACTGGGGTGGGCATGGCCAGCTCGATGTCACTCGTGTTGGGGGTGCCTGTAGTGGCCGGAGTGCTCTGCAAGCAAAAAGGGGCTGTGACCTGCAACCCTCTGCCAGCGAAAATGGAGTTGGGAGTGCCACATGTGGCCCTTGTGAGCTCCATTTTTGGCTGTGATGGCCTCCTGAAACCCTCTGTCAGTGAAAACAGAGCTTGGGAGAGCTGCCCGTGGTCCTCATGAGCTCCATTTTTGGCTATGACGGCCTCCTTCAACCCTCTGCCAGTGAAAACGGAGCTCAGGAGGGCCGCACACAGCCCTCCTGAGCTCCATTTTCACTGGCAGAGGCACCACGGGCCAATCCTTTGCTGTTTCAAGGGCAGCCCCACGGGCCTGATCTAAGCACCCCATGGGCCGGAGAGTTTGACACCCCTAATATAGAAAGTTATTATTAGTCAATGACACTCAGTTCAATGTGGTGGTTAAGGCAGGATAGAAACTGGGATATTGTGAGTTATAATCTCACTTTAGGCACAAAGCCTACTGGTTTTCCATTATCATTCACTAAAACGAAATATGCAACCTTCTACCTATGGATTCCTATTTTTAAATGAACCCATAGAAACCTAGAGGACACAGTTATTTTCTACCTATAGTTTAATTAAATGCATAATTTCACTTCCCTGTATATATTCATCAACTTAACTCAACAGATCAGATCATCTTTAATCAAATCTATTAATCTTCCCCTTTTTTCTTTAGAAATATATTTTTCTTGTTGTACGTTTCATTTTTAGTTCATGCTCCTAATGTGTATTTTTCTTACATTCCAAGTCCCAATCTTCCATAATCATTACCAAGTGGCCCTTAGAGACTGATATCTGCCATCCACCGTAGCTTACATCAATTAATGTTTTTCACATAAATCTTTAGTAAGCTAGAGAGATCGTAGACTAAATTGCCAATCTCAGTCGTACCTGGACCACATGCAACCTTGCTGGCAACACTAAGGACAGTTCCAATCAGTTTTGGCACATTTTAATCAGTCTGAGAAAAATGCAACTGTAGAGACATCTAGTAGAAATAGTAGTAGCAAAATGATGAAACACGCATCACAAGGTAACAACAGAAATGCCAGCACCTCACATTTGCAACCCACTGTAAGAGTTAGAACTGGAAGAAGCTTCTTGGATGTGAAGTGAAACATTTTTCAAAGAAAAAAGAGTCCAGTTGTTGTTGTTTTTAAAGTACCTCTGAAACATTGTCAGAATCATGAAAATTATGTGGTCTGCATACGAAGTGCACTTATTCCCCATTCTTGCTCTGTCTCGAGAACCCATGAGAGGATCCAAAACCCCATTTTATCCCAAGTGTGTTCTATGCAAAAATCAGATCTCTAATCTAGAGATTGCCTTGCAAGCCAACATAACTGTTGCTTGCATCCCACCAAAAAAGAGGCATATTCAGAGTATTGACACATACATACAAATTACCTCTTTCTTCATATATGACCTCAACCGAGATAAAGACAATAGTTTTCTATATTTTAAAAAAAGATATCTGGATTATAACAGCTGTTGCTATTATGCAGTGGCCAGAATAATTTTCAATACTACATTATATCAATTGCTGTTGCCTGCTGCTGTATTAACAATAAATCTAGTGAGCCAGAAGTGTAACTGGTGGTTTTCTGTTGACAATGGCATTCTGGCTCTATTCTACAGCACCATGTACCCTTTTCAGAAAACTAAATTATCTGCTAAATATCAAAAATACCCTGGCAACAGCAAAAGCTTCCCCTGCATTTCCTAGGAGTAGACAGTTGCAGAATTCATTGGCATGTTTAGATGGTACAAATAACACAGAAGAAAACTTCTGGAAAGAAACTACATAGTGGGCAACATACCAAAATCTAAGCAATCAGCTAGTGTCTAGAGGTACAATATACACTTTTTTCCCCCTTGGTATCTTCATATTTGGATTGAGAGAAGCTGCTCTAAGAATAACTCTGACCTCCTTTTTCCAGAATGTGACATGTTGTCATTTGAAACAATGAAAGAAGTTATTATCTCTATGGAAGCAAGCCGGTCCTTTGGTACTTCAGACAACACTAAATATGATGCTTCAAAATTTACCAGTTATTATCATCTAGAAGTAGGGATTCCAGCATCTGCAGCCAAAGGATAAGGGATTTCCATGTGTCCTGTTGGCTCTGTGAAAAGGTCAGCTCCCCAACTATCATCTGACAGCAATCTTTCCAGTTTACAATCCTATATAAATCCATTGATCTGAAAGGATGATCCACTGAACTTAGATGGGCTGATTTCTGAACAGATTTGTCTAGGACTGTGTATAAATGTTTGGAGGGCAGGTGATATTCAAACAGTTGTAAAATGTTAGCTATGTGAAGGAAACCCCAAAGAAACTTATAGTTGCACTGTAAGAGAAAAAGTTATAGTGCAACTCTTCCAAGAGTCCACAATTTTATATGCAAAGCATCTGGGATAGGATTTAATGCTCATGCCATTATAATTTTAATTTTTGAACTTTATGGTACTGAAATCACCCACCCACTCAAAATCAAGTGAAAAATTGTTTTAACACCAAAAGTTAGCAGGCTTATTCCTTCTGTCTTTTTTGTAATTTGATTGTGTGTCATCAAGTCATTGTCGACTCTTAATGACCACATAGGTACATTTTTCCATGAAGATCTGCCCCTAACTTGGTCCTTCAAGTCTTTCAATAGTGCATCCATTTCCACTGTAACTGACCTCTCCACCTTGCTGCTGGCTAGCCTAGTCTTCTCTTTCCTTCCCTCCTTCCCAGCATTAGAGCCTTCTCCGGAGTGTTCGATTTTACCATAATGTGTCAAAAGCAGAGTAATTTGAACCTGGTTATTTGTACTTTGAGTGAGAGCTCTGTGTTGATTCATTTCATGATTCATTTTATTGGCTTATTGACTGTCCATGGATTTTTCCAATCCCAACATTACAAAGCATCAAGAGTCTTCATTTTGCATACTAAAATATTGCAATGGGATTATAGATCTATTTTGATTATGGGAGACTGGATTGGAGTAATTGATTCTAAACTAGATAAAAAAAAGTCTGGCGAAGTTAAGGATTAGACTACCACAAACTTTTTTTGATATGAAAGAAGATTTGGAATTAAAAGATGTCTGGAGAATATATAATTCAAAAGATTTGGACTATACCTTTTTTTCTGATAGACATAGATCCTTTTCAAGGATTGATTTTATTTTATTATCAAATGATTTACTTGTTAAAACAAAAAGAACTAAAATCTTTCCAAGAACTTTATCTGATCACAGCCCAGTATGGATAGAAATTGAGACTGGAAAAATTGAGAGAAGATCATGGAGATTAAATGAAAATTTGTTTAGATATGAAAAAAATATAATAGAACTTAAGAAGCAGATGAAAGAATTTTTTGAAATTAATTTGAACAAGGGTACCCCTATTGAAATTGTCTGGGATGCGAGTAAAGCGTATATGAGAGGGGTACTCATTCATATGAACTCTAAACATAAACTGAGCAGACAAAAGAAAAGATTTGAAATTGAAGCAGAAATAAAGAAAAAAGAACAGTTACTTATCAAAAATCCAACAGATGAAAGAATACGTGGTGCTATAAAACTTTTGAAAGATCAATTCCAAATGCTTATGACGGATCAAGTTGCAACAAATTTACAATATGCAAAGCATAATACATTCTGTAATGCCAATAAACCGGGCAGATGGCTGGCTTACACATTAAGGAAGAAACAGAGTTTGCGGACTATCGACTGTATTGATATTGGAGGGAAAGAAATTTATCAACAAAAATTAATTAAAGAAGTTTTTGTAGACTATTATACTAAACTATATGCTAAAGATGACATACAGAATGGACTTATAGAAAAATATTTAGAAAATAAAAGAGTTACAAAAGTTACTAACCAACAAAAGGAAAGAATGAATTACCCTATAACAGTTGAGGAGATAATTGCAGCAATTAAACAACTGAAAACTGCCAAAGCTCCAGGAACAGATGGCTTGACTGCAGTGTATTATAAAACTTTGCAAGCAGAAATGGTGGAACAACTTAGAGACTTATTTTGTAACATACAACAAGGGGGTAAAATACCCCCATCATGGAAAACAGCTTATATTTCTTTGATACCAAAAGAGCAAGCAGGTCCTAAAAAACCGGAGAATTATAGACCAATATCTCTTCTGAATAATGATTATAAAATTTATGCAAAAGTACTAGCCAACAGGTTGATGCCAGTAATTCAAGAGGTGATTCATGACGATCAAGCGGGATTTATAGAGGGTAGATATATGAAGGACAATGTAAGGCAAGTTATAGATTTACTGGAATATCTTGAGAAGAATAAACAGATCCCTGCAGTGCTGGCTTTCTTGGATGCGGAGAAAGCCTTTGATAGAGTGGATTGGAATTTTCTATTAAAGACTTTAAAAAAGATGGACTTTGGGGAACAATTCATACAGGTGGTTTCAGCAATTTACCAAGAGCAAAAGGCACAGATTATTATTAATGGAAGTTTGACAGCAGATTTCAAAATTGAAAAAGGAACAAGACAAGGTTGTCCGTTATCCCCTTTGCTATTTATTTTAACACTAGAAGTCTTGTTGAATACAATACGGGATTCGAACAGCTTGAAAGGTATAGTGATAAGGCAAGAGGATTACAGAATAAGGGCATTTGCAGATGATCTGGTTGTTACCCTAACACAGCCGGTGGAATCAATAATCCAGATGAAAGACATTATAAAAGATTATGGTACAGTATCAGGATTTAGACTGAACCAGAAAAAAACTAAGATGATAGTTAAAAATATGACACAAGATCGAAAACATGAACTTGAAAGGAGGGCAGGTTTTGAGATTGTACCAAAGGTTAAATATCTAGGAGTTCAGGTTGCAGAATCAAATATGAAACTATTTCAAAATAATTATGAGGTGTTATGGCGAGATGTACAAAAAGATATGGAGACTTGGAAAAAACTGCAGCTTTCGTTACTTGGAAGAATAGCAGCAGTTAAGATGAACATTTTGCCAAGATTTCTTTTTTTGTTTCAAATGATTCCGGTGCTTAAAAGTGATAAACAACTGAAAGAATGGCAAAGTGAAGTGAATAAGTTTGTTTGGAACGAGAAAAAACCGAGAGTGAAACTGAAAATTATGCAAGATGTTCCAGAAAGGGGAGGCCTTAAACTTCCAAACCTACAGTTATATTATGAGGCAGCAGCTTTGACTCAAGCAAGTGATTGGTTTGGAAGGAAAAAGACTGGAATATTGAATATAGAAAGCTTTGATCTTGAATTTGGTTGGCACGCTTACTTATTTTATGAAAACAAAGTGGATAAAGTATTTAAAAGCCATATACTTAGAGATTCTTTGATGAGAGTTTGGAGGAAGCACCGACTCAAATGGGATTACAAAATACCATTATGGCTGGATCTTGGTCATATCATGTGGAATATAAATATAATGTCACTCGGGGGGTTTTTATATAAAGAAGTTATTTTTACAGATGCGGGCAGATGGCAACTAAAGACATTAGAGACACTGTTGGATGAAGGGATTAATCTAACTTGGCTATAATATAATCAACTGCAACTGAGATGGAAAGAGGACCAAAAAATTGGTATTATGTTGCATGAGGAAGAATTGGTTAGACATATAAAAGAGAAAGGTCCAATGCATATTAAAAGGTTATATAATGTTTTGTTAGAAAGGGATTCAGAAACTGAATTGGTTAAATATTGTATGATTAAATGGGCACAGAATTTTGCAGAACCAGTAATGTTGGAAACATGGGAGAAAATATGGGTTCAGAATGTTAAATTTACACAATCGCAGAATTTGAGGGAAAATTTTTACAAAATGTTTTACAGATGGCATTTAGATCCCAAGAAATTATCCTGTATGTATCCCAATGTTCAGCCAAAATGTTGGAGATGTGATTGTTCAGATGCTACATATTACCATGTTTGGTGGAATTGCAAGAAAGTTAAGGCTTTTTGGATAAAAATATGGTGGGTTATGCAGAATGTGTTGAAGAAAAAAATTCAATTTTCTCCACAATTGTTTTTATTGGGTACAGTAAAGGGTTTTACATTGGATGAAACTAAGTTGATATTGTACATGATAACAGCAGCAAGATTATTGATAGGTAAATATTGGAAAAATGAAGCTCTACCCACTATTGAAGAATGGACTTTGAAGATGGCTAGTTTTGCGGAGATGGCGAAGATTTCAGCATATTTAAAAGACCACTCACAAGAGACTTATGTATGGGGATGGAAAAAATGGATAGATTATGTGCAGAATAAATATCAAGTTAGGAAGTATCAAATAGCTTTTCACTGAAAGTATTATATAAAAATAGAAATGTATGAATGTATGAATTGTGAAGAGAAAAAATTATAAGGGGGTTTGAGGGGTTCAAGTTTTATAAAAAAGGGATTTTGATGGGATTATATTCAGTGGAAGTGGGGGGGAGGGCTAGGGG
Organism: Pituophis catenifer annectens; assembly: GCF_029215685.1. NCBI lineage: Eukaryota > Metazoa > Chordata > Lepidosauria > Squamata > Colubridae > Pituophis > Pituophis catenifer. Next base: position 60,924,798 of record NW_027256883.1, read on the forward strand.
GGTTTGGGGGGGTTAGGGTGGGGAGTGAGGGGTGGGTTGGGGGGGAAAAAGTGGGGTAAAATGTAATTGTAAAACTTTTGCAATAAAAAAAAAGAGTCTTCCTATTTCCCTTCTTCAAAGTCCAACTTCTTCCTCCCAACTGTGTGTCACATGAAAAACTATGACTTGCACAGTTCTGAGTTTCATAGATATAGATATATACCAGCATTGGAATATCTTTTCCAAGACTTTCATTGCTACTCTCCAAATGCTGGTCTATGGCATGTTTTTGACTGCTTGATCCTTTACTATTGCATCCTAATTATTATGTTCAAGCTGTCAAAGAACTAAATTTTACTATACCATTTCAATAAAAACTTGCTTTTGACTGTTCTTTTGACTTCTTTTTTTATAAGTTTGTGTTCTTATTTATGATATTCTGCAGAAATTGTGAGGCTGCTTCTAAAGGAGGCTGTGAGATAATTACATTTGTAATGAGTGTATTAGTGACTTTTACCTTGATCCAATCTCATCTTAAGTATTAACTCTAAATAAAATAAGGTAACATGGTGAATTACACACAGTTATAAAAGTCATGCTATCATAAAATAACTGTAGTTTGACATTTTTGCTGGTAAGTTATTATTGAAAGTTAGGAAAGGGTGATATTTTCTTACTCACCTTGAACTGAGTCAGAAATTACCAATTTTCCCTTTCCAAATCAGGCAGAACTCAGATATTTTTTTGCATCAGTCTAGGATTTTGAAAATGACTTTTCTTTCCTTTTTCCAAAACATTTTCCTCTTTACCCTCTCAAGCTCTTTCCTTAACAACAACAACAACAACAACAAAAAAAAAAAAAAAAACAGTCCCCACCAACCAAGTACTCCATTACCAAGTAAAAACCCAATCTCCTGTGAGAGGAACTGTGTAAGAATATTGTTCAGATGAGTACAAATCAGTGGTGGGTTTCTACTGGTTCGCCCCGGTTCGGGCAAATGGGTAGTGGTGGTGGCAGGAGGCTCCGCCCAGCTGCACATCATCACAAACGCTCCACAGAAGCGCTGCACGCAGGCTCACAGTTCCAACCAGTAGCAAAGGTAAGTGGAACCCACTACCAGTACAAACTACTGCAGCAACCCAGAACACCAGAAACAGAAAACAGACAGCCTGTTCCAACAAAATGGATACTAATGTAACTGTATCAAAAAGTGTTTGTCCACTCAATCCACTACATCACAACCAAATGAGCTATGAAAAGGATTACACAACCATCAGAAACAACCAACAAAAAATTATAATCTCACACCACACAAACTAACTAAACAAAACCCACCAAGTAAATCAAAAGACCCAACAATCCAAGAATTAAAAACAGGAATCATCTACCCAGATAAATATGTAAGGACTGTAACAGTCACAATGTAGAACAGTCATACAACTTGCAGAGAATATCCATGAAACCAACTAATAGTTAAATAATGAAAACTCTTAATCCCACAACACATGGACATCAATCGTAGTTTCAACTGGTAAATTAAACCTAGTCCGAGATAAATCCAAAAATGCTAGGGAATTCCTGGAAGCTTGGCACTCAGACAAATCAGCCATCAATAGGCACATAGAAATAAACCATATTTACAAAGCATTCAAAAGAGAGAATAAAAAAATTAATATGGAAACAAAAAGTCCAGAACACACTTTTTCTAGCAGCCAACACCAGATAAGCAAGGATTTAACCAGGCAAATGATTTAGCAGAAAGCAATACCCTAATCAAGGAACTACCAAGGAAAAAAACCACCCCACCAAAAATGACACAGCAAGCTACTGTATATAAACAAGCTATAAGGCCCATACAACTTGCATTGATTATCCCAAAGGTGCTTTTTCAAAAGGCATCTGGATTTTGCCTTTTGAAAAAAGCACCTTTGGAACAACCATGACCTGGATGACTGAGAATCTCCATAGACATTTGCACTGACTATGTGATCAAGTTACATAATGAAATGGCTGCTGGCAAACAACCAATCTCAGAGATGACCAAGGACTCCACTTTCCTTTAAAAAAAACAAAACCTAACAAGTGGCAATGTAACCAGAACTTGGTTTGGGGAGAATTGTTGATTGTTATGTTTATTCTCCTTTTCTTATAAATATACAGTTTTGGTAGGACTTACAATAGGATAACCTTGAATCCCACGGGTGATTTTCATCTTTGGCACAATGTGCCACTCAAGGAGAATCTAGACAAAAGTCTTCCTCTTCTTTTTTCCCCCATAATCCAGTCCTGCTTCCTTCTTAAAAACAATTAAAGAAAGAAGAATCTTGTTCTATGAATAATGAGGAGAAGATATACTGTAATTAATTGTCTTCTTTGCAGGTAAGAATATGAATTTATTTTTATTGAGCTCCTGGCTTAGGAGAAGTCATTTGGCATTTGGATTGAGTAAATAGCTACCATATTCTCTAGATCTATGAGTTCTGGTTAGGAGTAATTCAACTAGATAAGATTAATTTATACATGCAGACATGCTATGTTTGTCACACTTTTTCTTAAAAGGCATTTGCCCATAGATAATGGACATCATAATGGCGAACTGGTAGCGGCAGCGACAGGAGGCTCAGCCTACCTGCCCAGACGTCATCAAAAAGCTCTGCACAGGCGCAGAAGAGCTGTGCGCTCGCAAAGTGAGCACATCCGCGCACTCCCAATAGCAAACTGATAGCGACGGGATTTTTTTTTTTTAATTTGATTTATATGCCGCCCTTCTCCGGAGACTCAGGGCGGCTTACAATGCGTTAAGCAATAGCCTTCATTCTTTTGTATATTTTATACAAAGTCAGTTTATTGCCCCCACAAACTGGGTCCTCATTTCACCTACCTTAGAAAGGATGGAAGGCTGAGTCAACCTTGAGCCTTGGAGAGATTCGAACCAGCAGAAATTGCAGGCAGCTGTGTTAATAACAGGGTGCACTAAACCCCTGTACTATCAAGGCTCTTTGAATCCCACTACTGATCCGTAATAAGATAACTTTCACGGGTACAGCTGTACAGTTGCTGGATAATTCTATAGATTACATATAGATTACAGCAAAAATGTCTGTGTGTCACACATGGCTCCTTTTGAAACAGCAGCACTTCATAACTGAGGCTTTCAAATTGCTTTTTTAGTTGATTAACCCCAATAAGACTATTGTAATTAATATATATTCAAGCAATATGCAAAGAGTGAATCATTGCGTGTAAAATAGAAATGAGCAAGATATTATAAGATGCATTTACTGCATTTGATAGCACAAGTGTAGTGCTGAAACACTTTCTTTTCATGCCACCCTAAAGTTTCGTAAAGTCCCTTTCCTGCCTGTTCTTAAATCCCAAAGCGTATGAAAGTTGGCTTTGTTTGTTCAGACGATGAACCTGATGGAACTTCATAAGTCACAAGTGGTGGAACTGATGCCAATTTAATGAATTTTGAGGTTGACTGGTTTACAGTTAGCAAAAGAGCTTCTCTCAACATTTGATATATACTAGTAACTTTATCTAATGCCTTTTCCTAATGCCTGGGGTTTAAGAGTATGTACTAGCCATATGCCAACCCAGATATTTGTGCTAGTTAGATAAATATGCTATACTACTTACACCAGGATTCATAAAAAATAAGCCACAAATGGTATCAAAGTTGCAAATAATAATACGAGTCAAATGAGCATTTGGAAGAAGGCTCAGCAAATTTCAAAGGGGAGGGATCAACCAGTGACTTAAGTAATAGTGTTTAAAATGCATTCACTGTCTGCATCAGGCAATCAGAATTCATATTTGCATTTAACTCTTTAAAAATTGTTTTCCTGGGGGGGGGGGAATAGAAATAATTTTCACTTTTCAAAAAAGAAGAATGCAAGGTTTTTGGAGAAAAAGTAAGGAAAATCAAACTAACTAAATTAGTTACCCAGATAAATAAATAAAAAACATATATTTATATTTATATAAATATTTATATTTATATAAATATTTATATTTATATAAATATTTATATTTATATAAATATAAATATACTTATATTTTGCTGATAAAGAAATAAAGGGAGACTAGTAGAGATCTATTTCAAGCTATTTAGCTCTCATCAACCTTACTTGGATTCGAACTTGGGCTGTATGTATGTATGTATGTACACACACACACATACATTTTTGGTTACCTGAATAGTTACCTGAATGATTAAGCAACATGGCAATCACTAGGACAATGTATGTGGAGTGTTATCAGAATTCTTTGAATTAGATTTCCATATTGTAAATCTTTCTTTAACATATTACATAATACCACCAGGGCAGGAAATAAGCGGAAATGAATAATTTGTATCTTTCAACAGCAGCACACATATGTTTGGTAAAGATTGGATCAACATTATATAAAATAGTGGATGGAAACACTACTTTTTTACTTCATTGATGTAAAGTAACTACCCTTTGTAAACAAAATTCCACATGCCAGATGGTAAGGAAGGAAGAGACAAAGATGGGATCAAGTCTGAAAAATGTATGTAAGAGGGCCATCTAGTTACACAATCTAGTCAGTTGTACAGTAGGCCGCCATAACAAGAGTCTAGCAGAAAAGCAAAATGTTGCAAAAAGTTATTGATTGCCTGCCAGTGTAAAAATGAGGATCCATCCTTTATCTTGATGTTTCCTTTTATAACTAGCATAAAAAGAAGAGAAACTTTGTATTTTGTTAGGTTTTTAGAAAACCATCATGGGAATTGTACGCAGTCAGGTAGGACATTCTTTGACTAAAGTAGGCTGTACATACAACTGAAAAGGATACTTTTTATAGTATTTTAACCATCTGTTATAAAATGCCCCCAAACAGAGGCATTCAATTCATTTACTTTCTGAATTTTATTCTTATAGCCATCATTAAAGAGAATTTGGATTGGTAGATAATAGGTAGAATCCTGTAACACTAAACTTAGGTTAAGTCAAATGAACTGAATGGGCTTTACTTTGAAAGCACAGAATTAGTTTTGTGTACATAATGGACTATAATTTGGCCACAATATTTTCAAGCTATCGTATGAAATGCAATAGTAGGAAAGACCTGTTGGACGTTAGGTGATTTATTTCAGAATAAATTTGGAAAGCATTGTATTGTGTACCACGGTTCCTTTCTGTCTGGTTTTAAAGTCCCATGCTTTTTGCAGTATTGTATTCATTAAGCAGTTTCTCCAAGCACTTTGTAATGCCACAAGCAGTTCTGAGGTTAATGTATGACCTCCTTTGACTCGGTTCCCCAATTAATACACTGCCATTCAAAAGTTGAAAATTTCCAACTGGAATTGCTTCCTAAATTAGAACAGATGTATTTATGATTAGTCAGTAATGATTATGTGTTCCATTGCAGTAATGATGCTTCCACCCTGTTGTTTGTATGAGAAAGTCCTTATTGAAAGTGAGGTATTCAGTAGATTTTTGGGTCCTTTTGTTTTTGTATGATTGGCTGTCATTTGGAAAACCTTAGGTGGCCTATTTATCATGTATTTGAAGTGACATGGCAAAACCATTTATTTCTAACCAAAGACAACTGCAACGGGATGATTTTTTTTAAAAAAATCCATGATTTTAAAACAAATTCTGCCCTAGCAAATAAAATGCTGGGCTTATCAACCAGAAGGTTGGCAGTACAAGATCAAATACCGCATGACAGGCTGAGCTCCCGTTCTTGTCCCCGTTCCTGCCAAGCTAGCCATTTGAAAGCCTGCAAATGCAAATAGCTAAAGAGGCACCACATGGTGAAAATGTAACAGTCTTCCGTGCACCTTAGTATATACTCATGCTGGTTATATGACCATGGAAATGTCTTTGGACAACACTGGCTCCTTCAGCTAGAAAATGGATATGGGCACTGTCCCTTAGAGTCAGACATGACTGGACAGAGGAAAACTTTACCCTTTTTTAAATTAATAATTAAAATTATTTCAATTTATTCTCATTCTAAAGAAACTTCTACAAATCAGGAATTAAACTGAAACACCCTGGAGGATTTTTGGAGATCTCTGAGTGGGCATGGAAGGGCAAAGCAATTCTATTGCTTTCCACATCTTGTTAAAATAACTGGTACATTTTTGCTACAGTAAGAAGGCTAATATAATTTGGGTTCCTGCATCTGAAATGCAATTCCTTCCCGAGTTAGTAGTCTGTTGGCTTATTAAAGGGAAAAAACCCAATAATTTTGGGGGTGATAGACATACCTGCTGTGGATGCCCCTATGATACCTGTAGAAATACATCAATGTTCATTGCACTAGTAATAAACTCCCAAAATGTGGCGTTCTGGGGTAAGTCTTACACACACAAAGACACATATGAGAAACTATGGATTTGAACAACTCGGCCATCAATACCGTTGATACCGTTGATTCTCCTATTTCAGTTTTTGTGGGGGAAATGGGATATGAAAAACAAAATCTGCCAGGCTAATGAACTGGACTGTCTTCTTACCCTTGTTCACATGAACCAATGGAGCTTTGGAAGTAGCAAATATGTAAGAATTTCAGTTTTCCTGGTGGACATTCCTCTTTGATTTAGTTTCTCTCTTCTGGTATACTGAGCTCTTTGAAGTTATTTATTATCATTTCCTTCCTTCCTTCCTATTTTCCTCCTATGCTCTTGGCATTTGCTTAGTTTCTTGTCCACCCCTCTCCCTAACCCCTATTATCCTCAACAACAAGGTGTGATAAATTATTCTTATGGTTAATAATTGACCTAAGAACCCTTGTGGATAAATTTCATAGCCAAAGTAAGATTCTATTCTTGAACATTGTTTAGCATTTTACCTACTAAACAAAATTGAAGGATCAAGCCTTTCCCAATTATTTATTCAAAGTAGTATGTAATTTTTTATAACACTGAGTAAAGATTACAATTTATTGAAATAGTAATAAACTGAAGCTATAGTAACTAGTTCTGTTAAGTTTGATAGACCTGAGGGAGGGCAACTATATTAGAAGTTAATAACTGAAAAATATTTACAGCAGTTTACTGGCTGGGTAATTTGCAATAAAATAAAAACTTTATTTTTCTTGATGCCTAACAGAGTTTGATGTTCTATTTTCTTGTGAAACCCCAGTGGAAAACATGCTTTTACTGTGAAAGTAATACAACTAGATATCTTCACGATCTTAATAGGCAAAGTGGATTGACCTCAGTTCATTTTCATGGAGCTTAGGACAAATTGATCAATTTACTTTGTAAATAATTACCATTTGAATGTTGATTTTCCTTTCCCCTAGATTAGCACTTTAAAAAGCTTCTATCCAGGAATTTTAATTCAGTACAGCTACACTACGGCCACATATTTATATACAGAGATGTGTGGTGGGGGGAGAGAAAATATGTATAATTATAGAAGAATATACTGGTTCTGGAACTGAAGAATTATTTTGTTTTGAGGAAAACAAAGAAATAAAAATTCAGAAATAGGTATTCACCAAACAATAGGGATCAAAAATGGTCTAATGTCTTTCTTCAACTGTTCAATAATCAGCTGAACAGTTGCATTTATATTAAACAATATCTGTTCAATAGATATACACATATCCGGCAAGCTACTCCTTTCTGGAGGAAGCAGCATTATGTAAAGGGTAGAAACGTAATAAGAAATGGTCTCTTTGTAGACAGCTCTTCCTCTCTGCATTTGTCTCATGTAGTTGCAAGATCCATTTGCTTTTCACTGTTCTTAATTATTACAATAAACTTTTTCAATGCAAGATGCAGTATGGGCTTTCATTTTTCAGCCAACTTGTTGGAGATTAGTACTGAGAATGAGGAACTGGTCTAGGATTACCCAGTCCTCAGTGGTTCTCCTGACTCTTGAAGCACTCCCTTTAATATTATAACATGCTTGCTGTCTATTTTTATAGGGAGAATTACAGCTAATACAAAATGCTGCAGGTAGATTTTGCTGAAAGTATCTTTGGTAAGATAGAATTACACTGTTTAATCTTCCAGGCTTCCATTGTGTTTACAGATACCATTTAATCTGATAGTTTGGATCTGGATAGTCTTCCAGTATGGATCTAGAACAGCCACCTAGATTCAAGGGTGATCTCATTAGCAGCCTACAGGCTTTCTTTCCATCAGCAAGCATGTTAAGTAAGAACAGGTAGTCCTTGATTTACAACTGTTTGTTCAGTGATCATTCAGAATTATGACAGCACTGAATGAAGGGACTTATGACCCCTGCCTGAAGTTCTGATCATTGCAGCACTCCCATGATTCCTTGATCAAAATTTGGGTATTTGGCAGCATATCCACCATTACGACCACAGAAGTGCTGAAACTCCACACACACACCCATTGGTGTGTGTGTGGGGGGGGGGACTTAGCTGGCTACATCTAATGGATGCAGACCTCCTCACTCACTCCCTGACTTCTTCTTGTCCCACCATGCCCAGAAAGCCTTGGCTAGCCTTCTCCCTCAGCCAATGAAGTTCCTGTTCCTGTCCAGCTTTGAGAAAAAATGCCTCTCTAATGCTGAAGATTACTTTTGCTAGCTTTATAGTTAAGTCTCATATCAGTTGGGTGGGCCGTCAACCACAGCAGAGAAAGGGAAAGTTAAGTGGACCTGTGCATAGTAGGGCAGGGAAAAGATCAGGCCTCTTGTGGGGGAAGAGGTCCATGCACCACTGGCTAAGGCCTTCTGGACATGGTGAGATGGGCTTCTTGGGAATGGAAAGGAAGGGAGGGGAGGAGACCCATGTATCCCTAGGCCTAGCTGGGCAAGGCCTTCTGGCCCACAACAGATTTCTACAAGCTGGTAAGCACCAGGCCTCCCAAGGCCTTGTCCCCACACCTAAACAGTTGCTTAATGACCTACATGGTCACTTAATAACTGCAATAGAGAGAACTGGGATGGTGATTATTGAGTAAAGCAGTCACTTGAGTGTTTCACTTACTGACCACAATGACTTACAACCAAAATTCCAAGCTCAATTGTGGTCATAAATCAAGAGTGACTTGTAGAGAGAAGCAGATTTAAATGAGCAGACAAGATGCCATAAGACAGAATTTCAGTAATTACAGAGGTAGATGATATACCTAAATCCTTATCCCAGCATGGTTGGAACAAAACTTTGGCCTTATAATGCCAGTACTCTTTGGAGCCAGAGCTGAACTTCATATCTCAACACATAAGAATAACTTACTGGTTGTGAATCTTTCAATCTCTGAGATGTTAAATAGTTCTTTATACCCAAAAAAGCCTATGCTTGAGTCAGAGGCTGAGAGCTTAAAGCTACTCATGCAAGCACCTAAATTCCAGGAAGTATACACAATTTTTCTTTTCTGTGGGCCAGGTACAGAGGCCTTTGTTTTAGAGAAGGCTGAATCTGAATTTATATATCCTGCTTCTCTGTTTTTTTCAGGTTAGGCAGAAGCCATGTTTGAGATCCTTCTTCCTCCGGATGAGGAATAAAGCAGAAGAAACCATTAAAAGTCTCCTTTTTCCATATGGGAAGACTTTAATCACATATAATTTAAAACCCAAGTTGAAAGCCTTGTTTCATATATATCCAGAAAATTTTAAATATTCAAGGTATGATCCCTTAACAGGTATTTTGCTTTCAACTGATCACAGAGACAGTTCCATATCATCTGCCTTTTAATGCTGTAACATGCTTCATCACTCTCTAAATGTACTGTATTGTATGATGCACATGTGTCTCTTGATCTTGTTCTTCTTGCAAAAGTGTTTTAATTGAATTTTTAATTGTTCGTCGTTCTGAATGCCTCATAGGAGAGCATAAGTTATATGTTTAGTAAGTAGTAACTGCGAGGCAAAGTTGACCCATGCTTGAGGGAGTAGTTGTTTCAGTTTCATGTTCAATTTGTTTCTGATTTTGCTTGCGGCTTTCTCTAAACTACATAGAGCAACAGTAGAACGAATACCATGTATTTGGAATACCGCTACTTTCCAAAATTAAACCCTCACAATGTATCCTTCGCTAAATGTAAAACTTAATGGGTTTTTCTTTCTTTTAAATAAATAATTTAAAATATCATAAATGGTCCATATAACTAGCGTTCTGCAGTGTGGTCCAAGAGGACTACGATGGGAGTGACGATCCAAATATTTCTGTCATGTTAAAGGGGGTCAAGGCTCAAAGGTAAAAAGAATTCATAAAGCCATTATGATTAAGGGTAGGTTTTTAAATGGTTTTGATAAAGGCTTGTAAAACAGCCAAGAGCAATCCTGCAATTTTAATGTTAAGTGGCTTCTGTATTGGAAAAATGCCCAAGGGCCATGTCTGGCACGGTCACTTACAAATGACTGATGGGAGATCAATACAGACAGAGTGGGAATGCAGCTTTGTCACTGGGATATGTAGTTAGTATGTGATTAGCTTTAAGTAGCACTGACTTAGATGTAGATGGGCAGTAAAGTGCTTAGCAGCTAGTCATCCTAGTGGCCATACATACACAGCAGTTAATGGAGCAAGAAGTATTCCATTTTCCGTAGACATTGAGGAGGGCACCCCGAACCTGCTTTCACTTTTAGGAAAGAGCAGCAGGAGCTTGTATTCTTGATTAAATACATCTGTTAAAGGCATCTTTCACTTTCTTTACGGGAAGAGTTACTCTAGCAGTTAGAAAAATCCACTTTCCAGTCAAATTAGCTTGCAAGAGGTTATACAGCAGAAGCAGTTGGGTCATTTGATTTTTCCCTGGGAGGACTAAAATAAGTACAATATATCCATAACCAAAATTAGTGAATTACAAGTAAATTAAATTATTAGCAAAATAATAAGTACAAAATAAAGAACTCATACTGTAAGTACAAATATAAGCCTCAGGATTGGAGGAAAGATAACAGATTTTCTTGAAGTTTAACGACCATAGGAATAGAATTCTTTATTCTTTATTGACCAAGTGTGATTGGACACACAAGGAATTTGTCTCCAGTGCATAAGCTCTCAGTGTACATACAAGCAACAAGTGATAAATCATGTTCAGGATCATAAAATACAATCATCATAAATCATAAGATACAACACTCAATGATACATTGATAATCAATCAATGTAAACCATAATAGGATAGTAAATAAAAGCAATCAGCATAACTCATGAGATACAAACAACAAAGTTATAGTCATAAGAAGCTAAGGAAACAGGTAATAGGTAATAGGAAAGAGGAGAAGGATAATAGTAATAGTAATAGTAATATACCCCTACTAGGTGATTTGACATCCCAGGGCATAAAACAGTGTTGTGGGAATTAGTTATTTAGCAGAGAATTAGTTATTTAGCAGAGTGATATCTCTAGCTTTTACATTTCTAATCCTCAGGCTTTTCACTGGTGTGCATTATTTGGAATCAAAGTAGGCAAGGGTATTTTGGATTTGGTGTTGTCCACTCTATGTACTTGTTGGTGGCTTGTTAAATTAGCCGTATCTTTTCCTGAGCTTTCACAATAAGCATTTGGGCTCTGGGACATGCATGTCTGAATTAAGTTGGTAAAGAAAGGACAGCAATACTGTTTTAATGTTTCCTTAACTCAAATGCATCTTTTCCTGTATCCTGCATGGATACTGTGTGAGCCCTAGAAAAGGTATGGCTTCTTTAAGTACAGAGACAGTATACTCTTGCCCATGTCAAATCTGAATCCCACATCTCTTTGCTTGCTTTTACTAATTTAGATGGTGCATACTTTAAGTTTTTTTAAAGATAGAGGAAATACCTCTCGTCTGATTTGAATTGTCAATTTGGTTTAATTGTATTGATTGAATTTGAAAGTTAATTTTGTATTTTTTAAAAAATGGTTGAACCTGAATGGTTGAATCTAATTCAGAAAACAGATTTTGGGAGTTCACTCAAATCATTGTTTAAATCGAGAAAGACATTCAGATATATTCTGCTGCTCTTTTTAAGTTTTGTTTGCAGTTTTCTATGTCATTCTTTATTTTTCTTTAATTTTTATTTCTCTTCTTCTTAAACTCATAATATTGCCTAACTTGTAGTAAAAACCCTGTTATTCTTTGTGTCTAGTCTTTCTGTAGGGCCTCATCTATTACAGCTTTCCTTTTCACGTTCTGTATTCATTTCCAATAAATAAATAATCTAATTGTTTTTTCAATTGAACATGGCACTTATGAATTTCTTAATCTGGATTTCAAATTAGATTTGCATAGTTCTACTGATTTTGTTATTTATATGACAATACTGTTATGCTATTGTTGTGCAAACTACCTTGAAAGCATTATAGCCTTAAAAAGGGATATTAATTTTAATAACAATAAATCTTCAGTCTAATCATTATGAACTATTGCAATACATCTATAAGAATTTTCCTTAAGTACAGAAAATATTTCCTGTGGTATTTCTCAAATATTATTTCATTTAAAAGAAAAATATAGCAAATTGAGTAAGTGTGAATTTCTTGCTCCAAAAACAAAATAGCATTGCTATATTTTATTATTGTTGCAAAGAAGGCTATGTAAAGAAAATGTTGTAAGATTCAAGCAGAATTAGAGTTTCTTGGTGGATAAAAAAATAGTTTTATCAGTTTTTAATTTTATAATTGACAAGCCATTTTATATTCCCCTACTAGTTTTCTTTTTCTTTTTAAATCTGTTTTTTTCTTGATACAATCTAGAAGATAAGACAAATAAAGCAACCCCTGAGATCCATTAAAATAAATTGTATAATCTACATATATAGTAGTCACTTTTCTAGCCCTTGCTTTTTAGCCAATGAATACATGGCCTTATAATGATTGACATATTAATCGAAGCCATATATAAGTGGTTAATATGTATAACCACTAATATATTGAGAGATCATATCATCCACCGAAGCTCAGTTTGACCAACTTTACAAGGTGCTGTTCAGAGGGAGCCAGTGTTTCATGTACTATCCTAGGCTCCCTACAAGAAAATTGAGAACTATTAATTAATATAGTTTATATAGGTACCTATCTATGGGTTAATGATATGATTCTGAGTGGCTTTCAAAAATTAAAACACAGAGAGGGGGGAAACAATCAATTAAAATAAACTACAAATTACTCAAAATAATTACTGGTATGTCCATTTAGGTAGTATTGCTAAAAAAAAACCCCAACAACCCCAAAACAAAGCAGCAAACTCATCAACTGACTTTCTAAACTGGAACTTGACACTAAGCAACACATACCTAGAAGAAAAATGCACAGATAAGTGGTTGTGTCCTATGCTACCTACATACATACATTACAGTTACAGTCACTCCCAATATCGTAATCTCCTCTTCCCTCATAGAAATCCTGAAGATGCATATGTCTTTGGAGGAAACATTTCCTAAAGGGTTTATTTGCCAACACATAAAGTAATATGATTTTAGTCTTTAAAAAGGTAAGGGTTCCTTCCTGGAGACATCCCATAGTTTTGCCATTACCTTCTTCTAGATGATTTTTCTGCTCTGTGTAGACAACTTTTTAGGGATGTGCTTTCTAAGTGCTTTGTAAGCAACCAAAATTAAATTGAGTGGCACTTTCTTTTGAGTAAAATTGCTCTGCTATTTCTGATAATTTTCCTATCCTCTTTTTTTTTTAAAGGAAGATGATTATGGGATGATATCTTGAGTTACTACTTTAATCCATTCTAGTAATTATTTTGTTAATTTGTTCCTTCACTGGCTGTTATATGGTTAAAACTGTATATAAAAATCTCTTGATTAAAGCCATCAAATCTTCTATCCTCTTTGCTTTGACCTTCCATTTGTCTTTTCTCTCTCCACCACATTTTAGTCTCACAGCATACACACAGAAATGATTTTACTGGTCTTCTAATCTTTCCAAGGCCATGCATATGCCAGTAATCTGCAGCCAGGGGCTATCACCTGCCATCTTAATGGCCCCTTAGTCTACAGTTAATTACAGGGAGAAATTTGGGTATCCAACTCATACAAAGAAAAAAAAAAGGTAGGTTGTAGCTGTATGTCATAATGCTCGGAGGGTTGCTGCTACAATGATCTCCTTTTCAATGAACTTTAACATTCTTATCTACTTTCCCACTTAAAATGGAAGTGACCCAGAAAATCCCAGGGCTTAATGAAGAACATCATAAGCATAATATTTGAGGAAAACAGCAGTATCCATATAATCACTATTACCCTCTTATTAAGCACACTATAATATACTGATCATCACCTAATTAAAACTGGACCAAAGCCACTAATGAAACTGATGTGGATCACCGGTTCTTAAAGCACTTGCCTTAAAGATAAGGCTGATGTCTGGAAGTCCTCACAATACAATTTCTTCTGGAATCAGTTCAGTTGTAGAATATAATTAATAAGAGCAAACTCGCTTCTGTTGCTGTCAACAGTGGTAGGGATGTAACCTTCATTGTGCAAAGTTTTGATTTTTTTTTTTAAAGTTGAATAATTATGGTTATGTCTGCCTGATTCCTTGAATTGGCTCTGTCTTTGAAAATATTTATTTACACAAGGTTAGAAATCACATGTTCTAAATAAAGCTTCTTATATACAGACCAATATGTAAACAATCTTCCTTCACTAATATTTCTAAACTAGTCCTTGCTGCTGGTAGATTTTAATAGGATATTATTATATATACTTATAGCCAATGCAATTTTCCTAGTTGAGGAAACATTGCACCAGCCATTTTCCTTGTAATCAGTGCCTTTCATAAGAGAAGCCAACTTTTTTCTTTTTGTAAAACCAGAAAAACTTATATTTTAACCACTACCAACAAACAAGTCTCTTCTTTTTTTCTTTGGAAAACATAGTTTACTATTGTTAAGAAGTAGTACCTACCTCAGTCTTATTATTTGATAGTACCTTTTCAGGTGAAATATATATTTCCCCATGAGGCTGTGGTGTCAGCCATCCTCAACATTTTATACTAAGGTGTCTGAAAGTACAATTGCTTGTCGTGGTGAAAAAATATGTCTTGAAAACAAAATATGTGCCTGAATGTTGAGAGGTTGAAAAGTTATTCTAAATGTAAATTCTGTTGCCTTTGGAAAAATCAGCAAGTTAGTTCTTATAAGCAGTTGAAACTACAGTACCAATAGCGTCTCACTGATTCTGAAAAATAGAAATAACTTCAATACAGTAGTTGAAATTAATTTTGAGAGCAAATCTGACAGAAATTACATGCTTTAAGCATATATACTGTGCAAACTTCTGTGCAAGTTTGACATAAACATCAATAACTTAATGGAATTTCTTAGTTTGAACAACTAAGGCCATAAGAACTGTTATGGTTGGTGATTATAGTAACCGCTAAATACTAAGGCTGTGAGAGAAAATGGTGGGATGAATGGAACAGCTCAAATTTTATAACATAGAATTAAATTTTGTCATAGAACCAATTTAAGGAATCACCTGATGTAGATCACATGTTGAATTTGTAGGCCTTTGAGAGATGCTTTGAAACAGATGTTGATGCCAGAGAAATCTCTCTCTATGACTCATTGTGGCAGCCACCATTTTGTAAGACTTGTATATCTGTTTTCAAGAGTGGTCAGTGGGCTCTGAATTGGTATTATTTCCTTTGTTGATAGGTTTTTCTGATTGATCAGCTTCTTGGTCTCTTTTATTATAGATCTGGCATCCCCTTTCAGCAAATTTGACATATGTGTACAAAAGTCTTTGTTTGATTCTGGCCAATAGGAAAACTGATACATTTTGGAATCATATACACTGGAGTCATACCTTCTTTTAATTGATTGATTGACTCATTCGATGTTCCAATTGTTCAATTGTCCAGGCATTTCCAGCCTATTTTTCGAAAATGTCCCATTTCATGGCCAGCCAGTTTTGTTCTGTCCCATTCCATGTAACAGGCTTCTTCTTCTCTCAGTTGTCATGCTGAACCTCCAGGGCATAAACCACAATTTATTTGACTTGAAAGATGGACTCCTGTTCAAGAAAAGTCCTATAGCACTGTTGAACAGCCCCTTGCTGTAGCAGTCCTATAGGACAAGTCTCCTTGAATTTTGGCTCTTGGAGCTGCTATCCATGACTGATGAAGGCCTCAGCTAGGAATTGATTCTTTGCCTCTGCTATTTGCTGGGCCAGCATCAGAGCTTTTGGTGGTGGATTTTGCAGCCAATTTCCTAACTTTTGGTAGATGTGATGAAGGAGAGATATTACTCCTTCTGATGCTGCTTCCTGATAGCTTTCAGCCTTCCCCATGGTGTAATGAAGACTGTTCCCAAGAACAAGGAGTACCAATAAATGAAAAAGTGTGCCCATTCTCTCTTCGGTGTAAAATGTCTCTGAGATGTAACTGCCTTAGATACTCATGGTCAACATATTTATTAGTGACTGCCTGAGAATACTTAATCCTTTCTGGCCAAAACCTAATCGGTAAGATCAAGCCCCAATTTCTCAAAGGTATTTCATGCTTTATGTTTTTGTCCAAATGTGTAGGTCTTAAATCTGGAATCTGCCAATCAGGATTATATGGACTTTCCAGGTTTTAATATAATCCTGACAGATTCTTCAACCTTCTAGGCGGTTTTTGTTTTTTCTGAGGATTTGGATTTAAATCTCTTTCTAGGAGAGGGAGAACCTTTGGATCTGGAAACATAAAAACATCTTGGTTTTTGTGCTACTCGCCTAATTGTGAAGATTTTCTAGGATTTCTAGAAGTTCTTGTGGTGATAGGTCCTCCAATTCCTGATATGCAACCATGTTCAAAAACTACTTCTATTGTAGGAACAGTTCCCATGTATCCCTCAGGAGTAGCCAGCCAAGATAAGATAATACTGCTTGTTCTCCCCATTGGTCTGGTACCATAAAATTCAATGATTCTCTTTCACTACATTACTTAAGGAGGCTTGCTGAGTTGCAAAAAAAAAAAAAAAAAAAATCAGGTTGAATTAATTGGAACTGTCTACCAGGAAGATGCCAATCTCCAAGCATGCGCAGTGCTTCATCAGTTCTCCTAATATAGCTAGTGACCCACACAGGAGTGGGGCAGGTACTCAGGAATAGATATACTCTTAACTGGAGGCCAATCATCTTTGACCAGGGATTGATCACCTATTTGAGCTCCACTAGCAGTTGAATAATGAGGTGATAGTGATGGCTTAGAATTGATCAGCGTCAGTGCCATAATAAGACATACGGCATACCACATACGACTTGCAGGCCTGGTAGATGCTGATTGATTATCTGCAATTGATATATCTATATTGTTATCCACTATAATTGTTAAAGAAGCAAATACAGGGGCAAACAACCACAATTCCCAATAGGATTAGATAGCCACAATCCAATGTTTCTCAATTAATTCTCCCTTATCAGTTGTAACTCAATTATCATGTAATATATCTCATGCCATCTGCAACGTATCAAGAACAGGAGGAAAGAAATCATCAGGTATGAAATTGCATGTTTCAAACGCATGTTCTTTAGTAGTTTTGTAGAGTGTCATTTACATCGAAGAGAGAATCACACTTAAAGCACTTACAGACTAGTACAGCAAAGTCATAGCAAGCCTATGGACATAGAGAATACAGTCTGAATTGCTCCAAAGGAGAGGGGTATGAATCTAAGGGAGCTTGAGCACCCAAGGCTTAAATAGGAGAGGCGTGTAGCTACCAGCAGTATCTTTGACCACAGGTGGCAAATGGCAGGCAGAATGAGCGGCAGGGTTGTCTTCTGATGCCACATAGTATACGTTTTGTTTATGCAAGTACATAGTACATAACATGGAAAAAAATCCATAGTAAATGATCAAGGTGTTTGTGCACAACAAACATACTAGCAGAAAATACAACACGAAGTTGATAATGAATAACAAAGCAAACAAATTAATAGTTCTTGTACACGGATTGGTTTAGATTGTTTGAAATTCATTACAACACTATTTGATGTTCTTAAATGAACAATAGTTCTGTGAGTCAATGTTTCAATAATTTTTAACAATAACTGTTTATATTATTTGGAAAATTGTACATCAGACTTATTATATAGAGCCTTGGTGGCGCAGCAGACTAAAGCACTGTTAAGTAACACCAGCTGCCTGCAATTACTGCGAGTTCAAATCTCACCAGGCTCAAGGTTGACTCAGCCTTCCATCCTTTCGAGGTAGGTAAAATGAGGACCTGGTTTGTGGGGGCAATAAGCTGACTTTGTATAAAAAAGAACACCGCTTGGGGGGGGCAAAAGCCCTACTAAGCAGGTATATACAAAAGTATGAAGGCTATTGCTTAATGCATTGTAAGCCGCCCTGAGTCTCCGGAAAAGGGTGGCATATAAATCGAACCAATAAACAATAAATACAGGTGAAACTTGAAAAATTAGAATATTGTGCAAAAGTTCACTTATTTCAGTAATGCAACTTAAAAGGTGAAACTAATATATGAGATAGACTCATTACATGCAAAGCGAGATAGTTCAAGCCTTGATTTGTCATAATTTTGATGATTATGGCTTACAGCTCATGAAAACCCCAAATTCACAATCTCAGAAAATTAGAATATTACATGAAATCAATAAAACAAGGATTGTACATAGAACAATATCGGACATCTGAAAAGTATAAGCATGCATATGTACTCAGTACTTGGTTTGGGCCCCTTTTGCATCAATTACTGCCTCAATGCGGCGTGGCATGGATGCTATCAGCCTGTGGCACTGCTGAGGTGTTATGGAAGATCAGGATGCTTCAATAGTGCTTCAGCTCTTCTGCATTGTTCAGTCACATGTCTCTCATCTTTCTCTTGGCAATGCCCCATAGATTCTCTATGGGGTTCAGATCAGGCGAGTTTGCTGGCCAATCAAGCACAGTAATCCCATGGTCATTGAACCAGGTTTTGGTACTTTTGACAGTGTGGGCAGGTGCCAAGTCCTGCTGGAAAATGAAGTCAGCATCCCCATAAAGCTCGTCTGCGGAAGGAAGCATGAAGAGCTCCAAAATCTCCTGATAGACGGCTGCGTTGACCCTGGACTTAATGAAGCACAGTGGACCAACATCAGCAGATGACATGGCTCCCCAAATCAACACAGACTGTGAAAACTTCACACTGGACTTCAAGCATCTTGCAGTGTGTGCCTCTCCATTCTTCCTCCAGACTCTGGGTCCTTGGTTTCCAAATGAGATGCAAAAGTTGCTCTCATCAGAAAAGAGGACTTTGGACCACTGAACAACAGACCAGTTCTTTTTGTCTTTAGCCCAGGTAAGACGCTTCTGACATTGTTTGTTGTTCAGGAGCGGCTTGACAAGAGGAATACGACATTTGAAGCCCATGTCCAGGATCCGTCTGTGTGTGGTGGCTCTTGATGCACTGACTCCAGCCTCAGTCCACTCCTTGTGAAAGTCCCCAACACTTTTGAATGGCCTTTTCCTGACAATCCTCTCCAGGCTGCGGTCATCCCTGCTGCTTGTGTACCTTTTTCTTCCACACTTTTCCCTTCCACATAACTTTCTATTAATGTGCTTTGATACAGCACTTTGGGAACATCCAACTTCTTTTGCAATTACCTTTTGAGGCTTTCCCTCCTTATGGAGGGTGTCAATGATGGTTTTCTGCACAACTGTCAGGTCAGCAGTCTTTCCCATGATTGTGATTCCTGAACCAGACTGCGAGACCATTTAAAGGCTCAGGAACCCTTTGCAGGTGTTATGGCTTAATTAGCTGATTAGAGTGGACACTTTGAGCCTAGAATATTGAACCTTTTCACAATATTCTAATTTTCTGAGGTTGTGAATTTGGGGTTTTCATGAGCTGTAAGCCATAATCATCAAAATTATGACAAATCAAGGCTTGAACTATCTCACTTTGCATGTAATGAGTTTATCTCATATATTAGTTTCACCTTTTAAGTTGCATTACTGAAAGAAATGAACTTTTGCACGATATTCTAATTTTTTGAGTTTCACCTGTAAATATATAGCATACAAAGGGGTTAGAAAAGACCATTGAAAGGAAGAAAAACCAGCAAGAAAGTTTAAATGCCCTACTAAGTATTGTATTATTTTCCAATCATATCTTTTCTTACAATCAATTTCTTTTAGAATGTTGGTGCTTTTTTCTTGATATTCTTTAGGAATACACAGAGTCCTGACAGTAATTTGACAGCCAATGTAATGAATGTCCTGTACAGGTTCAGGCATTAATTTATCATAGTTTATCGGGATTCCATAAGTTTGAAGACACTGAACTTTGGCTAATGGCAGCTAGGTATTTAGGGTTTGGATGAGAGAGGATTAAGTCATCTAAATAAGTAAAACAAAATATGTTATACTTGTGACAAATATGGTCTGCAATGGCATTAGTGAAGAGAGTGCGGTTGAAGGTGATGAGACCAATCCCCAAAGGACATTTACTAAACCCGTAAACATGTGTCCCATCAGATATAAGAAGGTGAGCAGCAGACTCAGGATGATGAGGAAGATGATAAAAAGCCTCAGAGAAGTCCAAGGAGATGCAAGACATGTTCAGAGGGCGAATTCTGGACAGGCTTTTGTAGTTTGGATTTTAACTACCTCCTGGATAAAATCCAGGAACTTGTTCTAGAGATTGCAAGATGCTGTTTTTCACTACGGACAATTGCCGTCACCTTTGCAAATTCTGATATATCTAAAATTTCTTCCGTCATCCCAGCATTATAAATGATTCTGTGGTTTTAGCATTTTGGCTCAACAAAGCAAAATAATTAAATTAATCGAACTCTGAGCATGTTTATAACTTCCTTATTGAACTTGAATGTGGTGAGCTGGTTTAGTTTCTTTGTTTTTTGTTTTGTTTTTGATTTCATTGAAAGCTACTTTGCAAAAATGAAGCTGCAGCTGCCAAGGAGATGATTCTTATGAACACGGAAACTAAGCAATGCTTATTATTGATCAGTAGACTCAGACATTAATGGAAATAGCTAAATTAGAAAAGATCCTTTTATAAGCTATGGCAAAGTATATTTATTTGATCCGGGCAAACTGTTATTGAATGGTGTAAAGCTTAAGTAGTTATTTTCTTTCTTTCTTTCTTTCTTTCTTTCTTTCTTTCTTTCTTTCTTTCTTTCTTTCTTTCTCTTTCTTTCTCTTTCTTTCTCTCTCCCTCCCTCCCTCCCTCCCTCTTTTTCTTTCTCTCTCTCTCTCCCTCTTTCTTTCTTTCTTTCTTTCTTTCTTTCTCTCTCTCTCCTTCCCTCTTTCTTTCTTTCTTTTTTTTTCTTTCTTTCTTTCTTGTGCAATCTTCAAGTAATTAGAAATTGGTACAAATATTTCTTTTACTATTTGATTTTAGAAAAAAGTGTTCCTTTTGGTGTTACATATAAAGAAATGTTTCTTATCTCAGTGAATATCCCATGCAGTCTCTTCACTATTTTTCCATTCTGTTTTATTTAGGACTCAACCACAGTTAAATTTACTTTTATACATGTTGTGGGGCTGCTCATACAGGCTTCTTTTAACAAAAATAATTAAAAAGAATAGACAACTCTAAATGTTATTAATGTATTCCAGAAGCATTATTACTATCCAATTTTACTATCAGCTGGAAAAATCATACATTATGTTTCTGACTAGACAATGGGTTTTTCATAAAAAGGCATGGGTTTAAATAGTGATGAATGTACTTTTTTAATACTATGAGGTATAACTATTTCTTGTGCATTACAACTTTACAAACATTTCTTAAAGGTAAAGGTAAACATTCCCCTCGCACATGTGCTAGTCATTCCCGTCTCTAGGGGATGGTTCTCATCTCCGTTTCAAAGCCGAAGAGCCAGCGCTGTCCAAAGACGTCTCTGTGGTCATATGGCCGGCATGACTAAATGCTGAAGGTGCACGGAATGTTGTTACCTTCCCACCAAAGGTGGTTCCTATTTTTCTACTTGCATTTTTCGTGCTTTCGAACTGCTAGGTTGGCAGAAGCTGGGACAAGTAACAGGAGCTCACTCCGTTATGCAGCGCTAGGGATTTGAACCGGTGAACTGCCAACCTTTCTGATCAACAAGCTCAGCATCTTAGCCATTGAGCCACCACATCCCATAAACATTTCTTACTGGAATTCAAATTCTATCACCTTCAAATTTTGGAACATGATTGTCAAGAGCCTTGGTAGAACAGTGGTTTAATGCACCCTGTTATTAACACAGCTGCCTGCAATTTCTGCAGGTTCGAATCTTATCAGGCTCAAGGTTGACTCAGCCTTCCATCCTTTCTAAGGTAGGTTAAATGAGGACCCAGTTTGTGGGGGCAATAAGCTGACTTTGTATAAATATACAAAAGTATGAAGGCTATTGCTTAGCGCATTGTAAGCCGCCTTGAGTCTCCGGAGAAGGGCGGCATATAAATCAAATTAAAAAAAAAAAAAAGTTCAATGATCTTTAGTCCAGTAGTGACATTAGAGTCTACATTTTCCTTTAAAAAAAAGATTCTATATTCCTTAATAAAAACAAAATCAATAACTAAATATCAAACTGAATTAAATACAAAAAAAAAAGGAAAAAGGAAATTATGAAAAAAAGAAAATGTATGCCCAAATGAGCTAAAATTTTAATATCAATCAATCTGATCAGATTTTCTACAATGTTAATAAACAATTAATTCATATGTAGACAGTGTGTATGTGTCATCAATCCAGGCTTTTACATTAGGGATCCTAAAACCTCAATAGCAGAATAAAGCTTCTACAGCAGGGGTCCCCAACTCTTGGGCCATGGCCCACTACCAGGTCGTGGTCTATTCGGAACCAGGCCACATGAGTGGTGGACTGGTGCACGTGCATGCATGCAGTCCAGTTGTGTGAGCGGTGGGCTGGCATGTGTGCACGCACAGGCACATGCAGCTTAATGTGCAAGTTGAGCTGCGCACGCATGCAGATGTGCACAAGTCCAGCTGCATACCCATGGAGATGCGTGCTGGCCCACCACTCACAAAAGTTGAGCTGTGGGCACCTGTGTGTGAGTTGGCCTGCCGCTTGTGGAGCTCAGTTCCCCTCTCCCCCCCCACCAGTCCACCAAACTGCAAAGGTTGGGGACCACTATCCTAGAATAAATTTTACCAATAATAATTTGTGCTGCTTTTTCATTTTCATGGTTGTTTTTAGACACACCTTCTGAAAAATTTGTTGCTTTAAGCTATTATAAATGTGTGAAGTATTAGATGATACTCTTGATGGGACTCTTCCATCAAGTCTTCTACCACCTATGTTTCAGATTATATGGGGATTTTTTTCTCTCAGAAGAGGAGAGAGAGAGAGAGAGAGAGAGAGAGAGAGAGAGAGAGAGAGAGAGAGAGAGAGAGAGAGAGAGAGAATGAATATCTGTAGCTCAGGGTTGAAATGTGGACTTCCTTAACAGATGAAGGGCAGTGATGTGGGTAATGAAATATCTGCAAGCAAAAAAGCAAGCTCAGAAAGCACCTAGAATTTCATAAATGTTATTTTGAAATTCTATGAAGATTAATACTGTCGTTCAAGAGATAAGAAGGGAAAGACTAACTAGAACCCAATGCTGCTTTCTTCCCCAGATTCTCTCACTATTTTATGAAATCATCACCATCCAATTGATCATGTTTCTGAGAGTTTGGAATTTTGCACTTCAGATGGTAGATTGTTTAAAAAACGTCTGTCAAGGCTCTAAAACTTCCCTTTCGTTTCCACTCTGCACTTCCTGAAAAGCTCCGCATGTTCAACTTTTTCTTCTTCCAAACCTCCAAAATAAGAACAAGTTTTGACAGGAAAGTATTTGATTGATACAGCATCACACTGGCAAATTGCACCTTCCCATGGAAATTGGACTTTGCCCATCCACAAGGTGTTGATTATGCTGCACCGCCTTGTCCTACGCTGATTCTCTCTATGTAAATTAAATATTAGAAAACTCCTCGTTGCACTTTTCTGCACAGAAAAGAAGAAGGATTTTGCACACTGGGGATAAATGTTAGAATGAAAAGAGCAGGTTTTGTGGAAATCAATCTTTCCTTTATATGCTCCCAAATTATTCTCCTAGCAGAGAGGCCTCCAGCAGCTTTGTCAGTCATGATAAAGCTATCACTCTGAGATATATTATAGGTTTCCTTTCATGTTTTCAATAGAAAACATCCCACAGGTGTGTTTGCATTAGCAGAAATATATGAAGATTAATTACATGTCTAAGGCTTGAAATTTATAGACATCTTTTCCATGTTTTCAGATGGTTTTGAGAAGGAATGGCTTTTACCTACACACTTTTGAAGAATTTAAAATATTTTTTGAGAGGAAAAGTGCACACAATTTAAGTCTTTTAATGAATGGAAAACTTTACCCGCCCTTAAGATGTACAGCTTCCTTTAAAGCTAACAGGTGAGAAAGTCAATAAATTGCTGCTGGTGCTTTTTCCACAAGTGATTTCATGGGGAAAGGCCTGGGACAGAGCATTCCACAGGCAGTGTAAGAAAGTGGAAGCTGGTTTGTGGTTATTATTTTTTATTTTTTTATTATTATTTTTAAATATACATCCATATTGTGTGTAGACAGAATTGGTTCTGGGTATCATTCATATTAATCCAATTCACAGTAACAATATTAATAATCTCTATCACATTTATCGAATTTCATCTAAGCAACAGTAACAGAGTTGGAAGGGACTTTGGAGGTCATCTAGTCCAAACCCCTGCTCACGCAGGAGACCTACACTAGGGATTCGAACCGCCGAACTGCTGACCTTTCTGATCGACAAGCTCAGTGTCTTAGCCACTGAGCCACCTAGCCAGTTGAGTAATCCTCATTATATTGTTTAAACATACATAAACAAAAAATGCCTAACTCCTCATCTTTATCTCTATCTTCATCTCTATCTTTCTTGTTCAATCTAAACATTTCTCTATTATGTATAGGCAAAGTTGGTTCTGGGTATCATTCAATTTAATCCAATTCACGTTAACAATGTTAGTACTCTCTATCACATTTATCAAATTTAAGTAATCCTTATTATATTAGTTAAACATACATTTTAAAATGCCTAACATCTGTAACAGTGGTGGGTTGCTCCCGGTTCGGTCCGGTTCTATAGAACTGGTAAAACTGGGGGGAGGCTCTGCCCACCCACCACGACATCATCATGGGTGATCTGCGCATGCGCAGAAACTTCTGTGCATATGCAGAAGTGCGCGCGCTCCCGTTGCGAACCGATAGTAAAGGTAAGTAGAATCCACCCCTGGTCTGTAAACTTCTAATCTTTCAATCTATTATTTTTATTCATTCTATAAATATTTATATTCTAATATTTCCCCTATCTAATTTTATTTCTGCCTCCTTCAGTTTACAATCAGGCTACTTTAATATTTAAAGGGTAATTCCTTCTATCCATCATCTGTGATTATTGAGTGGGCCAACTGCAGCTCATCTCCAGAACCAACACTGGACCTGGAAGCTATTTCTGCATCATTGCTTTAAATCTGAAAGAGGATGGTTGATACACATGAATAGCTAAACAAATTCATCCACCCACCGTTTAACAGTTAAACAAATTCATCCATTCATTCCACCATAGCTGGAGTGAAACCTAACGAGCTCCAATCAGACTAGGTCTACTTATGGCTTATTCCTTAAAATATATTGTTCTTTAAAAATATTGTTCAAAACAATGTTACAAGTTCATTTACTATTTGTGTTCAAGTACACGAAAGCAAACTCTCTTAACTATGAAATCAAAGTAGCAGGAAGTGAGAACCCTTTAATACATTATTTTGTTTTTCGGCGGGGGGGGGGGGGGGGAATGGACCTGAATACAATAACTGTCATGCAACTCTACAAATAATCGGGTTAAAGAGAAGTAAAGCATTCTTGCTTTTTTTCGCTTAAAGATATATACTTGCATACAGTATATACATACATACATACATACATACATACATACATACATACATACATACATACATGGATATAGGGACACCCTGGGGGCCAAAAAAGGTAAAAATATGTATGTCTGAGCTGATTCGATGATGTAGATAAGATTTTTTCCCCTCATGCAGACACTTATTTTGTGTGAATGTATCCACTTTCTGTCTTTGCTTTACCATAGCATCTCATAACTGTTCTTTAAAATGTATAGCAGCAATTTCAAAGGCAGGAAGCTGAATAGGAGAAGGAAGAGAGAGAGAAAAAACCTAACTTGATTTAAATAACCCTCTTGACACATAGCATCCAAATAATCTACAGTAGTTCAAATGTATTGGTCTTGTTCTGGGAATTGGAATTAGCTCTAGAAAGCTTTCTGATTTACTGCTTTTCAAGGCCCAGACAAACAAATATATAACTGTACATATTATTTATATACTTCCAATTGATGCTAAAGTAGCACTTAGGAACTGAAGGATGGGCTCAATCTAAACAAGGAAAACAAATCTCTATGCATTGTATGTCTTTGTTAATATGCAAAAACAAACACCTATCTGGTAGCAATCAAAATTGTGCAATTGTAATCTGCAAGGTCCATACTTCATAAATTCCAGCCTCTGGTATGCTTACTGTACAGTTCACATTACGAGAAGCTAGATTTCATTTTTTTACAGCTTTTTTGAGTGAGCCAAATCTTGTCTTTTTCCTAGGGGTACCTAATAGTGATAAGTCAAGCTTTTTAAATTCATAAAAAAAAGGATGTTGGCAATAAGCCAGTTTTTTTTAAAAAAAAAAAAACATTGATAGATCTTAAGAACTACAGGCAATATCTGAACAAAGACATTTGGATTTTTCTGCTAAATAAGACCCATTTTCTATTTTCTGTACATTTTCTAAGCTTGCCTTCTAAGGGTCAAGGCTTCAATAGCCTTCACAATGCCTCAAAGTAATTGTAACATCTTGGGCAGAGATAACAGGAATGAACTGTTTCTAATCAGTATAATACTACTGAAGTACAAATTTGGCACTTGTTTGGCACACTATTATGTGTGATATATTGAAGGCTTCTTGTCTTAGAAGAATGAGAAGCAAGTTGAATATATTAGCAGGCCTGTGATTAAATTGTTCAACAGTAGAACTTACAGGCAACTGTTTTTTTGGGAGAAGGAAAGGTGGAAAGAAAGAAGTAGGTGGACTGACAACTCGTTAAAAAGGCAGAGAAAAGAAAGTGAATAAAACCTGACGCCTTCGCTGCAAAATGTGTCTTTTGACCAGGGAGAATGGACTCTCCCTGATTCTCTCAAGGCCCAGAGCTGTTGGTCAGGTGGGTTGACGAGGGCTACTGGCACCAGTCATGAGCCTTGTCAGAATGGAAGCCATAAAGCCAGGATCTCCAACCTTTCTGGCTCTCTGGATTGGCAGTGGGGAGGGGAGAGGGGATGTTTTCATGCAGGTGCATGTCCCCTTGCAGCTTTGCGTGCTTGCCCACTACTTGTGTAGCCCATTTCTCAATGGTCCATGGCCCAGTATGGGCCACAGACCAGAAGTTGGGGACCCCTACCTTAGAGGCTGTTACCATAGTCAGATTATAGTGAGAAAAGTATGTGGAAGAACAAAAAAAAAATGGGTAGAAAGCCATTGCAGGGTTTGGACCAGGGGTGAAATCCAGCAGGTTCTGACAGGTTCTGGAGAACCAGTAGCAGAAATTTTGAGTAGTTCGGAGAACCGGCAAATACCACACCTGGCTGGTCCCAGAGTGGGATGGGAATGGAGATTTTGCAATATCCTTCCCCCAGGAGTAGGGTGGTAATGGAGATTTTGCAGTATCCTTTCCCTGGAGTGGGGTGGGAATGGAGATTTTGCAGTATCCTTCCCTGCCATGCCCACCAAGCCATGCCCACCAAGCCACACCATGCCCACCAAGCCACACCCACAGAACCAGTAGTAAAAAAAATTGGATTTCACCACTGGTTTGGACCAAAAAGTACAGAATAATGGAAGATGAGAAGAGAAAAAAAAAATTGTGAAGGAAGTTGAAGTGAGAAAGGGGATCTGGCACTCCAGCAATTAATGAAGATCAAAACCAGCACAAGACAAATGAAAAAGAAATTCTAAAACATCCTCACAAGAAAGTGGGGGAAAGGCATCTAGAAACCTCTCTTTGTAAACACTTTTGAGAAATTGCTATGCAGATTGTGGCATATCATTAGGTAGAACAGCAGGGAAAACAGCAGGGAAAAGAATTTTATATGCAAAATCAGATCAGAATCCTTGATTCCTAGGAACTGGAAGTGACTTTGGCAGTTTCATATTCAATGGAGAAATTACAGTGCAAGATGCAGCTTTAGCATCCCTGAAAGTTGACCTTCTAGTCTCTGCTTAGATACCACTAGCAATGGAGAGCCAACCATCCCGCAAACCCCAAGGAAGTTGACTCACATTTATTTGTCTGCCATATGTACTTTTTTTCCTCTAGTTCAAGACTTTGAGGCTCCTCAATCTTATTTCATATGAGTTGCTTTGAAGACTTCTTCTCTGACTTGTTCTCCAGTTCTAGACACAGTGACCTAAAATTAGACTGACCAGACAGGAATATAATGGAAATCGCTTTTAGTAAGGAAGGCTTGCCATACATGGGATCTGATCACTTTTCTTTATTAATTGAGCCCAAGAATGGATTTGAACCATACTGCTAGTCAGTGTACACTTGGGTCAGGGGTGGGATTCTGCCAGTTCGCACCAGTTCGGGCGTACCAGTAGCTCCGACGATCATCTGAGAGCGAACCAGTTCTCTCCAATGACCAGGTAGGCCCACCTACTCACCCCTGTGCTATACTGACCTATATTTCCTGTGGGTGAAGCCCAGCTGATTGGCATGGCAGAGCGGATTATCATGCCTCAGCTGTTTTACTCACCAGGGCTGACGTAGAAGGCATGTTTTAGAGCTTTCTTTAATGACACTGTGTTCACGCCCAGCGAACCTGTTGTTACACTGGTTGAATCCCACCACTGACATGGATGTACTTCAGGCTATGTATTTACTATATAGTATATTCTCTATTTCAAGTATCGGTTTGGAAGAATCCTTCTGTAGTTTAAAATGTAAGAGTGAAGCTTTGCTATTATTTAGCCTCAAGGTTTTCTTTTCTTTCGTTTTGTATTCAACAAGCTTTGTAGAATAAAGCAGCATTCTTTGCTTGATTTGCTCAGACTGTCTTTTCTATGCTAAAATGTAAACTTGTAAGTCATTGCTTTAAAAAAAAAACCCTCCTCTGCTGGACGTTTATTTAGTCTTGCTGCAAATAAATACTTAACATATGTTATAGTTAAAATCTATTGGAGAAAAAGAATCTATTTCAATCTCTTTATGGATGCATATGAAAGACCTATGTGAATATATTTCCTTACTCGTCTTTTATATAGCTGAGGTTCATCTATTGATATTGGTCTTTCAATATAAAATATTAAGTGAAATTTTATCCTTAAGCAAATAAATCAAATCAAATCAAATCACACTGGATAAAACATGAGAGGGGAAAATCCCAACAGAAATTAAAAATATCAAACATCCAGATTTTCTAAGAGGGAATTATACCGTTTGGCCTATAAGATAGGTGAGGGAAACAATTATTTTTACCAGCAACTCATTCTCCTTACCTACAAACCTTTCAGAATAAATAAAAAAAAATACTGTATCTGTAAAAACATCATTTTGGGTGGCAATTAAACATCAGGAAAATGGAACTATGTTAGCCACAAGAGGTATCTATGTCAGATTCTGTAACTTCTTCATTTACAGAGGACTAAAGTTTGTCAGTACTTTCCTAAATTTTCTCAGGATAAATAGGAGTTCATTCTGAACAGAAAATCGATTCCAGTGTACCTTTGCTCTTCAAAAACTGCAAGATTGCTGTGATAAACTCATGCAACAGCTGGTTTGGCATGTGGTCATCCTTCAGTCTAGCCACTAACTCTCCAAAATGAAGAAGAAAATACATTAGTTATGATGTGAAAAGTCACAGGTGTTTAAATAACACAGGCATAACACTGAAAATCTAATAATTATTGCTATTATTATAAATTATTGGGGAAAGCAACTTACACAATTACTAATTACTGTAGAATTGGGGTTGTGCAGGAAACACAATTTAAGGACAGCTGTATCCATAAAATGAAATTTTGTTTTCCCCAAAGAGAAGAACCTATTTAATTACAGGATGAAGAATTTAATAACTTTGATGTGGATGTGGGAAAGCAAAGCAAAGGTTCTTGTGAACCTGTTTGTATGGAATAAAGATTCCAGGGAAGAGCCGGAGGAGAACAGTAACAGATGTAGGAGTAGACTGAGTCTTATTTAACCAAAACAATCTTCCTGTAATGAGTGAAATTGCTGGCTCTGATGTGCAGCCGAGCTGATAGCAGTGATCTGACTTTGATACAGACCAGCAAGTGAAATGACGTGCACAAATGTTTAGAAACCTGACAGTTGCCCAGTCTCTTTGCATCTTCCACAGATGCACCACTTCACTAGGGAAGAGAAAGCATCCATCACATATTTCAGCCAGAAGGCTGATGGGGGAAACATCGGAGAAAAGTTCTCATTGGTCTGAAAAATAACAAATGCCAGAATCCATGCCAAGAAAAAAAGTTTGCAAACAAACTCCCAACCCCCCAAGTAAAAGTAGCACAAGTTAGGATAAACTATGGGGTGAAGGCAGAATTATGGAAAGAACAGGAAACATAAAAATATGTTTTTATTGTTTTTGTTTTTAAATCAATAAAATAAAAAAAATGTATGAAAGCCATGCCATAGAAGTGAAAAGTGGACATGTAAAAAAATTAAGGCATTTTGGATAAAAATATGGTGGATTATCCAAAATATTCTCAAGAAGAAGATAAAATTTACTCCACAGTTCTTTTTGTTGGGTATAATTACAGATTGTACAGTTATAGAGACCAAATTGATTTTAAATTTAATAACAGCAGCCAAACTTTTGGTGGCACAGTATTGGAAGAAGGAAGACTTACCTACTACTGAAGAATGGACATTAAAAGTAGTGAATTTAGCAGAAATGGCAAAAATTTCAGCATATTTGAAGGACCATTCAAATGAAAGATATATATTGGAATGGAGAAGATGGATTGACTATATTCAAAACAAATATCAGACTAAAAAGTTTCAAATAGCTTATGAATGAAAAAAAAAAAGAAAAACAGAATTATTTATTCTTTTTGAATTATGTTTTGTTAGTTGAAAGGGGAGTTAAAGAGCAAGAGGGAGTTTGGAGTCTATAGAAAGTTAGCATATTTTAGTTTATGTTTGTTGAATGCTATACCCTGTATTGCTCTGGGAAGTCCGGGGTGGGGGGGTGGGGGGAGGGGGTGGGGGGAGAGGGGGGGGGACGGATGGGGGGTGGGTGGAGGAAGGATGGGGAGAGGAGGGATGGGAAAATTGTTGTAATGTTTGATAAAACTTTTTAATAAAAAAAGTGAAAAATGTACAATGTTCATTTATTTATTTATTTATTTATTCATTCATTCATTCATTCATTTGCATCATACATTTCTTCTATGCAGTCCAGGTGATATGTATGGTATCTCCCCTAATTTGCTAAGAATAGCTAAACAAAGCTATGAGATACAATTGGGCTAAGGAATAGCAATAGCACTTATTTATATATTGCTTCATAGTGCTTTACAGCACTCTGTAAGTGATTTACAGAGTCAGCATATTTCCTCCAACAATCTGGGCTCTCATTTTACTGACTCAGAAGGATGGAAGAATGGAAGACTTAGTCAACCTGAGCTGGTCAGGATCGAACTCCTGGCAGTGGGCAGAATTAGCCTACAATACTGCATTCTAACCACTGCTCTTCTACTCTAAGAAGTTGAATTTAAGTCTTCTTGGCCCATGTCTAATACTTCAACTTTTAAGTACTCTTGTTTGGTCATGAAAATTATCAATCAGTACTTCATTCAGAAAACAATATTAAAGTACAATTTTAAAGAGTAATATTTCATATTACTATAAAATAGTAATATTTTATAGCTTATGCACCTTGATTCCAAAGTAATCTGGTTTCCATTGGCCAGCCAACCTCACTATCTTTAGCCAGATGACTATCTGAGTTGGATTATCAATTATTTTGCCAAGCCATTTAATCATTGCATGTCATATTACATTAGGTTAAGCATAAGCAAGAGACAATGTTTGTTCCTGGGTAAAATTTCTTGCTAAAAACTGTCAGTAGTAGCAGTAATTACCAACCCACCTTTAGTATAAATGTGGCCTCCATGAAACCAAGGTTGTGTAATGCATGCCCTCTGTCTGATCAGCCACTGCTCTTAATTCTGACCCAGAGTTACTAGCCTGTAATTAGAAAGCTTATAATTGATTTTTAATTTAAAGCAATTACAATGGGGGCATTGCCATGCATCATTTCTACTTGAGACATTGCAAGGCAAGTACAGTTAGGGTGAAAGGAAGCTGAGAATTTTTTTTAAAAAATATTTTTTTATTAGAGTGTAAATATTAAAAAAACATAACATAACATACACACAACAAACATTTATACAACATATAAACAAGAGAAATTATGTTTCCTTCTTAAGCATTGTTTCAAAGTGACATTCTGTTTGTTATATATTTCGTCACCTCTCCTTAGTGTAATAACATTTTCTATATTGGTAATATTTCCCCTCTAGGTTTTTTGTTTGTTTCTAATTTTTAACCAATTATACCATTTATTCCATATTTTAGAGTAATCTGATTCTTCTCTTTCTTGTATTTCTTTGGTTAACTATCCATTTCAGTGCATTCTAAAAAATTTTCTATTAAATCTGTTTCATTTGGCGTTTTTTCTTGCTTCCAATTTTTTGCGTATATTATTCTTGCAGCTGTTAGTATGTGAATTGTGAGATATTTAGTATTTTTAGTATCTTTAAAGAATTAATCTTTAATTAATGATTTATTAAAGATTCCTAGTAAAAATGTTTCTGGTTCTTTATCTATCTGTGTTTCTGTTATTTGTTCCAACCATTTTTTGATGTTAGACCAAAATTTCTTTGCTGCCGGGCATGTCCACCATAAATGATAGAAGGTTCCTTGTGTCTTCTTACACTTCCAGCAGATCGGACTGTTTTTGGGCTGTATTTTTGCCAGTCTAGTTGGAGACATGTGCCACCTGTAAAACATTTTCAGTTGGTTTTCCTTGTACGCCACTGCTCTTGTTAATTTTATATTTACTTGCCAAAACTTTTCCCATTTTTCCAAATTTATTGTATGTTTGATGTTTTGGGCTCATTTAATCATCGTTTCCTTGACTGTCTCTTCTTCCATTTTATAGCGTAAAAGAAATTTGTAAATTCTGCTAATTAGTTTGTTTTCTGAATCTAATATAATTTTATCTATTTCTTGTTTTTGTTTATGAATTTCATATATTTTTATATGTTCTCTATATTTAGATTGTATTTGGGTATAAGTCCACCAATCTATTTCCCTTTCTAAGTCTATCTTCACTTGTTGTTTTGTCTTCAGTTTATCTTGATAGTCAATTATATCTTTATATCTAATTATTTTTGTCTTATCTTTTAGATTTGGGTGTCTAATTGATTCTACTGGTGATAACCAATTTGGTATTTTCATATAGTGTTCTTTTTTTTAATTTTGAGCCAAATTTGTAATAATGAGTTTCTTATTGTGTGTCTTTTAAAGTATGAATGTGTTTTGTATCTTTCATCCCACATAAAGGAGTGCCAGCCAATTTGAAGTTTGTGTCCCTCAATTGTTAAAGTTCTAAGATTTTTTAATTCTATCCAGTCTTTGACCCAGGACAGTACTGCTGCTTGATAATATGTCTCCCAATCTGGAAGTGCAACTCCTCCTCTATCTTTTATGTCCTGAAGCAGCTTAAATTTTATTCATAGCTTTTTCCCTTGCCATATAGATTTAGATGTCATTTTATTCAAATTTTCAAAGAACGATTTGTCTATTTTTATTGGGGTAACCTGAAACAGATATAAAAATTTAGGCAGTATAGTCATTTTAATGGCCGAAATTCTTCCTAGAAATGAGATGTGTAAGTTTTTCCATTTTTCTAAATCCTTCTTTGTTTGTTCTATTAGTTTGTCATAATTATTTTCTTTTATTGCTGAAGTTCTTGTGGACAGCCAGATTCCTAAGTATTTTTTTTCTGTTGTTGTTGTTTGGATTTGTATACTATCTGTTAATTCTTTTTCTTGATTTTTCATAAATTTTTTACGAATAATTTCGATTTGCTTTTATTAATTTTTAGTCCGGCCACTTCTCCGAATTCTTCTATTTTTTGAAACAAATTTGGTATAGATTCCATGGGATTTTCTGTTATAAACACTAGGTTGTCAGCAAAGGCCTGGACTTTGTATTCTTCTTTATTAATTTTTAAACCTTCAATTCCTTGACCTTCTCTAATTTTTTTCAAAAGAATTTCCAATGATAGTATGTACAGTAAGGGTGAGAGTGGGCAGCCTTGTCTGACTCCTTTTGTTATGTTAAATTTATCTGTTATGTTGTCATTCATAATTATCCTTGCTATTTGGTTAGTATAAATTTCTTCTATGATTTTTCCAAATTTTTCCCCAAGGAAGCTGAGAAATTTTTGTTAGAAGTAGCTTTAAGAAATAATGGGAACTAGGACATTCCTAAAAGTAAATACTGATGGTTTTCAGTCTTGCTTTTTAAAAGATGACATTTTTTGCCCCTAAAACAGTGTGATTGTATTATGCGTGTCTTGTTATAACTCTGATAAAGCAAAAGAATCTAGAACAATACACGGATTAGGAGAAATTGGGACAAGGATTCAAATAGAGGACTGTGGCAGGTGGGACCCATAAATGTGGCATTTAGAAACTGAGGGAATTAAGTTGAATTTAGCTGTGTTTCTACAATACTACTGCAGGAGTCTGGAGGAGAAGAACCAATTTTGTAAGCCATCTCTTGGGCACAACTTATTTATTCTACATGGGTTATTCTTTAATGAGTATGGAGCTGGCAGCAACTATCTTGAGTTTTTCTTCTCTTCTGCCTGCTAGTAAGTTCCAGAGCAAACATTATGAGCATTGTGCTGCAGTAAATAGCATAGTATGATCACTTGTGTGTTATTACATTGACACAAAGGTCCTTTGTTTTTTTAATTTCTTTCTAAATTTCCTACTAACTTTTATATGCACGAGGTGGGAGATAACTTAATTTTTGTTTTCATGAAACCCTGTTCATACTGTGATATGAGATGATGGTCTTTGGTGAAACAAGCAGCAATGTATGTTCCCGTAACACTTTTTCGCTCTCTCAATGTTTCGCCTCACTTGCCAAAGCTAAAAAATGCTTCTGCAATGGTGCTGTCAGAGGTGTGGTGGCTCAGTGGCTTAAAAAGACACGAGAGAAGGTCTATACTCAAGTCCTACCACTGCATGACGGAGTGAGCTTCTGTCACTTGCCTCAGCTCCTGCCAACCTAGCAACATGTAAATGCAAGTAGATAAATAGGTACCACTTCGGTGGGAAGGCAACAGTGCTCCATGTTTCATTTCATGCTCTGTGCTGCAGCATGATGTCATGGTGGTCACATGACCTCAGAAATGTCTTCAGACAGCGCCAGCTTAATGGCTTGGAAATGAAGATGAGCATCTCCCCCTAAAGTTAGCTATGAATAGTGAGGTAAAATCCACAGGGATTCCTTTACCTTTAACAGTGCTGGGTGCCTTTTGAGATGGGTGAGCATTATGTTCTCACACACTGTTTGCCAAAACTTGGTAATTTGATAAATGTTACTTCAAACAAACAATTTCCCATAGGTCTGACCAACGGTTGACAAACCCTGATAAGGCAGGGCTTGTCAACACTGTTAATTAAACCACAGTTTTCCAACTTTGGCAAAAGCCACCTAGGAAGGCTGAGAGGAAAGTGGTCTTCCCAGAATGATCCCACCAGTACCTAGCAAAGTTAGAAGAGGATGCTGTTTAAGTGTTGCCTGAGAAGGGATTGGAAACAAAGCAACGTGAAGCAAGTTGATTACTTCATCTTATTATTTGAAGTGAAAAAGTAAATTTGTTTGTAGAACAGCTTGGAAGAAATTCTTTGCCCAGGTCTTCTTCAAAGCAAAATTGTCCTTCCAAGATTTGCACAGCTCTCAGAGATAGTCTCAGAACATGACTACCTGAGAGACAAATTATTGTCACCCCAAGAAATACATCAGCAATTGACTCCCAGAATCAATCAATGGA
The DNA here is from genome assembly GCF_029215685.1 of Pituophis catenifer annectens. NCBI lineage: Eukaryota > Metazoa > Chordata > Lepidosauria > Squamata > Colubridae > Pituophis > Pituophis catenifer. The sequence goes on from NW_027256883.1 coordinate 60,960,866, forward strand.
TGTGGATAGAGCACCCATAGCAATAGCCAGCATAAATAGATTTATATCTGTTAATTGTTGCAAAAAGTCCCATATGAAAGTTGCTTATCTTTATGCACAGCTCTGAGCTTTGGCCACCAGGACATTTTTAACATTTCCTGGCTTAATATCAGAGGTTAATTGTTACACTGACCTCTAAAGCAAATGACACTCTCCCCGCCTCTCTCTCACTCTCTCTCCCTCCCTCCCTCCCTCTCCTTTGTACTTTTCATTAACCAATTCTGGATTTTTTACTCTTAGCTATAATCCTGAACTGAGAGATGCATGCCATGGAAATGTGAATGCTCCATTGGATATCGGGCATCTTCCTTCTTGACCACATCACAAATGACACCATTCGACAGCATTTTGGTGTGGCACCAATTATAGAGAAGATGAGTGAAGGCCAGTTCCACTGGTATGGACATGTCCTGAGAGCAGCACCTTCCACCGTTGCCAAGACAGCCTACCAACTAGAAGTCAATGGCCAGCGACTTCACAGGTGCCCAAAACAGAGATGGCAAGACACCATCAACAAAGATACGCAAGCTGCGGGTCTGAGCCCTGGAGATGCAGCTAACCGTACAAAGTGGCATTCAATGATCCGAAAAGCAGACCCTGCACTTGTGGGAATACGCTAGGAAGAAAAAGAAGAAGCTATAATCCTGAACAAATTAGCTATCTTTCTTTATGACTAGGCCTATTTCTGATTGCTCTCATGTTTGACAATTGAAAAAGAAATGAGATAAAAATCGTAAGTTTCTGAACTTATTGCAGTGTCCCTACATGTAGGGTTTTTCTCCTTAAGTATTGTCTGAGGTAATTTTACAAATTTTGGGTTTTTTAAAAAAATAAATACAACATGCTTCATTGCTGGAAAAAAAAAGCTCATTAGTTTTGCTTAACTTTTTTTTTTCTTAAAAGGCTGTGGTGAACGGGTAGCATTCAAGTAAAGCACACCCATTTAATATGAAACCTCTTACAAAAAGAGAACAAAACAACAAGGCATATTTGAGACCTATATCACCTAGCAACTGCCTTTGCATAATGAAGTAAAGCGAGGGTTATATACTCTGTTTCATTTGGTTTTCTGTACTATGCTTCCTTCCTCAATGAATTGTGTGACTATGCACCCCCATTGCATTATGGAAAAGTAAATATGTAGCTCAATGAATAATGAAAAATAAATATCATTCAAAATGAGTATGTTCATAACAATATTGTTGTTTTAGTATATAAATATGAAAATATCTCAGATTTCTCTCCAATATGTCTTTAACCATTTAATCTCCATCAATTGAGCAATCTTCTAAAGTCCGTTTCTTTTCAGAAAGTATTAGGTTGGATTCAACCAGGACACTAAGCCATGTTTGACCAGGGTTTATTGGATGAACCAGAATTTGCTGGGTTCTCAAAGGAAATATAAAACCATTAGTTACAAATCAAAATGGTTGGGTTAATAGAATATGCTGAACAAAACTAGATAAACTGTCTTATAGCTTGGCATGTGGTGCAGACTCATTCACGGACCTGTATTTTTTCTTTCCTTATAACAATTTCCCCTGAAATGTTTCTTTATATTCAGTGATGCCTACTCCTAGATAAATGCAGTTTTTCCCCACAAAATCAATGAAGAATGTTGCAATATTTTACAAACACATTCATTGTAAAAAGAGCAAAAGTGACTTTGTTAGCCACAAGAAAAGAAAACTGTTATTAAGACAAACAAACCATCACAAAACAGAGTGCAGGATTTTGAGTTTTATGTTAAGTAATTGTGGTGGAAACATTTTCAGAACCACAGGTCTTTTATATCAGAATGCTGAAGATACTTACTTACTTACTTGTTTGTTTGTTTATTTGTTTGTTTATATTTGTCTCTTGCATTTGTAGGCAGCCCATGGAGAGTAGTTTGAGGTGGTGTATGAATTAAAAACATAAAAGGTCAACAATAATCAAAATAATAAAAAAGACGAGATTGTAACCAACATTATAATAATCAACTGGTACACAATGAGCTCACACAATGTTTAGCCCAATGCTTGGGAAACAGTCAGATCTCCTAAGACTTGTCTATATGACAGCAGGGTTAGGGCTCTTTGAATCAAGATGAATGGTCTTTGAGCGAGTGGGGCCACAACACTGAAGACATGCATCAGCTGGCATTGGCTGATAGAAGGCAAAGCACACTATCCTATCAGGCATTAAAGGTTAGGCAGAAAAACATGGAAGAAAAACAGTCCCAGAAATAATAAGGCCTTTGGCATGATGTCACAACCAGCACCTTAAATTGCACCCAGAAGCTCACTAATAACCAGTGAGTTTTAGATAGCAGAGATGTTCCTTGACTATACTGAGATGTATCCGTAGCTGTTCATGTTAATTTGGATCAGTTGACGCTTCTGAGTGATCAGCAAGGGAATGCATTGTAGTAATCCAGATGAGGGATCACTGTCTGAATCACTGTGAATAGGGGCTCCTGATTCACAAATGGGCACAATTCCCACTCAAGATGAATTTGAGTGAAGATCCCCTGGACAGTCTATTTACTTCTCATGAAGAAGCTGTGAGTTGAGGAAGACCCCTAATTGTACACCAATCCCATTTGAAGGGAGTACAATCCCATTTAGACCTGAAAAATCCCCAGGAGCAGAAGATCCACTCAACCTTTGAGGTTCAGCTGTGACTGGAATCAATCACAGAGGAAAGATGAATATCATCACAACACAGAAACAAGTTCCTTAGCCTGCTTGGAAGCATAGATGTTTTTGGAAAGCAATGAGAGATCAAGAAGAACCAGGACAGATGCACCACTCCTTCCCTGTTCTACCAAACGTCATCAACAAATATGATCAATGCCATCTTTGTACTGCACCCAAACTTAAAATCTGACCGAAATGGCTCCAAATAATTCACTTCATCTAAGTCCTTCAGAAGCTACAACTTAGTCACTTTCTCAATATCGTTGTATAAAAAAGGGGAAATTGATGACTGGATGTAATTGTACAAAACTTCAGATCCCATAACAGCTTCTTGAATATCAGCTCTTTTTCACCCAAGCTGGCTCCCTGTTTGTTTTAGTTTTCACCTAAAAACTCTTATATCTTGAGAACTATTGCATCCCACCTTCCACTTCTGTCCTTTAAGGGGATGTATCAAGAGTATGAAACTTATTAAGGTCAGACAAATGTATGTACTTCTCTATAATGCCATTTCCCAGAATGGGGTAGCCAATGGTAGATATGCAAATTTTTGCTTGCTGAACAGAATCACTGTTTTTAGAGTGCTTAGATGGCTATACCCTTGAAGAGTATTTTAAAACTACAATTGGTACAAAATGTGGCAACTCAGATAGTTCTGTCCACCCCTAGGATGGCACACATTGTTGCGTGAGCTGCACTGGTTGCTGGTTTGCTTCCAGGTCCAATCCAAGGTGTTGACTGTTATCTTTAAAGGACTTGATTGCATGAGATCAGGTTATCTAAGGAACAGTCTTGTCCCAATGGGATTGGCTCACCCCACTCACTCTGGCAGAAGGGGCTTGCTGTAGATCCTGTCAGTCAAAAGTTTTGGTTGGTTGGATCTAGGAGCAGAACCTTTTCTGCTGTGGTCCCCACCCCACTGCAGCAATTGTAGTGAAGTCTTTCCTCACATTTTTGGCCTTGCAGAAGGGCATTATAAACATGGCCCTGCTGCTTGGCTTGGGGTTCTGATGGTGGCACTCAGGTGGCTGGTGGGTTAATAGGAAATCTTATGGTTTTTGCCTTCGGGTTTTTTTTTTTTTTAGTTTTGTGTCTACTGTTAATATTTTAATATTTATGATTGTAATTATAAGCTACCCAGAGTCATGAGGGGCCCTTGGCACTCTCTGACCTTGCTTGTTTTCTTCCAGATGTTTCATTGCCAAAACTAGGTAACATCACTAGTACTAGTCACTAGCACTAATGATGTTATCTAATTTGAGTAATGAAACATCTGCAAGAAAACAAGCAAGCTCAGAGAGCACCAAGGACCCCTCACCTTAACCCTGAGTACAAATATTCTCCTTTATCAGCACCCAGAGTCATTTTGCAGAGAGAATTGGTTGGTAGCATATAAATTTGATAAATAAATATTGATAGGAAGAAGAAATGATTATCAGATCTAATCCAAATTAGCAGTCTGCAAAGAGGAAATAAATCCATAAAATAACTTCTATGAAATACCCATCAAAGCAATAGCACATAAACCAGCATAGGATATGAATGATTTGTTGAATCTTTGTAGCAAATAGAAGATATCATTCTCAATTTCGAAACATGAGAGACTCAGATATTTTGCAAAAATCAGAGCTAAAATGAATACCTGAAAACTAGACACAACCAAGCTTTGGGGGCAAATGAAGTGAAAATCCATGGTTAGTATTATGCCTTAATTAAATGACAACTAAGCATACCCAGCAAGCTCTAGACGCAGACAAGCATTTAAGTCACAGTAATGTTTTCCTTCTCAAAGATTTACAGGATGCAACTTGGTTTTAATGGCATACCATCAGGAAATTACCATTGTTTCTATTCACACCCATTACAGTAATGGGAAAACCTCAAAAAAAGATTGCAGTTGCAAGTTAATGTAACTTTTTTTTTCTTTTTGGGAAAAGCACCAGAGCTTGCTCAAAATGGTAATTATATCCTAAAGTTTGAACGTTTCCAAGAAATTAACTGAAGTAACAGGAAAGGAAAATCAAAAGTAGAGCTGACGAGGTGAAAGAAACGGTAACAATTGGGAAGGGAATAAAAGATTACATCATCGATTTCCATAGCAACCAAATTAGTAAAAATAACAATTATGTTAGCAGAAGTTCTTCGAAATAGTTCTCTGATAGTTGAAGTACAATTTTAGTGAAAGCCCAAGACAGATAAATAGAAGATTTGTTCCTTCCATGGAGATGTGATCCACTGTTTGTATCCACTCCTGTTATTTCTCCGCTATATTTTAAATTTCTTCGGAAGAAAGGTACAACCTTTTGTGTCTCTGACAGCATAAAAGGAATGCTTAAAGTTCTTCCTCTTCCCCCGCCACTTTGAAATAGCACTGCCATTATTTCTTTTCTTTGGGATAAACATATCACATGGACGGTGAAAAAAAATGAACCCCAACGGATTTTTTAAAAATGGTAAAGTACAGAGCCTTTTCACTGAAAAATAAACAACAAGAAGAAGAAACTCTTTCAGATGAGGGTCTGTTTAGCCTAAATTTTGGTGGCAGAGCTTACACTTTGAGGGATGCAAGTTCTCAGTCTGCCCTTTGATCATTCTAGCTTAGTTAAAGAGAGTATTGTGGTATTGTTAAGCCACAAGATGACTAGAGTCATCAAATTAAGCCCCCCCCCAAAAAAAAAAATCAACAAAAAGATTGTTTCCAAAAGTTGCTGTCAATACTGACATTATATTTCACGGGATTCTTTGCTATTTTGGAGCATTCAAAGCAACTTTGGATGCACCTTAAGACGCTGACTTTGATTCCAAATGACATTTTATTATTTTCCTATATTCTTTTACAAGATGAATTCAGATAGAATTGTGCAAGCCTGATGGGACATCCAAAGGAAAACGCTTACATTAGTCCCATTGCAATCAAGTTAATATTGTATTGATTTTGCTGGGAATAAAGGAGAGAAAAAATGCTATAATCCTATACTTATTTACCAGTAAGTGAATCCCATTGAACTCACCCATAGTCAATAAATACAATACATAAAAATAAGACTACTTATATTAGGAAATGAGAAATGCGGCACATAGTTTTGCTGGTGGCAAAATGTGACTACTTAGCAGATACTGTAGGTCTGTATATCTTTTAAGGAAAAAAGATTGAAAATCTAATTTTGGGTGTTCCGCTTGCCTCTTTATTAATGATTCTGTTTCCTTAGTGTGTGCTTTTCATAGATAAGTAATTAATTTGGAAGCATTCCAATGAAGTTTCAGTTCTCTGTGACAGCCACTCCTATCTATATATTTATCCTACACACAAACAAACATAGACACAGAGAGCAGTATTTCAATTGTTTATGAGCCGTGGTGGCGCAGTGGTTAGAATGCAGTATTGCAGGCTACTTCTTTTGTCTTCTGGCTGCCAGCAGTTCTGCAGTTCAAATCTCACCAGCTCAAGGTTGAATCAGCCTTCCATCCTTTTGAGGTTGGTAAAATTGCCCCCAGATTGTTGGGGGCAATATGCTGACTCTGTAAAACCGCTTAGAGAGGGCTGTAAGTGGTATATAAATCTAAGTGCTATTGCTATTATGTTAAAAGAAAAAGAAATAGAACTATAGGGGGAAACTATGAAAATAGTCCTTTGTTCTAACTGAGCAGTTCACTGTATGCACAGAAGATCTGTTCACTACTAAAACTCTCATGTATGTTTGTCTCTTTGTAACCTTCAATTGAGTGAAATGTTGCATCATAAAGCAGCAATTCTTGGACCAAGGTACCTCAAATGGGCTAGCATACAGAATGAATCCCGAATTTGGCACTCATTAATCCCATGGGACTGAAATTTGGCAAGTTATGGTTGTTTCAGCACCATCAAGCTGCTGTGGTCAGCCACAACCATGTGGTCGTCAACATTCCCTGATAACTTTCCACAAATCAACAGGGAAGCTGGCAAGAAGTTTAAACTCAATCATGATTGCTGAAGCTCTCTCCACAAAGTCTGTGGGGAAGCCAGCAGGAAATTGTATATCTAAGATCATCATCCTGCTGCTGGATGGGGAAGGGAACAGTGGGTGTGCAAGAGGTACAGTGAAGGTTGTGTAGGGTGCAATACAGATTGAGGAGGGTGTATGAGGATGTGCGAGTGATTGACACTGCATGAGGACACAAAGATCGATATGTGGGTCCTGAACAACTTGTGACCTTCCATGCTGGCTTCCCCATTGACTTTCTCCCTGTGAGCTTCCCAGAACCAAAGGCAGTGAGGATATTTGAAGAAATTGGAAATTGCTTCTGTTCCCATTGCATTTTGCCCAGCAATGGTCATCCTGTTGATCTATTTAGGTAAATAAATATCTCTGAAATGATGGCACAACTGAACTGATCATTATGGGTCCTGGTTTTTCTAGTTTAATATACATACAGGTGGAGTGTAAGACTAGTTCTAAAGACACAGAGGAATGTAGATACAATACATGTCTATCCTATGCAGTGAAAGAGGAATTCTACGTACATAAGGTCATAAGCTATATTAGAATGTCTATATTGTATACAGCATGTTGGAGTAGGGACATAAAGTTTAAAAAAGCCACTTTTTAAGTTCTTCGTGTTCTTTTCAATAAATTCATGTAGCCATGGATTTTTTCCACCTCACTTAATCATCCTATCCTATCCTTTTTTGCCTCAACTTGTCTTTGTTCTGTTGTAGCTAATGGGACTTAATTCTTGTTTCTTTATGATACAGACCATGGAATTGTCTAGATCAGATCTATTTCAGTTACATGGCAGAGAGGGCCATTTTTTTTTCCACTGTTACTGGGCTTCAAAGGAAGATGTCTGGTTAAAACTATGCAACCCTCAACTGAGCTATTTACCAAGTGCCAACATAGCAAGGAAAGAGCTTCACAGGAGGAATAAGAAAACAGGAAAGACTTCAACTTGAGGATTTTCAGACTGAAGTTCTCCTTAGTAACACTACCAATGCCGTGTTACAATTCCTTAAAAAAAAACAACCCTGTTTTTTTAACCCACAAGAAATGTGGAACACATTAGCTAAAATTGTGTTGGTCTGCACAATTTTATTCAGTAAAAGACATGTTTTTATGATACATTTAGCCTTTTAAATGACACTAATAGTCTCAGGGGACACATTGCTTTTTCTCCTGCTCAACAATTAAGTCTATTTCAATGTTATTTTGATAAGTTGAAACAATTCAGTTACTGTATGCCTATTCTGGTGTGCGTACTGTAAAACCAATAGTAAAGCACCTTAGAGTAACCTAAATAATAGCTCTTAAGCAAAATTTAGACATAAACCATCTCTTACCACCACCCACATATTTTTATGTCTTGTTTTTCCTATAAGAAAAATAAATTCCTTCAAATTTTGGAAGGTCAGAAGTCTGACTAGTTAATGAACAGTATTAATCTCAATTGTGTTATTTTTTTCGAGACATAATTTTATAGTGTGTTTCTCACTGGAGTGGGATAGCAAGGCTTATATTTTTATAAAAGCAGAAAAGAATGTGTGCTTATGAATGATCTCAATGTCAGTATCTGTCTTTATGTAGTATGCACACTGCATTAATCAATATATCACAAGACTCATTGTACCTACATCCTTGTAAGTGATTGTTTATAGAACTGTATACTGTTTCATATTGGACTTATTCCATCTAATCATAATCAGCTTTTATTTTATGATAAAAAGTGGAAGGAAGAAATTACTTGCACTGCACTTTTCAGTTCTTCCCTGCATAAAAACTCCAGCAGCAAATTCTAAGCAAATACGGCCTGAAAGCTAAGGCAGTTAGAAAATATATGTTGAAATGCTTAAAAGCTGGCAATTGCACTAAAATTTAGTATATGCAGCTGATAATCTACGCCACTGGGCTACTGAATAAAAGGAAATGTCCAGCACAATTTTGCAATCCAATTTGATCTATATTTACAACAAAAGGGCTGTCTACAAGCTTATGTGTACTTCCCTTGGGAGGTGCACAAAGAATCCAGGAGCGGTGGGAATTTATTGTTTAGATTTTAGTTACAAAGATCCACTTTTCCTAAAGTTTCATTGTCTTATTTTCATTCTTCAAGTGGGTCCATTTTGATGTTTGGGTTTTTAGAGGAGATATGTAAGATTTCACAAAAAGGAGGTGTGATGTAAACATTTTAAAATCCCTGATCCACAAGGATCCATAAGGAATGTGCAAAGTATTCAAAGAGGTCCTTCATGAAGAGTTTAACTCAGGGGTCCCCAACCTGTGGGCTGCGGCCCACTAGTGGGCCATGAGGGTTTGCAACCGGGCAGCAGAAATGGCCAGTGAGCATGTGTGCACATGCCCAGCCTCACTTGTGCAAACAGTGGGTGAGCACACGTGCACCAGGGGTGAAATCCAGCAGGTTCTGACAGATTCTGGAGAACCAGTAGCAGAAATTTTGAGTAGTTCAGAGAACCGGCAAATACCACCTCTGACTGGCCCCAGAGTGGGGTGGGAATTGAGATTTTGCAATATCCTTCCCCCAAGAGTGGGAAGCACTCCCACTGGTTTGGACCGGTTCACAAGAACCGGTAGTAAAATTGGCGGGAGGCTCCCCCCACCAACCCGGACGTTGTCAGGAAGCTTCTGTGCATGTGCGGGGTCCGGTTGCGAACTGGTAGTAAAGGTAAGTAGAACCCACCCCTGGTGGGGAGGGAATGGGTATTTTGCAGTATCCTTCCCCAGCTACGCCCACCAAGACACACCACGCCCACCAAGACACGCCCACAGAACCGGTAGTAAAAAAAATTGGATTTCACCACTGATGCACACTCCATTTAAGTGAGTGGCAGGCACGTGTGCACACTGCTTGTGCAAATGGAACTAAACCTGTGCGCATGCTTGGTAGCTGCTCGCATGGAACCATCCCTTCTCCCCCTCCCACCTGTCTGCAAAGCCAAAAATGCTGGGGAACTCTGGTTTAACACATCTGTTGATGCCTTCTACTCCAAAACATGGAAGTGATCAAATTTATTGAAAGTTAGGAGCAGTCACAATGAGGTCTTTCCAAGTCTTCTGAACAAGAACTTTGCTTAGGTGGCATTCCAGCAAAAGCATTTTCAGTGGATGCCAAAAGACCAGGAAAAGACCTCGTAATAGCCACTTTGAGCTTTTGGTAAATGCTGTCCTCAGTATGTTGAGTAACTAAAGGTGCACATAGCTCAACATTTCCCAGAAACAAGTTATATTGAGTTTGAGAAGGCTCAATCTTTAGAAAGTTAGATTGCCTCCTTGTCCAATATCCTAACAATAGCAATAGTTTTGAAGTTAAATGATCATCTATTTCTTTGTGTTCAAGGACAAGTTGGGACACAAAGTTTGGACTCCTTCAACTGCTTTGCTAATAAACAAGCTGTTTCATTTCCTGGAATCTTAATACATGGACAGTCTGGGCAGGTTTAATCCTAGATGTAAACTGACCATCTAAACTGCTGAAATGACAAGTTGCCTTGATGTGCTATAAATGAATGTTCATTGAAAGTAGCCAAGTCCTGCCAAAATTAGGAGAAAACTAATGCCACATAGAGCAGTAAGATCCATGTTTGACTTTTTAATATAACCCTATATGTTATGGATATAAGGTATGCTATTGTAGGATTAAATTCTGTATTGCATGTGAAAATTGTTCATTATACAAATATATACTGCTTACCTTTTTAGATGGCTTCAAGGCAGTGGTGGGATTCAAATAATTTAACAACCGGTTCTCTGCCCTAACAACCAGTTCACCAAACTGCTCAGAAAGTTAACAACCGGTTCTCCCAAAGTGGTGCGAACCGGCTGAATCCCACCACTGCCTCCAGGGCTGACAACGGCTTTGCTATTAGGATCTGGGATATTATCCACCTGAAAGAAATTTCTACTTTCCTTGCTTGGATAGACATGTAGTTGATAGTGAAGCCAACATCATTTTGTAGACTCTTGCTCTGAAATATATATGACTAGTTTCTCAGTTTGGTATTGTGATGCCTATGAATTATAAAGCTTATGCTAATCTACAGTTTAAATTTGCTTTTTTAAAGTCCTTGCAAGTCATACTTCCTTGATCTAGTAAGGAGAATTTTCAGTAGAAAAACTCTGCCTAAGACCCTAATTTTGGTGAATGAGAATTACTGAGAAATCATTCATTAGCCTGCAATTTACAGTCTACTGATCTGCAAGCTATGAAGGTACATTTTAATGTGAAAGTGGATGTAAAATCAATAGCTTGCTTTATTTCTCTCACGGGTAAGTATAAATACATAGTTTAAGCCAAGGTTAAACTGAGTTTGCTATCATTAAGGACCAAGATGACTTTGAGCCTTTCTAACTGGGTTAAAACATTAGAAGAATAACGTGACCCTCTTGAATTAAAAGCTGCCCCAAAGCTTCTTGAAATGAATATTCGGTACTGTGCAATCAGAACTTCTGTTTTATTGTGCCATCTGGATCAAACACCTGATATTCCAAACTACTGGTAAATGTGAGATCTGGACCTGTATTTATACCATGCCATTTTACAAATGTTCTGGATTAACCTGAGGCCAAGTGGATTTCAAAGAACATTATCCCTACACTAAGAATGAGTTGTTAAGAAAGGTTGATTTCCCTAAAACAACAGAATTGTGAGAGGTCAAGCTAATGACTTCTCTTCCTAAGAGTTTAGGAACTGATTAGCTTACTTGAATGTAATGGTTCAGAAACTGCATATTCTATTGATGTTTCTGGGGAAACCTTTGTTCCCTTTCTAAATGAAAGAATAGATTAAGCCTGGAGATCTATGAAGTTTTATAGAAGTTACAAAATCACAAAACTGTGTCTCACTTACTTTGGCCATGTCATGTAGGGGAATTCAGTGGAGAAAGAAGTTGTGTTTGGAAGAGTTAGTGGTAAAAGGAAACCAGACTGTCAAAGAACACAGTTGCTGGACATCACCAAAGCTGACACCAGCCACAGAATAGAAAAACTCAAAGAAGCAATGCAAGATCGGAAGATGTGAAAAGACCTGGCCCATAGAATTGTCAAGAGTCGGACATGACTGAATGAATAATATCATCATCATCATCATCATCATCATCATCATCATCATTGATCTTACAAGCTATCTAAAATTCCTCAGCCCAGGGGTGGGTTCTACTTACCTTTACTACAGGTTCACAATGGGACCATGTGACAGATCACCCATGATGACGTCGTGGTGGGTAGACAGAGCCTTCCACCAGTTTTACTACCAGTTCTATAGAACTGGACCGAACCAGGAGCAACCCACCACTGCCTCAGCCCAAAAATTTCCCACTGGCTGCTTCAATTCCTTTCAGCCATCTGTTACAGAATATTAGGATAGGCTTCAGAGGAGATCTGGGATAGTATGAATGTGCACATATGCATTCAGAATGTGACAATGCAGGCAGAAATGAATTGTGATTGAATTGTCAATGAGTGGAAGGCCATTCATATATGTCAACCCTAGGAGGTAGACAACGGGAAGACTATGTTTTTTTTGAAAATAAGCTATAGTAACAGAAACTTGCAACTCAACCTGTGTTTTACCTCCCCTTCTCTTATACCCCTGAAGGTCCGGAAGGAACAAGTCTGAGTCCATGTCTAATATTTTCCTGCCTCCCTTCACTCTCTCTCCACATATCTTGGAATCTAACCTATTAATTTGAATGTACATAGAGGCACACAGATAAGCTATATTGTTGTAATGACTATGTTTTTGGAAAATCATTTTTTTTTATTAGGATATCTTTGTAATATCATTATTATTTTGGGGCAGATGTTCATATAGTGTATACATTCTCCATATATACAGCAATGCTTATCTTTTGAAGTTAGTAGAAATAAGTCTTGGATTTGTTTGTTTATTTGTTTGTTTAAATGTATTGGCCACCCATCTTACCACAGGATAACTCTGGGTGGATTACAGTCATAAAATGTATTTATACTTGTACATTAAAACATAAATAAATTTAAATCAAACACTATGAATGATGAGCCATCACAGTCTATTCTGATAACAGCAATACATCCATGTATAACACTGCCATTTAAATATGCACACCAGGAAGAGATTAAGACTGCTGTACTATTTTAATCATTCTACAGCTGTGATAGAAAAGATGATGCACTCATACTATCTCCACACAAGTCATTCACACTTATTTTTCCCTGCACACCTTTTAGAGACTTGTATATTCTATATGCAAGTTGTTCAGCACCTTATCGTCATCTCCTCCCTTTTTTTTATGAGTTTCATATAAAATAAACATCCTGACAGGGTGTAGAGTCCACATAATAGTTACTCATTCTTTATGTATAACAGCACTCTATAGGAATCTTCCTTTATTCTGGTGCATTTCACAGTGATGGCTCTTTTGGAAATCTGTAGTCTGGTGATATGTCTGTGGTGGCCTGCAAAGGGACATAAGGAACAGAGCAGCTGGTGTGTCTGTTATGAGCAGGAGAACTGAGCATAAGAAGAGTTTGCAAATGGCAAAATGCCAGCAGTGGTTAAATTAAGGAAAGAACCTTTTATCTGTGTGGATCTCACAAATGTAATATAAAGAAGTGACCCTTACCCAATGAGTAGAGGGGAAAAAAAGTTTCACCATAGGTTGACAACATCAACCAGAGACTACTATCATACATTGATGCTTTGTGCTACACTACAGAAATGCCAACTTATTCAAGAAGCTTCTAATCAGTAGACTGAGCTATGAAGAAAATGGAGTATATATGTCATGTGTTTACTATCTTAATATCAAAGTTTTGCTATAGTTATTCATTGGTTTATTCCACACCTGAATTATGAAGAAAATACTACTTGGTGTAGGAGTGAAGAACTAAATTTACAAATGAATTCCAAGCTTACCACTATTCAGTGCATTTTTCCCCTTAAATCGTAGAATTCAATAGGGTTTTAGCCCAGAGCCAAAAAGGACAATTTGAATGAGTGACACCTTTTGGTGATTTAAGTTTACTATGGTTGTGGTGGTGGTGGGAATGCTGTTGAATTTCGTTACTTTAAAAAAAAAAAGAAATCAAATGTATTACTCACCAAGATTATCTCTCATTTTTACTTGGATTGGTTTTTTAATTATGTATATAATTAAACACATGTTCAATTTACTGAATAGCTATATTTATATTAAGATAATGGAGCTACAGTATCTTTCCTGTTAAGAAATAGAAACCTGAGTGAACAGAAGTAACAATTGCTGTCATATTTATTTTCTTTATTTTTTTATTTGACAACATATTTATAACCATCCAGTCTGGGCAAAGTATGATAAAACACAGTACAAAAATATCTTCCTCCAATTATCTGTATATATAACATGAGTCATAGCTTAAAAAATGGTCATCCAATGATCATTGGCTAAACATCAAAATTCCATATAAGAGGTAAAGTTTTCACTTTATGGGACAGGCAGAATCACATTGGACCTGATTCTGAGATATAATTCAGTGTTCCATCATAGGCAACTGTGTAAGTGATAACCAGCACTTTAATTTGGCTTAGAAACCTACTGGAAACCCTTGCCACAATTGCAGGATAAGAGCTATTCTGCAAAAGCTGATTTCCCACGCTAAAAGATTCATGTACAGTTGTAACTTCCTAGATGATTTCAAGGACAATCTTACATACAGCATGCTGCGTATAATATACCAAATGGGTATGGTTTGGGCAGGTTTAGGAATGCTTTTGCAATTGCAATAGCACTTAGACATATATACCGCTTCATAGTGCTTTACAGCACTCCTGGGTGGTTTACAGAGTCAGCATATTGCCCCCAACAATCTGGGTCCATATTTTACCGACCTCAAAAGGATGGAAGGCTGAATCAATTTTGAGCCGGTCAGAATCAAACTGCTGGCAGTAAGCTGAATTAGCCTGTAATACTGCATTCTAACCTCTGCGCCACCACAGGTCCTTCAAAGGCAGAAATGGATGCTTTAAGATGGCAGATTTCCAAGATACCCCTGTTGCTTCTTAAACTTAACTTTTGAAAATACCACACACACACACCCCATCAAACCTATATCAGGGAATTCAAGAATTGTTTGTTTGTTTGCTTGTTTGTTTTAACTTTGCCGCTCAAGCCAAAAAAAGGAAAACATATATTCCTCCTAGTATCAATCATCTCAGGTACTTTATAGTGACTAAACTTTCAATCTTTTCAGAATCATTTGTTTTTTATCCAGAGTCTTTGGACTCAGAAAGAATCTGGATATTCAAGTTAACATTTTCAGATTGTTCCTGTTTCATTTTCTGATTTCTGAATTGAGAAATGAAGATCCAGGTTGCTAATTTTTCATAGAGAGAAAAATGCTCAACTGGCTCAGAATTCATATGAAGACCAACTCTCAAGCTTCAGGCCTTTATCCTATTTCATAAATCGCCCAAGTTACATTAATTTTAGTACCGCACTTTGGAATTAAATTTGTAACACATTGCTAATGTTCTTTTTTTCTTATATATATATATTACACACACACACAATTTATTCGGGGCCACTCCATTTCCTTCCCCACATCAGTTTGAATATTCCCAAGATAATAAATACAAAAAGGAGAGGGCCACCAAACAGAGGCACAATTCTTACAATAAAATTTGGAAATGCATCATTGTTCTGCAAGGTATTAGCTAGAAAGTGAAACTGTTGAGAAAGTTGAAGAAAATAGTAGTAGCATGTTTCAGAGACCAGAGTGGTCTTGATATCCTTCGTGTCCCATGGAAACATATTGGTTGTTTTAAAATATAGCCATTCACTAAGCTCAGAGCTCTATCTAGGGCAGTACTCTTTGGCAGACCCTAAGTCACAATAAACAATAATGTATTTTTCTTTGATTTGACTTCTTTCTTTCTCCTTTCATGAGTGCACAATAAACACGGGAACAGGTAGTTAAATCATTCTTCTGACCAACATAAATATCAGTTCCATCTCTAACAGCAGGACTATGCCTCTTTGAGTAAAGGTGGCTGTTAATATGCTTTATTTTTATACGACTCCTCCCAAAAATCTTTTTCAAGAAAGTAGAAAAGTGAAAGAAATACGAAAGACAGACAATGAAATAATGCAAGAAAGGAAGACTATTGAAACCCGGGCAGACAAGTATGAATCAATTATTCCACCAAGAAAAAAAAAGGAGAAGAAGAAAGATGTAAAATGAAGCTTAAACATATAAGGTACTTCTACATTGTATTAAAATAATGCTGAAATTATAGAGCTGTCATTCCCAGCCCTGTCAAGGTTGCCTTTCTTATCACATTGTGATTTAGCATTTCTCTTGGAAGGTTATAGCAATTTTGACATTCCAGGCATTTTGGACAGAAAAGCCATATTATGCACCTGGAGCACCAGCTCATTTTTTAAATTTGTGGTCTTACAAAATTCTTCAAGAAAAAGAAAAGGGATTCTTTTTTAAATAAAAAAATAATAATAACTGATTCAGTAGAAAGGCACAGATCTGCCTAGAATATGTGAATCCTACTCCCAAGAGATGAAACTAGGTTACACTTGCATTTGAAGCATAAATGTAGCTATAACTATTTCACTAATTTTGGCAACACTTGACTTCAACTGACAAGACAGTAGACTAGAATATACCCAACTGAAAATTGCTACATTTTTCTGGAAAGGAATATTCAAGAGAGTCTTAGATATAATCCACTGGAAATGCCCTCTCTACATCAGATGTTAATAAGTCTTGGGACTTCATAATTATATATTAAATTTGTATCCAGTTGGACTGCCCTCTCCACTCCCCTGTAAGACCAACTGACACCAACATTTTTTATGAGAAGAATCTTAATGACTTAGGAGGTTTTGCTAGGGTGTTAATGTGGTTTTTATAAATGCATTTTATTTGAATGGCAAGCCGCTTTGTATGAAGTTATGTGCTTTGCGGCAGAATATAAATACGGAAAAATAAATAAATATGAAATAAAATATTGTGCTTTTTATTTATATCCCACTTTTATTATCTGTACAATTAACTTAAGGTGGCGAACATATCCAACATACCTTCCTCTTCCTATTTCCCCATAACAACAACCCTGAGAGGAAGGTTGGGCTGAGAGAGAGAGCGACTGGCTCAAGGTCACCCAGATGGCTTTTATGGGTAAGGCAGGACTTGAAAATTCATGGTTCCCAGTTTATAGACTGGTGCCTTAACCACTATGCCAAATTAGTTCTGGATAGGCCTCCAGGTCAGGGGTGAAATCTACTTACCTGTTCGGAAGTGCACGTGCCGCACACGCACATCATGTGCACATGCATACCTTCTGCGCATGCGCAAAACCTTCTGCACATGTGCAAAACCTTCTGAGCATGTGCAGAAGGTAAAAAAACATTACTTCCTGGTTGAAACCAGGAAGTAATGACACCCGGGCAGCGATCGCTACCGGATCGGCGAACCACAGGGAAAAATCGCCCGGATCGGATGATCCGGTCCAATCCAGGAGCATTTCACCCCTACTCCAGGTGTCAATAGTGTGCCACTGAACTTATCGATGAAAGTTGTTTTCCACCAATATGTTAGTAGTGGACAACAATTGGCATATCTGCACATGCAGGTGAAATGGAAAAGCCATCCACTGAAAGCAGCAGATGAGCCATGTTAGGAGTCAGCTTCTCTTTAGATAATTGAAATAACTCTAAAAGTATATCCCAAAGATGCTTTTTTCAAAAGGCAACTGGACTTTGTGTTTCCTTGAAGATGTTTTGCTTCTCATCCAAGAAGTTTCTTCAATGCCTCAATGATGCTAGAAAGAATGCTAGTGACCAGATGACTGCAAGGAATATAAATCCTTCCATCTACTACCATTCAGTCAGAACTGAAGAAGCTTCTTGGATGAGAAGTGAAATGTCTTCAAGGAAAAACAAAGTCCAGTTGCCTTTTGAAAAAGCACTGTTGGGACAACCATGACCTGGATGACTATCTCCAGATAGATATTTAACACCAAAAACAAATCAAACTACATAAATTCATTTCTCCTGTCATACTTAGAAAGAGCATGACATGTTTTTTGTCAAGTAGGCGGCTTGCCCAATCTAATGTCCTCCAAGCGTATAATAACCATACTTTTCTCATCCATGTTGGCTCAGAATTCTGTGTATTATAATCCTAGTATATTTGAAGGGTGCTAGGTTGTGATAACACATTCAGAGATTTCTCAAATCTTACTGAGTTATTCTCTCACAAATATTACATATCCAATAAAGGAATGTTCTGACTCTGGATTTTATTGACCACAGTAATTTGATTAATTTCTTAAGATTCAGAAATATGTACAATGTTTATATAGCACCTGTTTGTGAACAATGTTTTGAAAATAATAGTTTGGGACAATGCACTTAAATGGGAACCAGACTACCTCATTTTATATTACTTCATTGATACAGCACATCTTAGAATATGATAAGATGAAGTAGAAATGAAAGCATTGCTTGACTAATCCATCAGTTCATTCACTAATCATAAAGTATAATTTGAATGTTAAGTGAGCATTGACAACTGAAAGTAATATTGTATTGTCTAAAGAGGCTGACAATGTAATGTGTGCTTATAAGAGAGAACTATGTATGCAGGTTTTTGTTTTTTGTTGTTTATGCCAGCAATTTTTAAATGACATAAACACCATTTGGAAGAGTTTGAGTTTCTTCAGACAAATCCAGAACCCTGACAGTCTGTACTCCCACTCTACCTAGACAAGCTGGCTTTCTCTTCTCTTCGGTGTGGCCTGTTGTTTTGGTTGTAGACTAGCAACATGTCTATGGAGATTCTCAATCATCCAGGTCATGATTGTCCCAAAGGTGCTTTTCCAGAGCTCAAGAAGCTTCTTGGATAAGAAGCGAAACATCTTCAAAGAAAAAAACAGAAAATCCAGTTGCCTCTTGGAAAAGCACCTTTAGAATAGCAACACTATCCAGGGTGGGCTCTGGATTTCCAAGGTCTCTGGAGCCTGAACATCTAAAGTTTCAATACTACCAGTGAATAAAATATTTAAAAAATACTTCTCAAAAAATCCTTCCATCTCCATAGCTATCAGAACAAAGATTCAAAACTAGTACCTTGTCAGTGGGGAAAAGAAACAAAAGGGTGTACCAAAACAAAACAGAAAACAAAAAACCAAGAATGTGGTAATGGGCAGGTGAATAATCTTGCTGAACATGTTATGTATAGCTAATGCTCCACCAGTTCAAGAAAGAAGACAAATGAGATAGTGCTAGGCAGGGTAGGTGAACATGGGCAGCTGTGAGCTTGAGAATAGCTGGACAATCAAAACAATCAGCCAGAAAATAGGATGGACAGTCAACTTCTTCAAGAAAAGCCTAGAGCATGTTCTGATTTTAGCATACCTTATGCCAACCTGAGGGGCACGGTGGCTCAGTGGCTAAGATACTGAGCTTGTCGATCGAAAGGTCCGCAGTTCAGCGGTTCAAATCCCTAGTGCCATGTAAAGGGGTGAACTCCCATTACTTGTCCCAGCTTCTGCCAATCTAGCAGTTCGAAAGCATGTAAAAAATGCAAGTAGAAAAATAGGACCACCTTTGGTGGGAAGGTAACAGCATTCTGTGCACCTTTGGCATTTAGTCATGCCAGCCACATGACCATGGAGATGTCTTTGGACAGCGCTGACTCTTTGGCTTTGAAACGGAGATGAGCACCACACCCTAGAGTCGGGAACGACTAGCACATATGTGAGAGGGGAACCTTTATCTTTTTATCCAACCTGATGACTTGCACAATAATTGCCCATAATGAAAAAGCCTTTCACAATTCTTCCAGAAGCTACTGATATCCAGGATATCTATTTTATTACTGTTCTTCACATGACTATCATCAATTACCATTATTAGGCCATCATGTGACCACAACATTTGAGAAACTCTGCTCCATACAGTAGTTGTGCTACTGCTGCAGACAGAAGCTCCTGTTCTTTCCTGAGGCAGAAACATCTACCGAGGAGAAACCAGGTTGGTTTCTCTGAATTATAGACCTTCTATAAAATCTGAATAATGTAAATCCGCTTAATCTCACTGCATCCACTCTACTTCGCATTTAATTCTCCTTTCTACCATCTGTACACAAATGAAAAAATCCTGAACTGCTACTCCTTTATATATAGGGGTCAGGAAACATTTATGTTTTTATTAAATATCTGGAAATAAAGCTGTCATTTTTCCAAACTCCATCACCTCAAAACAATCTGAAAACTACTCCCTGAAGACGAAAGTTAGACTTTCTGAATACCAGAACACGTCTCCTTTTAACAGAGAAGCTAGACAAGCATGCCTCAAAACAAATACATAAGTATTCTAGAAAAACATCCTTTTGTGCCCTCACACTAATCACGAAGCCAAGTTTAAAGACTCGGCTGTTGCAAGTTTCTCACTATTATAATCTTGCAGAGCATAAGAAACTCGGTTTCCCCCATCTCCTGGTCTGCTTGTTTCATAGTGGTATGTAAAAGAGACCTATAAATATGAAATACTCCACTTCCTGTGTGATGGGCAGCAATCCATGAAGGGTTCTTCCATGTGGTATCATTTTGGTTAGGATCCAAGACTGCTGTAACTTTAGCCTTATTTTCATGTTCTATCTAGAAGTGCACCGGAGATTTGAGAGAGTAAACAAAATCTGTAAACAGGATGTCTCAGACAAGGTAAGCAACACATTTCATGTGTTTGGAAAAGTATCTGGAGACTTGACAAAATCTCTGTAAGCCAACCATTGAAACTCAAGTGTCAAGGAATAAAGAAGGACAGGACAGGGAATTTCAGCAGGTGCAGCCTTCCCTTTTTATGCTTTCCAGCAAGCTGCACCTGCCAACAATGCCATCTTTTGCACAACTGCTAAAAACATAATGGCCTATCCCACAAAAGGATAGAGTATAATGAGCATACACTTCAAGTTTGTAGTGCTGTAATAAAATCCAAAGGCGGAAGTGAAACACGGTCCAATTTTCCACCCTAATTTTAAAATAAGCCTCCCCCCCTTCATTTTGCAGTTTCAGTATCTTGCAGCTTGCAATGGTTCATAAGCATGTGCCTATTATATTTGTACTGCACCCACTAGGGCAGTGTGTGCATTATTGGGTTTCTGTAATAAAAAGACAATAAAACAACGGCATAGTAAAGGTACGGAAGAGAATCAATTATGTTTTTTGCAATGTAGCAAATTCTTGTTCAGCATGGCAAGATGGCGAATTGAATGTTCCAGTTTCATAAATGACAAAAGGGCACAGCCTTTCCTGGAAATGCGTGCCTCACTTTTTGTGTAGTGCTCGGTGAACTCTTGGATTATCTGAGGCACAGTTGTTCGAGAAAGAGTTGGTTTACAGAGAAAGGTGGTGCTGTCAGAAGTTCTGAATTGCTCAGAGCTAATTGCTGACCCTAACAGGCCCAATTAGCTGTTACAAGCACTGCAAGACAACCCAAGGGACCAATCCTTTCTTACACACACAGATTGGAACTCTCATTGCACCTGTACCTTGGTTACAAGCTCTGTAGTTACCTTTCAACAAATCAGAAGGGTTTATTAGGAAGAATGACTGCTGCACCCTATCCAGGCAGAGACAGACAGAGATCTATACATGCTAATCATCATAAAAACCGGGGGAGGGGGTCTTGCTGCTGATTTTACCCACACCATCCCAACACACATACGGATACACAGGCTAAATACTCTAAGGGCTATATGATAGCAATCCAGTTTTCGGAGCATGATAATTTGATTCACTCATGCCAACCATTTTGGACATAGCAAACAAAAGCCCAATGCCCACCCTTATTGATTCAGACAAAAGGAGCTGGCCAAATGCCTTGCCTAGTTATTCCAAGTGGGGAATTACACCTCCTTGTGGCACGTGTGATAGATAACTAGATAGATATTTGCTCAGGCTTTCCTTCAACATCAGCTGCCATCTGGATGAAATTCAGCAGTCTTGACACCTGCCTGAAGAATAAGATGCTGATCAGATGGAATGGGCCAGGCCTTTGTCTTGAGAACAGAAAGGAGGGGGAAATTGTTGTTTAACACAATCGGTTAAAAGGGTTTATAAATTATGTGCCTTCAGAGCAGCATATGGCTTGAATGAAATATGGATCAGTAAGCTTTCCCTTGAATTTGGGTTTAGATGGCTGATATATAAAGTGCATTAAAATAACACAGGGAAGAGAGGACTGGTGACTCCCTCAATATATCTTTAGAGTTGTAAAGCATAGTGTTGATGCATATTTAGACCAGATTTTAACAACACTATTTTTTCAATATTCAGAATATAATAAAAATTATATTCTCCAATCATTGTTTTATCTTAGAATCTGTTCATTAATAGAGAGGTATAAAACTATTTCAACCTCAACTTGTTTTGACCTAAAAATGACAGTTTTGAAAATATTAAACAATGAAACAAAACACGTGTTTGAAAGGTTTGTGAAATGAAATAATTTTTAAAAACGACTTTCTAGTGGCATTTTATGGAATAGCCCAATTTTCCTGGACATTATGGTTGGGCTGTGGCTCTGTGGATTGCGGTTAGTTTGCTTCTTCCAACCATTTTCCAGCTAGTTAGTAGAAACTAGGAGTGATGTAAAAGTTGAGACGAAAGAAGCAATTAACAGTATACTTGCTAATCTATTTGCTAAGTTAGAACCATTTCTTTTAATTGTTATAATGAACTTAGAATTGATATAGCTGGGTTCAGGGGTGGGTTCTACTTACCTTTACTACCGGTTCGCATCACACCTGCTTCTGCGCATGCGCAGATCACCTATGATGAAGTCCAGATCAGTGGGCGGAGCCTCCCGCCAGTTTTACTACCAGTTCTTGTGAACCAGTCCAAACAGGGGGCAACCCACCACTTTGTGGGTTGCATACAGTTGTGTTGTGCTTTATTTTGCTTGCAGATTTTGCAAGCATTATGTGCATACGTTTCCCCACTATACAAACAGGTGTTGCTAATATTGCTGAGGCTATGTAAATGCAAATTCTCATAATTCAATGTTGATTTTTTCTTTGCAGAATTGATTAATATAAATCCGTATGGATGACTGTAATGAATCATGGCATCAATTTATTGATGATTTTGTGTTACCCTTTTCTTTGTTTTTTTGTATTTTCTTAATACAATTTTTTTTTTTATGTTGATTAGTTGAACTTTGCGATGTAACTCGAACATGAGTGCTGCTATGTCTTGCTATATTCAATTTCAGGGCATGTTTAAAATGCAAAGATGAATCTTTAAAAAAATATTAGTTGCTCTCATTTAATTTGTTTGGCTGAGTGATACAGATGGTTTCTTGAAAGAAACTGAAACAAATCTTATGTCTATCCTATTAAAAAGATGCAGGGATTTTTTTTTTTACTTTAAATAACAGATCTTTATTTAGAGAGTGGGATTCCAACTGATGATACAAGAACTGTCTTCCCATTGTCTTGTGGGGGAATTTATTTCTGTGGTTTTTAAAATATCCTCTCTGCTGTTCAGATAATAGGTAATGCACTGTGTGCATTAAACTCCACTATTGCCATAACTCTGAGGTAGAAAACAATGGGAATATTACAAACACTTCCATGCTCCCGCCAAGGAGCATAGGACATTCAAATCATATACAATTCCTTCAAAATATAACCAACTCAAAATGTTCAGTATCCAATATAGTGTTATGAGTGAATTTTATCCTGGGCTCAAAGTATCACACTTCTTTTCAGCAGCAAAATAGCCTGAAACTTTTTGGTGTATAAATAGTGTCTCCAACCCTTGGGAAAGGAGATATAATTACAGTTATTGGGGAAAGAATAATTATATTTATAAAATGGATTTCAGTGAAATAACTTTCCACATGAAGCAGCAGGTTAAATTTTTAGCTCCTTTCCATACCTCTAAGTCCTAAAACAAACCCCATGTGGCTAATAGGACTTTAAAATCGCCTATAAAATATTATTTATAAACTCCCCAGTGTGAGAGTCTTTGCAGGAAAAAGGCTTCCTGATTATGAATGAACAAATGGATGGATATTGAGATGAAAGTCAGTGACTAAGATAGCTCCTGATTATTCTAACCCTTGCTAAAGGGGTACAAGAAAATATAGAGGCTCAGAAGGCCCAAGGACCATTTCCATTTATCACAATCTTAAATTAATACCTTTTGACTTCACTTAAGGTGCTTTCCAGGATAATACACAAGTTGTCTGATGCCTGCACTATCCAAATGAACCACCTAATCAAAACAAAACTTCCAGCCAGATCCCATTTAGAGTAAGGCTGGACTTCCCTTGACTGGGTGGCCTTCTCCAAGATTCTCAGCAGTGAGGTTGCTAGCCAAGACAAGAAAAAAAGACATTTTTGGCCTACTTGAGAGACTGATGCAGCAGTGGGTTTTCAATATTCTTACCACTGGTTCGCCCCACGTGCGCCTTCCGTGCATACGCCCCGCCTTCCGTGCATGCTCTTTGCTCTCTCGCATGCCTTCCACGCATGCGCCCAGCCTCAAAAACATGCCTAAATAGGACATCATAGAGGCACTACCTCTACCTACATAGAGCCGGGGCACTACCGGTTCGCCTGAACTGGTACGAACCGGCTGAATACCACCTCTGGACTGATGTATATAAAGTATGGTTGTGTCTGTATCTAAAATAATTTAATGTACAAGGAAGACAAATCCTATCTGGTTTTTGGAATGGAGACCACCTAAATCTATATTGGATTTTAATTTTAAACAGATAAATGGGCAAGTGACAGCTCTTACCAATGTCTACTTTAGATTGAAAGAAGCTGTAGCTTTGAGTCTTTCCAAAGAAGAAGCTGGCAAAAGTAGCCTTTTAGCTTTGAACCTCTGTTCTTTGTCCAGTAACCGCCTAACTTCACAACGCTTACCTGTAACTGCCTAGAGCTGCAATGATCAGTGTTAGAATGCAAATCCAAAGTTCAGCATTAGTGGATCTGGAAAGAGTCATCAATTTAATATAAATCATTGTGACATAAGGAAAGGGTGACACTATACCAAATTGGGTAGAGGGAATTGGAATGGCAATGTAACTGGGAACAATGGAGCTATAGACAAATAGGCTTAATTGTTACTGTAATAACATTTAGCACAGTAAGTAGGACATGACACAGAGGCATAGGGCCATTTCATTTGCCTTTGCTACAATGCTACTGTGGCTGTGTCAGCTCATATGCCTCTATGCATTATTGCAATTACGTTCATCTTTACATATTCAGAAGTGTCTACCTAATTACCTGAAATATTTAACTACTTAGTACATTAAAATAATGAAATAATAAAACTAATAGAGGAGAACATTTGTAGCTCAGGGTTGACAGGAGGGGTCCTTGGTGATCTCTGAGCTTGCTTGTTTTCATTACCCAAACTCGGTAACACCATCAATGGAAAAGAAGAGAAGATAGATAGATAGATAGATAGATAGATAGATAGATAGATAGATGATAGATAGATAGATAGATAGATAGATAGATAGATAGATAGATAGATGATAGATAGATAGATAGATAGATAGATAGATAGATAGATAGATAGATAGTATGGTTTTTGGCTTTAGACAGATTATCCCCATTCCTTCAAATATCCTAGATCTATCATAATGCATATCAGGACACTTGGCTCAATGTTAAAGACTTCTAAGTGAATATTGAACTATATATTAAATAGACAGGCAGAATACGTTTACACAATGTTAGTATAGATAAATGGCATGTACAACATATCTAGCAGCTATTTAGTTAGATAAATTAGATCAATATAATTAGTAGTGCTATATTATGTTATCTGGACTCGGCCTGCAAAGCACATTGCTTAATATAGTTTACAAGCACTAAAATTCCCTAACTCTGCATGCCACATCAACGCTATCACACATCAATATAACCATGAACACACCATTAATAATAGGAGTTTATAGGACACTCAAGGGACACATAAAACACTATCCTTGCAAGAGAAAATTTTGATAATATTGCCTGCAAAATCATTTCACTTGTCAAAAAGAGCTTATTTGAAATTTATACCAAACTGAAGGCTGGCTACAATTATAGAGCAAATTAATTTAACAGTTTCAGCAACAGAGATAATGAGCAAAACAGCATAAGTTAAGATGGTTTGTCAATGAACAGACCTTTCATTGAAAGTCTACTGATACAACATTCTCAGAAAAAAAATCACAGTTGGATCCTTCGTATGTCGCTGATCCTTGGACACAGAACATGGATTAGATCCATGAGTTATTACATTAATGTCCTCAGATTGTAGCTTAACTAATATTAAATACTGCAGCTGGAACTTTAGAAAAACACTCTATTTTGGATGGATAGAATATCCTGTACATCAGTGGTGGGTTTCAAAAATTTTTACTACCAGTTCTGTGCGTGTGGCTTGGTGGGCATGGCATGGCTTGGTGGGCATGGCAGGGGAAGGATACTGTAAAATCTCCATTCCCACCCCACTCCAGGGGAAGGTTACTGCAAAATCCCCATTTCCTCCTGATCAGCTGGGACTTGGGAAGCAGAGAATAGATGGGGGCGGGGCCAGTCAGAATTTTTACTACTGGTTCTCCGAACTACTCAAAATTTCCGCTACCGGTTCTCCAGAACTGATCAGAACCTGCTGAAACCCACCTCTGCTGTACATAAATAAAATTACCCAAGATGCCCCTAATGGTTCCAAGACAGGTTGCACAAATTGTGACATACTAGTCATAATTGTGTTCCACCACATGCAACAGGAATAAGTACAGGTAGCCTTCAACTTACAACAGTTTGTTTAGTGACCATTCAAAGTTACAATGGCACAGAAAAAAGTGACTTATGACCTTTTTTCACTTACAACCGTTGCAGCATCTCCATTGTCAGGTGATCAAAATTCAAACACTTGGCAATTGATTCATATTTATGATGGTTGCAGTGTCCCGGGATCACATGGTCATCTGTTGTGATCTTCTGACAAGCAAAGTCAATGGGGAAACCAAATTCTCTTAACTTAAGCATTAATAAATTAACAACTGCAGTGATTCACTTAACAACTGTGGCAAGAAAGGCCATAAAATGGGGCAAAATTCACTTAACAAATGTTTCACTTAGCAACAGAAATTTTGGGCTCAATTTTGGTCATAAATCGAGGACTACCTGTATACTAAGTTATTAAGTCAGTGACTCCAGACTAAAATCTATCCATTTCCATCTTGGTATTGCGTCTTTTATGGTTAATTAATTTATTTTTCTGACTTTTTTTCCTTTTTGGATAAAGATAAAACCAAATCCACAGCTTATTGCTAATACGTAAATTCTAATTTAATTATATCTTCAGGCTGGACTGTTTGATCTACTGACTAATCTGTTGTATTTTTTTTGTCCTATATGTTTTATTGCTTATACTATGCTCCTATATCAATAATGAGTACAGTTCTTATAATTAGATCTTTATAATTAGCTGTAGCTCTATCTACAGCTTTGTGTTAGTAATTCTGCTATTAATCTATTATTCTATATCTTAAATTTTTATTCCTGAACAAGATGTGATTTTATATTGATTGATGGCCAAAATCAAAACAAAATGATCATGATGAAGCTTGAGGTGGAAGTTATATCAAGATTGCCATGTATTAAATATGTGGGTCTGAGAATTGATTTTCAGAACATGTTAATAATAACTCAGCTTTATCTTTCCTTTCCTTTCCTTTCCTTTCCTTTCCTTTCCTTTCCTTTCCTTTCCTTTCCTTTCCTTTCCTTTCCTTTCCTTTCCTTTCCTTTCCTCTGGTCATTTACTGGTCATCCTTTGAATATTCTGATATACATATATCATTCTAGATCTATCTATCTATTATCTATCTATCTATCTATCTATCTAATCTATCCATCTATCATCTCTATAAAGTATCTTCTAAAGAAGACTACAGAACCTTAGTTTTACCTGGTATGTTTGATCAAGAGACAAAACTCTAGAACTAGAAAAAATTGGCTGTGTAAAAGTAATCTTTTCTTTTCCCCTTAGTCTCTCATGGAAATTCATCAAATTCTAACAGAACCGTAGAGTTCCATGGAACACAATTTGAAAAACCCTGATCTAAACTATATACTCAGATATAAATCAATCAAAGGGGAAAAAAAGAAACAAAAATTAGGATGCTTGGTGTGTATGTTTTGCTGAAGATAGTTCTGCACTTTTTTTGGAAACAAGAATGATCATTTGACAAGCTAGGAGCAGAAGAAAGTATGGCAAAGTTAATGAAAAAGATACGAACCCATCTATGAAGGACAGAAAAAATGCACCTCCATTTCATATGAAAATGTAATCAGCGGAATTGGTTTTGGAAGTTTTTAACATTGCCTAGACTTTTTTTTTAATTGTTTTTAGAAATATCTTGATTAAATAACCACCAATAATAACCCTTTGGTTTGTCATTCTGAATATCTGTTTGCTACTAAGAGAGATTTTCACCTTCAGTTTTTCAAGCACTACATGAGGTTGGTCCAGGGGTGAAATCTAAATTTTTTTGCTACCGGTTCTGTGGGCGTGGCTTAATTAGTGGGCGGAGCTTGGTGGTAAGGTGATTGGGTGGGTGTGGCCAAGTCAATGTCACTTCTTTGCCCTTTTTTAACCTACAAAACACAACACAACACAACTGGCTCACCCACAATGTAAAAGCAGCTGTGATAGACCCAAAATGGCCCCTGCAACAAGCAGGAACCTCACACAGCCACAAAAAGCCCAAAAAACCAATTTCACACTTTACACACACAAAATTCTACATACAGCTTTGTGAGATTTTGTATGTTTGTGTAGTTAGAGTGAAACACTACAGAAACAGACTAAATCTCAGAAAGCTGCACAAATATTATTTTATTTTATATTATTTTTATTTTTATATAAAAGCAGCTAAATTTAAATTTTTAAATGGCTAGGTCTAAAAAAAGAACAACTAAAAAAAAACCCAATTAACTATTTTTTTTAAAGCTCCCAAAGGGGGAAAAAACTTACCCAATAGAACAGGGGTCTCCAACCTTGGCAACTTTAAGACTTGCGGACTTCAACTCCCAGAATTCCTCAGCCAGCTTTGCTGGAAGTTGAAGTCCACAAGTCTTAAAGTTGCCAAGGTTGGAGACCCCTGCAAGGCAGGCAGGAAGGCAGATAGAGCTGCTCACTGATGAGCTTGATTGCAGGCAGGGAGAGTCAGTTGCTTGCTGATGCAATGGATTGCAGGTATTACAGCAAGCGAAGCAAGGCAGGCATTGCGACCAGCAGCTAAGGTAAGCAAGCTGGAAGTTGGGGAGGAGGACGGATTTTTGCTACCGGTTAGCAGGCAACTCAGCTGGGATCGTCAGAGCTTGGCTCATCAGAGCCATTTAAAAGAAAAAAAAAAAAGCTCTGATGATCGCGCGGCTCAGCTGGGCATGGAGGGCGGGGGAGGGATTTTTGCTACCGGTTCTCTGAACTGCCCGCCGCCATCGCTACCTACTCGCCCGAGCCGGTCCGAACCAGAAGCATTTCACCCCTGGGTTGGTCCTAGTTCCCTCAGTAGCAGTTTTTCTTTTTTGACTTTCCATGAGAGCTCCATTCAGTTGGAAAACAAACTTTTGATTTAGTGACATTGAGTTTCCAACTTCAACATGCTATCCTGCATGGGATCCTCAGATCTTAGTTAATTCTATATCCTAAATCGCATAGATTACATCTTGTCTTACAATAAGAATGTAGAAAGTATTATTTCGGAAAATCTATAAGGACCTGTGAAAGATAGTTTGGCCTGAATGATTTATGCTTCCCTCATCTTGTGTTTAAATTATTTAACATACTCTTCATGGGGTTGACTTGAAAAAGTGTTTAATTAGTTAGTTAAGAACCTTTTCATACACATGGGGTGCTCCAAGGTGGGTTTTCTGTCCCTGTGTCCCACAATGACATCAATCTCAATAAGGTCTTTGGCAGCTGAGCCACTGATCTTCTGACTTAGGTGCTGCCCAAGAGAAAATCTTCTGGAGATGCAAGACAAGCTACTTATCATTAGTGGGAACTCACTTTGTCTCACTTCTTGGTTGCTTGGATTTCCCTTTCCTTCCTGAAATCAAAAATTGTATGGTATTTTGAAATTTCAAAGTTCAAGATTCAACTGATGCAAGAACTTTTTTGTTGGGATTAAGGGACAGACAAGTTGAAAGAAGACATAACATCTTTTTTATTACTGCTGTGTTGTATGCAAATAAAGAAAGATTCTGAAATACTCACACAATGGCTGATGAAATACCCATCACAATGGCTGATGAAGATGATGGAATTAGCAGAGATGGCAAAATTAATATGCTTGCTTAGAAAACTATACATTACTACATTTATTAGTGAGTGCAAAACCCTTATGAACTTTTTGTTGGGGAAAAAATGATTTATGGATTTGATGATTAGAGAGAATAGACTTCGGATAGAAGGAAAGTGTGTCTTCCTTTGCAGGGTTGCTGCAGGAGCACCAGTCATCCTTGGCAGCCAGTGATGAGAACAATCAAAAGATAGCCCAAGTGTCATTCTGTCATTTGGAAGAGGATGACTACACCCTAAAATTCAGCTATTAGACTCCAGTCACTTCTGGGATTTACCCTACTGCATGAAATATAACCCAACTGCATTGGCTTCATATTTCTTCTCAATATATATTCCCTACAATGCCTCAGTAGGAGTATGAAATCTTAGATCTTAGAAAGGCTGGTTCAATGGTTATTTTAAAATCAGGTCTTTTTTAGACCTGCTACCTCAATTCTACAATTCCCTCCTGAAGAAACTGAGAATGATGTCTTTTCTTGTTTGTTTTCAGAAAGGCACCATTTGAGGCTCTGTAATGCATCATTTTGTAATCCTCTGCCCAAATGTGTAGATATTTGTTTTATTAACTGTAGTTCTTTTTTTTCTGATTATTTTGATTTCCTTCATAAGGCAAAGGATCAGACAGAATGAAGAAAGTAGAAAAAACACTTAGCAAATGTTGAAATCAGGACATCATGCTGGTCGAAAGGGAAAATACAGATTTATATGGAAGAATTAAGTTATTGTATGCATCCCAGCTGTTCCATATCATGCTTGAGTAAATTGGGGACCAGTGAAACACATTATGGAAATGGCCTTTGAAAGGAGGATCAAACTGGTCAGTCTGGTGAAAGCAGCATACTGTTGTGGCAGTATAAGCCTTGGCCCTTTGTACATACATCAGAATGTTGCATGTATGTCTCAAAGGGCAGAGCTCACAGCTTGATGGCACAATGCTTCTTTCTTCATTCTGACAAAAGCAGCTATGTACAAATGTAGCCCATGCATGAGTCCTGTAGTGACAAATAGATTTTACATTTTTCAAAATGGATGGCAGGCAGACATGACCTGACACCTACATGGCATCCAAAAGGGCCTAATCTATTTAATTCTATACAAGGGTCCCTCAGCGGTATCTAGTGCCGCTTGGGAACTGGCAGATCTAAGCAGAATATCGAGTAACGAAATCATTGGACAACTTAAGAGCTGCAGATCCATTCTGTCCCATCCCTTGGGATTTTGCAAATGTTTTCTCCAATCGCAGTTCATCAAAAATTTAAAGCATTTGGTGTTCCAGAATTCTGCTTCAATGCAAGGAGTTAATATTTCTGATTTCAGCCACCTATTAATTCATGGTCTATTTACATAGTTCATGAGTGACCATATAGAGCCAGATAAAAATGATAAGCTACTTCTGTTAAGTGGTTCTCCAAGTGTATTTGTCTATCACAAGTCTCAATCATAAATCAATATACAGGTAGCTGTAGCTTAACAAACCTTAGCAAAGCAGTTGTTAAGTGAGAAATATTGGTGCTCTTGGGCTGGAAAGAGAAAAGAGCAGGGGGTGGAATCCAGCAGGTTCTGACAGGTTCTGGAGAACCGGTAGCGGAAATTTTGAGCGGAGAACCGTAGCAGAAATTTTGAGTAGTTCGGAGAACTGGCAAATATCACCTCTGCCTGGCCTCAGAGTAGAGAGGGAATGGAGATTTTGCAGTATCCTTCCCCTGGAGTGGGGTGGGAATGGAGATTTTGCAGTATCCTTCCCCTGCCAGGCCCACCAAGCCACGCCCACAGAACTGGTAGTAAAACAATTTGGATTTCACCAATGGAAAAGAGCCAAGACTAGTCAATTGGTCTCCTAACTACTTCCCCACGCTTTGGAATGTTCAAGTGCTGCTTACAGTCTTGTACACATCAAAAGCAATGGTATTGTACCATAGCTTGGGCTCAGAATTGCAGGCATGCTATGCTAGCAGCATAAAATACTCTCTTGAAATCCCCTCTCCAATCTCTTCACTCTGTGAGGGTCAAGCAATTTCTGTAGGAAATTTCTCCTTTGCCTGACCTTTTCCTGTTGCCACTATAATTGTATTGCTCTTGATGTACAGAGGAGAAAACAACTTACTTTCTTTAAATCCCTCTCCAGTTTCTTTGTGAGGGTGAAAGGGGAAGGGGTCAGAAAAAGAACATACTGTCCACAGAAATCACCTGATTTTTTCCCCTCCCCACTTCTTGTTTGATCCCAGAGATTGAAAAGAAAGAGGTTTTAAGAGAATATTGTAAGCTGTTTGCATAGTGTACCCGTGGCTCTGTAGGAAGTTAGCACCCACCCCTTTCCTGGAAGAGTGAAATATTTTAGGAAATATGAAAAAGGCAGAATATTATATTTCCTTGGATGAGAAATGGATAAGCATGTTTTGAAGCAGCTCCCATCTTCCTGCCCCCACCCTTTGTCAATGGCCATTAAGGCTTGGGCCATCTATTCTACATAATAAAGATCTACCTCCTTCAGGCAGAGCCATAGTAGGAATTGCCAAAGATCCAACAAAGATAGGATTAGCCCTCTACACAATAGCAGCAGAAACTCACCACATGTGACCTGGGAAGCATGTGACCTGGGAAGCACATGTGACCATCAGCCAGCAAGGCTAGCTAAGACCCCCACCCCCTGGAAGTCTGACAACCAATCAGGATACTTTTTCGGGGCCCCACGAAATGCAAAGCCAGAAAGAGCATAAAAACCCGTGGACTCACTGTATTCGGCCCTTTTCTGTTCAGGAACTAAAGTCATGTGATCCTGTCCACCATTAAACCATCTTTCCAAGCAGTCTCCATGTTTCCAGTGTCTTTTTCCCCACTTGGAGCAGAACCTAGAAGGAGATTTCTTCCAACAGCTCCTAGCTCCAGATGCCAGTGTCATTGTGTAGAAAAGCAAGCAGCTTTCTTCCTTGCAAACCCTTTCTCTCCAACATCTCTGCTCTGCAAGGGCAGGTGGAGGAAGAGGAAAAAAATATAGCTCAGGCACAGGCCAATGTATACTGACTGCAATGGTGATCACAAGCATGAGGAATGCTATGGCCATAAATAGTTGTAAATGGCCTGTAAAGTTATTTTTTTAAAACATTGTTTTAAAACTTTGAACAGTTGTTGAACAAATAGTGAGGACTACCCGTAGAACCAGTTTATTTACATATTTATTGAGTTATCTTTTTGTATGCTCTAATAATTCACTCTATATAATATATTTACTATATATCATTTGCTCCAGTGGTGGAATTCAAAATTTTTTACTACCGGTTCTGTGGGCATGGCTTGGTGGGCATGGCAGGGGAAGGATACTGTAAAATCTCCATTCCCTCCCCACTCCAGGGGACGGTTACTGCAAAATCCCCTTTTCCTTCTGATCAGCTGGGAGGCAGAGAATAGATGGGGGTGGGGCCAGTCAGAGGTGGTATTTACCAGTTCTCCGAACTACTCAAAATTTCCACTACTGGTTCTCCAGAACTGGTCAGAACCTGCTGAATACCACCTCTGCTTTCCTCTGTACATCATTTTGTTTAACTCCAAATTTGAACACACAACAGGTAGACCTACAAAACACTCACAAACACAAATACATCTATAGTGCTTTGAATTCAATCCTGACTCCTTGCAACTACGTGAACAGACCCATGCTGTTTTCTGGGCAATATTTTTCAGAAGTGGTTTGCCATTGACGTCTTCCCAGGGCTAAGAGAGGAAATTAATAACATCCCCCCCCCCAAAGCATCACACAAACACTCACATATAAACATACATCAGATTTGTTTCCTTATTGGGGTAAGCAATGTTATACAGAGTCCAAATCCATTAATTTGTTTTTTGTAATCTGAAATGGAAAGTCCAAATACGTTAATTTATTTTTTTATAATTTGATATGAGGAGTTGTTTGCAGGTGATTTTTGTGCCGATGCCAACAAGAAGAAACATTTGGAAAATCTGAGTGTGATTTTCACACAGCAATTCCTTTTTCTGCACACCTCAAAAAAGAGGGGAAAAAGAAAGCTTAATTATCTATATTTAAATTACGTGGAACAAAGTATAAGGTTAGAAGTGACTTCTGCACAGATTTTTGGCTTCATCGGGAGAACTTTTTTCAAGTCTATTGTCTCTCTATTGTGGATGCTTTATAACACTTGACACCTTTTCAGTTCTTTAAAAGCACCTGTAAATGTTTAGCGAATTGCTCCTTTTTGTTCGGAAATTGCAGTAGATCATCCTGACTTTTAAGGGCTTTTTTTTTTTTTTTGGTCTTTCATACTTTGTTTATCCTTATGAGTGGATTTGTGTAGCCCAAGAATTTACTGTGGGCTAATCAACTTCCTAACTGCTGTTATTTTCTTAAGCATTCACCTGGGGCTTACTTCTTCATTACACTTTCAAGAGATGAGGATTGGAACTGCCTTAAACATTTTGGTGCTCATCTGCACTGTGAATGCTCTCATGGAGTTTCCACCTGTGACTATTGGTATTTATATACTTCTACATTTTTATTTTTATTTTTTATTTTTTTTGCAACTGATTTTCAGCACAATGCTTTTCACAGTCAACTCCATTTGCTGTTTTTCATTGGGTTCCCAAGAACCCGGCCTACAATGAAAACTCAGCCAAAAAAAAGTTGAAACTACAACCAGACAATGTGAACTCTTTTTTTTCACAGGATAACTGAAAGAATGATGGGAAGGAGTCAATATAATGACAAGGACCAACTTGTTTGAAGAAGCGGTACCTGGAATACTAGTAGATATTAGAGGTAGTATCACAAAATAAGAAAAAAAAATATTACTTTTTGATGTGGGAATGATTCTTGGCATTGATTGTTGATGGTAACATTATAAAATATAATGTGGGAGCCAGCTGGATTACTTTAGGAGACAATAAAAGCCTTTTTTTCCAGATGGCAACTTTTTTACAAAGTTATCAAGACTTGTATTTCTTCTCATCGTTATAGGTCTGTTTCTATGTAATGATCATGGTAATCTGCCATGAATTTACAATATAAGTAGTAAGTTCTTATATGAATATTTTATCATGTGTATAGCATTGTTTTTCCATATATTCAGATCCTCATAACAGTAGCAATGCTAAGGTTTATCATATACCTTACAGAGTTTGCCAACATAGGCATCTGATGGGCACTTGGATTGCAGCTGGGCAGTCATCCCAATGCTTCTGCACTTGCATACATTTCCTTTCAATATATTAATGGAAGTGTTGGAAGAAATATCCTTCTGGGTTCAGTTCCAAGTGGGCAAAAAGACACTGGATTCATGGAAGTTGCTTGGAAAGAAGGTTTATTGATGAAAAGGATCACTTGCCTTGGAGATCTTGGGCGAAAAAAGGGAAAAGATGCTGAGAGTCCCTGGGTTTTATACCCTCTCTGGCTTTGAACTTCCTGGGGCACAGGAAGAGTATCCTCATTGGTTGCTGTCAGAGGTCATGGCTAGCTTTATAGGTTGTCTGTGTGCTAGGTTTGGTTGAATCTTGTTGGGTGATGTAATGAAGGGCATTTAAATAGCTCTGCCTGAAGGAGGTAGATCTTTATTATGTAGAATAGACTGGCCCAAACCTTAATTTGTGTGTGTGTGGGGGGGGTGAATTTCTGCCTCCTTTTAGGGGAAATATTCTGCCCTTTTAATATTTCCTAAAATATTTCATTTTCTAGGAGAGGGTGGGTGCTAACTTCCTACAGAAGGAAAGGCAAAATGTGCTCCTTTAGCTCATGCTGAATGGCCAGCCTAGAAAAAGAAACTTGCCCTGTGACCAGGTGTTCTGTGTCTCAATTGGGCCCTGTCCCATTGGCTGAATTTACTTTCATGTGAATGTATTATCTTTGTTTTCATGGGGAGGATGAGCAGCAAAGAATTCTAATAACAGCTGTTCTGTATGGTAAAAACAGCCTTGCCAAGACAGCTGTTACATGAGTATGTTCCCCCAAACCACAGTATCATATTATGTGCAATATACAATGGTAATTCAAGAAATAATGGAACAAACTCTTTAAAACTGAATGAACAAGAATATTGACTAGGATATTTAAAACAGACAAGTCTATGAAATGTTCATGCTAGGCTGTTTTTAATACAAAACTTAAAACTTCAATACAGAAATCTCCATATTTAGGAGATGGAATAAACTGCTAGTTTTTTATTAGGTTTTTTGTTTTTTTGTTTTTGGTCTCTCTAGAAACTGTGCTAAAGCTAATGTGGTTTGGACAGAAATGTTTCTAAAGAACAATCTTCTTGATATTATAGCAAGGGTGAATTGCCATCATTCAGAATCCTCAAACAGGACAGGCAAATGGAATCTTCTATAAGACAAAGAGAATTTTTAAAATACCGTGACACGATTAACCAAGGAATGACACTCTAAAGTATTATTGACAATGACTTGAGTTAATCAAAAATATGAGCCTTGATATTAGGGTATCTTTTAAAAGTCAGCACGTAGGAAAAGATTAGCCAATGATCAAAGCCAAAGTAACAGGAAAAGAAAAACACAGTTAAAGTTGCACTGAACATCTGCTTATGAATAGCTTGGGTTCTTTGCTCTGATTGCATGTTTAAAGTCCACTTTCCATAAATTATCTAATAATTGCATGTATAATATTTGTTTTGCATGCTAAGAGGGGAAAATAAAAATAAACAAGCTATTTTGTTTAGAGCTAATGCTAGTAGTCATGGTAATGCACGAAGCATTCAAGTACTTTTGAATAATAAAATTATATCAAAGGGCATCATTCTTTACCAGCAGAAATGGGCCAAATGCACCCACCACACACAAATATAGCTGTCGAAAAGTTCCCCTGGAAAAAAAAAAACTTTAGAGATGCTCTCAGGATCTCTCTGTCATTCTGAAGATAGGCATGTTTGACACTCTCTCCTTGTCATGATCAAAGATGAGAGTTTTCCAGGGAATGAGAAACTACTCTGGCTTTAATATAAAAGAGGCATCCTTTGCTATCAGCATACAATGGGTATATGCTGTCATGCAACGCAGCAAATGTACAGCACAATGTAATTGCTTAATTAGCATGAATAATTTGAAAAATGTTGTGTTTTCTTTTAATGCATTTGTATTTATATGACTAAAAAGAAGCCATTTTTTTATTTTTTATTTTTTGCTTTAGGAAAAGAACCATCCATCTAGTTCGTGCTGCCTATGAACACATAAAACAGTAAAAGATCGATCAGATATTCTGCTGGTCACATTCTAGCTTTTTATAAACATTTCTATTGCCACAAAGTGAAAAAGCTAAGACATCTGATGGCTTCTTGTACCCCTTCAGTCTGATGCAACTCGCAGCTATATTATTTGCTTTTTATTCCATGATGATTCCAGGTGACAACTGCATCCATGATATTATTTTTAAAATAATATTAACATTGGCACCCAAGTTTCAGGTTTAAGGAAGGATATCTATAATAACTTAAGTTTAGACTGTGGCTACGCTCTGAACCTAATGTAATGTAGTATAGATAAATCTTTGCTAATTACTAAAGAACAATATTTTTGATATTTTATTAAGAATATGTAGTGGAATTTTTCATCACGCAGAATAATTCCTAAATCCTTTTGAGTTCAATAAGACTAGCTTCTAAATCACAGGAATATAACTTGTTTGGGGCCAAATAGAATTAATATTATTACTTCTCGTGTATTTAGTAATTCCTTTTTGCCATCTGAAAACTTACAATAAGATACAAATTTGACGGGCTATATCCAAAGCAATCATACCAGGGGTGGGTTCTAAATTTTTTTACTACCGGTTCTGTGGGCGTGGCTTATTTTGTGGGCATGGCTTGATGGTCATGTGACAATTATTTAGGATTTAGCAGAGGTATTGGTCTACCAGGCTTTTAACTGCTTGCAGAGCTGTACCGATCTACCCATTTATTTTTGCAGGCACTGATCTACTCATGTATTTTTGCAGGCACTGATCTATTCATGTATTTTTGCAGGTACTGGTCTACTCATGTATTTTTGCAGGCATGATCTACTCATGTATTTTTGCAGGCACTGATCTATTCATGTATTTTTGCAGGTACTGGTCTACTCATGTATTTTTGCAGGCATGATCTACTCATGTATTTTTGCAGGCACTGATCTACTCATGTATTTTTGCAGGCACCGGTCTACTCATTTGTTTTCTTTTAACACTGATCAGTGTTAGGGCGGCCCTTTGAAGCTGTAGGGCGGCCCTTTGAAGCCCCGCGGCAAGAATTTAAACCATTTTTTTCCCTCTAGCCATCAGCTAGGACTCAGGAGGCAGCAATAGATTGGGGGTGGGGCCAAATAAATGGTAAGAATAACGTGGGGGTGGGGGGGCAGGGAGGCAGAACCGGTTTGGTGACATCATATCGTCACCGCTACCGGCTCGGCGGAACCAGGCTGAACCGAGAGGAACCCACCACTGAATCATACAGATTGGAGGTAGTAATGGTGCTCTACCCCTGTGTGCATTATGATGTCACAATATATATTTTATCACCCCCCTCCTAATCTATTCCTCCTAAAAAATGACTTTCAGGTCCTCACTGTATAAGCTGTTAAGTACTGCCTCACTCTTCCATATTTTGAAAATAGCAAATTCCTGGCTGAAATTGTCCCACCATTTCTCATCAACTCCATAAACTCTGGATTAATTATATTAGAATTGTCCATAATGGAGTATTTCAGTTTTTATGAATATAATAATATTGACTGTGGATGAACCCGGTGTTGTGTAGAAATATATTAGAAGTGGGGAGTCCTCACTGTGCAACCTTGAACAAGTTATTAGCATTTTTTTTCTCTGTTTTGTGAAGTTAAAATGAGATGGCGAGAGATACCTTGAACATCTTGTGGAAGAGATGGAATTGAAATGTACTATTGAACACATAA
Source organism: Pituophis catenifer annectens (assembly GCF_029215685.1). Taxonomy (NCBI): domain Eukaryota; kingdom Metazoa; phylum Chordata; class Lepidosauria; order Squamata; family Colubridae; genus Pituophis; species Pituophis catenifer. The sequence continues at coordinate 60,999,835 of NW_027256883.1, forward strand.
TGTTATTGTAGACTTTACATTGCCTTGTTTATCTAACCAGCTATCTCAAGAAATGTTAGCAGTGGTGGAATCAATGAATAAGGTCATGGTACAACACAACAGCCACTAAGCATTTTATTAGGTTGACAATTGAACCTAAAATAAAATCAAAGCAAGATATAATGGAAAGAGCCAGTTTGCTGTGGAGATAAAGGCATCAGGGTAGAATCCAGGAGAGTATGACTTCTAGGCCTGCCTTAGGCATGAAGGCAACTGGGTGACCTTGGCCAGTCACTCTCTCTGAACCTTAGGAAGCAGCAATGCCAAACCATGTCTGAAATCTTGCAAGGAGTTGCCAGGAATCAACACTGATTTAAATAGTTACACACACAACACACACACAAAGGTATTAAGAATATCTGGTTGATGACAGTCTAAGCTGCTGGTTTCCTAGATATCATGGATCAAAGAACAATCTTTTGTCATGGGTGTCATGAGAGTTATTGAAGATAGATAAATAAAATAAAATAAACTCTTTTCAACTTCCTGTGATTTAGAAATGAAGCTGGACAACCCTACAGAGATGGCAAATCATTCTCTACATCTGTTTCCAATACAGATGTTTACCATGACAGTATCCAAAAGCATCACACAAGAGCATTTATAAATACTGAAGGAAAGCAGAGATATCGGAGACAAAGAAAAGTAGGGCCACATACACAAATGGCAATCTAAACATTTAACAAGGACAGAAGGAGGTCTCTCTTGAGATGGAGCACTAACTGCAACCAATGACGCAATGGAACAGGAAGATACCAGTTTTAGAGCAACTTTGTGGAAGTCATGTGTTTCAACAAAGACCTTCATCACAGTCAGAAGATGAAAGAAAGCTGCTAAGGAATGACAGTGATACAGGCTACCCAGACCATCTTCTTTATAAAGAGGAAAGAGAAGAGAAGAATGAGAAGGTGACATGATAGCAGTGTTCCAATATCTGCAGGGTTGTCACTAAGAAGGGGGAGTCAACCTATTTTCCGAGGCACCAGAAGGCAAGACAAAAAGCAATGGATGGAAACTGAACAAAGAAAGAAGAAACCTTAGAACTAAGGAGAAATTTCCTGACAGTAAGAACAATTAATCAGTGGAACAGCTTGCCTTCAGAAGTCGTGGATGCTCCAACCTTGGAGGCTTTTAAGAAGTGACAGGACAGCCATTTGTCTAAAATAGTATAGAATCCCCTGCTTGAGCAGAGGGTTGGATTAGAAGGCCTTCAAGATCCAACTTCCAACTCTGTTATTCTGTTATTCTGTGTTCTGTAAACTTCCTGCACTGTTTATATTTACTGATCTCAGAAAAGTATTGTTCTAATATTAAGCACTGCTAAGGAAGGAAAGAAGGAAAGAAAGAAATATGAATGGCACATAGAAAAGCAATTTCGAGGCTAAAACTGCCTAGAGAATCAAGTGGACAAAGATCACAATAGTCAATAAGGCTTGATTAACCATGCACATTATGCCACCTGTCAAAATTAAATTTTGTAATTCCAGATTACTTATTACTACCTGTGGTGAGCACCGACTGTTCCAAGTACAATCTCCAAATGCACAAATGTGAACCAGGATTTTTTTTTCCTTTCAAGCAGACAAGTTGCAAGAGTTCAGTGATTCAAAAGTAAGCTTGACAGAGTCAAATATTGGCTAGCCCTGGAATGTGATGCACAGTCCTTGGGAACAGATGGCTTAATATATGACAATAAATTTCATATCAGAACAGCAATGCCATACTTCAGATAAGCATGTTTTTTAAGCTCGGAACAACATTTTCACCTCTGATACATAAAAGCAATAATTTTCAAATTCTGAGAAATCTTTGTCTGCAGAACTAAGGGGAAAATCCTTTTCTGCTCTAATCCTTTTTGTGGTTGCTGCTGTTTAAAATACACTTTTTTATTATAATTAAATGAGGAAAAGTGTATTTCTTTCCCTAGGATTTCTGAAAATGTTTACTGCCTTGTGCTAGAAATTGGAGTTCTGAGTAAAAATATTTGTAGTTTTGATATCCTACTTTTTGGTAAGCATACTATCAAGGGAGAATGAGAAACTATGATAACTTTCAGCTAAATGAACTATTGAGTTTCAAAGTTCTGAAACTGAGTTTTCATTAGGATCTCTCTACAGGTAGACCTTGACTTATGATTGGTCACTTAGCAACCTTTCAAAGTTACAATGGACCTCCCCAGAGCTACATACAACCCATTTCCAAAGTTCCAATGGCCACACACCCCTGCAGTCATGTGACTGCATTTTGGGTGTTTTATAACCAGCTTGCAATCTGCAGTGTCCTGCAATCACATGTGCCTAATTTTCAGCAGTTAACTTTTCGTTTCCAGCAAAAAAATGCCCATTAGGTAAAATGGGTTTACTTAACAACTGTGGCATTTGTTTAATGGCGGTGATATTCACTTAGCAACTACTGCAAAAAATGATAGTAAATCAGGCACAGTCACATGGTGACCCGCTTAATGATTGCCATGATTTATGACTGTAATGCTGCATTTTTATTGTAAGTCAAGGACTATCTATAACAGAATTTATAATGCAGCCATGTCAGAAAGGGAAAAAAAATACTTCAATTCTTCTTCATTTTTTTCATAATTCCTTTAACAGTTGCTTTGTCTCCAGTCATGATTCTATTGCAGTGATATTGATAGTGTTTATTTTATTTATTTATTTTATTTATTTTTATATGCCGCCCTTCTCCAGAGACTCAGGGCGGCTTACAATGTGTTAAGCAATAGCCTTCATACTTTTGTATATTTTATACAAAGTCAGCTTATTGCCCCCATAAACCAGGTCCTCATTTTACCCACCTTAGAAAGGATGGAACGCTGAGTCGACCTTGAGCCTGGTGAGAATTGAACTCACAGTAATTGCAGGCAGCTGGATGTTAAATGCTGCCTTAGTAGGAGGCATTAGCCTCCTATGCCACTCAGGCTCAGTTAGTGTTGATGATGATGATGATGATGATGATGGAAATACAATTCTAGGATCAAGAGTGGGAAGGCATGGAGTAGAAGGGCAAGACTATCTGGAAAGGAATTGGAGCTGCAGAGAATCAAACCAGACAGGATTACTTAAATTCTCTCTATCCATCCATTGCTATCTGCCTTCAATTGTCAAAGAAAATCAAGATTTAAATTCTTAAGTCTTGACTTTGAAACAATAGAAAGTTCTATTCATAGAAATACTGAGAAAAAGAAAAATTGGGTGGACCGTAATTCAAGGAGAACAAAAATAGCAAGTGCATTCATAATATTTTTCATGAAGAGCTTATCTCAGACATATAGACAATAATAATCCAGTTGTGAAGCTTAAAATAATCAGTTCTTCTACTTGTATACATTTAAGTAGCCCTTCCATTTATACTGTCTGTACCTTTTTACAATATCCTCCACAGTAAAGGTGGAATGTTTTAAATGTGTAACCCTTCAGCCTTCAACTAGTAACAAAAATAAACCAGACCAAACCACAAATCCTATTCTTTTTAACAACAGGAGCAGACAAGAAGCCGAATGATAAGTTAGCTAGTCGCAAGGAACTGCCTTCATGCTATCTCTGCGATTCTTCTGTACATTGTTTTGCTTTGAAGGAAACCACTTGGCTAACAGAATATATTCAAGCCGAGGAGGAATAAATTTTGATAAATAATAAGGAGACATCTCAGCAAGGCTTGTTATATAAACTCAGGATTTAGAGTGGTATTCAAAATTGCTTTCCTGTGGCTTGCTAAATCATTATGAGCGAGAAAGGGCTATGAGAAAATAAACTCTGAATTTTCAGTAAAGGATGTTAAATATACTCAAAATTCATGCCATAACCTTTAGTCAGCTATGGGCAAATGCACACCAACAATTTATGTAGGTTTAGCATCTCTAATGTGTACCTGTCACATTTGCATTGTAGCACATGTACACATACTTCATCTCCCTTGATGTAAATGTCAGCACTTATGCTGTCTACAACAAACCTCCCCCCCATCCCCCCCCATCCTCCTGAATGGGAATCCCTCATCAATATGTCTGTGTAGTTTGGAGGATTTCCCCCCTTTACCTAACTTGAATTATATTTACCATTCAATCAATCAGTCACCTAGTTTAAAAAAATTCTGCTGGAGTTGTTTACAGTCACTTTTTTTTTTTAAATCATGCTAAGTAGTTTGGTATCATCTGCAAGTTTGCCTACCTAGCGACTTGTTAAACTTTTAAGATCACTCATGACTTAAGCACTGGTCTCTGGGTAGATCTTGAGGGACTCTACTCTGACTTTCCTTCACTGAAAAATTGCCCATTTATTCCTACTCCCCATTTTGGTTTCTGTTTTTAACCTATTTGCAGTTCAAAAAAAAAGGAAAGACCCTTAGCCGACAGCTGTTAACATTTACTGAATGACCTTTTAATGGGAAACTTTTTCAAAATCTTTTTGTAAACCCAAGTGCCTGAGATGAATACATCACCTCAATTCATGGGCACTCTGAAAAAAATCCAAAAGATTAGTTCTCCAGGATTTACAAATCTTGTTCTTTTCTACATGAAGTCATTTTTGCTTTGATACCATTTCTACCAATTTCCCCACAGTGAAAGTTAAGTTGACTGGCCTATAATTTCCTAGATCTCCCTTGAGTCCAATTTAAAAAAAAACAAAACTGTCACTTTGGCTACTTTCCAAACCACTGCTACTCAGCTGGATTTGAATGACAAGTTACATAGTTTTACTAGGAGGTTGGCAATTTCACATTTGAATTATTTTAGAACTCTCTGGTGGATACTACCAGGACCCAATGATTTGTTAGAGTACAGCCTCTCAAGATGTTCTAGAACATACTTTCTGGTTACCTCAGTTTGCTCTACCTGTTCTGAATCTCTCCAAGAAAGTTAATAGAGTCTGATATATTATATTTCCTATAATAAGAGATACACAAAGGGTTTGTTCTATTTCTCTGTGGATTCCATATAACCCTTGAGCATCCCTTTCACTCTTCTGTCATCTAAGGATTCAACCACTTGCATGGGCGGTGTTCTATTTCAATTATATTTAAATGAGTGCTTATTATTCCTCTCTATGGTTTTTCTTCTACACTCCTGAAATACTTCCCCTTCCCCTTTCCTTCTAGATCTGGAAGCCAGCTGGTAACCAATGCAGCTTACAGAGAAGAGGTACAAAATGTGCCATTCTTGGTGCACACATGTACATGTCTGTACTATGATGCACTTTGCACCAGCTGAAGCTTCCAGATGCTCTTCAAGGGCAGTTCCACATAGAGCACAATTCAAATATTCCATTTGGGAGGTAACCAGGGCATGAATGATTGAAAATAGGCAACAAATAGGTGGCCTACCAATTGTTGGCCTGAACCATGTTCATTTTCTTTTTCCTTTTCATCTCCTGACTGATATAACCACCTATTAACACACTTCCTACATTGTTCCAATTCTTCAAAGGCATTCAGATATATTTTAAAATCTACTCCCTCCTTATCTGGATGGCACCCAGTAACTCTTGGCTTTTCATAAAGAATTAGTTTCCAACATGGGTACAAAAAATAGAAATCTTTTTCATAGATTAAAAAAAAACTTTCAGGGACCTGGAAAGAAAATTATCATAATGTGGCATAGAAAAATCAGTAGTTTGCCATGAAGGTATATCTTAATCTTTCAAGGATGATTGAGTATACCATATATGTTTTAGTCAAGTAAATATGCTTTTTTTTTGTACTTTGTGACTAGGCTCTGACATTTCTAGATGTGCCTCTCAGCCTGCTTTAAAGTGCTTGATAAGTTCTATGGCTCTATGGAAATTTTGTGAACAAAACCTCTCTCAATCTCTTTCAGCAATACTCTATATCCTGCATTGTCTAAATCTTATGTCTGGTCTATTTCTCCATTATTTTTGTTATCCATTTAAAAGTTCACTCCAATCGTCTCTGCATGATTCACAGCCACAGAGATGCATTTAAACAGAAAAGTTTTTTTCTATTATTGAATTATATTGCTGTCTTCCCACCTTCCATCTGAAAATCAATCATCACTCACTATGGCATTTCAGTTCACCCTTTCAAGGGTGCAAGTATTTAGCCTCTCTTGACAATCTTTGGGTCCAGCAGTCTCATTGGCTATTGTTTCCTGTACAACGAAGTGCAGATCAAAACATAGGTGCCACTTCCTTTTTCATAAGAGGATTTCTGTAAATTAAGAGCTACCAGATAATCAGAACTAGAGATGCTTTTCATTACAATAAAAGGACAACAATGTAGGAGATAACCAAGCAGGGCCCAAGGGTTTCATCAGTCTCGAGTCCCTTCGTACCCACAAGAGATCTAAGTCCAGTGCTCCTTGATTTCAATTGATTCTTATCTACTGCCATTTTGCCTTGACCGTTAGTAGTTCAGAGATAGCATGTTTAGAAATAAACATCTCTTGTTTAGTCCCAAAGATGCTTTTTCAGGAGGAAACTGGACTGTCTTGTTTTTTCTTTTGAAGACATTTCGCTTCTCACCCAAGACGCTTCTTCAGCTCTGACAGCATAGTGGGGAATGGAAGGATTTATATTCCTTGCAGACAGCTGGTCATTTGCATCCTTTTAGAGGGTCATTGAAGCACTTGGAGGTTTATCTGTATCCTCAGGGTCACCTGAGCAGTGCTCCTGGTTCCTGCAATTTTTTCCTCTGGAAATCCATTCCTATCCCACACCATTCAAGGGTGTTCATCCCAAATTGTATAGCTAAAAGCCTGTAGAGATTCTCAGTCATCCAGGTCATGGTTGTCCCAAAGGTGCTTTTTCAGGAGGCAACTGGACTTTTTTTTTTCCTTTTGAAGATGTTTCACTTCTTATCCAAGAAGCTTCTTCAGCTCTGATAGGATAGTGGAGCTCTTGCTTAGAGCTAGCATGGAATAAATGTGTACTCATTTCACCAACTTAGTTCTTGATTCCTTGTGCCTGACAAACAATTGCTGTTCTACATCGGTTGTGGCTGTGTGCAAATATACTGTTGTAGGAAGTTAGCACCCACCCCTCTCCTAGAAGAATGAAATATTCTAGGAAATATAAAAAGACATAATATTATGCCTGGATGAGAAAAGGAAAAACATGCTCTTGGAAAGACTGGTGCCAACCTATCTACAAGACAAAAGACTGGGCCATCTTGTCTACAAAAGACCTTCAGCTCCAGGGTGATAAGATTAGCCCTCATTCAAAAGCCAAACCAGGACAAAGCCATTAAGCCATAATAGGAATTGCCCAAAGCCGCTTCATTACATCAGCCAGCAAGATTCAGCCAAGCCTTGGACTCAAAACAACCTACAAAGTTACTCCTGCATGGCCCCATGGGAGTCTGACAACCAATCAGAATACATTTCTTACACAGGAACAGGAAGCTTCAAGGCGGGGCCCAAGAGAGGGTATAAATCTCTTTATCTCTCTCTCTCTCTCTCTCACCCATGTGCTAATTTTTTGTGGTCCTCTTTTGTGGTCCTGTCCACCATTAAACCATCCTTCCAAGCAGTCTCCATATTTTCAGTGTCTTTCTCCCCATTTGAAACTGAACCCAGATGGACATTTCTTCCAAAACTGTAGAACTAATTATGTCATTTTGGAAGGAGAAAAAGATAAAGGAAAAGGTCATAAACCACCCTTCTCCAATCTTGCACTTTCCTTATTGGGGCAAGACCTTCATAGCAAAATACAAAACACACACACACACACACACACACACACACAAAACCCCTGGTTTTTCTCAGTATACTATTCCATCCAGTTCTGATAAGGCTTTAGAATTGCAGAAGTCATTTTATTGCCAAGATAACTGGAAGATTTGCCTTGTGTTTATTTATCTACTTCAACCTTTTTTAACATAACATCCCGGCATACAGGTTTGAATCACAGCTCCAAGAATTCCCTGTCATAAATTGAAACACTTCAATAGAATCCAAACGGAAGAAACCCAATCTAATTCAATCCACATTCTTTCTCTCTTTTTTAATTGGGATGGAGGTGGGAAATGGCATTAGAAGGTGAGAGAGAGAGAAAAAAGCCAAGTATTAACAAGCAGAACAGAACCACTATGAAAGCTAAGAGACCTTTTGGCTCTTTATTCAATTATAGAATTGTAAATCTTCATTCTGGCCCTGCTCACAAGGCAGTACCCTTATTGTTGTCCTTGTGCCAAATCTGCAGAGTTTTGTGGCATTAGGATTGCAGATGCTTCTGGTTTGTTTGCGACTGGGATGAGGTATGAAGCAGGTGTCACATCCCAGCATATAACTTTATATACTGTTTATATACTGTTGTTGCTCTCTAGCCCCGTCTAGTGGTCGGAGAGACAAAATACCAAGTATATTGTTTGAAGCTGACTCCACCCCATTACCCATCAGCCCGCACTTTCAAAACAAGTGCATGCTGGGAAGCCAGACTCCATTTCCTTTAGCATTTGGAGAAGGTAGAAGCACAAAGAAGAATCCATCTTAATCTGTGGCACATGGTCATCCAAGGACAAACCCACATCCCACACCCAGAGCATCGCTGGTGAGATTTAAATTGCTTGTATTTATTAATTGTTATTTTCAGCAGTAACTCAATACTGTCTATCTTGTATTTGGTTCTCATTGTATGTATCCCTATTTTCCCCAGTTTTACCATATCCTGTTCTTTCAATAAAGTATCCAGATCTACGCACATGGTCTGTTTTATTGGAGGATAGGTGGGTTTAGCTGCATGTTGAGCTGCACACAGGCTAACGTGTAGTGGGGACAGAACAGCATGAGATAGATCATCTCCATAAGCATCCTCTTTTTTAAAAAAATTATTTATTTTAGCTTCCTGGAACTCACACCTCTCGTGGTCTTCCCCTTTCCAACTGGAGAACAGTTAATGGTGGCAAATGTACACAGGCAGGTGTTGCTATTTACCATGTCTCAGCCCAAATCTATTGCCTAAATAAATCTGAGCAGCATCTTAAAGCAAAGGAAGCTCTGCAGCAGTAACGTTGACAGAGGACCTAGCTATTAAGCTGTCTTCAGAGTCTAGTATCAGTAAAATGTTTGACAGCCACAGGGACAAATATGTATTAGCAACATTGCTTAATCCATGTTTCAAGGACAGAACTGAAACCATGCTTTCACCCTATGCAAGCACTGATTGCCGTAAGGATACTATCATAAATAACACTGCTGGAGGCCATACCATTATGCATTTCTTTTTCTCTCTCATCCTTCCACCATAGTCCCCTAGGCCAAGTATATCTTATATAGCAGGAGATACACAAGTTCCTGAAACACCTACCAAGTACAAAAATACTAATCAGAACATATCCATATAGGTCCGGAGTCTTATATTATCAGCTGACAGTGAGGCAGTGCCAACTAAGAAAACTCGTTTTATCTGACCATTGAAAGAATCTATCCATTATGGGTGCCAAGAGAGGTTTTTTCATAGAGGGGGAATGGGGAAGTTGACTTCTGAAGGCTAGCAACGGCAAAAGGGGCGATAGGGAGAAAGAGAGGAAAATAATAAATACTGTTTTCGAAACGTCACCATCCATTATGGAACTTGACTTTGATTTGCAGTCCTCTTGGAAGTGATTTATCTAACTGGAGAAGTGGGCTTGGAAAAAAATAAAAATAAAAGTGGCCTAACTTTGTTACAGTTTCTTAAAATAAAGCGCAATCAAGGAAGTGGCATACATTATATTTGCAGAAGACCTTTTTGAAAGAAGCAGTAAGAGAGACAGCTTCTTCTGAAATTCTCCTATGGAGGCCTGTTCCTTGAAACAGTCACCAACAGACATACAGTGGCTTGCCCTTATACACAGCCACTTGTGTCTATTACCTTATCACACCGTATGGTTGAGTCTTCCCATAGTACATCATATCATAAGCCATAATCTGAACTTGTCTTTAATGCATAGATACCAACCAAAGCAGGGGTGAAATCCAGGAGGTTCTAACAGGTTCTGGAGAACCGGTAGTGGAAATTTTGAGTAGTTTGGAGAACCGGCAAATACCACCTCTGGCTGGCCCCAGAGTGGGGTGGGAATGGAGATTTTGCAATATCCTTCCCCCAAGAGGGGAGGGAATGGAGATTTTGCAGTATCCTTCCCCTGGAGTGGGGTGGGAATGGAGATTTTGAAATATCCTTCCCCTGCCACGCCCACCAAGCCACGCCCAAACAATTGTTAGGGAAAAATTTTGGATTTCACCCCTGAACCAAAGGATGGAATTTGATTCACATGAGATGCAAGTTTCCAGTCTCAAAAAAAACAAAAAAAACACAGCATGTGCCAAATGACAGTGCTGAAGAATGCACTCAATTCTATTAAATATTGCTTCTATAAAGTTCACAAATGTGTAATGGGGAAAATATGACATTAGTAACAGAACTACTTGTGCACCAGTCTCTAATTTCTCCTTATTGACTATACTATCCCTTTCTTTGTTGTATGGGATGTATAGGAATAAGAATAGAAATGATGAGGTCTTCCTCCAGTTGTCTTCCTGCAATGAGACAGAAACAGGGTGGGTGGAGAGGAAGGAAGGAGGCCTTCTATGGGAATGGCACAATATTTCTCTTTGTGTGTAAGTCTACCTTTAAGAAATATTTGGACATGCTCGGTCTATACTGATGAAGTAGTCTTTTAAATGTGCATCCTCTGTTTATCTAAGCTTCATTAACAGCTACCGGTATCTAATTTCATGAGGGGCATCAGTCTATGGAAGGTTATTCCACTGCATTGACATCTCTGCAAAAGAATAAACTGGCAAGCTCTTTCAAACATTCACCAACTGGCATTGGCTACTGGATCTGGCACAGTTCTGGCAAAGCTCCTCCAACACAAGGGGCCAGAGCAATCCACTGTGCCACTGGCCAGCAACGGGCTGGAAAAGGCTGATAATGAATGACGGATGGTGATTCCACGAAAGTTTTCCAAACCTTTGTGCAAAAGGATGAATGCTAATGAAGTCCCAGAATGCTCCATTCCGACACAATTTATAAGAGGCCTCTACTTTTTTTAAAGAAACGTAGGCACGGGAAGCGGGAGCCCCTAGCTCCCAATGGCATTTTGTAAGCGATGAATAATGGTGCCAGATCAGTTGCCATGTACCCCCCATTAAAATAGCTGCGGTGCCAAATAGCAAGTTCTCTGCAGGGGTAATTTATGTTTTTTTAAAAATGGTCATAAATTGTCCAGCAGTTAAAAGAATGAGACCTAACAGGTGAAATAGGAGAAAGCTGGTCCTTAGACTACACTGGGGGAAGGGTAGGGTGGATGAAGAAAGTGGCAAGCAAATTAATATTAAAGAAAGTCAGACTGCATCAAAGTAATAAATAAGTTGTGTTCATGTTGCATTTTCTAATGGCTCAGTGGGGCCACATTCTCTTATAGTCCTATAGATTAAGCTAATCCTCAAAAGACTTCCAAGCATGATGTAACCTTCTTATAAGTGCTGGATGAGGCAGATGTTTCATGGCAATGTTATCTTTGGCTCATGAGACAAAAGGATCAACGTCTTAACTGAATGTTCTAACATAGCATGATACAGGGAGTCCTTGACTTACAACAGTTCATTTAGTGACCATTCAAAGTGACAAGAGCATTGAAACAAGTGACTTATGACCATTTTTCACACTTACGGCCATTGCAGCCTCTCCATGGTCATGTGGTCAAAATTCACTTAGCAACTGACTCATATTTAGGATGATTGCAGTGTCCCAGCATCATGTAACCACCTTGTGCGACCTTCTGACAAGCAAAGACAATGGGGAAGCCAGATTCACTTAACAACTGTGTTACTAATGCAACAACTGCACTAATTTATTTAACAACTGTGGCAAGAAAGATGGTAAAATGGGGCAAAATTCACTTAACAAATGTTTCACTTAGCAACAGAAATTTTGGACTCAATTGTGGTCATAAACCATGTCAGGCCTGGAAGCCATCTTTTGCATTGGGCCTTCAGGCCTGCCACATTTACTACTGTGGGAAATTGGGAGGGAGGGTTATGTGGAGCATGGGTGATACATAGTCATAATAACATTCCTTTCTCAGAGAGTCAAGGATGATGGCTGGAACTGGGAGGCATCTCCAGTTGGGATGGTGCTTTGATTGGACCATGTGATGGACATGTGGGTGCTGGGCAGGGACTTGGACTTTCCTTTGGGTGGGAAAAACCTGGAAGCTTTCAGATTTGGGTTTTCCCAGATGTGCCAATATGGCATCTCTAATAAAATGGAACTTTGAGGAACTTCAAGCCTTGGAGTCTTCTTTTGTTGGGTGTGTTACTTGGAACCCTGACAAGTCAAGGACTACCTGTATCATGCTATGATAGTCAGATGGGTGTAGCATTGGCCAATGTTGTGATTGCATCTCTCAGAATCATCTCTGTCTCCCTCTTTAAAAATATCACTTGTAGACTGAAGCCTAAAAATCAATGGTGTGTTGTTTCTCCCTCTCTCTCTCTCTCTCTCCCTCCTTTTCTTTCATTTTTGTATAGTCCAGCAAATAGGAGAATTTCAAAGCTCATGTATTTGTTAAACCACGAGTACCTACAATTATATGTCACTATCACAAAATGTTCCTTTTTGTGGTAAATCCAGCCATGAGTCATTCTGAGGTGGTCAGATGGTTGACGTTTTTCTGGAAAAAACAAAACGATTAGACATATGGTTCCTTTCTCTCCCACACACCCCACTCCAGAGTCAGGGTGCTTAAAAATCCTGTCCTAGAGTCCTGTTTGATCTACTCTCGATTTGTGGAAGACAAGACACGGTCGTTCTCCCACCAAGCAGAAGTGGAAACCGCTCAGGAAAAGCTGTTCCTTTGTTCTAATTACACGTTTCTTGAGTGAATGCTCCTTTAAATGCTAATGTTAGACAACACAGCCACATCTTTGGAGCCTTGCTCTAATGGCAGACAATAAGCATTTGAGGCAGAAAATGTATATCTACCTGCGGAACACACTATTTGCTGCATTGTCAGTTAAAGCAAAGAGTGAATTTTTATAAGATAAGAAAAAGTTGCATGCTATTATGGGGCTTTTGAATGAGCTGGTAATATCACATCACAGTATCTCCACTACAGATTTTCCTTCTCATTAACCAATTTCTATCCCACTGTTTCTCTTCCTCTTTTATAGTCTGACATATGTCAATAACGAAACCATCCTTCTCAAATCTCCAGTCAATTCCATTTTCAGTCTTAAGGGCAGTAGAGATTTCCAGTCACACACTGTAAATTTAAAATCTTCCATCTGCCAGTCAAACAGCACTATTGCTGAGCAGGCTCTTTCTAGTAATGCCAACCTGCTATTCAGAGAAATGCCACCCGCTCACTCTTCCCCAAATCCCATATCATTATTTGCTTAACAGTTTCATTGTGCAGGGAGAGATGCTAAATAATGATCATTATTAGACTCTTAGATGTGACTCGAGGTGCTATGTGTAGGTAGTTTGGAACATGCATCTCCTACTAGAGGCAACATTTTCCCAGCTTTCTATTTTTATTGGTTACGATTTATAAGTCTCATGGCTCTTCAACTTCTCTGCAGCAGAAGTAATGCAAGCCCATTAGATATAGAGAGAAGTATGCATGTTGTGTCTTCATGGCTTCTGGTTCCACAATAAAAACAATACAGTATCAGAAGAACCATAGGACAATGCAGCAAAACAGGAGAGTAAGTATCTATGGAGATTCTCGATCATCCAGGTCATGTTATTATTTATTATTTATTTATCAATTTTTTATACCGCCCTTCTCCCAAAGGGACTCATGTTGTACCAAAGGTGTTTTTTTCAAGCGGCAACTGGACTTTCTTACTGAGAATTATTGAGGCCACTTGGAGATTTATTTCTGCCCTCAGATTTGAAAGAGAGGTCCAAGAGGCCATCTGCATTAAAATTGAACAACACTCTCTCAATGGAGGGAGGGATACGATACCATCTATCTCCTGTTTACAGCACAGTCCTTCCATCAGTTCCAAAAAGGTTCCAGGCCCATTTGCACTATTCAGGTGACCCTGAGAGCACAGATATACCTCCAAGTGGCCTCAATGACTCTCAGAAAGAGTGCTAATGACCAGATGACCACAAGGAATATAAATTCTTCCATTCCCCATCATTCAGTCAGAACTGAAGAAGCTTCTTGGATGAGAAGTAAAACATCTTCTAGGAAAAACAAAGGAAGTCCAGTTGCCTCTTGAAAAAGCCCCTTTGGGAGGACAGTAAGTAGTTTCATGGTGAATTATAGGCAGATAATGTTGGCTGGGAGAAAAGTAAGCTTAATAAAGTTTTTGCACTTTGGGGAGGAGGTTGAGTGGGATATGTTACTTAAGCAAAGTAGATTTGCAGCTTTCACAATAATGACTTGAGATGGCATCAAAAGCCACCTTGAGTTTCTTTCTTTTTGTAAAGAATTTCTGTTTGAAATACAGTTCAGCTATTCCTTATCTCCACAGAGAAACAATCTAGAATCCCGTGGACATAACCAGACTGTGGATATCCATCAGAAAAGCTATTTGGGACTATCACCAGAACCTTGTTTATGACTGTATTTAGTCCAAGTTTAAATAATTGTTCAGTGGAGCTTACCTCCATGATACACTGCACAGAACTGCAGCCAAACTACCAATAAAACCACAGAAAGAAACAGCAATATATAATCAGTATTAGAATTAAGGTTTATTGCAACTGCAGCAGGTAGCTATATGTTTTATTTTTATCTATTTAAAGATTTTGTATTCTTTATTTATGCTCTGTAAGATTATATGTTAACAAGGAGTGAGGTCCCATTGCAGCCCCTTTTCACTCAACATATACAGTATACAATATTCTTTTTAAGTGTTTTTAAGTGTTTTTAATTGTTTTGTTTATCGTTTTAATTAATGGGGCCAAATTTTTATATATATATATATATATATATATATATATATATATATATATATATATTTAACTGTATTTTAATATTTGTATTTGATGTTTTTACTTGGCTGTTCACCGCCCTGAATCCTCAGGGAGAAGGGCGGTATACAAATTCAAAATAAAATAAAAATAAAAATAAATACAAGGACCAACCTAAAGACATTCTAGTGTTCTGCTCCAAACTATATTGTATCTTTCTGCTAATATTAGTAAGGGAAAATCGCTTCTTGGTCCTAACAGTTACTCTGCTTAAGCTAGGCATACATGTTTTAGACTTCAGTTCATTTCAGTTCTTATAGGGAAGCTATCAACATATGATGGAACAAAGAGTTTTTATTTTTCACCCCGCTTGTTGCAGATGAACCATGCTGATTTGGGCTGAAAAGAGTGACTGGACCAAGATCACCCAGCTGGCTTCTGTATCTAAGAGAGGACTAGACACTGTGTCTCTCTGCTCCTAGTCTAGCACCTTAATCATTACACCACATTGGGTCTTGCTATAAGGTATCAAGTAGCAATAAATATTCAGATCAAAGCTGAATATGGATTGAAGTGAAGAATGAGAAAAACCAGAACATAGTCATAAAATCAAATATTGTAAATCAGTGAGACCACATTTTTTTAATAGAAACAGAAACACAAATAACATAAGTACACTGTGGTATGAACTTGGAAGGATGATAGTTGAAAGCAACAAAACAAAACTGTTGCAGTTTAAATATATACAAATGTGAGTGTTGTTACCTCTGCAGCATTCATGAATTTTCACAATCTATTTTGTTTCTCCTCCATCACTGGAATTGTTAAAGTTCTTGAATTTCACTCCTGGATTGTTCTCCTATCACTGGATGGAAATACAGTTTTCTCCAATCCAAGTCAACTGATTATTTAGTTGTGATTTTCATCAGAAAATATGTCATCTTCTTTATTGTCATAAAACAAGAAGTTTTCTGCATTTCAATCTCAGTTCTCAAAGGCTCTTCACCTTCACTTCCAAGTCTTATTCTGATTTTTCAAAGTCCATATCATTCAGGACATCCAAGAGGAGCTTTGATGTGGTGGCTCCCAACTGAGCTAGTCTCATTCATCTTTGCTTTTCCATTAGGACTTCTGCAGATCTACTTCATTAAAGGATCTTGTTCT
Organism: Pituophis catenifer annectens; assembly: GCF_029215685.1. Taxonomy (NCBI): domain Eukaryota; kingdom Metazoa; phylum Chordata; class Lepidosauria; order Squamata; family Colubridae; genus Pituophis; species Pituophis catenifer. The sequence continues at coordinate 61,015,920 of NW_027256883.1, forward strand.
GTAAAGGAACATTAGGAGATGGAAAATGAAACATTTCCATTGGAAGCTGAAACACTTGAAACAAAAAATGTTGACTGAGTTAGTTCTCCAATTTTTAACATTTTCTAAGAAAGAAATTCAAAATTCATCAAGAATCATCAAGATACTTCAGAATTGAAGATAGTGACTTGAAATATATAAGCAAAAATTATTGACTTAGCTGGTTTCTTCTCTCCACTCCCCACTCTAGCACCTTAATTCTTTTTCTAAGCAGAAAGTTCAAAATCCATCAGGAATTGCCAAGATCCTTCAGAACTGGAGATGATAGCCTGAAATATATATAAACATCTCCATTTTTATATTTCAAAAAGGTTTTGAATGGAGGGGAAGATGTTAAGGCAGGCATCTATGGTTCCTTGTGTGAAAAGTAGAATAAAATAGGATACATAGGTTTAGAAATTAAGAATGAAAGACTAATTTAAGTCTATTAGATTGAAAGTTGACTTTGCTGGAAGTGATGATACTCAGTAATGCCAGAACCTTGGTAGAAGACACAAGATGTGGAAGGAGGATACAGGGTACATTATTAGTATCATTTGATCCTTGAACATTAATGGCAGAATTGATATGGTGGTATTTCAATTCATTTGAAGTTGGATATATCTATATAATGAAAAGCAGTTCAGAATGAGATTCATTTTATAGCAATTTTATGCAGACTAATCCTAGCTTAATCTTTGTTTGCTGGTGCCCTCTATCAGCACAGATGATAACATTTGGCATATTTGTCACTAAGTAGTCTTTAGTACTTATTCCATGAAAGAGAAAGTAACTTGTAAACTAGGAGAGGGGAATCTTTTGCTGATCAGAAGCATGGGAGCAAAGAATAGCAATAGCAATTATATACCACTTCACAGCTCTCTCTAAGGTAGGGGTCTCCAACCTTGGCAACTTTAAGACTTGTGGACTTCAACTCCCAGCTTTGCTGGCTGAGGAACTCTGGGAGTTGAAGTCCACAAGTCTTAAAGTTGCCAAGGTTGGAGACCTCTGCTCTAAGCGGTTTACAGAGTCAGCATACTGAATCAAGAATCAAGGTGTTTAGGACAATAACATCAATTTTGTTTCCTATGTTACACCTGAACAAAAGTGAGATTTCCCAATTTTTTTTCTAATTTTGGGAAAGCTTAATTAGAATTTTCATTTTTCTTGTGTTATGCTGTTATGTTTTTTACTGTGCTAAATTGCTAAGTATGTTGTCACAAAACACTGAAGAATTAAGTATATCTTTATTTGGACCTATTTTTAAAAAATATAGAAAATTGCTTTGACTTAACAACAACAACAAGAGTTTTGAAACATCATATAATGAAATACACACCTTTTGTAATCCGGTCACAATATCTCAGCTATACAAACCATACATATATCAATCTGAGACTTTACAAATTCTGGATATTCATACTGAAACGACTGTCTAAAATGTTTTTATTTTGTTTCATTTTATTTTTTTAAAGATATATATGCATGTGCACAGATTCTTACACACACAAAGTTTGTAGAAATCTTCAAAGAGAAACTTTTCTTGGCTGGATGTTATTCAAAACAACATCGAATGATAGCCACAATGGAGTAGCATAGCGGTGGGGCCTTCATGTCATGCAGGAATAATTGTTTTTGGTGCCTCAGCAAAAGTCCTTATTTATTTTATTTTTATTTTATTTTTATTTTACACTTTGGCTTTCCTTTATATTGGTTTTTTTTTTTTTAATTTTCTCCACAATATTGTATTTTGGGCTAACAATTTTTTTAAAATTGTGTTAGGTATATTATAAAGTTCAGAATCAATTTTTGTGTGCCCTATATTGAAATGATGGGAACTGCGGTCAGATGGCATTGAGGGATGGGGGAAAGAGGTTGTCCACTCCTATTTCAAAAGATAATTTAAATTTGTCGCCATCTGGTGAACACAAAGCACAAAGAAAATAAAAAATGAGGATGCTGAAATGGTAAGCCTTCTGACAGGGTGAGATTTTTGATCTGCTTAGATATATTATTCTAGAAGCTCTAATGACTACAGGAAGCTTCCAAGTATATTATTCTAAAAGAGAAAGCTACAAGGTCTCACTTGGTTAGTTAGGTGGGCTTAAATAAATATGTTGAATTCGTAATGAAAGAATTGTTTTTATTTCTTATAGAATAGGTTTATAATAGTATTTGGAAGAGGTAGTAATGGTGGGAATCATATTTCTGCTTGCTCGTTAAAAAAAAAGAGAGAGAGAAAAGAACTTGATTCCCACCAGAACTTTATAAAAGGAAATATTAGAGACAAAACATCTCCTTTGCAACATCCCATCCAGATGGCAGTTCCAATGTTTTATGGCCAGTCTGTTTATTAATGAACATCTGTTTTTGCTGCAGAACACAGAGAAGACCTTTTATCGTAAAGCTTCCTTCCCATTTTCAGAAAATAATCATAGCAGGCAATTTATTATTACTCAAAAATCATCCAGTTTTTTTTTTGTTTCATTCTAACAAAAGCCTATCAGTTGTCCTCTCAAATCCTAAAAGATGATAAATGAGTATCATTGAAATCCTAGACATTTTCATAGACCTATTATATTAAATTATTATAAGATATGGAAGATTGAATTTAAAATGCTTTACAGCAAACCCTCAGCACTTATGCTAAGCGTAATTCTCTCTCTCTGTGTTACTCTCTTATGTACATCACATCAGGGTGGGCTGCTGGGGGTTCGCAGGGTTTCGGGAGAACCTCTAGCTAAGATTCTGTGCAGTTCAGAGAACCCCCAAATCCTACTCCTGGCTGCCCCCCTCCCCTCCCAGGAGTCCCCACATAGCCCGTTTTGGATGCAGGTAAATGCAGGGCACACACGGAGGCTTGGGGAGGGTGAAAAATGGGCCTACCGGAAGTTCGGGAAGGCCAGAAACAGGCCCGTTTCTGGCCTCCACTACCTCCTGAGCTTGGGGAGGTCATTTTCGCCCTCCTGGAGGCTAGAGGAAAGCCTCCAGAGCCCGGGGAGGGAAAATGCCCCCTCCCCCGCCGTGGTGCAGGAAGCCGACTAGACCATGCCCACCCAGCAACCGGGCAGAGAATCCCTTGCTAAATTTTTTGAAGCCTAGCCCTGTATCACATACATGTAAACATTTTTTTATCTTCTACTGAAATCTGCCAAAATGGACAGTGAAATAATTTTGGTAGATTTAAAGAAAGCCCCCTTGCATAGGGGAACCTGTAGGGCAGGTTGATAGCTTGAGTAAAAATGCAGTTGGACCAGTCTAAGGTATCTAGTGATTTGAGGCACATTATCTGTCTCCAATTATCTTCTACCAGTCTTATGGGGTATAAGACCAATAAAGAAGATTACATTTTATTTATTTTATTTTATTTTATTTTATATTGGATTTCTATACCGCCCTTCTCCCTGAGGACTCATAAAGTGCTCAGGGAAATATGGAGGTTACAATCATTCCCTCCTGGACATATTTTGTTTGGTAAGGTCTAAGAACCACATATTGACACACAATATAATCTACAGTATGCTTGCCAGAAAGAAACAGAACACAATTTTAAGATCAGCTCAAAACTGATAGAGGAAGACGTTCTAGAATTTGCAGCCGCAATAAATATTCAGTGAAAGTCTATGCAAGCTTATTTTTATAGACTTTTAAATAGACCTGCATTGTACTTTCTTTCAGGACGAAGTATATTTAAAAGACATCTGAGGAAATCTTTGGGGAGAGCAGGAAGTAGGGCCAATTTTCCATGGTTGTGGGAGGGGCACCCATATTACAGTTAATTATTTAAAATGATTAAATGAATCAATACTTTTAATCCTGGCGATTACGGACAGCAGATAAAATGTCATAGAATTGGTTCTAGGAATCATTTCCCAAGAGTTTTACCAGTTGTTCTTCACTGATTCCTGTATCTGTGCATTTCACCTCCCTTACAATGTTTTTCTGCTGGGTCCTAAATCAACATTCCTTTCTCATGTTAATCTCACGTTGACCATTTCCAGGGAAAATGACATATCCTTAATCCTACAAACATTAAGCTCTGAAGTTAAATTTATTGAACCAGAAATGTTTTGTCCCTGTTCATTATAGGCCATCTTTGTTTAGCAACAACAATTGGGGCCAGCAACTCAGTTAAGTGAAGCAGTACCTAGTAAAATTGCAACTGTGCTTATTTTCATACTTCAGCTTTCCTTTGCTTTAGAGACCTGTGAAGCTCATAAATGCGAGGAATGGTCATAAAGTTAGTGTTCCATCACGATTGGTCCTATATTTGTTAAATGAGAGTCCTCATTTATGTATGTATGTATGTAAGCTATGAAATACTTCAGAAAGAAATAGATGGCCAATCAAAAGAACTTTAGAAAGTTAGCACCCACCCCTCTCGTAAAAGAATGAAATATTTTGAGAAATATTAAAAAGGCAGGATAAAATATTTCCCCTAGAAGAGAAATAAAAACCCCAAGGGAGACAGAAACTCAGAGCTCCAGCTCCCTGCCCCAAGCAGATACTAAACTGAGGCCAGCTTTTAGAAATGTAGATTTGGTAATCCGTTACACGATGCAGCAAGGTCTGAACAAAGGTAGAGTTAGCCCTCAGCCACAATAGGAATTGCCCAACAAGCCCTTTCATTGCATCAGCCAAACTTCAACCAAACTTGGGAGCTGAGACAACCTACAGAGCCAGGTATGACCCCTGCATAGCCCCATGTGAGTCTGACAACAGGCAATAGAATACATGTTCTTGCACAGGAACAGGAAGCTCAAGTTCAAAGCCCAAGAGAAGGTATAAAAACCCCTCACTCTCAACTTCATGTAGTCAGCTATCCAGAACCCATGTGGTTCTGTTTCATAAATGAACTATCTTTCCATTCAGCCTCCATGTTTCCTGTGTCTTTCTCCCAGCTTAGAATAGAATAGAATAGAATAGAATAGAATAGAATAGAATAGAATAGAATAGAATAGAATAGAATAGAATAGAATAGAATTTTTTATTGGCCAAGTGTGATTGGACACACAAGGAATTTGTCTTGGTGCATATGCTCTCAGTGTACATAAAAGAAAAGATATGTTCATCAAGAATCATATGGTACAACACTTAATGATAATCATGGGGTACAAATAAGCAATCAGGAAACAATATCAATATAAATCATAAGGATACAAGCAACAAAATTACAGTCATACAGTCATAAGTGGAAGGAGATGGATGGTGGGAACGATGAGAAGATATTTTTTTGTAAAGAATTTTTTTTTTCCAACATAAACATAAAAAATAAACAATTTCCAAGAACGAAGTCCTGGTTCGGTCACAAATGGGTACACTAATTTAACAAATGAAAAACAAACAATTTTAACATAAATTCCAACATCTTAATAAATTTTTCTGTTTAGCATTCCTAATTGAGTATATATAACTCAATTCTTATTTCAATTTTAATCAAAATTTCTTTCTATTTTTCTCGTTTTCTAAACCCTATCTATCCTATCATGTTCTTAAACTTTTACACAAAAATCTCAAAATTTACCGTTTCATTTTAATTATCACACAACATTTTCTTTTTCACCTCTTAATAATTATTCTTCAATATATTCTCCTCATTCTCCTCCATTACTCCACCTATTATTTGGCTGATTTCCAGCATAGCATATTTTGGCTGAGTTTACGGCATATTATCCTCCTTAACTCCCCCTTTTATTTGGCTGATTACCAGCGTTTTCCATTGTTTTGGCTGATTTCCAGCATATTTTGTTTTGGCTGATTAACAGCATTCTCCTCCTTAACTCCACCTATTATTTGGCTGATTAACAGCATTCGCCTCCTCAACTCAACCTATTATTTGGCTGATTTGCAGCATTTCATTATTTGGCTGACTTCTCAGCATATTCTCCTCCATTAATTCCAACTTCTATTCTACTAATTTATTAAAAATTTCTTTTTCCATATGTTATCTATTAATCCACTATTTCCAACTATACTCTTCCAGGGTGTTCCCCCATTTGTTTCTTAATATTAATCATTCCAAACATATATTAAATGAAATCACAATTGTAACTTCCATCTGTGTACCTTAATACATCATCAAAATCATTAACTTTTAATCATACTTATCATCCACCACTTTGTTATCAAATTAAAGCTAAGCATATTACAACAAGTTATGCTTTTATGAACATATCACCTTAGCTTCCCATTTCTATTTTTATAATATTTCTATCTTTGTTTACCATAAACACTTCTTGTTTTTATTTAAAGCTCATTTATATTTTGAAGCATTTAAACAATTAAACATTCAAACATTGCTACTCAATTTATCTATTTTGCTTTTTCTTTTCCTTATCTGTCCATATACATTTCAATTCAAAGTCAATACTTCCACACTCAAAACTCTGCATATCCTTTTGATTCCATTATAAAGTCTGTTTCCAGTAAAACATCAGCTTCTCAACTTCTGGTCCTGCGCCAAGACTTCTGTTGCTGCGCTAGTTAGTTCAAAGTTTATTTAACATTGTGTTTCTTCTTTCTTTGTAAAGCCATCAAACGACAGAATAGGAATTTCCAAAGTTCAAAAAGCCATAGTTCTTTTCAAGGTAATCCACAATATGTAACAAGTCAAGTAAGTTCTTTTCAGAAAAAAAAAAACAAGTTTCCACAATCAGCACTTTCACTTAGTCACTTAATCACAGCTTCAATCGCCATTTTGAGGCATTTATGTAGCAATCCGTTTGCTCTCTTTGTCTGGCTTTTAAAGGTGGCAATCCTTAATTTCTCTTTTCAAGTTCATTTCAGTTTTAGCAAAAAAGTTCAATTATCCAGCTCTATTTAGTTAATAAGCAAATCCCTCCAATCAATCAGTGGTGAAATAAGATTCTTAAAGGGTTTAAAACTTCTTTCCCCCCCTTTTTTCCCCCAAAATCTTCAAGCCCCTCAGATCTTCAGCCACTAGTAAGGCTGGGAGTCTTATTTATAAATGTCCTCATTAACACATTGTTCTTGCCTGGACTGGTGACACTCACCCGGCTCCAAAGCACTTCGTCCTTTCTTCCTTCCTCCTGCACTTTGCTTGTCCCGATCTGTCGCAGTCTCGAGGCAGCCACCATGGCTGCCGTCCCACGCCACTGACTTAGAGGATTGCCTCCGGCCTCCGAGGAACTTGCCCATTCCTCTCGGCCGCCCAAGGGGTCCCTCTCTTTTCCACAGACCTGTCAGCGGCGGTTAGCCAGTCAGGGTTTTGGCGGGGCTCATCGGATCCCCACCATTTCCCCAACTGCATCCCTGCGATGCCAAACCGGAAGTCAGAACGATGAGAAGATTAATAGTAGTGCAGACTTAGTAACTAGTTTGACAGTGTTGAGGGAATTATTTGTTTAGCAAAGTGATGGCATTCGGGGGAAAAACTGTTCTTGTGTCTATTTTGTTCTGGTGTGCAGTGCTCTATAGCATCATTTTGAGGGTAGGAGTTGAAATAGTTCATGTCAAGGATGTGAGGGGTCTGTAAATATTTTCACAGCCCTCTTTTTGACTCTTGCAGTATACAGTTCTTCAATGGAAGGCAGGCTGGTAGCAATTGTTTTTTCTGCAGTTCTAATTATCCTCTGAAGTCTGTGTCTGTCTTGTTGAACTGAACCAGATGGATATTTCTTCCAACAGAACCTTTACATTTGGGTTGGGATTTATAGAATGTTCACAACATAAGAATTTTGCAAACAATCTCAATTAACATTCAGTATTATTAAAATATTTCATATTTTGTGGAACAATCTGCCTTCCTTTCATTTTTTTTTTTTTTTAGGAAGCATCATCCAACCAAACTCGATGGGTCATTTGAAGAAATGACCCTTTCTAGATATGCTCACATTTCTGTAAAACTGGCTGTTAATCTTTCCTTTATTCATCAGAGTTTTATCAATGACCCAAATCGCAAGCTAATCACAGACGTTGGTAAGTAATATTTACAGTTACAAACGTCAGGCGAGAAGATCAAATTTCAGATTTTTTCCCGCACCTTCTCCCAGATTGCATGCTTAGAATGAATTCTTTGCATTTATTAGAAAAGAGAGCTCTCAACAAAATGCAGGCCAGATGGGATAACTTGAGGATAGAGCCTGTTCTTAGGGCGTGTATTTTTTTTTTAATACCCAGAATGAAAGTAGGCCAAGTCATTTTGAACTCACATAGAAGGGAATGGCCTTAATCAAGTGACTCTGGCTCTGATCCCCCAATGTGATTGCTTGCTTAGCCCTGCTCATTGCTTTCCAAACATTAGGCAGGTTTGCAGTTTTAAAAATGAACTTAGCTGTTTGCCAGCTGACCAATTTGGAAAGTGCTCTACACACAGCCATAAGCTGTTCAGTAATGCTTGTTTGTTAAACATAACTTACTGGCACCTGCAGAATTGCTTCCAGGAATGATTTGCAGCTGATTTGCACCAGGTCAGTGGCTGCTTCCTAACAGGTGGATTAGAAGAGGAGACAAAGCACTGAGAATGAAAACCTGACGCCCGATTAAGAAATTTACTGTATCAAATATAAGCTTAGCAATTAATATATTTTAAAATCCCTTTCTTGTTCCCTTCCCTGTAGAAGTGCAGTGCAATCCTTTATATATTATCTCACATATATATTCGGTTTGGTGGGCATACATTAGAACCAGCAGAACTGATCTGCAGAAATCCAGATGGCAGCAAAAATTGGGATTTTCTTCCTCTCCTTCCTGCCATCTAGTGGACACTCTGAACTTTGCAGACCATATCTGGTAGCTCTTGCTTACATCTAGATAAAAAGTGTAGGTTTCTTGACTGATTTTTTTATTTTTAAAAGTTCTCTTTATTTCTTAGGAAGTGAAAATAAAACTAATACAAAGTTAGTTATCAAGAACCTGTGGTGAATTTTAAAAAAATACATCATGCAAATAGTTTAAAATGCAAGCTCAAATAACAGTGCCCAAAGCTGGAGCCAAATCTCCATCCAAGATCATTTTAAGTCAGAAAGCAAGTACAGAAATGATTGTCTTTTTAGTAATAGATGAATAATTTGGTCCATCAAAATTCTTAGCAAATATATCAATCTTGGGCCTGCCATGTAAAAGAACCTGGGATGCATAAGCATATTGAAATCAATGCTATTTTCCCCCCAAAATTTTGTGACACGTATCACAAAACCAGTATGTTGACACAAAATGCATACCTTAGAGAAACATATTCTGATAAACAAATGGCATGACAAATATATGAACACTAGGAGAGGAATGTATACATATTTTTCTGCAAATCTTTTCAAATTTGTGCAACACTTTTTAAATTCGTGAAGATGGTTAAACAGAATTTGCAGTCAGTAAAGAGAAAAATCTGTCCAAAACAGATGGCCATAATCACCCATCCTACCCCCTTCTTTATGCCTTCACGTCTATTTCTTTACAGAAGGCACCTGCCGAAACTTTCATGCATAGAACATTGTATTGAAGAAGCTACTTATTAAGGCTTTAAGGTATTGTGGACTAAGCTCAGGAGTAAATACCCAATGTAATTCTTGCAGAACTGGAATGATTGATTATTTGAAATAAATCAGTCTGAATTCTACCCTCATAATTCTGCACCACTGGAAATGTCTGCACTCCTTTCATGTACATACAAGGCATCATAGAAATCCATCATTCAAGTTACTACAATATGGATCACTGTAGTAATGTAATCTATGACAAAGAAAGATTGCAATGGAAGAACAAAGTGACATGAAGCATTGCAAATGATGAAGACCATCTGAATATACAATGGCAGATACAGAAGTGTCTCCAAATTGCACATTTTCAACCCCACCTAAACCAGTTTATATTTACTGTACCTACAACAATTCAATTTTGTCAAGATTTAGAACTATTCAGTTGTTTCAGCATCAAAAACTGTGATTTAGTGCCCTCACCAAGTTTACCTGACTGAGATATTGATAGCTGCAGATAGGGTACCATAAATATACTAACAGCACCTCACTCCAAAACTTGATGTTCCTTTTGCGATTTATTCATCATGGGCAAAATTATATTGGCTAATCTAGATTCATTAGCACCATGGACACACTATGCAGCTTCTTTATAGATATAGGATGTGCATTATATAAGATACAGAATTAGATTAAATTAGATTAAAATATATTAATCTAAATAAAATTTAAAAATATATTTTAACATTGAAGTGCTGGCTTGTACCCGGACAGCTATACTTTATTTCTTCATACATTGCATCAATGAATTTTTGTTTGAATCTCTAAAATCAGACAAAAAATAATGTTGCATTTCACTTTCAGTATATTATTGCTTATTGTGCAGCATGGCTTCTCCGTAAAAGAAGCTACTGTTTTTCATTTCTATGTCTTGCTCAGTGGTGGGATTCAGGTAATTTAACAACCAGTTCTCTGCCCTAATGATTTCTTCCAACAACCAGTGTGCCAAACTACTCAGAAAGTTAACAACCGGTTCTCCCGAAGTGGTGCGAACTGACTGAATCCCACCACTGGCCTTGCTGCTTAAGAAGAGTTCTGTATAAAGCTGGTGGCTGTTAGCATCTTCTGCACTGCAGTCACACAGATGACTTTCAGGGTCTCTAATGTCTCTCTTCTTAGGAAGTTACTTCTGAAGACCATCTTGGCAATTTCTCCATTTTCTCTTTTACTATTTCAGGTGTCAAGGGAGATAAGAAGTTGCACTTCTGGTGGCCTTGAGAACAAAGGGACATATTCTGTGTAAGTCTTGCTCTCATTCATTCGTCCTATTTCACCAAGGAAACTAAGTACACAGAAACCATAAAGTTTAGTATCAAAAGATACTAGAGCCTTGGTAGTACAGTGGTTTAATGCACCCTGTAATTAACACAGCTGCCTGCAATTTCTGCAGGTTCAAATCTTACCAGGCTCAAGGTTGACTCAGCCTTCCATCCTTTCTAAGGTAGGTTAAATGAGGACCCAGTTTGTGGGGGCAATAAGCTGACTTTGTATAAATATAAATATACAAAAGTATGAAGGCTATTGCTTAACGCATTGTAAGCCGCCCTGAGTCTCCGGAGAAGGGCGGCATATAAATCAAATAAAAAAAAATAAATTAAAAAAAAGTGACTTATTTTCCAAATTCTAAGAATTCTAGATTCTTATGGAACGACGAATGTATGTGATACCAGAGAGAACAAAGAATGAATCAAATAACATTGATGCTGCAGGTGATCATAGGATTTTATTTTTCACTTGGTTTCCACCAAAAAGTCCATTAATTAGTGTACAAGCCATAATGTAACTCAGCCAAGGACTTTGGAGTGGCTGCAAAAATTAGTTTTTTTTTAAATGACAAGAACAAATTTTAGTTGATGCCAATAGTTTGAACAGCAGCTAGAGAAATGCTTTTCCTCTCCCACTTTTGGTTATATGTCATTTTCCTGGATTGCATATTGGTTCAAAATTCCTTGAAACAAATAAAGACTTAATTTAAAAATAAATATTTAATTAAAAAAAATGCTTATGGTTTAAAAGTCTTTTTTTAAAAAAAAAACTACCTAATTTGAATCAGATATCAGATGGTGTTATCATATCCTGTAATCAGTAGAAGCCCTTATCAAGAAGTCTCTTTAGATGTTTTAGTGAGGAAAAACATGTATCTTTCTCCATAGTGATTGCATTAAGCATTCCACCAGGAATGGTGTAAATTCAATAAAATATTGGTTGAAATTAGTGAAAGTGCTTTATATATTTTTTAAAAAATGGTCACCTTCCAAATATGTAGGGATGGCAATTTTCAGAAAATTTTCTGACTGGAGAAAGTTAAAAGAACTTTGCTCAGAACTGAGTTTTGATTCTTCTTTCCATTGGGCTTTGCAGTTTGAAAAATGCAAGTTTTTAATATTTTGTAAGAAGATGGGAAGAGGAGGGAAGAAAGTTGTGTATTCATAAACAGGAAAGGAAAGGTGAGTATTTTAAATCCTGATATGTGCAAAGTTGGTTCTTGGCAGATGACTTGTAAGCACTTTTTTATTTCATAATTATAAGTGGAATGTTCTTTAATGTGTAATAATAAGGTTCAAGCTGTGCTGTTTTGCAGCTCATAATTATATACAACAGTGTGGGGCATGATAGCTAACAAAAAGTTTTCCAGCTTAATATATTACGTCTTCCTACCTTTTTTTAATTTGTTGTGCTTTGCTTCACAATCTGTCTTTTATTGTGCTAGTGTTAAGACTGAACAAAACTTGAATTGCTTCCCTTTCTAAGAAAAAATGCAAAGCAAGATTGCTGACTCATCCAAACTATTCCTATAAAAGGGACTATGCAGTACTATTTAATGATAGTTTTGTGGATTGTTTTAAAAATCAAGACTTTTCACAGATTCTTTCTCAGATGTGTATTCTCCCAAACAAAGCTAAAAGTCAAAAGCACAGGCTAATGGCTAGCTTAGCGTAACTGCTGACATTCGCTGTTTCTAAAATTCATCATAAAAGTAAATATATATTCTGAATCACAATAGTACTCCATTTTGAATTCTGTCTCTGTATTTCTCAGATTCACTAATGGAAAACTGCATTAGTGAGATAATGCAACATGGGATAAATATTTCTATAAAAGAAATAAATTAAAAAGCCAAAACTGTCCAGGTACTCAGTGTGCTGAATGATGGCATAGAATGCTCCCTGATTTTGGCCGGCAGTGTGGCAGTGTGGCAGTGTTGAATGAAATAAAATTCATAATAAATGAGCAATGAATATGGAATTCCTTTTTTATTAGTGAAGCACAAGAAACAATTGTGCAAATACTGTGCAATGAAATAATACATTTATTAGAGCAGTGGTGGGTAGCTATGGCAATTTTACAACCTCTGGTCTTCAGCTTCCAGAATTCCTAAGTCAGCCATGCTGGTTCAGGAATTCTGGGAGTTTGTCCACAGGATGTAAAGTTGCCATAGTTGTCTACCTCTGGATTAGAGTGACTAAAACAAACTAAAACTTAAGGGCGGGGGGGGGGCGGGAAACAAAGAGAAAAAAGGAAAAGAAAGGATAAACTTAATATAACATTATTTCAAACTTTAAACTGTAAAATATCTAGATTATATATTAACAAATTGTTCTATTTTCTCATTTTTGGCTTTAGAAATTTCAAAAAGTAATAACATTTATCAGAACGCTTTATACTTTTAAAAGGAAGCATTCATATTTTTAAACTTTTTTAAAAATGCTGAAAGAACACATATCTCGAATCCATTCTTGAACATCAGGAGTGTAAATTTAGTTCATGTATACAGAATAGTTATCTTGGCCAAACTGAGGTTCCATACAGCCAAAGTTATTCATAAAATGTCAATTTCCATATTTTACAAGTATTTATCGACAAAGAACAGACCAATAAAAGTCAGCCACATAAAACTCAGCTAAAAAGTTTAATATAGTAAGACCCAAACAATTAAAACAATGAATAATGAATGATGTCTGGTCAGAAATAGATCAACCAATAAACATGTCCAGTGTTAAACCCAGAGCTCTCTTGCAGCAATTACAACTGCAGAAAATTTTGGACACCCTCCCAGTTATTTCTGGAGACTGATCGACTTAGTAAGAAGGAAGTATTTGCTCTTCTGGCCAACCTAAACAATTGGTTAACAAAGGTGTCATTCATTAAGAATGCCAGGCTTGTTACGGAGGGCAGCACAGAAACACTTCCAGCTTGCTCTCTGTCATACCCAACCTAACAGGGCATAAGAAATCTTTGGGTGAAACGTTATTTCATCTCCCATTCAGAAGCTCCAGATGGCAGAATGCTATATCTAACTAGTGAGAATGTTTTCTAATGCAAGACACAAACAATAATAATAGATAATAAAGGTCAAACATATAGGCCACTGTTATAATAGGAGCTTTGCTGTTTTCTCTCTCTCTCTTTAGATCTGGGTCAAAGATTTGTTCCCTTATTTCCTTCATGAAAACAATGATCTTTGTGATATTCGTGCCTGAAATGAACTCACGTTATTTCAAAATTCTGACATCAAAACTGGGGGTGGGCATGACCATTTATGAGGCAAGGTGATATCTCAGTGTGATTTCTAACAGACACTTCTTATTTAAAAACCCTAGAAAATATTATGATGACAATCCATGTAGAGCTAGATATCAAAATTATATGTGAACCTCTAAAAAAAAAAAAGGACAAGTCCTTGCACTAAACTGTATACATTTTCAGAATCGATGGCTAAAGCCCTTGGGCTTCATGGGATAGAATATTGAAAAAACCTGATGAATTATCCATTGATCAAAAAGGAAGTAGACCCTTAATATACTGGGATATTTTCAATGCAAAGTTCATAGCGGTGGCATTAGTTCCTGTTTAATCCCCTGAGGTTCACATTGCTGGCACCCAAGCAACTTTCTTTTTTTCATTCCTGGCACCAAGGTAGCTACTGAGGCAAATTGGGTCATTAAGTAGCTTGTGCAGTTGCCATACTTTTGAGCATGCTGATCTAGCAAAATATATGTATTTATCATGAGGGTAATACAGTACAATCCCATTTATCCAATTGACCTGGAGGGCATCCAAAACATCCAGATAATCAGATGGTCAAATAAATGGAAGTACATAGTCTTGTATGTACATGGAGTTACCCAAGTAACATATGGTAGTGTATTTAATTCCGCATATTGCGTGGTTCCTTTCTCTAAGGAAAAATAACTCAATAAATATGGCATATGTACAAAAATCAGATCCCATTAGATTAGCAGAAGATTTTTCTTTTGCTGCTTGTATAGGAAAAACATACATGGATAAAGTATATACTTTTTCTGTCACTTCCATAGTTTCATTGTCATCTTTCAGCAATGTATCAGGTAAACAGTTTTAGTATGAGATCCACTTTTTACCTAGCAGTAAACCGTTTTCAATTGATTAGGATCTAGTTGTGACTTTCAGTGTTTAGGATTAAGTTATTTAGGTTGAATTAAAAGTCATTCTGCTTCCTTCCTATCTAATCA
Source organism: Pituophis catenifer annectens (assembly GCF_029215685.1). NCBI lineage: Eukaryota > Metazoa > Chordata > Lepidosauria > Squamata > Colubridae > Pituophis > Pituophis catenifer. Next base: position 61,030,921 of record NW_027256883.1, read on the forward strand.
TCTTTGGGAGATAATCTCAATTAATTAAGATAACTGTGATAACTGTGTTTCATTAAATAATAATTTAGGTTCATTCGGTGCTGAAATAATCTTGTTGAAGTTAATCTTATAATCTCATTCATAATTTATTGGGTGTGGAAACCCTGCTAAATATTTCCTCCCTGCACAGCGATCACCCATACACACTTCCAATTTTGCATTTGTCAGTCTGGTGTAAGGAATCTTAACACTTCAACAAATACTTAAAGCAAATTTAAACAATGTGTATGTAACATTGCTTTTTTTTAGCTAGACATCTGTTAATAAGGTGCAGAGTAAATGTCACACACTATTATATGAGTGCACTTTCCTGATCTTTCTTTCAAAGTATGCTGTGGTATAGTGCTTAAAGAGCTTAGAGATTGTTACAAGGTATTGTGGCTTTTTATGGACATATTACTGGCATTTCCGAAAAAGTCATCCCAAAGCATAGCAAAGAACCATGCACTATAATTCTTGAACGGTTGAGTGAACACCCAAACCTAGCTCAGATATGGTCTGTGCTATTTTTGATCTGTGCCAAGTTCCAAAGTCCATGTATTAACCACAAAACAGCACCAAAAATATCAATATCAATCTACTCTTCTACTGACATCTCATAGTTTTTTCCTTCTTATGGAATGATGCACTATGGAAATAGCTTATCAATGGCTTACCATTCAACCACCTGCATCCTAACAATTTTCTCCTTAAATACATCCTTTGTTAGCATGGAAAGGAAGAAACAATGGTACAACTTTATGAAATTCAAAAGGATTAAAACCAGAAAAGACCAACCATATGGCAGAGTCTTCTGCAAAAGAGTTTCTTCCAAAGCATTCATTCATAAAAACTATAATCCAGACTGTAAATCTGGCAAAACAAATATGAAGTAATAATGGCAGGCCAAGATAAAAGTTGAGCAGCAAGTCAGTAAAAATGTATGCATGCAAGAGAGATTATATATGTGTGTGTGTGTGTGTGTGTGTGTGTGTGTGTGTGTGTGTGTACGTATATGTATATGTATATGTATATGTATATAAATATAAATATACTGTAGAATACCAGGAAATATGCTAAGAAGCTGGTAGATTTAAAGGATAATAATAGAAAAGAAGGAACAAAAAAATAAAGTTAATTCATTGGCTTGATCTCCACTACCAAATTACCCATACCTTAAGTTACAGAACAGTATATCCAGTTACTTGAATCAAGTGAGACTTATGTTTGAGTAGACAACTAGAAATTACCCTTTTAATCATTGCTTTCACATATAAAAGAGGAAAATGCCAAGTAGAATGATGAAAATGAAGTTTAAAACAAGATGACAAATTAAGCAATAACAAGTAACATGGCCAGCTGGAACTCATTTCAGTTGGTTCTTAAAAATAACTCAGTCATAAAAAGTTGATCTTTTTAACTAAGACATGTAAGCAATCAATAAAACCACCCTCCTTATTTGAAGATTAGAAAGTAGGCCAGGACTAAACACTAATCTTTCAAAAGTGATATGTAAAAATTATACATGTTTCTGGATTAACTTGTGCCCGAGGTTAATTAATTTGAAAGCATTATAAGATTTAACATATGGAAGAAGAACAACAAAAAAAAAGAATATTTCACAGTGCCAAACTTGAAAAATATGTAGGAAACATATCCTTGGGTTTTAATAAAGCACATGACAAGCTCGTGACCCTGAAAAGCTCTTAAGAAAACTCAGAAATCATGGGACAAAGATTAATTTCTTTTATGGATAGGTTGCCAAGAATTTTCTGATATTACGTGATGTGAGAGACACACACATAGAGAGAGAGAAAGAAATGACACAAAATTGGGAGAGGTCCTTTTCCTTGATGCAGTCTGGTTATAGGGTATCCTTCCCAGAGTGACTTTGCTTGGCCCCAGTGTTCAATTTTCAGTCCTAGGTAAGCACTCTGTTAGATGCCTAGTCTTTCTTTTTTTTAAAAGAAAAAGAAAAATGTGGCAGTGCTTGTAAAAAACTGTATAATGTTTCTGTTCTGTTTTACTTCTCTTTTAAGTCTTGTTCTATATTTTGCCTCCTCTTCTGTAGTATGAACCCATGAAAATGCATGAAATAGTCTTTAAAACAAAATGAAAGCTTCAATATATTTCTTAAACTATAAATTAAGTGGCTGTAGCAGAAGGACTGAGCCCATAGATTACACATTTGGTGGCTTAAATACTCTCTCTCAAAACTCCTCTAAGTCTTCATACCTCCCCACTCTCTTTTGCCCATTGAAGTAGCAACTCAGTAGGACTTTTTGCCCCTAAGTGTCTTCTGGAGCAAGGGTCTCCAACCTTGGCAACTTTAAGCCTGGTGGACTTCAGCTCCCAGAATTCCCCAGCCAGCAAAGTTTTTCTGGCTGGGGAATTCTGGGAGTTGAAGTCCACCAGGCTTAAAGTTGCTAAGGTTGAAGACCCCTGTTCTGGAGAATGCATCCTCTCCACCGAATCAATTGAATGAGAGAGATGAGGAGTATGTACCTTGTCATTACCAAAGTATTAAGGCCTTTGTCTTGGGTGATCTGTCCTTTCTCACAGGACAGATTTAATTTAAAATTAAATTTTATTTCAAAAATATAAAACTGAACATAAGATATGTTTAGGTTTAAATGTTAAAACAGAGATAATCATTTTTGGATAAGATATATTATAGAGCTGTACAGAGAAGATAAATTACAGATTCCAAGAAAAGGAGACAGCAATAATAACAAGATTTCAACAGACTACTGTATATGAAAGTTAATGCAAGAACTCTGGCAAATCACAAGGTGCTGCAGAACTGCTACCATTGGCTCTTTGGAACAGAAAGTACCCAATTGAGTAATACATTTTATAAATAAATAAATAAATAAATAAATAATAAATAAATAAATAAATAAATAAATAAATAAATAAAATAAGATTATTATATTCATGCATGTATGAAAGGAAAAGTTACTTAGCAGCAGGCAGACCAAGCACAACGTAGGATTCCAATGTAATTCTCACTTGAAACTTTCATATTCTTAGACTTTGGAAACTGGCACTAACTCTTTTCCAATGAATATTTGGAAATCTCTTCTTCCTGGAAATTCCAACATAAATAGAGGCTGGAGGAGAATAGTCTTAGCTTTTTCCATCCCTGGCTCACAGCTTCTTTCTTCTCTCTATTCCTTGAGAGATTTACTTGCAATCATCCAAAAGAACTAAGTCAAAGTACCTCATTTCATCATTGACCAGTTTTATGTGACATAAAATGTGGAAATAAAATAAAAGCTAAAAAAATAAAAATAAAAATAAAATAGAATGTAAGATAAATTCAATGCAGCCAGCACAGGTGACACTTTCGTAGTTAAAGTAAAGCACTTTGAAGACTGAGACTATTAAATTTCAGTGAAAAGACCAGTGCAAGGAAACAAACAAATAAACATAGGAGTTAACACTGTTACTATTAAACTTGGAAAAGTTTAGACAAATTCAACTATTCCTAGTGAGGTCCTGTCAAATCTTGCTGGATATGAATGACATTTTAAGAACATTCTGGTTAATGTTAATGAGACCATTGTCTGCGACCTGTCCTTAAATACCACATTTTGATTCTTACTTTGTTACAGAGCCCCAAATTACAGCATCGGGGTAGCCTCCTGCCCACACCCAATAATCTTTCTTGGTGACCTTAACTTATCACTTATTAATTGGACCCTAAATGAATGTACAATTGAATCTATACATGCAACCCTGTACAATTCTGTAACTAATCTGGGACTTGATCAACTAGTAACTAACAACACTAGACTCAACAACTGCCTTGATCTCATCTTCTGCAACAGTTTAAATTCAATTTATGGACTACATAAATTGTAGTCCATAATTATGGACTACAAATAAAAAAACCATTTTCCAACAGCAACCATAGCATGATTGACTTTTGTCTCAACTTACACCCTCTCAAAAATCATCATAATGATGGGATTCCCAGTTATAACTTTAAAAAAACTAACTATGATCTCATAGACAATGAACTCTCATATCTTGATTGGCAAATTCTATTCTCTGGCTGTAATACTGCTGACGATCATTGCAACATTTTCTTGTGCAAAGTCAAAAGAATCATTAAACTTTACTTACCACAAATATCCCACAAAAGCAGAAAAAATAAACTACCAATAATAATAAGGAAATTACAATCCAGAAAAAAATCTCTTTTGCGAAAAAACAAAACTAACTACGTAACTAACTTCAAAAACCACTACAAAAACTTATGCCAACAAATAAAAACTGAATGCACCAATTATCACGTCAACCTTCTATGCACAAAATCCACCTATGCCTTCTATAATTTTGTAAACAACAAACTTAAAGACTCGAGATCCATCCCACCCCTAAAAAGACCAAACAATGAAAACTGTTTGACGAAACCGTTACAGCCAATCTCTTTAACACATTCTTCGGGTCAGTCTTTGTAAACAGCAACAACACGTACCCAATATTTCCCAGTCATACTACAAACAATTACAACAATTACAGTGATCTTACACATTTGATTTTACAGAAGACAATGTTGAAAAGGCACTACACAATCTAAAACCATCTCTATCTATTGGACCTGATGGACTATGTGCATACTTCTTAAAAAAGCTTTCCACTGCAATTGCAGAACCTCTAAGCATAATTTTTGAAAAGCCTTTCAGTACCAGCACCTTTCCCTACCAATGGTCACAAGCCAAGGCCATTCCTATTTTCAAAAAAGGAGACCCTAGCCTAGTTGAAAATTACAGACCAATCTCTTTATGTTGCATCACCTGCAAGTCATGGAATCAATCATTAACCAATCTATTATCCTCTACCTAGAGACAAACAATCTACTTTCTAACAAACAATTTTGTTTCAGAAAAAAAATATATCCTGTAATCTACAACTACTACATTGCAAAAACATATGGACACATCTCGATCAGGGCAAAGCAACAGACGCAGTTTACATAGACTGTAAAGCTTTTGATTCAGTGGTATACGACAAATTACTTCTAAAACTAAAATCCTATGGCATTTCTGGACTCCTACATAAATGGATAGCTGTTTTCCTGTCAAATAGACAACAAGTGGTCAAAATAGAAAGTGCTCTATCAAATCCTGTACATGTTAATAGTAGTGTTCCCCAAGGCAGTATTTTAGGTCCAACACTCTTCATACTTTACATAAATGACCTTTATGATCATATTAAAAGCAACTGTGTTCTCTTCGCTGATGATGTTAAACTATTCAACACCACCGACAATGCAACTACCCTTCAAAAAGACCTTGACTATGTGTCAGATTTTATTTTATTTAGACTTATATGCTGCACTTTCTCCGAGAGGACTCAGGGTGGCTCACAACAGTAAAACAAATTGGTCTAACAAGTAGCAACTTCAAATCTCAACCAACAAATGCTCTGTCTTGCACATTGGCAAAAAAAAATCAAAACATAAAATACAAATTAGATGGACATGACCTTGTAGATAACCCTCACTCTGTCAAGGATCTTGGAGTACTCATTTCTAAAGATCTAAGTGCCAGAGCCCACTGTTACAACATTGCCAAAAAGGCATTAAGAGTTGTTAACCTAATCTTGCATAGCTTCTTCTCTGGTAATGTACTACTAACTAGAGCATACAAAACTACAGTCAGGTAGTGCATTCCAGGCATTGACCACTCTGTTACTGAAGTCATATTTTCTGCAATCAAGTTTGAAGTGGTTTACCTTGAGTTTGTATCTATTATTATTAGAGAAGGGCATGGGCTGCTACTTCACTGACTCCTGACTACTTCACTGGCAAGGCAAACATTACATGGATATTCTGGAATCTTCCTTCCCTCCCAGTTTGCAGGGCATTACAGAGTGCAAGTGTCGGAGCTCTTTGGTATTTGGTTTGATAGTGATTTATTTACTATTTCTAGTAAATATTTATTTCTAATAAGAAATCAAGGAATTAAGATGTGCAGAGTTTGACCTTCCATATGAAATAATCTTTGCCTGTGGTTCCTCCCGGACAATTCATTGACATTATTTTATGAGAAGAAAAGCCATATTAATGCAACTTCTCCTCCAACCTTTTTTTCCCCATATTTTGATAGACGGTCCAGTTACACATATGGGGCTAAGCCTATGGTCAAAATAATAAGATTGTTAATCAACATTTCAAGATGTTGATTATGCACTGATCTCAACTCTAAGCAATCCTGCTTCCATACAAAGGACAATATTAGTCATATACCAAGGCAAACAAACAAACAAACAAACAAATGTCAAGTTATATTCCATGTTCTTGGGATGCCCAGTTCATCTTGCTGTCCAGAAGATTACTTTCTGTTAATTCACTGAAGGTAAAACTGTTTTTCTCCAATTTACCTTTAAACTGGATAAATCTTCTCTAATTAGCTTAGAAAAGAATAGCATAGACAAGGAGTTTATTTTCTATCCATTCTTATGGATGGGGAGGATCCTCTTAAAGTCAACATATATCATCATCATCATCATCATCATCATCATCATTCACATCGTCAACAATAACAACACCATCAGACATGGAGTGTAATTCTGAAAAAATACTATGCATGCAACTAGTTTGTTAAATTAAAGTTCAGAGTCATTCCATGAACTGGATGGTTGGTGGAAATTAGAATTTGAATCTCTATTTTTTGGCCAGTGTGCTTATTTATAAGCAGCAAAAGATTCTGTCTAATCCTTTTACAGTACATTTTGCTCCATGTGTTTTACCTGAAGATACTGTAGGAGCATCAAGTGTTCAAATGAATTGTATCATTTCAAACTAGAGGTCAACGTGTTTTGAACATGCACATATGACATTACATTTTCCATTTAAGCATGTGCATAAGTGTATTTCCTCTGCACTGGTTTACTCTATTTATGTAAAAGTTCTAAAAATGAAAGAGATTTTTTAACAAACAATACCGAGTTCCCCTGTCACTGAAGGGAAGTGAAACAAACTCTTTTCCCACTTCAGAAATCTACTGCTGTGCACTGTGCCTATAGGGAAGCTCTGTCAAATGTTTCAACAATCTGGGTTTGTCCAGAATGTGCCTAAATAAAAAGAAGCCAGAGAAGGCTCCAGGAAAGTGAGAAATCACCAATGACAACACATTTTACCTGGCAGTCTAAGACTGTTTATCAACATAATAAAAAATGTCAATACTTACCACCTGTCTAAAATATGCAGCAATAATAAACCTTGTAGAGGACACATTGTGGTCAGTGTTGAGATATTAGTTTGTATCTCTGGGAAGTAAAAGGAAGGCCGTGATTCCTTCCACAGGGAAAAGCTTGTAGGAGTTGAGGCCTTTTTTCTCTTCAATGCCCATCTATGGAAAAATGTTTTTCTCTCCTTCCTTCCTTCCTTCCTTCCTTCCTTCCTTCCTTCCTTCCTTCCTTCCTTCCCTTTCTTTTTTTCTTTCTTTCTCTTTGTTTAAATAGTATAATGCACTCCATTTTATGTCATCAGATTTATGAAAAAGTCTTTCTCTTTTTTTAAATAGCATAATATACTTTGTTTTATGTGATCAGATTTATGAAAAAGCAATCAGATTACTTTTCAGTTCAGGTGCTGGCTGTACATTTGGTTAACGCTTAAACATTATGGGAGGTTCTTATAAGAAAAGAAATATTTTCCTCTGCCTTGAGCAATTTTCTCATCTTTTTTTTTTCTTGAGGTTTTTGGTATGCATAAAAAGACGATTAATGAGTGCTGGTTAATGTTTTTCTTAGAATATCATTAACAGAGGAAGAGGCAGGTTGGAATTCTCAGTAAATGAATTTGACTAACTTATCTCTCAACCTACACTATCTCACCGTCTTTGGGGTTAACCCTTCCAAACACAACATATTTTAGAAGGAACAGCTTTGATTTCTTCCAGTTCACAATAGCTCCCATCAGCCTCTGATTATAAGGGAAAGAACAGAGTCAACAGTTTCTGGATTTTTTTATATAAAAGCATACAGTGCAATGAGATGCCATTAGCATGCTTGGGAATACTTTTATAAGCAGTCCAATATATTTTTCCCATATATATTCCACCTCTGAGAACTTGCAACTTGGAAAAACCTGAAGCTTTGAGAAAGAAAATTGACTCTACTAGGAAATATGTAAGGACCAACCCCCAACCCCCATAGCTAAACATATTCATGTAAAATAATGACTATTACATATTTACGAAAAAGACAGTAAAGCAGGGGCTGACAGTCACTGCAATAGGTGGCCAGAATGCTAAAATAATAATGTTTTGGGGAAAAGAATGAAAGTTTTTAAAATCTCATGTAAAACTCCAATGGTGATCTTTCAAGATTTTAAGCATTTGTAAATGTTTAATGAATGTTTGAAAAAGACAGCAACAGCAGATGGCATCAAGAGCTGTCAAAGTCAGCCTTGTGCCCACAAGTACCCACTACTGACCCCTAAAATCTCTCTTGCTGAGTGCTTTCCATGCCTGCAGCTTGGTCCATCAGGGACTGTTCGTACCTGTATTATTAAAGCAGAGGTTGCCAGGTTTCTGAACAACGCCTTCTCTTTTACTAAAACCTCAAGACATCAATAAGAGCAAGATACAAAGAAAAGAAAAGAAAAGAAAAGAAAAGGAAAGGAAAGGAAAGGAAAGGAAAGGAAAGGAAAGGAAAGGAAAGGAAAAGAAAAGAAAAGAAAAGAAAAGAAAAGAAAAGAAAAGAAAAGAAAAGAAAAGAAAAGAAAAGATTATTTAGAACTAATGTTTACTAATTTATTCTGGTAGAATGGAACGCACAGTTCTTTTATAAATTTATTCCTGCTTACCTAAGCTTTAAATATTTAAGGTGGAGACTTTTACAATTCTTCTGTAATTGGAAGTCAGAAATTCTTGTTAATCTAATATAAATCATCCTGAAATCTATGGTCACCCCACATTTAATTGAAAAAGAGATAATAGATGTCTGCCCTATTTTATTGTTTTTTGATGCCTACATATATATTAAACAATTTTAATTTATATATTCAACCCAAACATATTTGGGTAATTGTCTAAAGGTTCTAAAAAGGATAACAAAATATATCTAAATTATGATACAATTCCCTGGGCTTATATCAGCTTAGTTAAAAAAAAAAAAGCATTTGTAATACAAATTGTAGAGCTAAAGGTAGGGCTGGAAGGAATACAAATTTTGTGTTTGTGTGTGTATGGAAATGATAAGTTTTAGAACTGCTTGCTTTATTACTTCAGGTAAAATACCTTATGAATAATATAATCATTGTATGGAGTTAGTGGGTGTAAAAAGATGTGTAATCAGTGTACTGTGATACAAGAATATTAACACTTTCACACTGAGTTAATACAGGCTCTGAAATTAGTTTTACAAAAAAATCCTCAGGTCATCTAAACCAGCGGAATATGCTGCAGCACAGATCTCAGGCCAATGTACAGGTGTTTAATTTAGCTCAGAAAGAGAAAGGGCCTACGGATCTCATTGCTTGTTTTTTTTAAAAAAATCCTATCCTGTAACCTAAGCTGAATATTTGGAGATCAGGAATGACACGCTGAGGCAGAGATGTGTACAAAAATCCTTGAACTATTGCAGATATTGCAGGTTTAATAGAGAAGAGCTGAGGGAAATTACTTAAATTACAGCAAGGACATGTTTATAGGGCAGCCGCTTTCATAAATCTTTTCTCCCTCTTCCTGCCCCTCCCCCCGCCTCATCCATGAATATACCAAAGTCCCCTGAAGAACTGAATGGCTGGTTACATGCATTAAAACAAGGGGGTGTAACAATTAATACTGCATTCTGCCACATGTATAATGCTAGTCTGTGTTCAGCTGTTCCTTTTTGTTCGTGTTGCGTGTACATGGCCTTTCCTATTGGTGAGAAGAATTAGTATTGAGGACCCATGAAAGAATTCTTCTTGCTCTAAGATTTCTCCTGTTTTATTCATGGATGACTTTTGTATCCCACTTTCTTTCCATATGGAATTCAAACATGTGGAGTTCCTCCTTACATAACATTGGATTTCCAATTAGTGGTGGCATTGACTGATCTAATAATAGTACCAACAATTTTCTGTTGGAATGACTATATTAGATATTTTCTGGTCCATTACATCTGGCCTAGTTCTGCCTTAAGATAGGAATACTCTCTTGCAAATTGTGCATTTTAAAATATACATGGGGCAGGTCACATGATTTAAGTGCTCATCCTCTAGAACAGGGTTGTTAAACTCCCAGCCCGTGAGCCAGATACGTCACGCGCTGCCAACGCCCAGTTTAGTGAGGGGAAAAAAGTCCACGTGACGCCACCGTGATGACATGAGTTTGACACTCCTGCTCTAGAACAATCAAGATAATGCAATCTGAATCATCAAATCAATCCAGAGTTCAGCTGAATCATCAATTCAAGACAATTCAGTTCCTATCATGGATTTAATTCAGGGGGACTTCTGTGTACAAAACTTCATCAAATGTTTTGATTGACTGAAGGGTATGATTCAACGCAATGATCTGATTCCAAAAATTGATTCAATTCGATAGTTTGATTAAATTGCCATTGAATCAAATATTTGAAGCACATAGTCACACACAACTAAGAGAAGTAGTTGTAGATGTTAGGCAGGTGTAGATATAAAAATAGCATTTCTTTATAAAGAAAATAAAAAGCATATGGGTATTTCCTTCCTTCCTTCCTTCCTTCCTTCCTTCCTTCCTTCCTTCCTTCCTTCCTTCCTTCCTTCCTTCCTTCGTTGAAGTTTCCATTAGTAAATTTGAACAGGATATTCAACCATCAGATTGCCATGCAATAATAGAGAAACTTTTGCTGCCTAGGATAGAGTAGCAAAAGACATACCACCCACTCAAGTCAAGAGATAGAGGATTCAAAACTGGTCAAATTATTTTAGCACCTGAGGCAGAAAAATCCCACAAGCATCTCTCCCCATTTCACTGTAAAAATATAACAATTATAAATTAAACAACTATTTCCTGCCCTTTCAGGAGACCCAGGATTAGCTGCTGAGACAACCACTTCATCTTTCTTAGAAGTTGGCTTGCCTTTTATGAGAACTGAATAAACTGCTGATTGTCATTCATTATTTGTATGTGTTGTTTCTCCCAATTCTCCACTCAGTTTCCAATAAACAGGATGTCTCATTTTCGTCCCTGAAAAAGATAACTCTGTAACTGTCTTCCCAGAAAAGCTGAGGACTTTCTTCTCTTTGGCTCTTAAATAAGCAGAGGAAACTGAAGTTTACAAACACGCTGGTGCTCATAACATAAGAAACACTCTATGGGTTTGCAAGTCCCAAAACACACAGCCTCATTTGCTGCCCAATCAAACTCAGTAGTTCTAATAGTTACTTTGGCAGGTCTTGCTCTGGAGTTTAAAATTCCCCACTTACAATATATATAGTTAGTCTTAATAAATAAATGACTTGGACCATGCATTATATATATCACTCAAATCCACGAGGACACAAATTATGTATAATACATCGGCTGTGTAATTTATTTATTAAGCAAAATGTGAATTTTCCATGCTTGTGTTTGGAGGCACAGTTTGTCACACATGGCTAAATGATGTATTCTTATTAGTCCCACTCAATTACCAAGTCATCCCTCTGTGCTCTCCGTATTTGTTAATGATAGTGCCACAACGCTTGCGTCTACAATACCTGTGATTTTAGTGATTCATAACCACTCACTAAAACTGTGAAAATGATAAATTGACTGCTGTTGATTAAATGCCGCCAACACTCTGTTCCGTATATGTTTGCGGTTGGTGAGAAGTTAAAGAAATAGCGCTGCTCCAATCATTTAAATATCTAATTAAGCAGAGCTCTTGTGAGATATTTGGGGGGGAGAGAGCATTTGGAGAATGAATGAGCCTGAAATGTAACGGGAATTTGGGGGCGGGAGAGAAAGAAGGAGGCTGATTTGTCTGCAGAGATCTGCTCTGGTGTAACATTACATGTTATGTTCAAACAATAGGGGGAGAAATAGAAAGGAGGGTTGAAGAAAAGGGGCAGAGGGAGAGAAAAAAAGAGAGAAATAAAGAAGGACATTCTTTTTAGCTCACTGCACAGTTACAAATAGTTAATTTGTGGACTTCCGCCGACTGCCAAGATTAGCAGAGCAGGGAGACCCGTGGCTATGCTAAAAGGCCAAGTGACAACCTCTAGAGAATGGGGCAAGCAGAGAAAGGGGTATATTTCTAGGCAAGGGAGCAAGCTTTGGATCTCTGCCGTCTGGAAATGGCTTGGCCCTAAGAAAGAAAAGGATGGAGGGGACAGGAATACCAACTTCAAACAAAGATTAATTATCTTTGTTGCTTTGGTTAATGTATTTTCTCTCTTCCCCCACCTCCCATCATATCTCAGCTTTCCTGCCTTTAGGTTAATTCTGCTCCAAAGCTTTGGAGCTAATATAAAGCAGAAGAAGAAAAGGAGGAGGCAATAGTCCTGTATCAAAAATTTGACTTACATGTTGAAATTGACCAGCCACCTTGATTCATGGTTGTCATAATAAAGAACTACACTCATGTCACTTTGGAATGAAAACTCTGTATTAGTTCTAGGAGAAGAGATTGAAGTCCTTAAATGATGCCTCATGTGTGTCACGAGCAAATGGACTCCCCCTTGCCTTACCTATGGTTATGGCTCATAATATCTACCACCTATTATGGTTATGAAGCCAATAGGCTGTAAAGGTTAAGAAGTAGGACTAATAGCAGTGAGTTTACACTTAGCCATCCCCTATGAAAAATACCTTTGATCATCTCTATGTATTCTGATTTCCACACAATGCCCAGGAATTATATTTTAAAACTTCTTTTATTTTCTTACACTTTTATACATGTTGTGCCTTGTGTTAGTTGGAGAGTGAAGAGGCATAACTAGCAGTGGTCTCCTTGACTGCATAAGTCAAGGAAACCCTGGGTGTACAAGAAATATTAAACAGTGACTACTGAATAGACATATTGACTAGTCCTAAGCAATATCCAACATCTCTCAGATAAATTCATATTGTGCAGCATTTCTTGCAGATGATTACCAGAATAATTGTGTTTATCATTGGGAAAAGATGTCAACAGGCAGCTTTGTGCTCGTAGGTAGCAGTCAGGTGCCCTACAACTTCTGTTCATTTTTATTTTAAAATTAATTGAGTGGTTAATCTTCCTATGGCTTTAGTTTCCTGTATCAAAATATTGTTCACAGTCCTTCTACGTAAACAACCTAAAAACTGTAATAATAAAACCCTTTGTAGCATATTTGGAAGGATTTCCTATCTTCCATAGTTTTTTCCTGTCCCATGTCATCTGACTTAGTTGGCATTCTCCAGCTCCCAGGGATTAAATAATGTCAGTACAGGAAACAGGTCTTCTCTGTAATGTCACCTGCCTTTTGGAACATCATCCCATCAGAAAGTCATATGCAACACACACAATCAATAGTATTTAAATGGTTTCTTAAAATCTAGTGTAGGCTTGGTCCCTGGTTTAAAGTCAGTGATGGATCCCTTGAGAGATGTTCTGGGCTTTTTTCAAGGATAGCTGGATTTTGTTTTGGGTTTTTTTTTGAAATTTATTTTAGGATGATATAATTGTATGTTGTAACTGTGTTGCATTCTGTAAACCGTCCAGAGCCATAACAAATTAAAACAACCTATACATTTCATAATTCAATTATTCTTTTTAGGTGCAACCCAAGAATCAGGTTGCCTCTTTGTTAGAACTTTTATAGTATTGATTGTAAGTTTCTTTAATATCAATTCAAAATGTTTTTTCAAAGACCTGATTTGAGATAGTGGCACAGGTTTGCTTAATCTAAAAGAATGGAGAATTACAGCTTTTCCTAGACTTAAATGAAAGTCTCTAAAGAAAATACATGTTTCATATGTGACATTTAGCTCACCAAGTTGGATTCTTCAACAGACGCTGAGAATTATGTTTAGATAGTGATTGTTTTTCTTCACCATACCTCTCATTTTTCACACACACAAAAATGATAAAATTATTCTGTCTCTTTATTCTTAATAGGAAAAATGAAAAAAAAATACCAATAAGAAAATTTTGGATTGCCATTTTCAAAGTCATTATAACCAATAATGACTCCAGAGATTTTTTTTCAAATTGATTCAGTTTAATTCATGGATTCATCCTGAGAATGTTTCTGTCAAATTTAGAGGATGTCTCTTCAACCGTGACAGAAAGCATCAAGATAAAACTTAAAAATTAGCAGATTTAAGAGATGGGAGAAAAATAACTCCTAAAATGAAATGTTGACCAAACAGCAATATTGCATTTGGTTGCCCAATAAAGGGAATTGTATTTATAGATACACTGTTAGTGCTTTATAATGCACATGTACTGCATTTTTTTCTTCTCCATATTTAGGGATATTTAGGGATATAAATGTTTTGAATTAAAAAGAAAAAGAAAGAAAGCATCCAACTTCAGAATAGGAAGGGGGTTTATAGAAATACTGGTGAGATAAACAAAAGTATGTAAGCATGTTATCTCTACCCCAGGGGTGGGGTCCACTTACCTTTACTACCAGTTCGCGTGCGAACGTGCTTCTGTGCATGCACAGAACGTCCATGATAACATCTGGGTAGGTGGGTGGAGCCTCCCACCGCCATTACTACTAGTTCGCAAGAATTGGACCGAACCAGGAACAATCCACCACTGCTCTACCCCTGCCCTCTACAACCTTCTTCAGCATTTTTATGCACCATGGCCTGTATAAGCACATACAGTAGGCATATTATAGCAGGAAACAGTGATGCATCTGTGGAGGAAATAAGTCTTCATTTATTAAACTCTATGTTACCATTTATTTCTGTATTAACAAATGACAAGCCCTAACTTTGTCACAAAAAGGATCATCATTAGAGCAGAAAGCTCAGCCTGACATTGACACCTGTTCATTCTTTGAAAGATTTACTGAAGAAAACACCTTTATATATTGCCTTTGGGTTTAAAAATTTCAGTTTCTTTAGGGTTGTTTTTTTTTTAATACATGGTGAATAATCCTCCCCTGCATATGCTGGAATCTTTTCAGAATTCGACTAAACTTATTTACCTCAGTTAATACAGTTTCTTCCACATCAGTTGACAATGTGAAAGAAGATTTCTCCCGCATCATTTCATTTTGTTCAAATCATCATTCATAAAAGGGTTTTCATCGATGTATATTTTATGATCTCTTTTCACAGTTCTTTTACTTTTTCTTAATCATGAAAAAATAATTTATGCAAAAGTCCTTTTTCCTTTTTCCTTTTTTTTTTTGGGTGAAATATCCAAGTGAAAATATGGTGTTTAGAAAATATGTTATAGAGTTGTGTCATTTTGTGCTAAACTACTAGTCTAATTGTTTTCATTATCTTTTTTTTAAATTAGCAGCAAAAGAAGAAATGAAAATATAATTCATGTTTTTGTCACTAATTTAGAAAAATAAAACTTGATGTTTAATATTTTATTTGCCTTCTTTCAGATTATTCTCAAATTATTCAAAAGGAATGTCATCTTCCCTTATAATCACTATTGCACAAACCAAACCAAAGCAACTAACAAAAAATCCGTAGGGATAATAACTTACTAATGTCTCTTTTCACGTACAATATGCTGTATATTCCACATATTAATTAATTAAGCTGCTTCAACTATGTTTGGTCATCTAGTTCCTATTATTCTAACTGCTATAAGAAAATTCCATATCATATTTATTTATACATAATATATAATATATTAGAGGATAAAATCCAGACAAAATAAAGCAAGGTTAATATATTATTTTAATTAGCAAGTAAAATTAGAGTACTTTAATTCTCAGTCAGTGAAATCAATGTAACATCAAAATGCTTCACTGCGATCAATAATCAATTATTTGGGCTTATACCACAAATACATGCTTAAATATTTGACTCTTTCACTCTTCCCATTACTAGACTGTTCCTTATGCAAATGTGTTTATAGAAGGGCATTGTTTTGGCCATAAATTTGACTGTGGGTTAATTTATGAGTACAACACTGAACTATCGGTTTTTGAGATGACGGTCCATATGTAGAGATCCCCAGCTTTTCCAAATGAAGCACCTCAATTAATATTTCCAAACTTTTTGATTTTGTTTTTCTTAGAAGAAAGAAAGAAAGAAAGAAAGAAAGAAAGAAAGAAAGAAAGAAAGAAAGAAAGAAAGAAAGAAAGAAAGAGAAAGAAAGGAAAACATAAATCATTTTTGTCTGGTTAATCTAAGGGCAGGAAGAATATTTCTGCCAATCCTTGATAGCCTTCATTGTTTTTAGAAAAGAAATGTTGATTTCTTTGTTCTTTATCATATGCTTCAGCTGAGCATGTGATATGAACCCATGCTTTCAGAAACCATCCTTTGTAGCAGGGGTCTCCAAACTTGGCAACTTTAAGACTTGTGACTTCAACTCCCACAATGCATCAGCCAGCATGGTCTTAAAGTTGCCAAGTTTGGAGATCCCTGCTTTATAGCAGAGCAACATTGAAAAAGCCACAGCAAGTTGCTTCCTAGTAGATTTCCTCTCTGATATCAGAGCCTGTTTGCCCCAAGGAAGTTGTACATTTTTAAATAAAACCCAGATTGCAAAGATATCATAGGGTTCAGCTGACATCCATTCACACAAAACCAAATGAGAGCAACTGGGTAACCTGTTGTAGATCAGAGTGGCAGGTAAGAAGGATTATGAATGGCATGCTCTTCTAGCACATTCATTTTAATATTTAGCAATAGATAGAAAGACTGCAATGAGTAATATATTGTATCTCATAATAAGAAAGATCACCAACATATTACGCATAATTATGTATGGTGAATAGGAATGGCCCAAAATATTGCACAATGAAGGATGCATAGAGGGTATTCTTATATTTGTAACTTTGCAGTCCTCAAATTACAACAGTTCATTTAGTGACTGTTCAAAGTTACAAAGGCACTGAAAAAGTGACCTATGACCTGTTCACACTAATGTGTTTTGCAGCATATTTATGATGGCCTTAGGTTTGTGTGATCATCTTCTGTGACCTTCTGACAAGCAAAGTCAATGGGGAAGCCAGATTCACCTAGCAACCGTGTTACTAACACTTCCACGGCTATTTGCAGATTCCTTACACTTGATGCAAAGTCCAACATGTATCAAGCCATTTATCATCAACCTCTTTGTTCTCAGATACAAAGTCTTGTTAATTATTTTTTAACATTAATTCCGTCCTCATTGGTTATGTGCAAGTGCAATTCCACTAGCCTCTATTCTGGAAATATGGGATTCTTTTGGCCTATTTTATCATAGTCAGCATCATCAGACAAGCTGCAAGAACAACACAGATCAATTGTAAATAAACCCTAAGATAGAAACAGCCCTCCCATGATACAGGTAATTCTCTCCACTATTGTGTGCTATACCTCAGGTGAGCAACTCTTTGGCTCTCTAAAAACGGTAGCCACTTAGCCCTTAGATAACTAGCAATAACCAATTCCTGTCTTAAAGATCTCAGAATTCCTGAATCTTCTCACTAGGACATTCTTCCCAATCAGATGGTCCAAGGATCAATGTTATGGATTAGGGATATGTTCTCCCTCGCTATGGTACCATTGGACTTCTTAGGCTTCTTACCTAAGGGCATTTTACTTAAGTGCATTGATGCACTTAACAGCTGTCTCAAGAAAATTGTAAAATAGGGCAAAACTCCTCTAACAACTGTCTCTCTTGGAACAGAAATTTTGGGCTCAATTGTAGTCATAAATCAAGGACTATTTCTATTGCTGTCTTTCTTGAATAACCACCTAACATTTTGAGAGTCTAATAGCAATTTCATGCATCCATCTGCACACCTCTGCTTGTGCCATGACCCATTACGATTAGTTTTTTTTATCTTTTAGCAAGTGGTTTTTTGAAGTCAAAATCTTCGAGACGTATCTTTTGTCAAAATCTCAAATTAAACATAATAGACATTTCAAACTTTCAAGTATAAATGAATAGGATAAAACAACATTTGTCAAAATAAAGACCCAAAGTATAAGGTGTCATAAAAATGCACCTGTCATTTTCCATAAATAAAATTAAGCAGATTTACTGTGAAACAATTTACACAGAAGTATGTAAAGTGGGTGGGTGGAAGGGGAGAACCATACAAGATTCTCTAGTTGTAAAACACAGATCTGTGAAAAAAAATATATCCATTTTTATCATCAGCCACATTTTAACAGATGTCTATTTTAATGGCAAATGTATAAATAAATTAATTAATAATGCCAAACTTTTTCCCCCGCTCTACTCGCTGGGTACCTGTTTAATGTTAAAACGAAATGAGAGAAATACTGTAAGCAAAAGGAAACTGGGCTTCAGTTATATAGGAAACATATGGAACCATTAATTTTATTTTAAAATTAAAAGTTATGGCCAATAGTTTGGGTGCTCCCATCACTAGGGAACAGACTAGATTTTCAAGAGTTAGCTGACTTCAGAAGGAAAGAAATGGTTAACTGCATAACAACAGTTGACAGAAGGAAAACAGAAAATGGAAATGGCAGCTATTAGTCACGGCCAGATGATGAACATATTCCAGATCCTCATACTAATTGCAGTTTTCTAGTTTCCCGTGCTCCATGCCATCAAAAGTCAACCTCCACAATCTTTTCATCCCAATATTGAAATATCTGGCTCTTTTACAAGACACGGGATATCGATTACAACCCCTTCTCATGATCCTACTTTCATCAAAATGCTGTTTCAGGTCCAAGACTGAATTTCTGATGTTTTAGGAGGAGTTATCGTCATTCCAGGTAGTTTCAAGGAAAAACATGTTTTGGCTCTATAAAAGATATCAAGACAGTTTCTAGTGGAAAAGGGGAGACTTTTTCCACAAGAGAAATAAGAAGGCAAGAGGTACAGAAATGGGATTGATCTAAGGGGCATCAGCCCCCAAATTAAAAACTTTACATCAGCCCTACTCTGGCATAAAGGATGGTGGTGTCTTATTGTTGTAGGAAAGTGGACTCAGTTTAGTCCTAGTGGAGGACTAGTGGAGTCCTAGTGGACAACCAGTGTGCAGCAGCTGCCAAAAAAAGCCAACACAGTTCTGGGCTGCATAAATAGAAGGATAGAATCAAGATCACGTGAAGTGTTAATACCACTTTATAATGCCTTGGTAAGGCCACACTTGGAATATTGCATTCAGTTTTGGTCACCACAAGGTAAAAAAGATGTTGAGACTCTAGAAAGAGTTTAGAGAAGAGCAACAAAGATGATTAGGGGACTGGAGCTAAAACATATGAAGAACGGTTGCAGGAACTGGGTATGTCTACTTTAATGAAGAGAAGGACTAGGGGGAGACATGATAGCAGTGTTCCAATATCTCAGGGGTTGCCACAAAGAAGAGGGAGTCAAGCTTTTCTTCAAAGCACCTGAGAGTAGAACAAGAAGCAATGGGTGGAAACTAATCAAGGAGAGAAGCAATTTAGAACTAAGGAGAAATTTCCTGACAGTTAGAACAATTAATAAGTGGAACAACTTGCCTGCAGAAGTTGTGAATGCTCCAACACTGGAAATTTTTAAGAAGATGTTGGATAACCATTTGTCTGAAGTGGTGTAGGGTTTCCTGTCTGGGCAGGGGGTTGGACTAGAAGACCTCCAAGGTCCCTTCCAACTCTGTTATTCTATTCTATTCTATTCTATTCTATTCTATTCTATTCTATTCCTGAAAAACTATGGCTCTGATCTGAGCTTGCGTATTTGTATACCTCTACAGTCACTCAAAGGGCAAGAAAAAGGTAACAAGCTCAATGGCGCGCCTTTCTATCAGGCAAGATATTACATCTCAAAGTTTAATGTGAGAGCTAAAGATGAGCAAATCAGTCTATTATTTCCATCAGGCCTCAAGTGTAAACTTGTTCTAGCCCACTTTCGCAGTTCTGCACATTTTTTAAACTATCAAGTAATGTTCACACTTCAAACATATATTATTAAACAAGTGCTTTTGATCCTGCTTTCATTACTCCAGTGGGAGAACCTCTAAGAAGATTTTCTTTGAGGCCACTTCCACAAACTCTTCCCCACCTCCCCCTCTCTCTTCTGCCCGCAGCACCATTTCATCGTCCTTAATTGCTCCCAGCCCTTTTGAGCAGATTTTCAGAGCAGGGAAAACAGCCTATCAGACTCTTATAGACTCTTCTGCCATGCTCCCAGCAAAGGATATCATACCAGCTCAGATGCTTCCTGAAGGAGTCCCTCCATTTGTACAAAATGAATGTCTGCATTTTCCTCGTGTATGTGCTCCTAAATTATTTCCGCTCAAAACACACCTGCGTGAAAACATAACTTTCATATAATTACAAAGCTAAGAACTGAGCCCAAACTTTCCTCCAATGTCAGCAGATTAATCTCATTCTCATGAAAGATTAGATTCCAATTGGCTGCTCCACCAGCCCTCTAGAACAGAAGTGTCAAATTCAAAGGCCCACAGGTGCTGAAATCAGGCACACGTGGCTGGCCTGGAAATAGCAGTGGCTCTGCTAGCAAAAATGGGGCATAGGGACCCCTCTGCATCCTGTTTTGGCTGGCAGAATGCTGCAAGAGGCTGTCCAGGGCAAAATCCCTTTTTGGCTGGCAGGGTGCTGCAGGATACTTCTGTCCTGTCTCCCTCCCCCCCCCCTCCCCCGGATGGCCCGCAGAGGAGAACTACAAAGCTGATCCGGCCGTCGAAGAAATCCAGTTTGACAACCCTGCTCTAGAAAGACTCTTCTCCTCTCTTCCCCCCTGCCCTCCTCCCTGTTTTCTCTTCTGATTTCAGGCCCATATTCTAAGCCCTGGGAGAAGGGTGAAAGAGACAGAGAGAAAGAGAAAGCACAATCTCCTTCTTCCAAATAAACAAGGGCTTAGAACACAGAACATAGAAAATCATCAGAGTTGGAAGAGACCTCAAGCAGATGACCCTAACTATTTAAGACAAATGGCTTCCCAGAATCTTTTTAAAAGCCTCCAGTGATAAAGTACCCACAACTTTTGAATGCAAGCTGATTGATTGTTTTCACTGTCAGGAAAATGTCTCCTTAGTCCTTGGTTAGTTTCCATCCATTGTTTCTTGCCTGGTGCTTTGGAAAATAAGTTCATCCCTTCTTTGAGATAGCCCCTCAAATATTGGAACACTGCTACAAATACATCTGAACAATAAACATGGGGTACTTACTTGCCTCCGCCCAGTGAACAGAAGCAGAAAGATCTAATGAATTGGCTAATTAGCTACTTCCAAATTGTATAAACCTAATCAATAGTCCATGCATAACATCAGAGCTGATTTGGAGATTTGATCTGAATATTTTCAACACATTCTGAATCATTTTTAATATATTTGAATTGAATCAAGTTTGATCAGATGTTCTAATCAAACCAGACTTGATTTGGTTATCCTATTAACCAATGAAGTTGGCAAAACAGAACTTTTCCCTAATGCAAAGAAAGTTTATAGTAAAATAATGCAATTAACAGTTCCTAAAGTATCATGGTTTTTTCCTCTCATTTTGTCTTGCAGGTGGGTCTTAGCAATGGTTTTAGGTGCCATTGCTGTTCTCAAAAGCTAAGTATGGTTAGTACCTGGTTAGTATTTGGATGAGATACTCAGTGGGTTTCTGATGGCTTTTCTTTACATTGGAAAGTTCAAGAAACACCTGAAAGTGCTAAAGGCATCTTTACTGATTGTTTCCATTTATCTCCAGGCTACTGGGAAGAATGAAGTATATCCACATATTTTTCATATACCTACATAACGAAAGAGACATAAATATAAACTATTGGGTCTAGAGGTTTTATATTCCTTGTTATTTCTTCAGAGGCTAATGTAAACAATGGGCCTGAGACAGGGCTGGGTTCTATCTACCTTTACTACCGGTTCACAACGGGGCCGCGCGCATGTGCAGAAGCATTCTGATGACGTCGGGGTCGGTGGGCGGAGCCTCCTGCCAGTTTTACTATCGGCTCTATAGAACCAGTCTGAACCGGGGCAACCCACCACTGGCCTGAGACAACATGAAATAGTACAAAGTCTTATCTGTTGTTAATAATTGGAAATGCTACAAGTAGAGGAAATATCTTTAATATATGTATATTTCATTTTCAGTTAGGCTCTAGTATCTAGTGAAATAATTGCCATATGTTGTACTAATAAGCAGTACTTTTTTTTACAGTTTATTTTGAACATATCCTTCATGTCTCCATAATCTTAAAATATGTATTAATTTCTACTATAAACCTCTAAAGGTAGAGATATAGATAGGTAGATAGGTAGATGGGTAGACAGACAGACAGACACACAGACACACACACACACACACACACACACACACACACACACACTGAAATCTGGATACTATAAATATTTTTTTTAAAAAAAGAATTTTTGGACCTTTACTTCTTAAACAATTAAAAGAAAATGTATTGGTCTCCTATGAAGGGAAAATTTCACTCACAATTGATTCAAACTCATAAAGCAACAAAAATACTGAAGTAATAAAAAGAAAACACCCCTATAATTCCAAACTGGCATTTTGCATGAAAAAGAACACTAAATAATTGCTAACAAAAATCGGTATTTATAGAAAAAAAAAAGGTTACTTCCTGACAGAATTGGAAAGCAGGCATCTGGAGAACATTTTTTTCTCAAGCATTAAGTCAAACTGGGTTTAGTCATAATCTCCGTCTGGTCATACATTTTGATTTGAAATATTTCCTTAAAACTGTAGTGCAAATAAAGAAGAGGAAACTGGCTTTTGAAAAGGTAGAATCCGACTTTCTCATATAGGAGAGCAGATCCTGATCCAATGAGGAACTACCCCAAAGGTGCTTTTTTTTCGAGAGGCAACTAGACTTTCTGGTTTTTCTTTGAAGACGTTTTGCTTCTCATCCAAGAAGCTTCTTCAGCTCTGACTGGATGGTGGGAAGCTGAAGAAGCTTCTTGGATGAGAAGCGAAATGTCTTCAAAGAAAAACCAGAAAGTCCAGTTGCCTCTTGAAAAAAAAGCACCTTTGGGACAACCATGACCAGGATGACTGAGAATCTCCACAGACAATGGGGAACTAGTTGCAAACCAAACAATGAGTTAATCTAATCCACCCTGCCATAAGGAAATAAGGAAAAAATTTCATATATTATGCTTAAATAGTGAGCAAAGCTTAAGAACTATATGTTTATATGAGTACTAATATTATTGTAAATTGACAGAAGATGTTTGGAACCAGTGATGTCATATCTATGTCCAATGTTTTTTTAATTTTGTATTATTAATAAAAAATGTTTTAAAAATTAAAAACAAAACTGCAGTGATTCACTTAACAACGGTGGTGAGAATGGTTGTAAAATGGGGCAAAACTCCCTTAACAATTGTCTTGCTTAGCAAAAGATATTTTGGGCTCAATTATGGTCGTAAATCAAAGACTCCCTATACATTATATGCTTTTATATTGTAAGGCAGAATAATTCTATACTTTTTTTGGAAGAACAATTTATAATTTCCAAATTTCTAATCCTCATAATTGTAAATTCAAGTGAGCTTTTCTTTATTGCTAGTGATGGGTTATCAGTTTTCTTTATATCTGATTCTCTTAAGTCATTTAGCAAGAAGGTATCTGATGTCTTTCCGTATGTTAACGAAGAAGATTTCTACATAAGAATCCAACTACATATTGCAACAGGAAATCTGCAGTCCTAACTCCTCAATATTTAACCATTTTAAAACATTTAATTCCATAATAAATCCCTTTATTCTTCTGAATGAACATTAATGTAAATATAATCAAAGTATATATTTCTTTATATATAAATAGAAACATTCTATTTCTGCAATTGCCAGGAAATCTGAGGTTATAATTTGGCTGTTGCTTTACTAATTTAATGGCATGGGCAGATCATAATAACCAGTAATAAGACCAGTTGGATAAAATAAGAGACAAAGGAGTGACAGTGTGACCCTTCGTATCACTCATTTTTCTTTTCTTTTGTTGCAAGAGCAGGCTGGTATTTCAAGATCATTGTTTTTGTTTTCCAATTGTTTCAGGTCTACTCTTCCTAGAAATCTTTAGACTCCCATGTATCTAATGCCACAGAGTTGATCTTCTAGAATCTTTGTTCTTAGTTCAGTGAGCTTGATAATCAGAATTGCTTGTTCGTTGTCCATTGATTGGTTAATTGATTATGTGCCATCCCTGTCATTGTCAACTCTTAGTGACCACATAAATATGTTTTCTCCATGATGATAGGTCTCTAAACTGGTCCTTCAGCTCTTCCAACAGTTCACTTATCACCACTGTAACTGAGTGCTTTTCCACTCCTTCTACTGTGTAAGCGGGTGACCTTGGGGTCATGAAGAGAAGCATGGGACTAGGACATAATTTTACAAGAGAGGCAGGAGCTCCCATTGACTTAAAAGTCAGAGAGAGAAACTTAGGAAGGACTTGCCCTAATGGATCGAGGAGTTAAAAGTACTTTCAGTCTTGCAAGAAACTGTTAATGTAGTCTTACAATAAAGTAGAATTACTTCATCTAGTCATGTTTCCTGGAAGGGCTGACAACTATGTCCACATGGTCTCAATATACTACTCCCTCAAAGGTGTTATCCTCAAAGGGCATTGACGAGGATGACAGTGATTAGGATTGTCCAGCAAAGGAGGAAGAATATTCCTGGTCCACCATAAGATAATTAGTAAAATATGTGTGCTTACTTTGAGCATTGTCAAGTGAATAGATGCCTTATGCTGCCATATCCTTTCTTCTAAGTCACAATAACCTCAACCAAATCTCACAAAGACTGGGACTCCAAGACTTCATTTACAGAATGCAATCACAGCTGGTAAATCATTTTGTTTCCCTTTTGCCACCACCTTCACTGTGGTGGTGCCACAATATATAATTGAGATGTGTAGATGAGCTTCTTCATTGCAAACATATTTAATTCTTTGTAAATGCATCTTATTTTTGAGAGGGTATATCCAAGGGTGGGCTTCAAAAATTTTAGCAATGGGGTTCTCTGCCCAGTTGCTGGGTGGCATGGCCATGGTAGCTGTGGCCTAGTCAGCCTCCTGCACCATGGTGGAGAGGGAGTTTTTGCTATCCCCAGGCTCTGGAGGCTTTTCATGAGCCTCCGGGCGGGCACAAATAGCCTCCCCAGGCTCCGGAGGCCCTCTGGAAACAGACCCATTTCCATCCTTCCCAAACTTCCAGTACGTGGCCTGCATCCAAAATGGGCCATGTGGGGACTCCTGGGAAGGGAAGGGCAGGGTGGGCGGGAGTGGGATTTGGGGGTTCTTCGAACTGCACAAAATCTTAGCTAGAGGTTCTCCCAAACCCCTGTGAACTCCCAGCAGCCCACCCCTGGGTATATTCCAGATTATGCTGTTTGTTCCCTTTGCTTAACCAATTTATCTGTTGACTGTGTTCTTTGCTAGCTACAACAAATAATAGAGAGAGAGCATGTAGGTTTATCTCTCTGAACCAGATGTTATTTTGGTGAGAATAGGTAAATCTTAGCAGCATTATTGGCTTCTACTGTCCCAGATTAATGTCCCTGTTTATTATGGTGTTTTGACTACCACTTTCCCTACTACCTCTGCACAGGGCACTTGGGACTTGTACTTGTGGAGAGACTAGGTCATATAAGTGGCTTAACATTTGATTTTTTTTTTTAGCTGAAGCAGCATAAAAGCACTTGTAATCAATCAATCAGTCAATACGAAGAACATAGATTCTTCTCAAACTGCATTTCTATTTAGCTGTGAAAGTCCATTCCCAGAAATAGAGTTGGCCTAAAAATGAATTGTATGGAATGTTGCTTAGTCTACTTTTAAAACCATTTCTGATTGTCTCCAGATCTGGATGACAGGTAATTCAATACAAGAAAATAAATCTAAGTAAATATCCTTTGGCATTGTCTACAGCAGGCTCTCCCAACCTGGTGGCCTCCAGATGGCTTTAGACTACAGCTCTCAATTAGGAATTTTTGGAACTGCATTCTAATACATTTGGATCAAGATGAGGAAGCCTCAGTTTGTTCACCTCATGTTAATGGGTTACAGTGTAAATTAGATTACCTATGATTAATTGTGGTTGCTATAGATTCATGAGATTCCATCCTGATATCTAGAAAATGACAATTGTGGCCAAAAGTAAGGAAGATGGAACACTGCAGAACTTTTTTTTTTTTTAAATACTTTATTGAATTTTCCAAAATTAAAAAGAAAATATACAATCTCTATCTTGATCCGAGGTACAGTGTTTACACAATTGGTGAATCAAACGTTGGATGGATTCCATCCATAACTATACAATATACTATACAATTCTATACAGTTCTATACAATTAAATCCAATTCTAGTGCCTAACAAATCATAACCTATTATCATACTTTTATCTTGTTCTTCAACCAGTTATACCAATTTCCCCATACTTCATGAAATTTAGAATTCTCCTCATTTTTTAACTCGCTCGTCAATTTAGCAATTTCTGCGCACTCTAGAATTTTATTTATTAAT